>NC_134239.1:62228010-62853010 GCF_965152275.1 Natator depressus
GAGGTGGTTTTTTAGAGCACTGGGAGAGCTCTCTCCCAGTGCTGCGCTGCGACCTCACAAGGCACGTTAAAGCGCTGCCATTGTAGACTAGCTCTTAGTAACTGGCTGGTCTAAGTCAACACTAGCCAGATGGTATCTACAGTGGTTGATGGAATTTCTGCAACTGATCAGGGACTTGAGCCTGGTAGTGAACTTGCATAAAAATCAGTCTCCCTCCTTGATGGAACTGTTAGCAACACAGAATGGAGATTTCCCTTTTCCCAGCAGGATCCTGAAACTGGAATCTTTGGGCAGTTTCACGTCAAGTTGTATGTCTGTATTGACAGCATGCTCTTCCTGGGGGCTCCTGCTGTCCTTCCAGGATTTGGTCCTGTGGGTGCAGTTTCATATCCAGGGCCTTCAATAGTACCCAAGAATATCTCTCCACTCTATGGAGGGAGCTGAATGGCTGTTTGCTTCCCCAAAAGATCAAGAATCACTGCATTTGTGGTTGGAAAACACCAACTGTCTAATAAGGTTCCCCTTTTCAAGTTTGTCCTAGGATTCAGGTGGCCACAAATGCCAGCCTGCTCAGGAGGGAGCCCCATTCTACTATGGAATTAGTTCGGGGCACTGATCACAGTGGGAATGCAAACTTCATGCCAGCATCTTGGAACTAAGGGCAGTTTGTCTCTCCCACTTCATAAGGACTTCACCCTTCCACAGTGTTCTAATCAGGCTTCACAACACAGTGAAGGTACCGTGTGGTCCACCTATCAAGGAGGGAGTATAAGCAAACCTGTCTTGTGAGAAATCCCACCCTCTTCGATGAATGCTGGGGGGGAGGGAGAGGGGGAAGAATCTGAGGACGATCAGATGGGGTGGGAATAAAAGCTCTTAAGTTTAAAAATTACCAGCGATTTCATGATCTACATAGGGGTTTTCCTTTTCTGACTGGCTTTTCATCAGACTCTGTCAGGAGCTCTACATCTAAGAGGCGAACAAGTCAACAAAAAGGAAAGAAAATACAAAAGAGAACTTTAAGGAAACTAATCTCCTTGGTTTCTGCCAAATTGAATAAATACATCTTATCTCTTCGGGTTGCAAGCTTCGTGCTATTGACTCCATGGCCTGAGTACCACCTTGTTCTCCTTCCTCTCCTATTGAGGATGTCATCTCCTATGCCTGCGTCAATGGATGATTTTAAATCCTTCAGACATTATTGAAACACACGGAGCAGATTTTGGAAGCATCTTTAGCAGTTGTATAGGGGAAAGTGAATAGCTGTTTGATGTTCTTCAGTCAGCTTCTCAAAGTAGAATTGCTCTACCTATTAATGTGGGAATTTTAGATCCGTCAAAGGATCTCTGGGCTATTCCGGCTTTGATTTCATCGACTTCAAAATGTGTGGATCATGGATATCAGGTACTGTCAAAAGGCTTTGAGTATTTTTATACTCCTCCAACTCCATAATCGTTACTTTTTACTGCTGCAGATGAAAAATCAAAACAAATAGGAAAGTCAACTTCCAAAGAGATTAGAACTCTTAGGCTGAGGAATAATTTTTCCTGCGTCTTTGTGTGAGTATAGCTAACTATTGAGCCATGCTATCTAAATATGATTACCATCAGTGGAATAAATCATCTGAGTTTAAAAACAAGTTACCTTTAGAATTTAGAGATGAGTTTAAATGAATCTTTAAGGAAGATCTGCTAAATTGCTAAAACTTTGTTTCACACTGCACTAGATGCACCTGATATGGTTGTCCGTTTGATGGCTACAGCTAGTGTTATGAGATGTGCGTCATGGTTGTGTGCATGAGGGTTGCCAAGGGAAGTACAGACAACCATTGAAGATTTGCAGTTCAATAGACTAAATTTATTTCTTCATTCTTTAAAGGATCCAAGAAAGGCTTACGCACTTCTGCTTTCAAGAGGAAGCAGTCTTGTTGTAAATCTCCTACATATAAGAACACTACTCCTTCCCCATTTTTATCAATAGAGAGATTGGGATATCAAAAGAGGAGATTAGGCCCATCATCCTCTTCAGTAACCTTGCACTGGGACAGACACAGAGGCATCAGATTTGATGTGACAGTCAAGCATCTTGGGACTAATCTACAAGGATCTATACCATTTTCCTTCTTTCCTTTGTTCTGAACTCTTTTCCCCCCTGCCCACCCCAGGAAGCTTGGATGGCAGCCACCACAGATCAGTCAGTCCTTCAAGTTATTGAGGATGGTTATGTCATTCAATTTCAAACTTTGCTTCCCACCCATTTCCAGTCCCAGTCTCTCTTCAGGGACCACTCTCATGAGAATGCAGTGTGTCAAGAGATAGACTATCTTGTTGATCTAGGAGCAAGAGAACTGATTTGCTCAAGAATTTATAGGAAAGAGTTTCTGTTCCCCTTACTTTCTTATACTGAAGAAGGGGGATCGACATCAGATCCTAGAGCTCAGGAATTTAAACAGATACACTTGATGCACCAAAATTTGTATGGTAGCTCTTGCTTCAATTATTCCCGCTCTAGATTCTGTATTTAGAAATCACCCTGTAGGTCGAGGGTAATGATCTATCAGTAGTAATGACTTATCTGTGCAGACAGGGGCCACATGTTTACCTGTGTCTAAACAATTGATGACATTGATAGCATGTTTGGGTAGGGTGGCAATTTATGGTCTTCCTGTTTACAAAACATTTTTCTCTAGTGACTGTTCAGTGTTAAGACATCCATTTTGGAGAGCAGTTCTACAGTCTCTTTTCAAAAAACTCCTAGCTTCCACCTCTGTTGAAGATGACTACAAGAATGGGGTCCACATGCGCAGCACTCGAAGCAGAAAGAACAGTTATTTATTTTACAGTAACTAGACCTTAAAGATGTCTGCGTGTGTGGATCCTAGGACCTGCCTTCCTCCCCACAGCTTGGATTTCTATATATGAGGTTCTAACAGTTGAAGGAACTTAGTGGCTGTTGGGATCGTTGTGCTCTGTATGCCATTGGGGTGGAGGGAGGAGAGAATGAGGACATGAGGAGCACATGTGACCCCTACTGGAAACTGCTGGTGAAAACATTTGAACTGCTGCACACACTCTGAGTGGGATCCACATGTGCAGACATCTCAACTACAGTTACTGTAACGACTGACTGACTTCAAGGAGCTCACTACAGACTACGTGGCTCTGGGAAGGAGGGTAAAGTTTGGGGCGCAAGTGGTGGTCTCGTCCATCCTCCCTGTTGAAGGAAAAGGCCCTGACAGGGACCATTGAATCATTGAAGTAAATGCGTGGCTATGCAGGTGGTGTCAACGAGAGGGCTTTTGCTTTTTTGACGACAAGCTAATGTTCCAGGAAAGAGGATTATTGTGCTGGGATGGGCTCCATCTATCAAATACTGGGAAGAGCATCTTTGGACATCATCCAGCTAACCTGATAAGGAGAGCTGTAAACTAGGTCCTATGGGGGATGGTGAGACAAATCTGGCCAATGCACATCTAGGCTTGAAGACGAGGAGAAGGGGATAATTTCTGGAGAAGGAACTAGAAATCACACCTGTATTAGAAAGGCAAGAAGAAAAGCAGCAGGGCAGGCAGTGTGCAAAATATCTTCAATGCCTGTATACAAATACAATGAGTATGGGGAACAATCAGGAAGTCATTGTATATGAAGAAAATTATGACTTAACTGAGATTACAGAAAGTTGGTGGGACAACTCCCATGATTGGAGTACCAGTGTTGAGGGACATAGCTTGTTCCAAAAAAGATATGGGGGAAAAGGGAGGTGGTGTAGCGCTGTACATCAAGAATGTATACACTTGCTCTGCGGACCAAGAGGAAGTGAGCGACAGACCTACTGTGAGAGTCTGGGTGAAGATAAAAAGGGAGCAGTAGCGATGTTTTGGTGTGGGTCTATTATAGACCAACGAATGAGGAAGAGGAAGTGAATTAATCATTCTGCAAGCAGGTAACAAGATTAGCTAACACACATGAGCTAGTACTATTGGGGGATTTTAACTTCCCTGATATCTGTTGGAAGACTCTTACAGCAAAACATATGTCCTGCAAATTCTTAGCATGTGTAGGGGACAACTTTCTGATTTAAAAAGTTGAGGAAACAACTATGGGGTCACCAATTTTGGATCTGGTTTTGACCAACAGGGGTGAATTAGTGGCAAATGTGAAGGTGGTCAGAACTTGGGAGAAAGTGATCATAATCTGATAGAATTCAAGATCCTATGGAAAGGAAGACCATGAGACTACCAAAACAAGGACACTGGACTTCAGAAAGGAAGATTTCAACTAACTCAGAGAAATAGTAGGCAAAGTCCCATGGAAAGACCAATTAGGAAGAAAAGGAGTTTAAAGGGGCTGGCATTTTCTAAAAGATGTAATACTAGAGGCTCAACGTAAAGATATTCCATTGCAGAGGAAAGATAAGAAGAGCCACAGGAGGCCAGTGTGGCTGCATAAGGAGCTTTTTAGGTATCTAAAAACCAAAAGGGATACATACAGGAAATGGAAGGAGGGGCATGTGACCAATGATGTATACATGGGAAAAGCGTGAGCATGTAGGGACAAAATCAGGAAAGCCAAGGCAAAGAATGAGTTTCAGCTGGCAAGGAATATTAGAGACGACAAGAAGGGGTCTTCAAATAGGTCAGACAAAAAAAAAGGAAGATTGAGGACAATGAGGGTCCACTGATCAATGCCTACTTTGCTTCAGTTTTCTCTTAAAAAATAACATGTGATGGGACAACTAGCCAAGTTACCATAGACAATAAAGGGGAAGGGATGCAGCTCGGGATAACTAAAGAAAATGTCAGAGATCTTCTGACCAATTTGAATTCAAAACAGTGGGGTCTCATGCTGTTTACCCGAGATTACTGAAGGAATTAACTGAAAAAAATCTCGGAGCCACTGGAAAGAATATTTGCAAATTTAATGGATGGCCGGAAGACTGGAGAAGGACTAACATAGTGCCCACCTTTAAAAGGGGGGGAAGGAGGAACTGGGGAACTATAGACCAGTCAGCCTGACTTCGTTACTTGGGGAAACTACTCGAGCAGGGGCAGGCAAACTTTTTGGCCTGAGGGCCACATCAGGTTTCCAAAATTGTATGGAGGGCCAGTTAGGCCAGGTGTGGCCCAGCTCCCGACCCCTATCTGACCCCCCCTGCTTTCCACCCCCTTCTCCCTGTCCCCTGACCACCCAGGATCCTCCACCGCCCCATCTAACCCCTCCTCTCATTCCTGACTCCCCCCCCCCCGACCCCTGCCCCATCAACCACCCCTTCTCCCTGACCGCCCCTGGAACCCCTGCCCCTCACCACCCCATCCAACCCCCCCCTTCTTCCTGACTGCCCCACCACAGGACCCCTGCCCCCATTCAACCCCCCAGTTCCCTGCCCTCTTACCATACCGACCCCTATCCACACTCCTGCCCCGACCACCACTCCCCCCCCCGAACTTCCCTGCCCTCTGTCCAACCCCCCCTGCCCCCTCACTGTGCTGCCTGGTGAACAGGTGGCTGGCGGCACTACAGCCGTGCCACCGCACAGCACAGAGCACTGGCTCAGGCTGGGCTCTGCAGCTGCGCTGTCCCAGGAGCACCCAGCCCCGCTGCCCAGAACATTGCGCCAGTGGCTCAGTGAGCTGAGGCTGCGGGGGAGGGGCCAGGGCCTAGTCTTGCAGGCCAGGAGCTCGGGGGCCGGGCAGGAGGGTCCCGCTGGCTGTAGTTTGCCCACCTCTGTACTAGAGCAATGTATAAAACATTCAATTTGCAAATACCTGGAACGTGAAGGGATAATCACTAGCAGCCAGCATGGGTTTACCAAAAACAAATCCATGTCGAACCAGCTTGATTTCCTTCTTTGACAGGGATCTGGTTTGGTGGATAAGAAGAATGTGGTGGACATAATATACCTGGACTTCAGCAAGGCTTTTGACACAGTCCCACATGACATTTTGATGAGTAACCTGGAGAAATGCAGACTCAACAGAACTGTCATTAAGTGGATACATAATTGGTTAAACAACCACAAACAAAGAGTAATTATTAATGAAATGATGTCTGATTGGAGGGGCGGTCTCAAGCGAGGTTCCACAGGAATCTGTTCTTGGTCAGGTATTAACATCTTTAATGACCTGGATGTAGGAATAGAGCGCACTCATCAAATTTGCAGATGACACAAACCTGGGGCGAGAGGCCTGCCAGCACTTTGAAGGATAGAGCTAAAGTTCAGAGGGATCTTGATAAACTGGAGAACTGGACTATAGATGACAACAGTGAAATTCAACAAAGACAAATATAAGGTGTTAGTCTTAGGGAAGAAAAACCAAATGCACAAATACAAATAGGCGATAACTGGCTTGGCGCTCATGTGGCTTTCTTTTCATTAAAATTGGACCCTTTGCTGTGTCCACAGCAATATTTACCAGGATTACAAATGTGTAGAGCCACAGGATATTTGGTTAATATTACAAATTTCCATTCATTGAAATAGCTTCATGGGATGTAAATGTTCTAATCAAGCTTCCAGGGGACAGCATGCTACAGTTTAATAGAATATTTTAGTACTATCCATAACATAATGCAGGACAACTAATATAAAATGACAACACTGAACAGTCATAACATTTCCACTCTTGGGCCTCAATTCTAGTGCAAAGCACATCAGTCTGCATGATTAATGCTGGAGATGTGAGACCCAAGAAGGGAGAATCTAGTAAAATGATGCCTTCAAAGAAGCAGGATTACAAGGTAAGTAAATAATCCTCCCCCCCCCTTTTTTTTTTTTTTGGCTTTGGTATATAAAATACATCTATCCAGAGCTGTAGACACACATAAAATTAACTTTTTTTAAAGGAGACATGTCCAGAGTTCTTTGGCCCTTTTCATTCAAAGGATTAATGTAGTAAAACTTGTTAAAGTCCCATTTACTGAAGGCATTACTCAGTAACCCAACATACAACTGCCAAATATCCAGCTTATATTATTAGATTAGCGTAATTGAAGGAATTCTGGCTCTAAGGTTTTTGAATTTAATAGCTGTTTATCTTCAAATGGATGGCATCATTGTTCTTATGAGGCTTAAACTTCTACAGTACTATGTTGATTCTTTCGGCATGAAACTAAAAAGATGATTAATGAAGGTACTCCTACCTCAAGTGGGTGTTGCCTTATGGTGACATTGTTTTAGGTTTATGTCATAAGGTTTATTTTTGGAATTCCCCCTTCCCAACTCTGAAATATGTGGGATTGAGTTTAAAGTATTGGTGGAAGTTGTAGAAAGAAAGAAAGAAAGAAACTGTTCTGTTTAAGGAAACATTGAGATTTAAACATTTGTTTAATGAAAATAAACTTGTTTACATCTAGTATCCCTGTCATGTGGGACTTGTACAAACTTATTCCTACGTTAGGTATTTCTTTTTGAAGTGTGTGTGTGTATATATACACGAGTCTTGTTTGAAGTGTTGCTCAGTAAAACAGTTTTTGGAATTGTTATGATTACCTCTGCTTGGTATAAATATCTATCCTGTTTACTTCACTGAGCTATTAAAATGCAAATTTATCCTACATTCACCAATTCAAGAAATTTTTCCCTGTCTCATTATATGTAATGAAAAAATACAAAAAAGAGCAGTTCAAATCTATCGCATGCTGTTACTGGAGGGGCAGGATAGGCCTCTATGGTATAATTAGGTGACATAGGACATGTCTACACGTACAGGGCTGCTGCTTCAGCACGTCTGGTGAAGACACACTATGCTGATGGGAAAGAACTCTCCCGTTGGCATAATAAAATCACCTCTGCAAATGGCAGAAGCTGTGCACATGAGCACTTATGTCAGGGTAACTTATGTCACTCAAGGGGGTGGTTTATTCACACCCCTGAGCAACGTAAGTTATGTAGACATTGGCTGTAATATAGACATAGCCATAGTTATCTCCCATTCTTTCAGTTCCAACTTCATTGAATTTGATCAACGATACCAGCTTTCTCTCAAGAAGCAGGACTGGCTTCTGAGTACCTCGTACCTTTCTTATCAATTTCTTCCTTCCCTTCTGGCAAAAGGCAGATTTGTTGACGTTTTTTTTAATTAGATATGTTGGAATAGGGGTACTCTTGAGGAGAAAACTTGACTGAAGAAGTGAGTTGTGCACTTTTACAGAAATTGATAAGGGTTGGTTAGTCAGTCGTTTTTATTTTCCCTGTCAGTGAGTTCTGTACTCCTGATTCTTTCTCTTGCAGTCACAAGTTTCCCCACTATTGGTTGACGTTGTAGTGGAAAGTAGGTAGCAGGTACGGTTGTGAAAAGAGTCTCTGATGGTTAGGACCATACAAGGCTTTGACAATTGGAACAACAACCTTAAACTGGACTCTGCGCTCACTGAGGAGTGAGTCCAAAGAGTTGGGGTATTTGAGTAACCTGTGTTGAGCAGGAGGAGTGCTGCATTCTGAACCAACTGGAGCGTTCTCAAGATACACCTCTACCCTGATATAACACGCATTCAGATATAACGCAGTAAAGCAAAAATGGTTTTCTGTCTCGTCTACAACATTGGTTTTCAAACTGGGGGGGGTTGCGACCTTGTTCTGTGGGGGTCGCGAGCCCCGACCCCAGCGTATGGCTGCAAGTTGCAAGTCCCAACCCCTGCACCGGGCTGTGAGACCCGACTGCGACGCATGGCTGCGAGCCCCGACCCCTGTGTGGAGTTGCGGGACTACGAGCCTGAGCCCCAGCGTGCAGCTGTGAGCCCTGACCCCGACCCCTGCTCTGGGCTGAGAGCCCCAACGGGGACACGTGGCTGCGAGCCCCGACCCCGGTGCGCTGGGCTGCGAGCCCCGACCCCGGGCTTGATGTGAAGGACAACATCAGATGCGCCCTTTCTAAAACAATACCAAGAAGAAAACTTATGTCAAATACTGTATTAATAATGGAAATTCCCGAGGACAAAGCAAGTTTGATATAATGCGGTTTCACCTATAACACGGTAAGATTTTTTGGCTCCCGTGAACCGCATTATATCAGGATAGAGGTGTATGTGATTTCATTCCTAGATATAGACAGTTGCAGTAGCCAAGAATAGAGGCTAAAAATCCATAGTTGCAGTTACTTCTAATAAACCCATTTAGGTTTGGTCTAGGAAGAAAGATCTCACTGTTTGCAGGCATTTCCATTCACCTCTGCTGCCTCCAGGAGGTGGGACAGAGTTTGGCCAATAGCATTAAGAGCAACAGTGGGGTTCAGCCAGATAAGTATGGACATTTTCTTCTACGAAAAAGAAGTCATCCATCAGAGTGACCAATGCTGTCTCGGGAATCCACCAGAGAGGTGGCATTGAAGACTATTTTTAGCTAGGTTTTCAATCAGCTTGATGAGAGGAATGAGTTGGAAGCTATGTTGCGGCTTATAAAGTTGCTGGAATAAAATTTCTTTAGTGCCAGTTGGACTGTTGCATGTTTTAGATGGGTGAATAGAGTTCCTACTTGAAAATCTGTTGGGGAACATATAAGACCTCTACCATTCTTACATGAGGCAGAAGGTACAAGGATCAGAGTTTCAGTATCCCCACAAGCAGGTCTTTTGCGTTTCCATTACTTATTCGTGGAAAAGGGATTTTTTTCTTGTTTTTAGACCTATTGGGGAATATTTTGATCTTTCTGCAGAACATGTCAAGAGTTCCAGAAATTGTATATTAGTTTTCATTCATTAATTTAAGGTTTGGTGGTGGTGAGTCATTAACAAATGCTACTTTTTGCCCAATTATTCATTGAAATTAAATATTGTTAACAAGTTTTAAGCAGTCTGGCTAAAAATCCCTTTTGCTCTTTATAGTGATGTTCATTTCACTGGTTCTCCAGCCATCATAGGATCTGTGAGAAAAGGACTTAAATTTTTATAACAAAAATCAAGCAATATTTAAAACTTCCAACTTTAAATCACTAAGATTTAATTAGTATATAAGCTACAAGAGCCTTGCTAAAGTGTAGGGAAAAGACTTGGTTAAATCATATTTTTTCTATTATCACTGTCTAAGGAGTTATCTTCTGTGATTCCTGATAATTTGAGGAAATATTCCTCTTCCTCCTTTTTTTGGAAACTGGAGTAGGAAGTCTCTCTGTTATACTGGCTGATCAGAGAGTCCTCTCTTGGCCAGGTCTACACTAAAAATTTAGGTCAACCCAGCTATGTTGCTCAGGGGTATGAAAAAAACCACGCCCAAGGAAAAGTGGTTAAGCTAGCCTAACCCCCAATGAAGCCAGTGCTAGGTTGACAGAAGAATTTTTCCATCACCCTAGCACAGTGGCCTCCAAACATTTTACGCCCAAGATGACTTTTTGAATCTTAGGGAAACCCAGGATCTGCCCTGCCCCTTCCCCAAAGCTCTACTCCACTCACTCCATTGCTCCCCCTCTCCATTGTTCACTCTCCCCCACCCTCAGTCACTTTCACCGGGCTGGGGCAAGGGGGTGGGGGGTGGGCTATGGGCTGGGGCCGAGGGGTTTGCAGTGTGAGAGGCGGCTCTGGGCTGAGCCTGGGGCAGGGGGTTGGGGTGCAGGAGGTGGTGAGGAGTGCAAGCTCTAGGAGGGAGTTTGGGTCCTGGAGGAGGCTCTGACCTGGGACAGTGTGTTGGGGTGCAGGGTGTGGGCTCTGGGAGAGGGCTCCAGGCTGGGGCAGAGTGTTGGGGATGCTGGCTCTGGGAAGGGGGTCAGGGCTGGAGATTGGGGTGCAGGAGGGGTTTCCAGGTGCAGGAGGGCTATGGGGTGCTGGCTCTGTGAGGGGGCTCAGGGCTAGGGATTTGGGATGCAGGAGGAGGTTTGGGGTGTAGGAGGGTGTATGGGGTGCTGGCTCAGGGAGGGAGTTTAAGGATGGGGGTTGGGGTGCAGCCTCTCGTTCGGCAGCACATACCTACGGCAGCTCCCAGTTGGCGGCGGGTGCAGTGAGGCTAAGGCAGGCTCCCTGCCTACCCTGGCCCAACGCTGGTCCCGAAAGGGGCCAATGCACCCCTGCAGCCCTTCATGCTGCCCCTCTCTGCAAGCATCACCCCCGCAGCTCTCCCAGCCAATGGGAGCTGCAGGGACAGTGCTTGCAGGCAGGAACAGCATGCAGAGGGAGACCCCTGGTCGTAGGGCTGCTCTGGCCGCTTCTGGGGGCGTCATGGAGTCGGGGTAGGCAGGGGTCTGCCTTAGTGGCAGCCATGCTGCACTGCTGGACATCGCGATCGACTGGGATTGACCGGTTGGTGACCACTGCCCTAGTTACTGCTTCTTACGGAGGTGGATTAACTACAGTGACGGGAGAACCCTTCCATTTGCTCTAGTGAGTGTCTGCAGTGGTGCAGGTGCAGCGCTGCCACTGTAGCAGGGTAAGTATAGACATAGCCTTTGTGTAGACTGCTGCTTTTGTGGCCTCTCAACTTCTAGCTTCTGTTCACTGATTCTGTATTTGGTGAGAGTCTGCCTAATTTGTATATCTCATTGTATTGAGTCCTGTGTAAGGATCTGCAGCAGTCTAGCTTATTGCTTTTTTTTTTTTTTTTAAACTTGCTCTTCCCAGTGACTTCTGTATTGATGTTTTTGGTGCTGGGTCTAGCATCTTGACCATTTTTTGGCTTTGAGCGGGGTTGTATGTTCCACTGAACTGCAGGTAAAAAAATTTATGGCTGATGAACAATGATATAAAAGTGGATGATCTCATTTGGTTTGTTTTTGATCTTCTAGTGCTTTGCAGTGGAAATAATATTTGCTGCTTTGGAGGAGATGACACTAGAAGTTTAATGTTTCTTGCTGTATGTTGATTAGCAAAGGGAATTAGCCCAGGTCTTCTGCTCAGCAGTCGTTGTTGGAGTTCCTTCTGCACATGGGGTGTTTTGTTTGCAGACCGGAATATATAGGGTTTCTATCAGGGTTTTATTCTTGTCAGTGTAATTAGTTGAAGTTAGGCCCCAGACTTTACTCCCATGTAGTAGAGTAAGTAGAATTAAACTGTTTTACTCGGAGAGTAAGTTTCTAGAAGGTGTATATTTCTTTGGTGATCTTATATAGGTGATAGTATGACTAAATCAGTAGACGGCACACATTATTTTTGTCATTTTTGGGGAGTCATTGGTTTGGGAATTATTCCTGTACGATAGGTAGGTAATTGATGTAAATGTTGAAGTTTGGGCTAAGGTTACATCCCTGGTTTGCTCCCTGTCTTGCTTGAAGGTCTATGGTGTGCTTTTTTTTTTTAATCCTGCATTTGATGGATCTGTGCAGGAGTTTAATGGAGCTGGTTTTCCATCAGTGATGGCATGGTATTTACCAGAGGTAGTTTTTACGAGGTAAAAAAATAATGGTTTTAACTATCCCAGGAAAAACTAATTAGTCCCAGTTTTAGGCATTTTTTATTTTAAAAACTGCTTCATTAATGCACACTACATTACACTTAATTTTAGTTACATAGTTACATAAGGCAGTAGAATTTTTTTAGCACTGTACAAATAAGAAGTAAAACTGCAGTGGGCGTAATATCAATATATGTAATTGTAATAGTGAACATCAGAGTGTCTGTCTGCAGTATTTTCTCCAAGAAAGTTATACATGTCATGATACATTTCAGTTTTCAATATTATATAAACAAAAGTTGAAAGCATTTGATTATGTGAAAACGACAATAATGCCTGAGTTGTGGGCTTGGAGCATTAAGCAGTCAGAAGCATGTGGGGTTGCAGACTACCAATCCAGGTTCGATTGGCCATGCAGCAGTTTGTAGCAGAAAACCATCTTTAGTGTAGTGGATAGACCAAGCCTATTCCTGAGTTTTGAATGGCGGCTTCCAAAGTTTTTTTTTTTTTGTAAAGATTTGTTCTATGCTTGCTGAACTTGCTGGACCCTGATGCAATTATTTTTTCCCAGTTTAATCCAGTATTTACCAATGCCCTGTCCTAAACTAGTTTTTCCCAAGAAATTGCCAACCCTGTTTTCCACCACTTCTGTTTTGCAGCAAATTTTTAAGGTCCAATTCTCAGGGCCAGATTGTGTTAAAGGGTTTTTTGAGTCTATGAAGCAGGTAGATATTTTCCTTGTTTTGTTTTTTATTTGTATGTTAATGAGTGTCTGTAGGCTAAAGATGTAATTGGTCATTCATTTCCCAGGGAGGAAAAAAAAATTGGTTTGAATGGATTATGTGGTGACTTTCAGGCCTCCTTTATTATAGGGAAGATAAGGTGGGTGAGAATACTTTTTATTGGACCAATTTCTGTTATAGGGAAGTAATTAAACCCCTATGCTTAGATTGCCTAATGTTTTGCATTATAAAAGTCATGCAGACTTTTTTTTTTTTTTGCTGGGAAGGGAGGGTGGGAGAAACTCTAACATCTCCATTGTTTGCAGCAGGACTTTTAAACTTGGGATGAAAGCCCTCAGGATGCAGACATGCCCTTTCTTTGTTCCATGAAATGCTGTTTGGTTTTTGCTGAGAGAAGCTTTCGACAATCACCATTTCCCTTCTGTTACTTGCATTTCTCAGGAAAAATTTGGCAGCATGCCAAAATAACTGAATAGTCTTAGACTGTGCCCCCACCACCTCCAAAGCAGCAGTAGTAGCACATGTTGAGTTCTGAGGCAGTCACCGTACTCCTTAATTTTTTACAATGTTCAGTAGGTCAGTAGAATCAATGTACGCTAGTTCAGAACCATTAAAAGTGTTCCAAGAAACCTGATGAAGTATAAATAGCTATTCATCAGACTTCTTCTCTTGTTCTGGATGTCTCTTCTGTGCAACTTTCTGGTAAGAATGTTTGGACAGGTAGTCAAAAAAAAATACATCTGTACTTAAAAATATTTTGTCGTCTTTAAAAGCATAAGTTACTCTTCTTCCATCTCCAGCAGTTGATTATAAGATGAGTCATTGGGCTCTTCCATACGTTTAGTTATATACTTTGTGGTTAAAAATAAATACCTTTTTTTTGCCCTTCTAATTTTTGGTTACATAGTTCCAAAATTTCTTCAGGTTGCAGTATAACCTTCATATTGGTGAGCTATTGAACCACCTTAATTTTATCCCATTATTTTTGGGAAATGCCATTCAATATGTTCTAGAGGTTCTACTTGCCCAGTTTCTCCAGTACTTATCAGTTGAGCTCAGTTTTAGATATCCAACTGACTGGAATAAGATATCCATATATAGTATTATATAATGTCATAGAACGAGCACTAGTATAGACACAAGCCTCTGACCGTTCTTCTGTCTTGACATCAGAAGCAGCTAATCCTTGTATAGAGCTGGGGTAATCGATTATTTTTTGTAAAGATTCAAATTTCTTCGTCAAGGTATAGTCAATGTCCAGACGCCAGAGAAAATGTTGATGATGATAAGTAAATAAAAGATTTTGGGGTCCATTCAAAAGAGTCTAGTGGTCCGGATTTGGCATGCAGTCCACCTGTTCACTATCCCTAGTATAGAGCATTGTTCAAAATTGGATGTAAAATGTGTCCCATAATGTCTTCCTGTTTGGATATTTGGAAGGATAATATCTTTGTAAGTTGAGTTTCTGTCTGCTTTTTTAACCATATAGCTTAGCTTAGTTATGAAGCTGGAAATACAAATATAATGGGAATGTTGCCAGTCCTGGTTTAGCTTGTGTCTAAACCTATAAAATTCCCTCTATACTAAATGATGATAAACCATCTAGTAGAATATTTTCTCTTGGCCTAAACCTATTGGACAAAAGCATGAGGATGCACTAAAGGAGGATATGGGGGTGTATAGTTAATAAACATTTGATTTTCTAGTTTTTGTCCATATGTCTGATGATGTAAAACATTGGTTGTATAATAATATGTATCTTTTTCTTCAGAAGTCACAATATTAATTGTAGGTATTTTGACTCTGTTCCTTGCTGTCATGGTTATCTAGAGGCATTCTCATATGCTAATATTTTCCTAGAGATTAGCTATGTTAGTCAGACCCTGTCATATCATGATCTTCTAGATCTTTGGTATTCTAATTATTGTTTCAATAAATTTAATAGGTACAGAATGAAAGTTTATTAATCTGTAATTCTCTGGTTGCCCCAGTGCCTTCCCAGAATTGTAGGTACAGCACTTGATAACCTCCTGTATATTAGTTTATTTTAATCAGGGTGAATAAAAATTGCTTTAAAAAAAATCAGTGTGTTTTTAAGTTTGATTTTTGTATTTAAATTATATACATTTTTCTTTTTTTAAAAAGTTTTAAAACTAAATTTGAAATCATGACAAGCTGTGTTGAGGACTAAATTTATTATAATATCTTAATCATTTAAATTTTTAAAAAAGCAGCATTAATGAGCACTCCTCAAATTTGGATGTGTTTGTGATGCTTTTTAATTGGATATGTGGAATTGGGGAATACTTTAACTTTAGAGGTTATCTCAAGCTTACTTAAGTGTTTATTTTCAGTCATTACAGTAGAGCAAGTGCTGGTATTTTACATTTGTCCAAATGTGTACTTTCCATTTCTGTTGCCCAGAAAAGTTTTTGCCTTTATTACTTTTGGTTTCAGTGTATCAGATGCAGAGAAAATATTTTCTTCGCTTGGATTAGATCATTCAAAGTTGTGAAACTGGAAGTTGAAAAAGCAAGAAACCTTGTTTTCCTTTTTTTTTAATCAATAAAAAGTAGATGAGGGAGAGAGCTATTAGTTGAAAAAACATGAAGGACATGAGCCAGTTTTTTAAAGGTGTTTCAGGCACTCAAGAAGGCACCTATCTGCATCTTTAGGTACTTTTAAAAATCCCTCTAGGTGGGATCTGTCTACATCTTTCAGCAACTAAATTCTTTGAAAATCATCCAATGGTGACCAGAAACAATTTGTCAATTTGCTAACTACAGTTAATGTACTTCCTTTATTTGATAAATCAGTTTTTAAATTCAAAACCTGTTTTGATAAACTTACTTTTCTTCTTGCGTATCCAATACATTTAAGATGGTTTTTACTTATCTAACAAAAAAAGACTTCAAAATGATGATTTTGTGCAAATAGCTTAAATAAATTTTTATAGATAGAGTGTATCCTCCTGGTTAGGAAAAGTACCAAATTTAGTGTAGAGGCTACATTTATTTGCAAATCAGCTTGTTTTAATGGTTATCCCAATCAGTGAGAAAATAAATCTTTTGGAAAATAAAAAGTAGAAATGCAAAACAAGATTAATTATTTCAATCATAGTTTCCTGCTTGCTGATTATAAATCATGCTTAAAATTGGTAATGTAAATAATTTTGATTTAAGTCAATCCACCTGGATTTTCATGAGTGCACATTTCTGATCGCTACTCAACAACCTTATTCTAAGGGCCTTCAGAACTCTTGGATGTAAGATGCAGCACAGAATCTCCCTCTTTCACTTAAAAGAAGCTTCTAGCACTCGATTGTTCCACAAAATGGGATCTGGGGAGATCCAAATGTTTGCCACGTTAGTGCTATTTGTGCAGTAGCTAAACATTTCACTTATAAAAATTCTAATATACTCTGGAATTTACAAGATAGCATTAATTGTGGATCAGAATCTATTTATATCCATGAAATGAATGACTTTAAAGTTAGATTTGTGATTTTTTTTACTTGTTGATGCATCCACTTGCAGATCTGTACTAGAGCAAAAGTCAGGCTTGGAATATACTACCAACTTATGTCAGTATAACTGTCGCTCAGGAGTGTGGAAAATCTACACCCCATAGCAACATAATTACACCAACCTAATCCTCTATGTAGATGGCGCTGTGTCAACAAGGGGGCTTCTCCCATCAACATAGCTACCACCCGTTGGAAAGGTGGAGTACCTATGCTGATGGAAGAAGCTCTCCCATCACAGTAGGTAGCATCTTCACTAAGCTGTACAGCAGCACAGCTGCACCAGTGCAGTGTTGTTAGTGTAGACAAGTTCTCAGTTTACATCAGATTTGTGCAGGAGGGAAAACTTATATCTGTGACATAGTAGACTTGGAATTGATGGTATTTTACAGGAAATAATAGTTGTGGGCATCAAAACAAAAGAGCTTAAATAAAGTTCTGGTCAGAATGTAGATGGTGCAGAAGTGAATATGGTCTGTATAAAGTATTTAAAAGGCCATGTTTAGACAAGATACTCACATTTTGTGTACTATACCAATCATTACTCCTAAGGGAATTCTGTGCCAAAAAATAAAAATTCTGCACATATTTTAAAATTCTGCAAATTTTATTAATAAATAAATGTAGAGGCACCAGCATGGCAGTGGGAGCACAGGCCACTGGTTGCATGGAGGTGGGAGATCACCCTGCAGCCCCCACCCCCACCCCCGCCCCTCTGCGCCAGGAGCACCAGGTGTGGGCAGGCAGGCTTAACCCAGTAGGATCCAAGTGTAGAGGAGCTTAGTGTGGGAGGATCAGGAGTGGGGTTACAGGGTTCTGTGTGGGGCAATCTGGGTGTGGACAGCTAAGTGAGAGATCTGGATGCACAGGGTCTCAGGGTTCTGGATGCGAGGGGGCTCATTGGGGTGGTCCAGGTGCAGGGGAGGTGGGGCTCGTTGGGGTGGGTGCTTGATGGGACGGTTTAACAGGGGAGTCCCAGCTGCAGCCAAGCTCCCACTCTCCCCCCGATTCCCTTACTCCCTTCCCTACCCCATCTCCCTTCCCTTCCCCACTGCCTCTTCCTCCCACCCCACGCTCCTTCTCCCATTTCCTCCTCCTCGCCATCCCCCCTCCCCACATGCCCTACCCCACCATGGGCAGTCACTGTTACACAGAAAACAGGATGGCTCCCAGCACACAGAAGGGGAGCACAACTGGCACTAGGACCCAGTAGGCGGTGTCCAGTTGCAGAATCAGCAACGGCAGAGCCAAGCGGCATCCTCCTTCATCTGGGCAGCTCTGTGCTTGCAGAAATGGGGAGGGGGGGCAGTGGCACGTGACCCTCTGTACCCCCCACCTTGCCTCTGTTTGGGAGGTCAGTGCCCCCCCCCCCAACTATCCCCATGGGCATCTCCAGTCTGGGTCGTGTCCCCCCCCTACCCCCCCCCCCAACTGCATGGCTTCCCTTTGCTTCCCTGTCACTTTCTGCAGAGAAATCTTGGGCAGGGGAGACATGACATGTTTTCTTAGTGCATGCAGTGGCACAGAATTCCCCCAGGGGTAAATCATGCAACCTTGAGTTTTCTGTTTTGGATTTCAAAGATTTATGGCTTTAAAGAGTTTTAATCTATTCTGAAAGGTATCTTCAAATTTTATTATTTAAGTCCCAAAAGACAGTGGCCATTTGAAAGCTTTGCTCATGACTTTTGAGGAAAACTGAGTTATATGGAGACAGGTGTAATTATTAGCTAGGCCAGAGCACTGAAAATAAGGATAAAAAACGTGGATCACTTGGCTGTCACACCTTTAGAACATATTGCAGAAACTAAGTCGGGAGATGTATTCCAAGATAGGGGCATTTTCAGTTTGATCAGGGCATGATAGTGTTTCATGATTTACCTAATAACCATTGTGAGTCAAGTTTCAGAGTAGCAGCCGCATTAGTCTGTATCCACAAAAAGAAAAGGAGTACTTGTGGCACCTTAGAGACTAACAAATTTATTTGAGCATAAGCTTTCGTGAGCTACATGCATCCGATGAAGTGAGCTGTAGCTCACGAAAGCTTATGCTCAAATAAATTTGTTAGTCTAAGGTGCCACAAGTACTCCTTTTCATTATGAGTCAAATGTCTTTCGAGGATTATTGTTAAAAGCTGCTGAAACTTGCAGCAGTTAAATAAAACATTAGCTCTTTTTGTCTCTTCCTCATGTGGGCTGGCAGATTTGAAGTAGTAAACACGTCAGGGTCTTTGGAGGCAAAGCTGCAGGAAAATCGGATTTATATGCCTGAAGCTGCCCTTAAAGATATGGATGCCAGACTCACCAGATAACAGCAACCACCATTTACAGGTTTTCAGTGCCTTGACGTCCCTCAATCTTCTAGTCAGTTTTACACAGGCATTGAATGAGAAGAGTGTTGTATGTCAGTGGTAATCTCTAATATTACACTTAAATTGCGTCATATCCACAACAAATGATGATTAATATGTTTAACAAAACACCAAACCTCTTCTCATTCAGGATATACTGTATTGCTTTCAGTGGAAATGTTGTTCTTACTGTCTTGTAGAAGTGTGGATTTCCATGACAAACTTTAAAATAAGCCCATGCACACACATTCAGCAAAGCACATTCCCAAGACTTGATGTAGATATGAGTAAATGGCCCAAATATAGCTGTTTTACCAGATTCATCTACCAGTTTGAAGGAACATAACCTGTTTGTGCACAGTATCACAGCACTCAACAGTAAACAATACTAGTCAAGGACTAGACTAGTGCCCTTCTGTATTAGTTCTAGATTTCAAATTAGATATTCATATTATATTTTGATTTGAACTTATAATAAATGTGCATAGTCTTAGTTCCAACTCACAATCTCTTTGGTGTACCGACAACATTTTAAATTGTATGAATGGACAAAACTTTACATAAGATAAGTGAGAGTCAGACATTAAAAACAAGGGAATAAAAATAAGACCCTGGCAAAATAGTCCAGAACAGGACAAGCAGAATGCAGAGAAATACCTTTAGATAACCAGAACAGCAACACTATTTAATTTTAATCTTTCTGAGAGAATGCAACCACAGTTTGAAACTGGAACAGACATGTTTACTTTTCAGTCAATGAAATTTGAAGTCTTAACTATCTGTGTAAAGTGATAAGAAAATAACTTGACTGTTTTCAAGCTGCTAGTTTTCCTCTGAGATCTGTTAACATCCAGTGGGAATTCTAAGAATTTCTTTACTGTTTATATAGTGCCCTTCTGCTCTGAGGCTTTCCAAATTGGGATATGTGCTAATAAGAATGAAGGAAAAGCGAAAATTCAGTTGAGCATTTTTCTTTTAATTTGGATTGTTAGAATGGCACTTGTTCTCCACTGCAATCTACAATATATTGATGGTAGAGCAAGGGGCTGGTATGGCAGAGAGTTCAATGGTGAAACTAGATGTTTAGTTGTATGTGCACACATTTTCATCCTGTTACTGTACCATGGTGCAAGCTAGCAAAGCAGCCCAAGGTAATGAATATATATGAACTACATGGCGGGGGGGGGGGGGGTGTTTCTGACACTTAATAAGCTTTATAATTGTTCATTTATATGGGCTCCTTTTAGTTAATATAAAAACTTTTGCTCTGAACAGACTTTTCTTTGCCCTTCATGTTCATCTCCATCTCTTGTCCTTTCCAGTCCCTTTCTTTTAATTACTGTGGAGACTGCCCTCTGCTGTACTGTTTGTTCACTTAATACAGAGATTAGCTCTTATGAGCACTAGCTGCATTATCGTTAGTAAGGTGTGGAAGCCACACTAAAGGGGTTAAGCTAGGGACGAACTTTGTTGGTGGAAACAGAGGATGATAAAATGCAAACAGAGGTCAAAAGGCACAATGTTAAATTCCTAATTTGCCTTAATTACATGAACACAAGTCTTTATTTTCAATATCAAAATGGTGAATTTTAAAAGCTAAAGTTCAAGAATATTGTCAATAACTATTGAGAAATTGCAGAGCTTTCTTTTAAAGCTATAATGGTAGGCAGCTCTACTGAAATTCTGTTGTCAGGATATTCTTTCTCTCTCACCTTTTTTATTTTGTCTAAGGATTTTAAGATCTATTTTTAAAATATTTAGAGAGGGAGTTCTTTGCTGACATGATCAGCAGCTATTCCCCCTGAACCTGGTTTGAAAACAGTTTAGTTGCTAAGGCTCGTGCTTCCTGTAATCGTGTACAGCAGTCTTGTCTTATCTGTATACCATTTAAACTAACCTCCACATCAGGATGGATTCGATTTAAATTACTAGTCAGGAAGACTCGATTTAATCATGGATTTCTACATAAAAGTGCGTTCTTGTTGGTTGGTATAACATTAATACATATTCTTCACAGGTAGAGGAACTTCATTAAAATATTCCCATACTGGGTTTTCCCTTCTAGTGAGAGAATGGTATGGTAGATATCAAATCAGGGAGGGCTACACTCAGAAAGACCTCAAGACTTCTGGAATATGCTGCTCAAACAGTTTCACTTTTGTTTCTACTGCCTATCGCTCCCTTCTCATATTTATCTCCAGACTTCTTTTCCTTGTCCAGATCTGTTCCGCCCCCAACCATCTTTCTATTCATTGGACTTTTTGAAACGTCACACTTTTAGAGAGAAGTAAGGTAATCTGTGTACACAAATTTGCAGAGGGACAATAGGGTTGAGGTCTGTTATTGCTCACCTCTCTATATTATTTATTTTAAAACATTTTTGCTGTTAACAAGCATGTTATCTTTGGAGACACAAATCCACAGTTTGAGAACTGCAAAACTAAGCATCTCTGATGGTGTCTTCTAGATTGAGCACTGAGTCCCATTGGGTAGATAGAAAGATTAACCTAAATAATCTATACAGAAGCCCCTGGAGCCCCACAAGATTGGGTCCCTAATCCATGAACTACTGGAATTTATTTACAAAACTTTTCTTAAACATTACATGACTATATTGTCTCATACTATAGAATTAGAATTTATAATCCCTATTCCATGATGAGATATCTTTGAGCTATAATGTATCTTAAGTCAAATTAGATAGGTTTTGCTCAAAAAGCATTTTATCAAAAAAATCGGATTTAAATAAAAAAACTGATTTTTCTAAAAAAACGTTTATTTTTATCCACCCTGCTCCACATCAGTTCAAGGGGACCCATTGCTGACAATTGTCAGAGAAGGTTCAATTTCCTAGTTTAATGCATACCATTGCTTGCCCCATCCTTTACAAAAACCATGGTAAGGACTGATTATATATAAAGTGAATATAGAGCTTAGTGGTGGTCTTGCCTTATTGTGTGAATGAGCTGTAATTTTATTCTATTTTATGAGGGGAACCCCAAAGTATCCAGTTTTTTCAGGTTTTCAAAAATGCTAATAAGGATTGCTGAATTTAATGGAATTGAAGTGTATTCTTAAAAGTAATCTACTGTTGTGTATCTTACATATCTCTTAAACTGATTTCACTCACTTGAATCATTCAGGCTTTAAGTGGTCTCAAATGATTGACATAAGTAGAGCAGATAGTTTAAGCGCTGCTCTTTAGAGGTTTCAGAGTAGCAGCCGTGTTGGTCTGTATTCGCAAAAAGAAAAGGAGTACTTGTGGCACCTTAGAGGCTAACAAATTTATTTGAGCATAGGCTTTCGTGAGCTACAGCCTACTTCCACTGAATGCATCCGATGACGTGAGCTGTAGCTCATGAAAGCTTATGTTCAAATAAATTTGTTAGTCTCTAAGGTGCCACAAGTACTCCCTTTCTTTTTGCTCTTTAGAGGTTTTATTGGTATTGTATAATTACTGCTGCTTACTGGGAGTCTTTAGCCATCTGCCAACTGAGCTTGATAGGTAGCAGAAAGGAGTTTTATGGCTCTGCATTTGAGTAATGGTCTAATTTTCTGTGTAACAAGTTTAGAAGACTAACCAGTATTGTCTAAAAAACAGGGGCAGCTGAGTGAGCAGACTGAGGAAAGACATTTCTGATTGTATGATGCAAGTTCTTTCCTCAACTCTTTGCATGAATTTCATGCTAGCTGACAAAGCTGTTGCTATAGAAACAAATAGTCCAGCTCCAGAGAATGGAAATGGAATGCTAATCTGATATGAGGAGTTGCAGCTGCTGTCCAAAGGCAGTTGTAAGAGGGAGTAACAAGAAGAGGAAATAACATCCCAGTGTTCTAGATGAGTGTGTCTGATCTGTGCTAGTGTCATAATTTTGGATACTTGACAAATACATAACTGGAAATGAGATCCTATTGTTACAGATGTTAATAGTAATTGGAAATCTTCCATCACTACTTCAAGGCACTGAAAATGTCTTAGCCAAACTATTGTCTTTGTCATGTTGGGGAACTAAGGTTAAGAAAAAACGGCATGCCATCTTATCAGCCTTTGACAATGCCCTCTATTTAAAAAATTCATTTAATAAAAAGTAAGTTATGTTAAGTTACACTAATTACCAAAATGGATGCATAGTGTGGTATTAAAGTGAAAATTACTTGATCAAAATAAAATTAACTTTTAATTAAAACTGTTTCATAAGGCAACTTCTTATGCTTCCAGATCTACAATAAAATAGATCTGGATCCACAAAATGTTGGCCACGAGCCAAATTTAGCCTGTAACTAAAAGGTGTCCTCTGTCCATCCTCACTACAGAGACAGCCCATGGAGACAGGTCACAACCACAAATTGCTTCATATTCGTCCAAATGACCTGGCCATGGCTTGATAGGTCTTAATGGGGCCATCCTTCCCATATTAAATGTCTTGGTTACAGTTTTTTCCACTAGGGAAGTAAACTGTAGCTCTTTGGGTCTTTTCAGATTGACAGTGAAGACTTGACAACATTTTGCCTGCACTTTTTTAGCTACTATCACTGAACCTCCAGATAAGCATTTGGAGTTTTGTTTGGCTTGTTTACATCAAGTAGTTCATGATTCTTAAACCTTGACAGCTTAGTGATTTCCACTAAACTCTAACATTCCAGAGGAATCTGGATTCTATTCTGATCTGTGATCCTGGGAGTGCCTGTTGCTATACATCTTGCACAGTTGGCCTCAGTTTTTGCACCGAGCTAATATCCAGTCTAGCCATAGTCATTGCAAAGATTTAAAATGTCTCCAGTTTGCATGGAGACTAGTGAAATTTGTTACACTGTTTGTTACAATTCTTCGATTTCTCTTTATACAGATATTTCTTGGAACGCAGCAGCACTCATAATTCCTTTCTTCCTTTCCTTACAAGTTAACCCTTCTTTGTTTTAATTTAGGTCCATTCTCAGTAAAATTTGCAAGATCTGCAGAATGTTAAAACCTTTTGGTATGTCTAAAAGTTCCGTGAGATATTTACTCATTTAAACTGAGTCAACTGGATATTCAAGAAAAAAAATTCAGTTCAATATCAAAGATATTCTAATTACAAGGAACAAATTAGTCATGCTCGGGACTTTTTTTTTTTTGGTCCTGTCCCAACCTGCAATACCCATTCCCACCTGCTCCTGCATTGTTTCTTGCATTTTTATTCCTCTCCCATCCGCAAAAACCTTACATCCCGCAAATCCTGCAAGAGAGGCAGATTCATTCATGTTACTAAAAAAAAGTGCACACACAAAAAATCTGTTTATATATAAAAATGGAATTCAGACACCATTTTTACCACAAAAAGAATAAAACAAATCTTGCTTAAACCATGTAAAAAAAATACTTTAACTCCTGTTATAATAGACCTCAAATCTTTCTATCCCTCTTGTAAATTTAAGTATTAAAACCTGCTTTACGTTGCTGAAATTCTATTAATAAAAAACTGCTGTCTTTTATATATTACACAGAATGTTAATAAATTGCACCATAATTTTGCCTTAAAAGGTGCAGATTTTCTTAATGATAAAAAGTAAATTTTTTTTTAAAAATGGAATTTTTTAAACCTCTTAAGCACCATTTGTAGAACTTTTAAACATACCATTCAAGTTATTTATATCTCAGAAGTATTACTGCTTTTTAAAAAGCATTTAATAGAAAAGCTGCTCACAGCACTAGGTTTTTGATATAAATAAATTTTTAAGAGGCTTAAAGTAAGTGGATAGTAAAGTTAACTTAAACAGCAGATGTTCCTAAACTTGCATTTTATTTTCTTGCAAATTACTGCAGTCTGTTTTTAATTTTTGCTCACCCAGTCCCACCCGCAACAAAGTACATTTTACCCGTTCTGCTATTATGGCAGTAGGACCTGCAGGATCCCAGTCCCACGGCAGGGCTCTAAAACAAATAATTGATACAAAGATAATTAAAAAATCAAACTGAAAGCTGCCAACTTAAATTTGGATATAATGTGGGTAGGTTGAAAGGACTGTTTTTGTATTGAAAGTTCTAACAGAGACATAGGGACAGCCATGGTCCATCTACTCCCAGTATTCATTCTCTGACAGCAGTCTGTACCAGATGCTTCAGAGGAAGGTTCAAGAAACTCCATGTGGACATTTCTGGAATAACCAAAGTCATACTAGAAGTTTCTTCTTAACCCCTTTGGATTAGAGTTAGTTTCATGCACTTGATGAATGAGAATTTATATCCCTTCCACTTTGTCCTGTCTAATGTAATTGTGGGTGCCCAAATTTATTGACCTTAATGCTAATTTCTGCTGTTGAGAAAATGAATACTGTTTGAGAGGTGATCTGTATAGTCAAAGTTGGGAATTAATTTTTTGTACTGCTTGGATGTTTAATCACAACTTTTAGGGTTGCTGTTTTGTGTATTGTACCCTGATTGATGATTAAATACATAAGAGGTGTCCAGAGGGCAGGATATAAGCATCTCTTGTTTAGAAATACAAACGGACAAATGCCAGAAAAGCTAGTACATGCTGAACCACTTTTACATGGGAGTGAGGGGTGTACTAGTAGGGCTTCTGAAAACCCCTTGTGGGACATCCCTTCTATACCGTGTTTTTCCAATAATTAAGATATCAAGAAATGAAAGGAAGGCAGTGTTAATTTTGTAGGTGATCTTTTTAATAATTTTTAAATCATTTCAGCAACTCAAGACCTAATCTTCCTTTCCTAATAGTTTTATCAATACTTACAAATACCTACTGCATTGTTTATCTATTCATAGATTTGAATACATTGCTCTTATTTCATGGTAGAATCCTTTATGCTATTTCATCTGATGTAAATAAGTTTCTACTTATGCTTATGTAAGTACTGATGTAGAATGGGATTTTCAAAAGAATGCAAAGGGGCCTAAATCCTGTTGAAATTCAGTGGGGTTTTGGGTGCCTACCTCCTTTAGTACTCTTTAAAAATTCCAGCCTTACAGAACCGTAAAATTATAGAAACATAGGATTGGAAGGGGTCCCGAGAAGTCAAGTCCAACCCTCTGCGCTGTGGCAGGACCTAGTAAACCTTGGAAGCCTATTCAAAAACTTAACTTCCCTTACATTTAGAATTTTTTTTCTCAGTATCTAACTTCAATCTCCCTTGCTGCAGATTAATCTGATTACTTCTTGCCCTACCTTTAGTTAATATAGAATCATAGGACTGGAAGGGACCTGAAGAGGTCATCTAGCCCAGTCCCCTGCACTCATGGCAGGACTTAGTATTATCTAGACCATTCCTGACAGGTGTTTGTCTAACCTGCTCTTAAAAATCTCCAGTGATGGAGATTCCACAATCTCCCTAGGCAATTTATTCCAGTGTTAAGCCACCCTCACAGGAAGTTTTTCCTAATGTCCAGCCTAAACTTCCCTTGCTGCAATTTAATCCCATTTTCCTGTCCCAGTTTTTTTCAAACTTCCTTCATAGGTCATAAAAAGAAAAGGAGTACTTGTGGCACCTTAGAGACTAACCAATTTATTTGAGCATGAGCTTTCGTGAGCTACAGCTCACTTCATCGGATCCGATGTTGCATCCGATGAAGTGAGCTGTAGCTCACGAAAGCTCATGCTCAAATAAATTGGTTAGTCTCTAAGGTGCCACAAGTACTCCTTTTCTTTTTGCGAATACAGACTAACACGGCTGTTACTCTGAAACCTTCATAGGTCATGTTTTCTAGACTTTTAATCATTTTTGTTGCTCTTCTTCTGGACTTTCTCCAGTTTGTCCACATCTTTCCTGAAATGTGGCACCCAGAACTAGACACGCTACTCCAGCTGAGGCCTAATCAACGTGAAGTAGAGCGGAACAACTACTACTTGTGTCTTCCTTACAACACTCCTGCTAATACATCCCAGAATGATGTTCGGTTTTTTGTTTTTGCAACAGTGTTACACTGTTGATTCATATTTAGCTTGTGGTCCACTATGACCCCCAGATCCCTTCCCGCAGTACTCCTTCTTAGGCAGTCATTTCCCATTTTGTATGCATGCAACCGATTGTTCCTTCCTAAGTGGAGACCTTGTATTTGTCCTTATTGAATTTCATCCTGTTTACTTCAGACCATTTCTCCAGTTTGTCCAGATCATTTTGAATTATAATGCTATCCTCCAAAGCACTTGCAACCCCTCCCAGCTTGATATGGTCCGGAAACTTTATAAGTATACTCTCTATGCCATTACGTAAATCACTGATGAAGATATTCAACAGAACCAGACCCAGAACTGATCCCTGCAGCACCCCACTCGTTATGCCTGACAAGGCTTGTTACCCTGTCAAAGAAAGCTATCAGGTTGGTTTGACACGATTTGTTCTTGACAAATCCATGCTGACCGCTATTTAGAATCATCGAAGCTTAGGGTTGGAAGAGACCTCAGGAGGTCATCTAGTCTAACCCCCTGCTCGAAGCAGGACCAAACTGAACTAAATCATCCCAGCCAGGGCTTTGTCAAGCCGGGCCTTAAAAACCTCTAAGGATGGAGATTCCACTAGGACCCTAGGTAACCCATTCCAGTGCTTCACCACCCTCCTAGTGAAATACTTTTTCCTAACATCCAACCTAGACCTCCCCCACTGCAACTTGAGACTTGTTCTGTCATCTGCCACCACTGAGAACAGCCTAGCTCCATCCTTTTTGGAACCACCCCCCTTTAGGTAGTTGAAGGCTGCTATCAAATCCTCCCTCACTCTTCTCTTCTGCAGACTAAATAACCCCAGTTCCCTCAGCCTCTCCTTGTAAATCATGTGACCCAGTCCCCTACGAATTTTCATTGCCCTCCACTAGACTCTCTCCAATTTGTCTACATCCTTTCTGTAGTGGGCGGCCCAAAACTGGACACAATACTCCAGATGTGGCTTCACCAGTGTAGAATAGAGGGGAATAATCACTTCCCTTGATCTGCTGGCAATGCTCCTACTAATGTAGCCCAATATGCCATTAGCCCTCTTGGCAACAAGGGTACTCTGTTGACTCAGATCCAGTTTCTCATCCACTGTGATCTCCAGGTCCTTTTCTGCAGAACTGCTGCTTAGCCATTCAGTCCCCAGCCTGCAGCAGTGCATGGGATTCTTCTGTCCTAAGTGCAGGACTCTGCACTTGTCCTTGTTGAACCTCATCAGATTTCTTTTGGCCCAATCCTCCAATTTGTCTAGGTCACTCTGGACTCTATCCCTACAGAGTATTTACCTCTCCCCGCAGTTTAGTGTCCTCCGGGAACTTGCTGAGGGTGCAATCCATCCCATCATCCAGATCATTAATTAACTTTAATTAACTTATCACCTTATTATCTTCTAAATGTTTTCAAATTGATTGCTTAATTATTTACTCCATTGTCTCTCCAGGTAAAGAAGTTAAGCTGACTGATCTGTAATTCCCCAGGTTGTCCTTATTTCCCTTTTTATAGATTGGCACTATGTTTGTTTTAAACCTGCTGCCTATTAATTTCATTGCATGTCCCCTAGTTCTTGTTTTATGAGGAGTAAATAACACTTCCTTATTTACTTTCTTCACACCAGTCATGATTTTCTAGACCTCTGTCGTTTCCCCCCTTAGTCATCTCTTTTCCAAGCTGAAAAGTCAGTCTTTTTAATCTCTCCTCATACAGAAGCTGTTCCATACCTCTAATCGTTATTGTTGCCCTTTTCCAATTCTAATGTGTCTTTGAGCTGGGGCCACCAGATTGGCACCCAGTATTTAAGATGTGGGCACACCATAGATTTATATAGAGGCATTATAATATTTTCTGTTTTATTATCTATCTCTTTCCTAATGGTTCTTAACATTGTTAGCTTTTTTTGATTGCTGCTGCACATTGAGTGGATGTTTTCAGAGAACTATCCACAATGAATCCAAGATCTTTCTTGAGTGGTAACAGCTAATTTAAGATCCTGTGATTTTGTATGCATTCCCCGTTTTGTAGCTGTGCATTTGATTTTTCCTTCCTGCATAAGGTACTTCACATTCAGATTTATTAAATTGAATCTTGTTGAATTCAGACCAATTCTCCAATTTATCAAGGTTGTTTTGAATTCTAATCCGGTCCTCTAAAGTGCTTGTAACTCCTACCAGCTGTAGGTATCATCTGTACATTTTATAACCATACTCCACAGTCCATTATCCAAATCATTAATGAAAATATTGAATAGTTCTGGACCCAGGGCTGACCCTTGTGAGACCTCGGTATATGTGCTCTCCCAGCCTGACAGCAGACCATTGATAGCTCTTTGAGTACAGTCTTTCTACTTGCTGTGCAGCCACCTTTTAGTTATTTCATTTAGACCGTATTTCCCTAGTTTGCTTGAGAATGTCATGTGGGACTATGTAAAAAGCCTTACTAAAATAAAGGTAAGCACATCTACAGCCTCCTCCCTATCCACTAGGCCAATATCTCTGTCAAAGAAGGAAATTAGGTTGGTTTGGCATCATTTGTTCTTGACACATCTGTACTAGCTATTCCTTATAACCCTAATATCCTCCAGGTGCTTACAAATTGGTTGTTTAATCATTTGTTCCAGTATCTTTCCAGGGATTGAAGTTAGGCTAACTAGTCTATAATTCCCTGGTTCCTCTTTGTTCTCCTTTTTAAAGATAGGTACTGTGGTTTTTTCTTCTTCCAAGAATTCTCAAAGATAATTGCTCATGGTTCCAAGATTGCTTCAGCTAGTTCCTTAAGTACCCTAGGAGGAAGTTCATCAGGCCCTGCTGACGTGAACATATCTGTCATTTCTAAATAGCCTTTAACCTGTTCTCCCTATTTTGGCTTTAATTCGTTCTCCCTTTATTAATATGAATTGGTGAGCATCTGGTCACCATTATCCCCTTTAGTGAAGATTGAAGCAAAATAGACATTAAACACCTCAGACTCCATGATGTCATTGTTAGCCCTGCTAAGTAGAGGACCTACATTTTCCTTCATCTTTCTCTTGTTCCTAATGTATTTAAAGAATCTCTTTTTGTATTGGTTTTTATGTCCCTTGCTATGTGTAACTCATTTTGTGCCTTAACTGTTCTGATTTTGTTCCTACATGCTTGTAATGTTCTTCTGTACTCCTCCTTAGCAATTTGTCCACTTTTTGTAGGATTTCTTTTTAATTTTCAGGTCATTAAAGAGCTCCTGATGGAGCCATATTGGCCGCCTACTGTTCTTCCTGTCTTTGCTTTGCATCAGGATAGTTTGTAGTTGTGCTTGTTTGAATCCACGTGTTCCATTTTTATAAAGTAGTGAATAGCAAGGACCTAAACCTCTGTATCAGATGACCTAATTACTAAGGTTCCTTTGACACCAGGAGACCCAAGAGCCATATTGGCATGTACAGCATGCAGAAGCATCCTTCTTATCGAGTAATGTCCCTATGGGTGCTCCATTCCAGGTATGTATGCACCTTCGACCTAAAATCTCCAACTGAAGTGCCCATTTGGCCTGTACATGCACTGTACTCTGCCTCGTGCTCTGCACCATATAAATCTGCATGGGTGAACTGCCCTCATTTCCTTCTCAACTGCCTTGTTTCGAGACAGAGCCTCAGCAGTGTCTGAGTTGAGATTACTTCAAATGCAGTTTCACTTACCTTAGATACAGTAGTGCTATTAGTGAGTAATAGTAAGGACTGTTGTCCTTTCTGTCTTGTTCAGAACTTTAGATTGCTGGAGAGTATGCCTGGCTGTCAGGGCTTTCAGTGTTGCCTATTGTGCTAGGAGGCTATCTCGGTGAGTGACAGGCGTTCCCGGTGCGTCCATTGCCTTGGGGCGTCACACATCCCCCAAAAGTGTAATTTTTGCCTGGCATTAAAATTGAGAGCCATAAAGAACCGGAAGATGAAATTGTACCTCATCATGATGAAGAGCTCCTGATGTCTGGCTTCTGTCCCAGGCCAAGAGACCCTCCCTGTATACCAGTCACCGAGCAAATCGAGTGCCTCAACTGTTTCAGCACAACATTCCCCTAGAGTTTCTAAGGCCTTGAGTACACTGGCAAGTTTCTGCATAGTAAAGTAGCTTTCTGCTGTGTAACTTCCAAGGTGTGTACACTGCCAAGCCACTTAGTGCGCAGAAACTCCTCAGTTGCAGCATTGCAAAAAAAAACACCTCGACAAGAGTCATAAGCCTTACAGCGCAGAGCATCCAGCTGTGTATTTGCAGTATAAACACATTGCAGCACAGAAAGCAATCAGTTGGCCTCTGTAAGTGTCCCATAATTCCTCAAGTGGCAGTTCTGCTCATTGTTTTGAACTCGGCTGGGTGCACTGAAGACATGCACCCCTCCCCTTTCAAAGCTGTTTCTGACAGCCCTTTCATGCTGTGCTGATCTGCTCCAGGACACACAGCAAACCATTATTGTGGAATGCTCATGCTATTGAACACAGAGATTGTGTGTGTGAGAGAGAGAGAGACTGCTGTGGGGAGGGCAGGGACTGATGTTGGGGTTTCCCCCTCCTCCTGCCTCAGGACTGGTTGCTTTCTGCTGTCTGAACTTACAAGACAGCATGCTGACACGCTTTTTGTCCCCCAAAACACATGGTCTCTCCTCCCTCCCCCCCCCCCCTTTACATTCTGCCCCACCCCTTTCAGTTGAAAAGCAGCTGGCAAATATAGTAGGATGTCCATGGAACAATGGGTTTGGGAAACCTGCATTATGTGACGCCTAGCCCATGAGGCATTGCAAACCCTTTCCAAAGCACCCTGCAGTCAGTTTCACAGTGGGATAGCTACCACAATGCACTCCTCTCTTTGCCGTTGCAAGAGCTCCTACTGTGGATAGTCTCCACCGTTACAAGGAGCAGTGTGGACATGCAACAGCTGTTTAATTCCAGCCCTTTAATAAAAGTGGTGTAACTTGTTGGGCAGAAACTTGCCAGTGTAGACATACCCTAAGAGGAAAACTCAAGAATTCTCTCAAAGAATGTAGGAAACAGAGTTTTGAGTTCCCCAGCTAAGGTATCTAATTCAAAGAAACCCCAGTCACCGATTGAGACAACTACCTCGGCACCCACTGGTTCTCGACTCAGTACCCATAAGTCTGCAGGTTCCTCAGGTACTCTGAGCACCACTATACCCAAATAATCTAAGGGTTCCAGCTCCAGAAGATCATCAGTACCATCAGGGGATCAAGGCAACAAGGAGAAGGCAACCCCTTGTTAAGTCAGTATTGATAGAATCAGCCAGGCTCTCAGTACCTACCATTTCAGTACAGGAGAAGACTAGACTATCATCTAGCAGACCGTTCTCAGAGCACATAAAGCCTATGGTATCATCTACTCCCTCTGCCACAATCACCTCTGCTGAGGCTGCTACCTCGGTACCGACCACCATGTTGGTACTGCAAGAGTTCAGGATTTACAAGACCTCATGCTGCCAGATGCCTGACTCCCCCTTGTTCAGTAATAATCCATCCTTGGTACCAAGGACCTTTAGGCAGACATTCACCTGATACCTGTAGAGTCGCCACCTTTTTCTACCACTGCTCCACTTTTACAAAGTGATGTTGAAAATGGTGGTGATGCTGATTTCTCGTTCCTCAAATTTTTGTTCAGGGCTCCCCTGCTCACTATCACTCCAAATGGTGGAGCCTCACTAAAATCCTGAGAGCTACTATTGCTTTTCAGTCCTATGATTTGCTGCTGTACATTGCCCTTTTAAGTATATCGGCACTTAAATAAGACGCAGGAGCAGCCACCAGCAAGCTCCCTTCATCCCACACCTGAACCTTGTTGCATCCTGTCCCCTTCCCCCTGCAATCTGTACAGATGGGGTACAGGGCTGGGGGGAAGGGAACAGCCTGACATCAGCGCCCCCCTTCCTCTCAGCTCTGCATAGTAAGCAGGAGGCTCCCGGGAGCAGCTCCAAGGCAGAGGGCAGGAGCAGTGGGCAGAGAGACACCTGAAGTGAGCGGCACTTGATAGCTTGCTGGGTGGCCGCCCGGCCATACACCTTAGAGGGAACTTAGATCAGCATCTCAGGAGCTTACCTTCTGGGTTTCTGAAACATCGCTGTAGATACCCTCAGCAGATGCTTCTCTCAGGATCATGAATGGGGGATAGAGCCCATTGTACTCCATTGCATATTTCATTATTGGGGTTTCCCACAAATAGACCTGTTCACCATGACCAGAAACAGGAAGTCTTCTACTTGTGCCTGAGTCGGGGACTGGACTGCCACTCCTTGGTGTAGCTGAGGCCTGAAGTGACATGAGCAATTAACACATGGAGGGAAGCATCACTTCTTGGAGGGTAGAATTAGGGAGGTAAACAGATCATTAGGCTGAAAACAGAATGTTTGTGCTAAATAAGATAAGTAAATAGATCAGTAGGCTAAAAAAATAGAATGTCTGCACCGGCTGAGATAAGAGGTAGAACACCCAAGGAACCATTTACTTTGAATAAAATAACTATGGACAAGATAAGTAAGGAATGTAGAGATGAGGAGGTAGAGTAGGTTGAGTATGGACATAGCATGCTGCACAGGGATTGGTTCTTGCAATGCAATCAACCCAATCCATGTGATGCAATGTATAGTACAGTAGAACCTCAAAGATACGAACACCAGAGTTACGGACTTACCAGTCAACCAGACACTTTGTGCAACCAGAAGTAATCAATGAGGCAGCAGGAAAGACCCCAAAACCAACAGCAAATACTGTACTTCTTAGGGGCTTTAGCACTGAGCCCCAGGGCTACAGCCATGGAGGGGTTGGGTAGGGTAGGGTATGTTAGGGCTCCGGGCAGTGGAGAAGAGAACAGAGTTATTCTAGTGGTTCTGACATGGCCAAGACAGACATGGTTTCCTTACTTTATCCAGTTGGCTGTTTGTTAACCAATCACCATCTAGACCAGGGTGGGGAACCTGTGGGCTGGACCCAGCTTGCTGCTTCATTTAATCCGGCCCTTGGCAAGTCTCCGCACCGCAGGCCAGAAGCCCCGAGCCTTGCCCCACCCCCTAGGGCTGGAACCATGAGCACTGGCTCGCCCCGCTGTGTGGGGAAGCTGGGGTTGCCTGGACGTTAAAAGTCCGGTCGGCTCTGAGCAGCTCCCGGAAGCGACTAGCATGTCCCTGCGGCCCCTAGAAGCAGGAGCGATCAGGGAAGCGCTCTGCATGCTGCCCAAGCACCAGCTCTGCAGCTAATGGGAGCTGCGGGGGCAGCACAGGCAGTGCGCACTGTGCAGCGCCCCCTGACTCCTCCGCCTATGGGCAGGACATGGCAGCTGCTTCTGGGAAGCCAGGATAGGAAGGGAGCCTGCCTTAGTCCTGCTGCATCGCCCACCAGGAACTGTCTGAGGTAGGTGCTGGCCGGCCGGAGCTGCTGCCCCAAACCCCCAGCCCCAAGTCGGAACACACTCATGCACCCCCACCTGCACCCCAACCCCATGACCCAGGTCGGAACCCCCTCCTGTACCCAAACTCCCTCCTGGAGCCCACACCTCAAACCTCCTGCCATGCTCCAGCTCGAAGCCCCCTCCTGCACCCCAAATCCCTCATCCCCACTCTAGAGCTCGAACCCCCAGCCAGAGTCCTCAACCCCCGGCCCCAGGCTGGAGCCCCCTCCTGCATCCTGAACCCCTCATTTCTGGCCCCACCCTGGCGTCTATGGGGAGCCTCTACACTCCCCCTGCAGGGCTGGAGCTGAGAGTGCCAGCTTGCCCTGCTGCAGTGGGAAGCCCTAAGCCTCCATGCCCTCCGCCCTGCACCTGCGGGGCTGTGTGTGGCCCGCAACTGATTTTTTTTTTTTTCTATGGGTCAGTGGCTCCTGGTAGAAAAAGGTTCCCCACCTCTGCTCTAGACCATCTCTCATCTTCTATCTCAGGATGCCAGTCAAATTCTTCACCCCAACCTCAGGGTTCTTTGCTTCAAAGCATGGCTGATCTATGGTTCATGAGGTTAGAAACAGCCTGTTCCACGGAAGTGAGAAGAGTATTGTTATTTAGTAGGAAGCAATCTAGCTGTAACAACCAACAAAAGTGGACAAGATTCAGTCACTGGTGTGACCTAAGATGCATTTCACCTTTATCCTCTTCACTGTCGGATATAATAGATTACATCCTAAAACTGAAGAAGACAGGTTTGTCTTTGAATTCCATTAAGGTACATTTGGCAGCCATTATGACCTTCCATTTCCTTGTGGAGGGCTTTTCAGTGTTTGCACATCCGATGACAGTGAGGTTTCTCAGTGGTTTGGGGAATCTTTCCATGAGTCAAATGTTCTGCCCCTGTTTGGGACTTCAAGTAGGTGCTTAGATGCCTTAGGAGACCTCCCTTTGAGCCAATGGTGGCCCGTTCTCTTGACTTTTTTGTGAAGACAGCCTTCCTGATAGCCATTACTTTTGCTCAGAAAGTTGGGAAGAGACAGGTTCTGGTGGCAAATCCCCCCTTCACAGTATTCTTCAAGGACTAGGTCACATTGTAGTCACATCCCAAATTCTTACCAAAGGCCTTATCTGACTTCCACACTAACCAGTCAATTCATCTTTCAGTGTTTGTTTCCTAAACCAAACCTGAATAAGGAGGATGTGGTATTACATAAACTTGATGTCTGGAGGGCATTAGCCTTTTACTTGGACAGAACTAAACCATTTAGAAAATCTTCTGAGTTGTCTGTGTCTGCTGCAGACTGATCTAAGGGATCTCCAGTTTCCAAGCAGACTCTCTAGATGGATAGCTGACTGTATTACCTTTTGTTATTAGGCTAATGATCTCCAACCTCCTTTTAAAGTACTAATCCATTCAGCACGAACTTTCTATTTCCTTTCTTAAGAATGTTCCCATTGCTGAGATGTGTAGAGCCACAACTTGGACTTCCATACACACCTTTTCTGAATGTTATGCAGTAATTCATTACTCAGCTTCTGACGCTGTTTTTGGCTCTACTGTGCTGTCTTCAATCTTGGACTCAACTCTGAAGCCACATATCCCCTCCATAGAGGGTACTGCTCAGTAGTCACCAAAAGTGGAATACCCATAGGGACACAATTCAAAGAAGGAGGAGAGTTTACTGCTCCTGTGCAGTAACTGTAGTTCTTTGAGATGTGGGTCCTTATGGGTGCTCTACTACCTGTCCTCCTTCCCGTCTGATTTGTAGTTCTATGCTTTGGATCACTGCAGTAGATAAGGAACTGAGGGTGGTTCACCCACACATCTCTATATAGCCACAATGTAGAGCACAAGTCAAAGTAGAGTACATGCAAGGGTTGAATGAGCACTGCTCCCTAAAATCTCCAAGCAAAGACGCATGGAGCGCTTCCACATCTGAAATGGAGCACCCATGGGGGGACACGTTGGAAAAACTAGTTACCACAGAGGGTGAATAACTAGATGGTGTTGCTTTAAGATTCATTTTACTCAAGTAGGAAGAAAGACCTGTTGAGTGAAGAACTGTCTCCTTAGCAATCAATTCTTCCGGAAACAGATATTCTTCTTTGAGGGCTTGCTCATGTCCATTCCATATTAGGTGTGTGTGTTTGCCATATGCACCGGTGCCGGAAGCTTTTCCCTCAGCAGTATCCCTAGGGGACCAGCTCTGGCGCTGTCTGAGTGGCGCCCGCATGGCACGGTATAAGGCGTGCCACCGGCTTCCTCCTCCCTCAGTTCCTTCTTGCTGCCAGTGATGGTGCTGGAATGTCTGCTGCTTCAGCTAGCATTGTTTCATTCTTTGTTCTTGCGAATTTTGAAAACCTGTAATATAGTTGTATATAGTCAGTAGTTTTAATTCCCCTTAGTAGTAGTTCTCAAACTTTTAGTCCCGAACGGGGCTCAGCCAGGGGGTGGGGCATGCCCCGGTCCCCAGGCTTTAAGCCCTGAGATCGCTGCAAATGGCCTATGCCCATCAGTAATCCACATACCAGCTGCCTAAGGTGCTTAGGCGAAGGGCACATAAGTGACAAGTGCCGTATATGCAAGTCCTTTAAACCTAGGACGAAGAAGGAGCGCAATATCCGTCTGAAAGCACTCCTGATGGAGTTGGCACTCACTCCTGCACCGGAGCAGCAGTCCGACTCCACACTGAGCATCGTGGCCTCCGTGTGCAGTGCTTCACCAGCGCCATCATGAGCCAGCACCAGTCCCCCTCCACGGCTCTGGTCAAGAAGCCAAGAAAGACTGTGCAAGGAAGATCTCCTACCTCCCGTAAGGGAAAGGAGAGGGCTGGGGGTGAGCCACAACCCATGCTGGGCAGCTCAACGACCCTTTCGGGAAGTCTGGCCCCAGCTCAAGTTGAGTGGTGCAGCCCATCACATGCTTCGCCTGCGACTCCGGATAGCAGTGCAGGCCCTGGCCAGCTTCTGGTGCCATCAACACCCAAAGTCCTACAAGCAGCTCAGGAGATCCTGATGCTCCTGGTGCAGCCCACACCGGCTCCAGCGGTACCCCCGTCTTGGGGAATACCCACCTTGGGATCTATGCATGTATCTCCACCACAGCAGCATCATTCCCCATCGAGAGGGACGTCCCGCCATCGCTTGCCCACTCGAAGCCATCACGTCTCAGGATTAGAGAGGCAGGCTCAAGGGAGCCCTCTTTGGTCTCCACATGGACCACCGATCGAGGGAGTTGAGGCGTACCTCACCGGTAGATTGGCATAGACCCTCTGAGGCATGCACCACCAGGCAAGAACTCCTGGACTGGGCCCGACCGTCTCCAAGGGCCCGGGACCGATCAAGGATCGCAGATTGCCGGACCATCATCACTCGTCTGCAAGCAGTAGTTCGCCCTACTCAGGAAGATCCTCCCAGCAACCGGCCCATATTAGCTTCTGGTCCCGTTCAGCATCCTGGTACTGTTCAAGTAGAGAGAAGCGTGGATCGCCTGGTGTCCAATGCAGATCTGCTGAGTGCTGTCTGTCCCCGAGATCCTGACCAAGACGCCCGTCTCACTCTGACAGATTGGCTTCAGGATGCAGTCACCAGCACCTGTCAGACAAGAGCCACCTCTCCGCCCGATCCTGGTCGCCCGGTACTGACCGCTCCGTTTATACCTCCAGCATGGAGCGAGGTTCCCTGACTGCGGGACAAGCCCTGGTACCTGCAGTGTCGTCTATACTATCACCATCACCACCACCTGACCCATAGTACCCGTGGAACCCTTGGGGGTTCACCCAACCTTCCCAGGCTGCCCAGTTGGCACTGGGAGCTTCGGAGAGGCCAGCAGCCTTGGTATCCCATCCATCTCCAGTGCTTTAGGCTTCAGGGGGTAAGACCCCACAGGTCCAGGAAGACCCAGGGGAGCAAGCTGCTGGATCACCAATGGAAGTGGAGGTTGCCACAGCACTGGCATCGTCGTCCTCATTGCCAGAAAATGTTATCACAGGGTCCCCTCACCCAGTTTCTCAGGATGACGCCAAACTGCACCAGGAACTTTTAAAGAGGGTCGCTTCCAACCTGGGACTTCAGGCAGAGGAACTGGAAGAGCCCTCAGACTCTGTTTGACGTCCTCTGCTCCTGCCAGCGTAGCCCTACCCCTTCATGAAGGCATTTCCAAAATCACTAATGCCCTGTGGCAGACCCCCTCTTCCCTGGCTATCTCTAAAATGGCCAAATGCAAGTACTTTGTGCCAACCAAGGGGCATGAGTACTTATACTCCCACTCTGCCCCCAACTCCCTTGTGGTAGACGCGGTTAACCACAAAGAGAGGCGAGGACAATCCAAGGCCACCCCAAAAAATAAAGACTCGAGGAGGCTGGATCTCTTTGGACGTAAGATTTATTAGTCTTCCAGCCTTCAGCTAAACGTGGCCAACCACCAAGTCCTCCTTGGCCAATATGACCTTAATATGTGGCAAGCTATGGCCAAGTTCGAAGGGTTGCTCCCTGAGGCTTCCAAGAAGGAGTTCCGGCCCCTGCAACAGTGGCTGGGGACGGTCTATTCCCAGTCCAGAGACCCCCTGGAAAAGATTGTTACCATTCCCCAGGTGATACTTACCTTGCTGCGACGGTGGGTCGACTGCAGGACAGTCCTGGAGGGGGTTCAGTTTGACAACCCCACCTCACTCCATCGAGTTGGTGTTGGATGCCTCGGCTGGGGTGCGCATCTTGGCGACCTCCAGACACAGGGCATGTGGTCCCTGGAGGAGGCAAAGTTGCACATAAACGTCACAGAGCTCCGAGCAGCCTGGCTGGCGTGCAGAGTCTTGCTGCCCCACTTGTCAGGGCAGGTGGTACGAGACCTGACGGACAACACAGCCTCTCTATTCTACATCAACAGGCAAGGGGGAGCGTGCTCATTGCCTCCTTGTCAGGAGGCACTCCCATCTATGGGACTTCTGCATCTGCCATGAAATCCCACCTGGAAGCTTGTCACCTTCCCGGCATCAAGAATATGTTGGTGGACCAGCTCAGCAGGGACTTCTTTGCTCGCAATGAGTGGTCACTCCATCCAGAGATAGCCAGCATGATCTTCTAAAGGTGGGGAATTCCCCAAGTGGACCTGTTCGCTACCAAACGGAACAGGATATGCCACCAGTTTTCTTCTCGGCAAGGTCTGAGCAAGGGCTCCCTCTCTAATGCCTTCCTCCTGTTATGGTCAGGGAGCCTGATGTACGTGTTCCCTCCGATTCCACTCATCAGCAGGGTCCTGGCAAAGATCAAGAGAGGCAAGGCACAGATTGTCATGATTGCCCCAGCGTGGCCTCACCAGCGTTGGTTCGGCATGCTCATGAACGTGTCAGCTTCCCCTCCCTGGCCCCTGTCCAACCAACCGGACCTGCTGTCACAGGACGACAGTTGGCTCTTACATCACAGCCTTGAATCCTTCCACCTCTTGGCATGGCTGCTGTGTGGCTGAACCTGGAGGAACGGACCTGTTCAGAAGGAGTCCAACAGGTCCTCCTGGGGAGTAGGAAGCCCTCAACTAGACTGACTTACCTGGCCAAGTCTAGGGGTGAGATTTTCCCGCTGAGCACCTGAACATGGCATCTCTCCCTTGCGTTCTTCCATACAGGCTGTCCTTGGACTACGTGCTCCATCTGAGGAACCAGAGCCTGGCACACGCTTACATTTGAGTGCATCTCACAGCCATCTCCGCTTTTCACCCGCTGGTCCAAGGACAGACGGTGTTTTCCCATGACATGATGGTTAGATGCTTGAGAGGGCTCGAGAGACTCTTTCTGCAGGTACAGGCTCCTGTCCCACGGTGAGATCTTAAGTTGGTCCTCTCTAGGCTCACTGGCCCGCCCTTTGAGCCGCTGGTTCCTGCTCCTTTTCCCACCTGACCTGGAAGGTTTCTGGTGGTGGTGACTTTGCGAGATGGGTCTCTGAAATTAAAGCCTTGACCTCAGAACCGTGGTATACCGTCTTCTACAAAGACAAGATTCAGCTATAGCCCCACCCGGACTTCCTGCCGAAGGTGGTATCCACCTTCCATATGAACCAGGACATCTTCCTCCTGGTGTTCTGTCCCAAACCGCACAAGACCAGTGAAGAGAGGCGTCTTCACGCCCTGGATGTCCGAAGGGCCTTGGTTTTTTACTTAGAATGTACCACGCCTTTCTGTAAATCAACTCAGCTCTTCATCACTACAGCAGATAGGACGAAGGATCTTCTGGTGTCCTTGCAGACTATTTCCAATTGGATTACCTCATGCGTAAGGACCTGTTACAGCCTGGTGGGGGTTCCACAGCCGATTGTCAGAGCCCACTCGATGAGAGCAGAAGTGTCTTCAGCGGTCTTCCTGGCGCACATCCCTATTCAGGACGTTTGTAGAGCTGCAATGTGGTCCTCTGTCCACATGTTTACGGCTCATTATGCCATCACTCAGCAGGCCAGGGACGATGCTGGGTTTGGCAGAGCTGTGTTGCAATCTACACGTCCGTGAACTCCTACCCATCTTCAGGGGTACTGCTTTTGAGTCACCTAATATGGAATGGACATGAGCAAGCACTCGAAGAAGAAAAGACAGTTACTTTTTCCGTAACTGGTGTTGCTCATGTCCATTCGACAACCCGCCCTCCTTCCCCTCTTTTGGAGTTTCTGGCAAGAAGGTACTGAGGGTGCAGGGAACCGGCGGCACCCCTTATACCATGCCATGTGGGTGCCGCTCCAGAGGGCGCCAAAACCAGTCCCCTATGGATACTGCTGAGGGAAAAACTTCCGGCACCGATGCATGTGACGAGCACACACACACCTAATATGGAATGGACATGAGCATCTCGAAGAACACCAGTTACGGAAAAGGTAACTGTGTTTTCTTCACAACGTGTAATCTCCTTTTTGAAGTGCTGCCTTCCTTAGATTGGTTGCTCTCTCAGCTGTTTCTATTTATGACGTTTCTTGTCTGTCTTGTGTATTTTTCTCAAGCGAACAATGCAACAGGACCGATCGCTGGAGGACTGTTAGTTCTAGTGGCTGTAGAAGCAGGGAACATGTTACTCTCTGATCAAATTGTCTGTTTTCTTTGCTGGGTTCAATACAACTCCAACATGTGCCAAATTCAATTTGGTTGTGTATTTCTGAAATCAGTCCCTGTGATGGGGTATTGGTGGAACATTGTCTAAACTAGAAAACTCATCCAGTAGTCTCCAATACAATTCATCTCTCCTGGCTGCTGCTTCCAGCATCACAGAATTCTCTCCAACACTAGTGGCTTTTGGCAGTTTTGCATTCTTTTGATTTTCTTGACAAATAACACTTTTCAAAGTTTTTGTAGAGAGTAGTGTAAGCTTTAAGAGGCTTGTATCCTCCATATCTTCATATACTGTTACTTTCCTGTAGAAGTAAAATTTGCAAAGTATATTGTTAGCATTGCCACCACTTTTCATTTTGTCCCATTAATAGACTTGTGCTAAATTAGATATAAATTAGATCTATATATTCATAACAACATTGCCATTTTTGCTTAGTGAGCACTTCTGATTGAAACCCAATATGAAGCAGTGTATTGTCATCTCTAATACTATTTCTGACCTGTGCATTAGTGCCACTGAACTAAAAAGCTAGTTTCGAAAATATTTTAAAGGCTAGTTCTACATATGTAGGCAATTACAATTAGCCTGCCTAGTAGAAGGTTTTAATTTGTATGCGCAAAAGCTTACAAGTGGAGAAGCATTACATTAAGGATTCATGTCTACTCACTATGCATTAAAAACAATCGGCATGCAATCTACTGCTTTTTGTGCAAAACCTTCAGTGTGACTGATCTGGTCAGCAAATTTAAATTGAAAATATAGGAAACTTATCACTTGTGAGGTGCTTTTACAATTAAGAATATGTGATGTGAAAACATTTCATGTTAGTATATTGCAAAATGTTATTTGCCACATTTGTCACGTGCTAAACAGCTTCATTTCTGGGAAAAAAACAATAAAAATCTCTTAATACAAATGAACACCACATTAAAGTGTTTACGTTAATTTTAACAGTAAAACTTGTAGTAATAGTCATGTTGCCGTGTTTCTGGAAATTGTGCAAAAACTGACACTTTCTCATTTTGGATGCTGCTGTTTCATCTTGTCTACAAGCTTACAGCACTACTTGACAACTCCATAGCATACCTCATATAAATGTACATAAAATAAGCTTTCAAATGATGTGGGTGTGTAGGATGGGTACATTAAACTCCAAAAGTATGTCCCTTTTTGGAGAATTGCTGCATGCCTATTGAGAGCACCAGTGGATCGGACCGTTCAGGCTGTAGGATATGAATTATTTCACCAGTTTGTGGGGAATGGTAGGTGAGGTGGGAGTAGATGAGTGTAGCCCTCCGAAACATTTAATGATGAGAATTCTGGCTAGTTTGCACTAGATGTTTGAGATCAAGATTAAAAGTCCTGTGTGATATCTTCAAAATTGTAGAATTTCAAAGTAATTTTCCCTTCTTAATCACATTGTCAGTGTCTTTGTTCTTGCTGCCTTTTGCAGTTTTTACTACTTTGATACGGTTCTTGTGCTACTTCCTCTTTTGGCATGGCAGTCCTGTGCAAATTATGCCTTTAGACAAGGGGGAAATTTACTGTGTAATTCTACTTCTTTGAAGGTCTTCCGCTAATTCTGAAGAAAGCCTTTGTTGATTTTGTCTTTAGTATTCCTTTCTGAGGCATTGGCTTCTTTGTAGGTCATTAGTTTTATTCTTATTATTTATTCCTATTAGTTTTATTCTTCCTGATGACTCAGGCACTGAAAGAAAAGTACCTAGAGTAGTGGCTAAGTCTGTGCCCTCTTCCTTACTATTTTTGTCTTGGGCTCAAAATCCCCACATCTTTTAAATTCAGTACTTATTAGGGCTGTCAAGTGCTTAAAAAAATTTACCGCGCGTTTAAACAATAATAGAATACCATTTATTTAAATATTTTTGGATGTTTTCTACATTTTCAAATATATTCATTTCAGTTACAACACAGACTACAAAGTGTACAGTGCTCACTTATATTTTATTACTAATATTTGCACTTTAAAAAACAAAAGAAATAGTATATTTCAATTCACCTAATACAAGTACTGTAGTGCAGTCTCTTTATAATGAAAGTTGAACTAACAAATGCAGTTATTTTTTGTTCATAATTCTACATTAAAAAATAAAAACAACGTAAAACTTTAAACCTTCAAGTCCACTCAGTCCTACTTCAGCCAATCGCTCAGACAAACAAGTTGGGTTACAATTTGCAGGAAATAATGCTGCCCATGTCTTGTTTACAGTGTCACCTGAAAGTGAGAACAGGCGTTCACATGGCACTGTTGTAGCCGGCCTCACAAGATATTTATGTGCCAGATGTGCTAAAGATTCATATGTCCCATCATGCTTCAACTACCATTCCAGAATAAATGCGTCCATGCTGATGACTGGTTCTGCTTAATAACGATCCAGAGCAGACTGACGCATGTTCATTTTCATCATCTGAGTCAGATGCCACCAGCAGAAGGTTGATTTTTATTTTTTGGTGGTTTGAGTTCTGTAGTTTCCACATTGAAGTGTTGCTCTTTTAAGACATCTGAAAGCATTTTCCACACGTTGTCCCTCTCAGATTTTGGAAGGCACTTCAGATTCTTAAACCTTGGGTCGAGTGCTATATCTATGCTTAGAAATCTCACATTTGTACCTTCTTTGCTTTTTGTCAAATCTGCTGTGAAAGTGTTCTTAAAATGAACATGTACTGGGTCATCATCTGAGACTGCTGTAACATGAAATATATGGCAGAATGCGGGTAAAACAGAACAGAAGACATACAATTTTCCCCCAGGGAGTTCAGTCACAAATGTAATTAACACATTATTTTTTTAACGAACTGTCAGGGTGTTTCTTCCCCACTCTGAACTCTAGGGTACAGATGTGGGGACCGCATGAAAGACCCCCTAAGCTTATTCTTACCAGCTTAGGTTAAAAACTTCCCCAAGATACAAATTTTGCCTTGTCCTTAAACAGTATGCTGCCACCACCAAGTGTTTTAAAGAAAGAATAGGGAAAGAGACCACTTGGAGACGTCTTCCCCCAAAATATCCCCCCAAGCCGTACACACCCCCTTTCCTAGGGAGGCTTGAGAATAATGTCCTAACCAATTTGTTACAAAATCATCAAAGACCCAAACCCCTGGATCTTGGAACAATGGAAAAATCAGTCAGGTTCTTAAAAGAAGGATTTTATTTAAAAAAAAAAAAAAAGGTAATCATCTCTGTAAAACCAGGACGGAAAATACTTTACAGGATATTCAGATTCAAAACACAGAGGATCCCCTTCTGGGCAAAACCTTAAACTTACAGAAAACAGGAATAAACCCTCCCTCTTAACACAGGGAAAATTCACATAAAACAAAAGATGAACTAATCTGTCTCGCCTGGCTTACCTATACTGGTTGCAATATTGGAGACTTGGATTAGGATGGGTTGGAGACTATGGATTTCTGTCTGGCCTCTCTCAGTCCCAAGAGAGAACCCCCCCCCCCCCAGATTTGAAAGTATGTTGTTCCCTTATTGGTCCTTTGGGTCAGGTGCCTGCCAGGTTAATAAGCTTCTTAATCCTTTACAGGTAACAAGATATTGCCTTTAGCCAGGAGGGATTTTATAGCACTGTATGCAGAAAGGTGGTTACCCTTCCCTTTATATTTATGACACAAACATCATCAGCATGGAAGCATGTTCTCTGGAATGGTGGCTGAAGCACGAAGGGGCATATGAATGTTTTGCATATCTGGCACGTAAATACCTTGCAATGCCGGCTACAAAAATGCCGGCTACAAACTTGTTTGTCTTAGCAATTTACTAAACAAGAAGTAGGACTGAGTGGACTTGTAGGCGCTAAAATTTTACATGGCTTTGTTTGAGTGCAGTTATGTAACAACAAAAAAATCTACATTTGTAAGTTACACTTTCACGATAAAGAGATTGCACTACAGTACTTGTATGAGGTGAATTGAAATATACTATTTCTTTTGTTTTTTACAGTGCAAATATTTGTAATAAAAATAATATAAAGTGAATACTGTATACTTTGTATTCTGTGTTGTAATAGAAATCAATATATTTGAAAATGTAGAAAAACATCCAAAACTATTTCAGAAATTTCAGTTGGTATTCTATTGTTTAACAGTGCGATTAATCACAATTCATTTTTTAATTGCAGTTAATTTTTTTGAGTTAATCGTGTGAGTTAACTGCAGTTAATCGACAGCACTGGTACTTATTGAAAGAGAGTTGCCCAATATTGAAGGGAAATAATGAATCTTCATTGCTATTCAAGTGCCAAAATATTTACTACTTGAGTGGTTTTAGTAACTACTCTGACAACAAAAGCTAAAGAGATGAATTTTTCCAGGAGTGTTTGTACATTGCTTTTCATTAAAATGAAACGCAGCACTTCAGATTTGCAAGTGAAAGCTGCCAGAAACTTGTGTAGGCTTTACTGCCACTGCTCCATTATTGTACCACTTACATTTAGTTTTCAGCATTATTTAGAACATAAGTAGCCTCCTCCAAATTCATAACATTCCCTAAAAACAAAAAACAAGCTAGGGTTTTAGTCTGAACACATACTATATTTAAAAAAAACACACTGAGATTCAATTACTGATATTTAACTATTTAAGAACAAAGGGAATTGACTTTAAAAACCAGAGGGTTTTTAAAATTTAAAAAAGAAGGGAAAAAAGCTTAATTGGCATTGCCGTGGTCACTTTTCTACTATTTTTTTTTCCCTCCTCAGATTTGTTAGTAATGTTGTATCTGGCCCATTAGCCTAGCAATAAAGGAAGTTGAAGAAAACTGCAGTGTGATATCAAAGATGTTTTTAATTACTACATTTAATGACAGAAAAGAATGAATCACTAATATTGTAAGTATGATACGTTGTTAATTCTTTAGGAATTCAAAATCTGAATAAATTAATTCAAATAAGAAGCTGCCACCCTGACAGTCTGATATAGAATGGGACTTGACGAGGGAGAATGTCTTCTATTTGAATGTGTGGGCCATAAAGGATTTTCAGAGTTGTCATCAAGTCTTAAAATTGACTTTTAACTGCAAATAGAATTTTTTAAAGGTATTCTGACTTTCCAGTGTCCTACTTTCCATAAGCAGCTGGACCTTCTACTAGGGAAGTATCAGGAAAACGTTACTAAATGTTCCGTTATGCAGATACTGAAACAATTACTCATAAAACAGTTTTTAACTTTTATTACTCAACATATATTTTTAATTTTTATCTGTATAAAGTATAATTGCTGCAAATTTCCTTAAAACATTTTTTAAAGAAAGTGAGAAATTTGAGTTCTTCACTGGGGTGGCTGTTCATCAAGTTGTCCTTTTAGGAAGATCAGAACTCAAAAAATACTTTTCCTGACTTAATCAGAATGCAGAACAACAGATGTTGGCAGCTGAAAGAAATAGGTTAGGCTGCCTTTTCTCATTGCTAAAGAATTGCAATTTGTTGAGCTCACCAGGACATCTGCAAGAGCCTTCCCAAATGGTACAATGGTACCTATGGGACTGTGTTGTTCACTTCCTAGTAAAACTGTGCGGAGGGAATAGGCCCAGGAAAATCTAGTTACACCTTATGGGTTTCTGTAAATGCAGCCCTCACTTGAAAGTGACAATTTGTGGCATCTGAATCTTATCAGTCCAACCAAGTTTCAGCCCTGTGGTTGTGGTTGTCCTAGTTTGGCAACGTGGCTCTTTCTGGAGTTGCAGTGCATTTGGTGTCTCTGCTCTTAATTGCACAAATGCTCTGCCTCTCTCTGGATGGGGTGGATGGAAACACAAGGAAACTTCTCCAGTGTGCCATCGTATCCTTTGCTCATACATTTTGTGGAATTCATTGGTTTCCATATGCCCATAAATCAATAAAAGGAAGCTCAGGTAGAGCTGTGGTCTTGAGCTAAGAAAGTGCCACAAATGACAGGGAATTGTGCTGGCACCGTGTCCTCAGACCTTCAGTGTGCACAGAGTAAGTTCATGTTATATCCACCTTTTTCTCAAACACTTTGTTACTGTTTCATGCAGATATTTCATTGCTATGCTTCATAAATGTGGTGTATTGGCTTTGAGAAATAGCTATCATTGTCTGTCTGTAATATGGAGTTCTGAGACAGTCATTTTTCCTCACATAAATTAACTCCTTTTGTTCCATCAGACCTCTTTATTTTTTTTTAAAAAAAGGGCATTTTACTCTGCATAAACATGAAAAGTTGAATATAAAGTATTGTTTCAGCAGCAGGAATTTATCAAGTAATTTTAGCATGCAAATTACATTAGCAAAAGTAGATAGCATTTGTCAAGTTGGATTGAGAAGTTTACTAATAACTAACTAAATGTTCAGAAAAGTAAATCTTATTGATATGACATTTAATCAACCACACACAAAAACTACATTAATAGAACACTGAGGTTGCAAAGTCAAGCACTTGAAGGTTAAGAAATGTCAGAAATAAGGTTGTCTTAATTTGGTAGCCATATGCTTACATCTTGTGATCAAGTAATTAAAGCCTAGATAGCACAGGAACTCTTAATTCTGGCATTTCCTAACTTTTGGATGCTTGACTTTGCAACCTCAGTGTTCTTTTAATGTAGATTTTTATGTATAATTTTCTCGGTTTTAAAAAAGCAAACTGGAAAACGTGAAATTCCATCTCTGTAACATAATATTGAGACACCTGCATAGCTGATCATCAGGGTTTGAACCTTTTAGATCTACTATGTATCTGCCACTTGAACTAATGAAGTTACTGATAGCAGTAAAAAGTTGTCATCTTCTGTGGACCTGAAATAGAGGGGAATCATGTTTTGCAAGTGGGTTTTAAATTCACTTCCTGACTGCAGAAGGAGGGGGAGACTCTAGAGTCTTGAGTTACATTCCAGTCTTTCTAGGGAAGTGCTCTCTGGTATGCACAGGCTCTTCTGCCCTTCCCCCCGCCCCCTCAAGGTTGATCCTTCCCTTCTGCTGTCCCCTCCAAACTGTCCTGCTTCGTCCTCACCTCTTCTGTGATTCCACATTCCATTCCTATTCTCACCTAGCCAGTCCCAATCGCCGCTTGTCATCCCAGTCTCTTTACGCAGCCACTCTGTGTTCCCTCCCATCCCCAGCTTATTTCCCACTCTCCTTTCCCAGTCTTCCTACTCTGGATGTTTGTACCAGTCTCCCCCCCATGTTCTAGATGGGTAGGGTAGGGAGACCAGGAAAAGAATTAGAGCAGAAGCTGGGATTGGGAGGGAACACTGAGAATTAGTTGGGCAAGGAAACTGGGAAGTGGGGAGAGCAAGGCTGGAACTGTCTCCTTGTCCAGCCATTACCAGTTTCACTCTCCCTCCTTCCGTGTTCCAGTCAGTGTCCTTCTGCTTAGCCCTCTTGACCACTTTGCAGTTGTCAGGCAGCTCCCTCTTCCATGTTTCCTTGGCACCAGCAAGGGGAGGGTGGGAGGGTCATCCAGAGCACAGAAGAGACAGTTCTACTGTTTTCAGTTTTGGTGCCTCACCTGGCCCTAGCCCACAGTGACCAGAAGTTTCAGGGAATGTCCTAGTGATAGTGAGCCCCTATTGCCCTGGGTTGGAACAGGCTCATTCCATCTGTGGGGATGGCATATACACAGTTTGGTCACTTGTAGGAGCAGTATGGGAATGGAGTATGTTCAAAGCATATGGAGATTTTAGTTGCTAACTCTAATGACCACATGCTACTTAAGATTTATCAAAGGTTGTAACTTGGCCAAATGTGACAGATTTTTGCTGGAACAGCAAAAGGCACGTCCATGGCACTAAAGCCCACTCCTTGCCAAATTTCAAGTCCCTGTTCCAAAATGTTCAGGGATTAAAGCTGCTTAAACCTTCCTAAGAATATTTTTTAACTGGACAAAATGCATTTTCCCCTAACCTCATTCTCAGAAACAGTCAGATGTTTTGGCTGAATCATTTCATTCAAAACCAAATCAAAACAAAACAAAAAATACACCTCAGCCTGGCATGGAAAATTTCAGCCCAGATAGTTTGGCAGAGATTATGAGCAACTGAAAACAGGGCTGTATAATGGGAAGTTATTGGGCAACCTGAGGTGGTGGTGATGGTGGTACTAGCTCCACCTATGATAAACATTGGCCATTAAACACATGATATTTTGTGTAGCTGTTATATGTTAGGTTAAAGTTGCAACTCTCTGAACACATAGAAATGGTACAGATGGGAATGTTGGATGAGGCCTGGGCTTGGAACTGGCATAGGATTGCTGCTGAGCTTCCTGGTCAGTTTTTAAGATGCTTCGGTAAAATGACAGGAGCAGTAGCAGGATGTACATAGCTTCTCTTCCAACCTGGCTTCTCAATGTACGTGTCTGGTGTGACAGGGTCGGCCAGATGGCTATAGGAGAGTAATAGAAGGCAGATATATTAGCCCCAGGCTAAGTAGGTCCCTTTTCCCTGGGTAAGGTAACAGGGAAGGTTTCAGAACAATCAGGAACCTTCTGGAAACAATTAAGACAGGCTGATTAGAACACCTGCAGCCAATCAAGAAGCTGCTAGAATCAATTAAGACAGGTTAATCAGGGCACCTGGGTTTTAAAAAGGAGCTCACTTCAGTTTGTGGTGTGCGTGTGAGGAACTGGGAGCAAGAGGCACTAGGAGCTGAGAGTGAGAACGCGGATTGTTGGAGGACTGAGGTGTACAAGCATTATCAGACACCAGGAGGAAGGTCCTATGGTGAGAATAAAGAAGGTGTTGGGAGGAGGCCATAGGGAAGTAGCCCAGGGAGTTGTAGCTGTCGCACAGCTGTTCCAGGAGGCACTGTAGACAGCTGCATTCCACAGGGCCCTGGGCTGGAACCTGGAGTAGAGGGCGGGCCTGGATTCCCCCCAAATCCTCCCAACTCCTGGTCAGACATAGGAGGAGTCGACCTGGACTGTGAATTCAGAAACACGGCCAAGCTGAGGGCTGCCGTGAATCTCCAAGGCAAGCAAATCCGCCAATAAGCGCAAGACCCACCAAGGTGGAGCAGGAACTTTGTCACACTGGCTTTTTGGGGTCTTGCTGTCCTTCCTTCTCCCTCCCAGCTCAGGGCTGGTTGGAGATATGCAGGAAGTGCACTGTAGAGTTTTGCATGTCTAGTTGCATGGCAGCCAGTTGACCTTCTAGGTCCCTCTCTCCAGGGCTCCAGAAAGAAAAGCCCTCCCGTCAGCCTCTCAGGAAGCCCAGATGAGCCCACACCAGCTGGAGGAGATGGGGGAGAGAATCTTGGGCTCCATCCTCCTCTCCCCAGCCTGGAGGTAGGGCGAGATAAAATTCCTTGTGGAGAATGAGAGGGATTATGTAAAAGAGACCAGGTGCTCGTGAGGAAAGAATTAACAGTGAGAGTCTCTGTTGAAAGCAGTGCACAGAACCACTATGTGGAAGCTATATCTCTGAAAGCTTACTGTTGTCATTACCTCCCAGCTGTCCCTGTTTCACGTGTCCACTTGTCAGTGTGCTGCCCCTACCTCAGCCACCTTCCCTGGGAAGTTCCCCTTAAGAACTTTGTTACACTTGTAGATCACAGAGACAGGCTGGACTATGGAGCTCAATAGAACCAGGACTTGCACCATAGTGACTGCTCATACAGTGTAAGTGAGGGAAAATGGAAGATTGTTGGCTGCTTTTGTGCACTTCAGAGAAAGTAGCCTTGGCTTCAGAGGAAGAATTGTCTCCATCTCGCTTCTCATTAGTAGTACTTAGCCAGTCATAGTCAACATGATTTTACTTTGCAACCAACCAATATATATGATGAAATGTATTAATCATATCACTGATCCAGCAGCACAATGAAATTCGAATTGTCAGTCCTTATCTTCTAGGTGTTTAGGTCAGGATGTCTAAAAATGACTTAAAGCTCTAGCAGTAGGACCGTTGCCGACAACTCCATTCCTCAGGGATTGGAACTTCCTACCATGAGGTAAAACATGACAGCTTTCTTGGGAACTAGTCTGGGACTGTGGAACAAACTAATATTTAAAGAGATGACTAAGGGAGAATATGATAGAGGTCTATAAAATCATGAGTGGTATAGAGAAAGTAAATAAGGAAGTGTTATTTACTCATAATACAAGAACAAGGGGCCACAGCATGAAATTAATAGGTAGCAGGTTTAAAACAAACACAAGAAAGTATTTTTTCATGCAACGCACTGTCAACCTGTGGAACTCCTTGCCAGAGGGTGTTGTGAAGGCCAATACTATAACAGCGTTCAAAAGGGAGCTAGATAGATTCATGGAAGATAGGTCCATCAGTGGCTATTAGCCATTGGTGTCCCTAGCCTCTGTTAGCCATAAGCTGGGATTGGGTGACAAGGCATGGATCACTTGATGATAACCCGTCTGTTCATTCCCTTTGGGGCACCTGCCATTGGCCGCTGTCAGAGGACAGTATACTGGGCTTGATGGACCTTTGGTCTGACACAGTATGGCTGTTCTTACGTTCTTAAAACTCAGGACTATCACAGCTAGAAGTATCTGAAAAATGCAGTTTCAGTCAACCTGAAACTGCAAATTTTTGTCAAGCTTGCTGAATAGTTTCAACCAAACCAAAAAAATCAAAATGTTTTGGAAATGTCCAAACCAAACACTTCAGTTTGACACAACTCAAAACTTTTCATTTGGATTTCAGGCATTTTTAACAAAAGCAAACGAGGACTAAATTTCACAAAATATCTGGAAGAGGTGTCCTCCTTATGCCTTTTAGCCCAGTGGTTAGGGCACTCACCTGGAGTGTGGGAGACCCAGATTCAATTCCCTTCTTTGTGAGAGAGAATTTGAGCTTGGGTCTCCCATGTTGCAGGAGAGTGCCCTGTCTCCTGGGCTATGATGGGATATTCTGTAATGGAGTTTTCTCCATTTTGCCTGGTGAAGCAATTACACTTCGTATAAATAAGTAATCATTGGAGCAGGTTTTTATCTTGGGTCTCCTACATCCTTGGCGAGTTCACTGTTCATCACTGGATCAAGGAAAGAGTAAAAATGATTCTGCAGTCTGGTGGTTAGCTCACTCAACAAGTATATAGAAGACCCAAGTTCAAGTCTCTGCATTAATGACTATTTATTTATACAAAGTGGAATGACTTCAACAGGTGAAATGGAGAAAGCTGCATAACAGAATATCCCATGACAGCCCACTCTCCTTCAATGTTGGAGACCCAAATTCACATCATCAGAAGGGGGAGTTGAATTTGGGTTTCCCACATCCCCTCTGAGTGCCCTAGCCACCCAGTTAAAAGTTAAAGGAGAGCATCATACACCTCTTTTTCCTCTTCCAGCAGTTTTGTGAATCCAGTTTTCCTTTGCTTTTGTTAAAATGCCCACTACCAAAATGAAAAATTGAGTTAGGTCAAAATGAAACTTTGTTTCAACCCGACCCAAATATTTCTGACTTTTTGATTCACCAAAAAGTTTTGGTTTTGGTTCAGAAACTTTCTGTAATTGCCAGAGAACCAAAATATTCATTTATTCACCCAGCCCTAATAACTTTTGTTCCAACTGATATGTGCACTTTGACCTGCCTTCTCCAATAGACATAACAAAGGAAAAACTAAATGAAATATAAGAGACAACAAGTCATACCAAATCACTACACTGAACAGATAATTCTCCCTGTAGGGAGATGACAGAGAAAACAATCCACACATGACAGATGTTAATAGTATCACTTAATACACTAGTGTGAGGGATTCAGATGTCACAGTGCTGAGTGTGGTATAAAAACCTTTATAGGATAGACATAAAATTTTACATGAAGTGTGAAAATGGGTCCTGACAACATCCTCAAGACACTTTTGATGAAAACAGGATTATCAGTAATGGTCAAACGCCAGTCCTAGTGAATTTCATTCAGTCCACTTAATTCCCCTTTCCATTTCAGCTGGATACAGTATCTTTTACTATGTGTTCAAAACTGTTGTGAAGTTTATGCTGTTCCCTTTCAAACAGCAGCTGTCTTCTACGTTGCCTTTAGTGGTAGGTGAAGTAATTCTTGTATGGAAACGCCCCAGTCCTGGGAACACTTACACATGTGAATATCTTTACACATGTGCATAGCCTCATTAAACTCTGTGACCACATTCATATATAAGTATTTGTAGGATTGGTGGAATAGCTTGAGAAATGTCTTGCAGTCCTTCAGAATGAAAGGAAAAATGTAAGAACTGTGAAAGGCAAGTTTCAGAAAACTGCCAGTTTGTAATCTTGTACATTAAGTGCAAAATCTTTACTGGAAATTTCATCTGGAAATATTATGAACTTTGTTTAACAGAACAGTCTTCTAATTTTTATAAACAGTGTGCGAAGGCTACTAAACTGTTAATTGTGTGGCTGCTACATTAAACAATGCTTGAGTTGGGGAAAAGTGCGCTATATAAACATAGAGAAAAATGTCAGGGTCAGGAAGTTATAAAAGTCTTACTGTTTTTCTTGTTTAGTAACTCAATTATTCATTTTTTCACTAGATTTCTTTGCTGGCTATTTCTTCAACCTTGGTCTTCTGATGCAATATCCTTTGAAATTATAATGGCTTTTAAGTGGGAGCATGAAGAAAACTGGCTTTGTAACAGAATTTGTATGTGAGCGGTGGTACAGATTACTATAAATAGCCATGACAACTTCTCATATGAATGGACATGTTACAGAAGATTCTGACAATGAAACAAAAAATGTGGAGCTTGCATCTCCTGAGGAACCTCAGAAGCACAGAGAGATGGCTGTTGATTGCCCTGGGGATTTGGGCTCCAGGATGATGCCAGTACGACGAAGTGCTCAACTTGAGCGGATTCGCCAGCAACAGGAGGACATGAGGCGCAGGCGAGAAGAAGAAGGAAAGAAACAAGAACTAGACCTTACTGCTTCAATGAGGCTTAAGAAACTAGCACAGATTCCTCCCAAAACTGGAATAGATAATCCTATGTTTGACACAGAAGAAGGAGTCATTCTGGAGAGTCCTCATTATGCTGTGAAAATACTAGGTAGGTAAAAAGTATAAGCTAGAGGAAAAATACTTGTTTATCTGCAAATGCTGTTTTAGGCCAGAAAACATTAGCTGGTTAGGCTTATGAGAGAGTTACAGCAATAAGACACAGTTTTCAACCTCTGTTGGTGGAAAGAAACACTTAAATTCCAGCCTGCAGTTTCCAGTAAAAGTTGAAGATAGTACAGATCCAACAAAATTCTGTTAGTGATGGAAATTTAATCGATAGTATAAATTATACATTTTAATTTTACTTTTTTTTTGTCCTCCTCATTTAAGGCCTGCTGGAAAATATTTTGGATTTGTCCGTGTCTGACTACCTTCAAATGTATATTTAAGTTACAGCTCCTAATGGAGTTGTAGTAAACAATTGATTGCTGGAGTATACATTCATGACCATTAATTAGACACACATTCCAAACCAATTTTTAATGTCTGGGTAGTATTCCAGTTACAGGACCGCCTCCTCTTTCTCAGAGTGGAATCTCGTGATTCTTTCACTCTTCTGTTGGGCTCAGGTATACTACCCCATGATCGCTTGTCACCCTGCAGGCCTGAATGGGTTTTAGGCCCCTGTGTTTGTTCACTTCAGCAATCTGTGACCAATTATATTGACCCAACAGCCTTCTTAAGTTTTATTTAGCAGTTGGATCAAAGCATTAGAAAACAAATGTTTTAAAGCAACAGTCTACATGCATATTTAGTCTTATCAGTTATGTTTCATTACAAAAAAAAATTGTTACCCTCTTAAATGACAGTAACAGAAGTGACCCAACTCTCATTCTCCTTGAAGGCCAAGAAGTCACAGCTAACAGCATGCCCTGCTGTTCTTGATCTTCCCCTTTTCTTTCTGTATGTCCCCTCTCTCTCACACAAACTGTGTTTTAGGGAAGATCTCACTTTCCATGTAGGTGTTTGAGCCCAAATACCATACTGCTCAATAGTGTCTGTGTTCAGGGTCCATCCAATATGTTTCCTGGTGCCTCAGACTGGTTTTTTCCAGTCAACCTGGGCATCTACAATGCCTATCCAGGAGAATACATCTTTGATAGCTGCCCCATTGTTTGGGCAGTTGGACTCATGGAGACTCATTGGGTTGTAATCATTGAATTTATAACACTCTCCCCTGTGGTGACAGTGTTGAAAACTATATGAGATTCCTTCAGCCTCCTTTGTTAGTCTAGCATATAGCCTTAGAAGTCAAACACACAAATTCCATTTTAGACACATCAAAGTATGTTGTTAATGCAGACAGGGTCATATTTCATGACAGTAAATCATTTTATTTTAACATTTCAAGCATAATCCTGTTGGTAATCTGTATTCTTAATTCACATAATTCTATAGTTTGAGAGTCACACTGTTACAACTGGACAGGAAGACGTGTAAATAGTATGCTGAATTAATATAACTGTGCAGCTAATGCTCACTTTCAGTTGTTTCAGTTATAAATTTCTTTCAGATTGTTCAGAATCTTTCATTTTCAAAAGGAGAGCCACGGTGAACATAAAATAAGATGAATGTGGAAAAGGAAGTAGTATCTGCTCATTGACAATGCAAAATTATTAGTCGAATTGATTCTTTACCGCAACAGCTCCTTAACTCTTTATTGTATTCAGAGAAAACACTACACCCCCAAAAAGCTGACTTTGATTAAAGTGACCATATCTTGGTTGTTAGAGGCCCTCCCCCTGTCTCCCAATAAGGTTAGCAAAAACTGGTATCCTTTTGTTTTTCTCTCGTCATCACCACTCCCAAGCGTCCTGCGTTCTTACTGAACCCTTTCTAGCCCACGACATGTGGTCACTTATGTGCAGCCAGATACCTCTGGTTCAAATGCTGATGTGCTGAGCTTTCGTAGGCTCTGCATAAGTAAATTTTTTAACTCTTGTCTGTGTAACTTTCTAATGAAAGTTGTCTTTTTAAATTAGTGGATGAAAAAAGTTACTTTTTGTAGATTGCTGAAATATTTTATTAGCTTTTAAACTAAACAGTGCAAACATAGTTAACAAGTGATAAGTAAAAATAAATTTAATTCCAGAACTAAACAGTTAAACTTTTTTATATAACTATTCCCTGTCTTTCTTCTGTTGGGCAGAAAGTTTTTGTTTGCATTAAAGGGTTTGTCCGCTAGTTCTATTAGTTGTAGGCGTTTTCCCAGCCAGAAAGGTAATTAGGAGTTTGTGGCAATCTAGTTGGTAAAGATTAACCTTGTGTTTAAAGAAAAAATGCTTCTGGGACCAATATAATAGACTCTTGTCCCTTTAAATCAGGTGCAGAGATTCTCTTACATGGTGTACAGTACCACTCTTTCCCTCTTTGCTCATATTTATGAACAGAGAAAAGAAAATAATCCTGAACATCTACAACTGAGCTATTTCCCACCAACTCAAACAGCAAAGCCAAAAGGGATGTTGCCGCCTTGCATATCAAGTGCTACCTGGATCTCTGGTTAGGTCCTCAGAGTAGTCTGGCTAGATATTCAGGATATGTCCATCTCTGGCAATTTTATAATCCCTTATGAACTGTAAAGTGGGGGATCCATAGGATACCAGTCTAACTCATTCACATCTTCCAAACTCTGCACTGCAGCCATCATTCTGGTCAAGAGATTCCTTTCAGAACAAGTTTATTCTTAATTAGATGCAGAGGTTGCTATTGAACAGTATAAGGAGACAGAAGATCAATTGTTCATTCAATTGGATATCAAGAGCAGAAATTGCTATTTCTTTGAGATGCAGACAGGATTTAATTGTAGTGATTTTAGACTGGTGTAGCAATTTGCAGTTTCTGCTTGGAGAAAGGGAAATTAGCTTTAAGCTATTTGGATGTTTTTGTCAGAAATGCACATCCATTGGAAGTTATCCCTTATGTAATGTGCTATGGATTTGGAAGCATTTCTTTATTGCAATACAATGGCAATTTGAATATCTGCCAGTCAGTAACCACATATAATAGGAAGAGGCCTATAGTTTCTGTTAGGAAAGTGACAGTCCCACGTAGTACAGTAACTCCTCACTTATCGTTGTAGTTGTGTTCCTGAAAAATGCGACACTAAGTGAAACTATGTTAAGCGAATCCAGCTTCCCCATAAGAATGAATGTAAATGGGGCGGGGGGGGGGGGTGTTAGGTTCCAGGGAAAAAAAATTTTGCCATACACTTTACTACAGTACTGTAGTTGGGAAGTACCCCGCCTTACCCCACACAGGCACAGCCCACTGGCACTGGAGACAATGAGGCAGGCAAGGAGGCTGAAGGTGCTTCAGGCTAGGAGAAGCACGTTGCACAGCAGCAGCTTCCCCTACTCTGCAAGCACCAGGGATGGGGGGCTCAACCCTCGGCCCGCCCACTCCACTCCTTCCCCCAAGCCCCCACCTTTAACCCCCTTCTTCTTCCTCCCCTCCTCCCCCTTTACTCCACACGCCACGTCCTCACTCCTCTTTCCCCCCCCCCCCGCCTCCTACCCGCAGCAATCAGCTGGCTTGCGGCGTTCAGGACGGAGGGGGGAGGAGCAAGGACATGGCCGGCAGGCTCCCCCTGCCTCCTGAACACCACAAGCCAGCTGATTGCTGTGGGCAGGAGGCGGGGGCGGGAGGGGTGGGCATGCTGCGTCCTTGCTCCTGCCCACGGCAGTCAGCTGGCTTGCGATGTTCAGGGGCAGGAAGGAGTGGGGAGGAGCGAGGACTCGGCATGCAGCCTTCCCCCGCCCTCCTCCCCACCCCAGCTAGCACAGCTGTATCGTGGAGGAGGAAGACTCTCTGATTATAATGCAGCGGGGACAAGAGCAGGACCAGCAGGAAAGGAAAGGAAAAGTAGACTGCAACTGGAATTGGGGGGACAGGGAGGAGAAGAGATACAGTAACTGAGTTGCAAGGGAGAGACTGGGACTGGCTAGGAAGGAGACTGAGAGCTGGGTGGTAGTTGAAGGCAGATTGCAACTCATTGGGCTAGGAGACTAGAACTGGGAGCTTGGGGGAAAGGGGAAGCTCGGACTGAGGTTGAGCAATAGGCTGGTAGCTGGTGAGAGAAATGGGAAGGGTCATACTAAGATTGGATGAAGAGTTGGGATAGAACTGGTATTCAGTGGGCAGAGAGACTGGGACAGGAAGGCGTGAAGGACTGAGATTGGATGAGGAGCCCAGTGAAGGGAGAGGGACTGGAAACCAACCAGTGGGGGGAGGGGGGGAGAGATCAGATGAGGCTCTAGGAGGAGGAATCTGGGGGCAAGGAGACGGGGGGGACAAGAAGTTGGAGTGGGAGGGAGGGGACTGGGAGCCAGGGGAATTTGGACTTCGACAGCTAGGCTGGAGGGGGAATAAACTGTCTGTCTGGGCTAGGGGTACTGGGACTATGATGAACCTGTGGAGGAGTGGCGATTGGGACTGGGACAAGGATCTGGGGAGGAAAAGAGAGAGAACTAGGACCCATTAGAGGAAATGGAGCAGAGGGGTCAGGGTTGGAGGAAACAGGCAGAAGAGTTTGTGCCCACAAGAGCACACTTGCTTCCAGTGGCTGGAATGGAGCCCAAGTATCCTAAGTCTCACTTTCTTCTGCTGTCATCAAATGTTTGTGAAATCCTCTGGTTAAGTGTCTCATCTCATTCTAGCGCTTGTCCACTGGAGCAGTGTTTCTCAAAGACCAGTCCATGGACCAGCGGAGGCAGCAAGCCAGTCCCTGGTATCAAAAAGGTTGAGATACTCACTAGAGCACTAGGATATCATAGTGATAAGTGCTCTAGAAAAGCAGGGTTTGAATAGTGTTCAGTAAATAAGGCCTAGGACCAGACATTGAACAGAATAAAAGAAAATATTGATTAGTTGCTCATTAATTGAGCACAATCTTGTGCACTGAAAGAGGTGGGGTCTTGTGGAAAATAGTGTGATCATATCATTAAAGACTATCAGAGTGCACACATACAAAGGGGCTGAATCAAGGTTGCACAGGCAACTGTTTCATCCTGATCTGAAGGAATGACAACATGTTAGTAGCTGCATATGGTTAATACCCAGTGTAGGATGACATTGAGGTCACGGGTCAAATCTGAGGTGCTAGTGGAACTACTACTACTGCTATTACTACTGTTCTTCTACGGGAACAAAGGGTCGGAATAAATGGTAAATTTTCAGAATGGAGAGGGGTAACTAGTGGTGTTCCCCAAGGCTCAGTCCTAGGACAAATCCGATTCAACTTATTCATAAATGATCTGGAGAAAGGGGTAAACAGTGAGGTGGCAAAGTTTGCAGAGGATACTAAACTGCTCAGAATAGTTAGGACCAAAGCAGACTGTGAAGAACTTCAAAAAGATCTCACAAAGCTAAGTGATTGGGCAACAAAATGGCAAATGAAATTTAATGTGGATAAATGTAAAGTAATGCACATTGGAAAAAATAACCTCAACTATACATACAATATGATGGGGGCTAATTTAGCTACAACTAATCAGGAGAAAGATCTTGGAGTCATCGTGGATAGTTCTCTGAAGACATCCACTTAGTGTGCAGCGGCAGTCAAAAAAGCAAATGGGATGTTAGGAATCATTAAAAAAGGGATAGAGAATAAGATGGAGAATATCTTATTGCCCTTATATAAATACATGGTACGCCCACATCTTGAATACTGCGTACAGATGTGGTCCCCTCATCTCAAAAAAAGATACACTGGCATTGAAAAAGGTTTCAGAAAAGGGCAACTAAAATGATTAGGGGTTTGGAACGGGTCTCATATGAGGAGAGATTAAAGAGGCTAGGACTTTTCAGCTTGGAAAAGAGGCGACTAAGGGGGGGGATATGATAGAGGTATATAAAATCATGAATGGTGTGGAGAAAGTGAATAAGGAAAAGTTATTTACTTGTTCCCATAATATAAGAACTAGGGGCTACCAAATGAAATTAATGGGCAGCAAGTTTAAAACAAGTAAAAAGGAAGTTCTTCTTCACTCAGTGCACAGTAAACCTGTGGAACTCCTTGCCTGAGAAGGTTGTGAAGACTAGGACTATAACAGGGTTTAAAAGAGAACTGGATAAATTCATGGAGGTTAAGTCCATGAATGGCTATCAGCCAGGCTGGGTAGGAATGGTGTCCCTAGCCTCTGTTTGTCAGAGGGTGGAGATGGATGGCAGGAGAGAGATCACTTGATCATTACCTGTTAGATTCACTCCCTCTGGGGCACCTGGCATTGGCTACTGTTGGTAGACAGGATACTGGGTTGGATGGACCTTTGGTCTGACCCAGTATGGCCATTCTTATGTTTTTATGTACTGCAAATCTAAGGAAAACTGCATTTCAGATTAAATTGTGTGACCTTTAACTCTGTAATAGTCAGAGGAACCACTAATACAGCTAGAATCTCCAAGTTGTAATATAATGGAGAAGACAAGAAAGTAACCCACAAAAAGGCTCTACAACAATTATGCTGTCCTTTCCTAGGGCTTTAACTTGTATGCATGTCCTTTTCCCCCACATTCTGGATTCATCTAAGAACTGACAGTTTTGCTGAACTTCAAAATAAGACTGTGTCATTCTGAAAGCTGTCTCCCCTGTTTAGCTTAGTGAGTGAAGAAAAAGCTAGTTTAAGAATACATTTAAAAAAAAAATCAAATATGATGGGGGAGTGTGGGAGTCCATTATGAGCAGTTCAGCTCTTTTGTTGAAAACATATTGAATGCCTTCCTTTCAGAGGCCATCATGCTAATTTTAATAATAAACAGCTTCAGTTGCCATGAGGTTCATAATCAATGATTTTTTAAAAAAGGAATTAGATGTGTTTAAAACTACAGCAACAGTTCTCAAACTTTGAGCAACCTGAGGACCCCCATTTTTATTTAAATTTTTTCACGGCCCCCCAAGCTGCCCACTCACCCCCAGGCCCCACACCCACTTCACTCTTTCCCCCTCGCCCCGCTCCACCCCTGCCCCACCTCTTCCCTCCCTCAAGCGCACCCTGTCCCCGCTGCTCCCCCTCCTTCCCATTGCCTCCTGCATGCTGCTGAACAGCTGCTCCCCCGCATGCAAAAGGCACTGAGAGGGAGGGGAAGGAGTTGATCAGGGGTCTGCAGATCCCAGTTTGAGAAACGCTGAACGACAGTATTACTTCATATCTGGTAATCTGCTAAGAATGCTACGTTATGCTGCTTGGCTTCTTCCTGTCTCAACCCTTGTTGTCCAGGAGTGGGTCACTATCATAAAAAGAAAAGGAGTACTTGTGGCACCTTAGAGACTAACCAATTTATTTGAGCATGAGCTTTTGAGCTACAGCTCACTTCACTTCACATCCGATGAAGTGAGCTGTAGCTCACGAAAGCTCATGCTCAAATAAATTGGCTAGTCTCTAAGGTGCCACAAGTACTCCTTTTCTTTTTGCGAATACAGACTAACATGGCTGTTACTCTGAAACCGGTCACTATCATGTAATTCTTAAAGAAGTATTACCAAAATCCTTAAATGATCATTATGGCTGTTTTTCATCAGGGTTAATATAGAAGAAAATATTAAACTGTTATCACTCAGTGACTAAAAATCTACAGGAACAGTGGATCAGTATTTTACAGGCTTTTTAAAAACCCTAATGAAACTCTGAACAAGTGCTAGGCACAAATAGCAATGCTGGCCCAATTAATATAAACTGTCCTCATTTTCCATTGTTGAAAATAATTTGTTTTATACTCTAATGCCTTTTAAGTGCCAGGTGACATACAGAGATTTAAGCAAAGGAATATATTTGGATTTTAACACTCTGATTAGAAAGCTCCATAGCTATTTCTTAACCCAGATGTCTAGGTACTGCAGAGGATTAATGAGAACTTGAGGTCCCAAAATAATACGAAATAAATTAATCTATTGACATAGATGATTTGCATAGATTAGCAATACATGTCTCAGTTAATATTGTCGCTCCTATCCATATTGCACTTTTGAGGTATATGCAGTATGTAACCTGTATTTAATATAACAAATGACCGCTATTATTTCCTTTCCCTCCTTTTCTAATCTGCTAACATGTCAAACTGCAACAGGAATCCTCCCCTGCAGTTGCATATTTCTTTTCTCCTGCCAGATTTTTGATTAATACACATGTTACATAGTGCTCAGACCTCTTCCCTGCCATTTCTTAAACTAGCAGGAAAGGCTGCAACTTTTCTCATAAACGGGGAATAAAACAAGGAGTATTTGGGTTCAGAAATAGTCTTTGATATATAATGGACCTGCAGTATCCAAAAGAAGCCTCACTTTCTCTGTGAGTAGAGATGGTTTACCTTTCTTTAAGTAGTATTTCTTAACTTTTTTTTGTCTTAAGAAAATATTTATAATTGAAAAATGTTCAAAGGTGGGAGTGGATGTAATAGACTGATCTCTCATTGGCGAAAGGTGGGGTAATGAACTGGAGCTTATTAGGTATACTGTACACAGATGTATCCCTTAATCTAGGATTCAGAAATATGAGTCTGGGAAAATATTAGTTTCCAGTGAGCTCATTATAGATTTTTATGTATATGACTGAAATACTTATTAATTGGGTAAATTGGGATGTACAGGCATCTATCTTTTAAAAGTCCCTGCCCTGTAGGAATACCTAATTCCACTCCCATTCCTCTTTTATCTTAATGAAGTCTCTCCCCATTTCCTTGATTGTTCCCTGTTACTTTCAAGTGTCTCATAGACAGTATAGAACTCTGGCCTTTAACACATATGCACGATCAGGGCAAAATAACTGCCGAAGGAGGACAGTGTGATGGACACATGGGGTGCAAGACTTTGTAGGGGGTTAGGAAGAAAACGGGAGATGGAAACAGTCAACTGTTGGTGGATTGGGTGGGGGAATGTAGAAGTAGCCAGGAAGTGGGCAGATGGGGGTACAGCTGTGCTCTGTATAGAGGGAGAATTTTTAGGTTTGTAAAGAGAAAAGGAACATTTAGAGAGAATAAATAGAAGTGGGAGGAAAAGTACATAATAGACAAAGAGAGTGAATGGAGAGTGGTGGAACGAAGTAAACTTGAAAGAGAAAACTATACAGTGTTTAGTTACATTTATTGTGTTTTTCTGGTTAGTATCCCACTGGCAGAATGTGAGTCAGATTGCTGAATGTAATTAGGTGTGTAACCAGGTTAATTGGACAGGTATTTCTAAAAAATTGCATGCTGGAGCACCTGAATTTTTCACTTTTCTGTGAGAGTCCAAATGTTTTAGTTCATCAGAACCAGTCATCATTTTGGTGATCTACATCACTTGTTTTACAAGGGGTTTGCCATCTGATAGTGCTCTGTTAGTGAATATTCTTGCCAGCTGATCTGGATGGAAAAGTAAAGAACAAACTTTAGATACCACTGTGGGAATGGGGATCAGGAGCATGGTTTTTTACATAGCTGCATCTATAGCTTTCTGCTGAGACACTGATTACCTTAGGATACCTTATTCCAATATACATTTGGCCTTGTGTATGAAATACCCAGTATTACTGTAACCTGACTATACTCCATGGTATGTCTCACGGGATGAGACTGGACAGCTGGTGCTGGACTCCAGTGCAGCTGCTGCAGCATACCCTTTCCCCCATTTCCCTGATGGTAAAGGGGACACTAAGGTCGTGAAAAGGGATAAAATGGTGACTGTACAATCAGGGAGTCTTCGATCTGTGCTTTGCAAAAAGAAGTGCCCCTTCCTCCAGGGATCTGCCTTTGCCTAATCCTAGACACTGCTCCTCAAGGTCCAAAGGTACAAAAGCGTGCCTCAGTTTCACACAGAGGACAGTTGCCTACATCTCCCCCAAAACACCTTCATCCAGGTCTACTGTCTCCATTCCATACTCAGTGTCACTCCATCTCCTTCCTCAGTGGTCTGGCTAAACAAAATATCATTGCAGCTCTACAAGACTTCAGAAGAGCTTTAGAAAAGCCACAAACTTAATTCCAACCCTTATGCAAGGCATTTCCCTGTTCTGTCTTCCTCTAATGCTAGAATAACTCACCCCGTCTCTCCCAAAAATGTCTTACCTTGTTTCTAAACCCAGCTTTCCCAGGAAGCCCAACAGGTCCACTCTGGTTCTGTGATGGATAAACACTCTAAGCAGCACACAGTGCCAGATGCTTTCTATAGCCTACAAGAGAGACTTGAACCCAGAATCCTCATCAGAATTTATGATGAAAGGGGCCTTTAAAGCATTTAGAGAGAGCAGAAACTACCGCTTTAGAAAGATGATTGAGCAATGGGCACATCTTACAAGCAAAAAAATATATATGCATGCACACATTGATGCCCAAGACCCTACTTACCAGACTGGGATCTGCCCTTCAAAGATTTACCAGGAGCACCAAGAGATGTGAAGTTAGAAAACCCCAAGAATGAAGAAATGCATGAGGCAGAAGATGACCAATGGGGAATAGTCAGAAATTCCCTGATCCTCAATCTGAAAAGAGGGAAGGCTTCTCCCACAGAGGCTTTTATAGTCTTAATCTGCCTTCATGTGGTTCAAATGCTGTTCAGATCACCCGTAGTTTAATTTGTGTTCAATATAGAATACTGCATTGTCACCTTCTTATTTATCCTTCTTCCAGCTTCAGTCCTCAGCTGCCTGCTAGAGAAAGTTGTTCTACTGGATTGGTTCCATTTTCTTTTGTAACACAGCTAATTAACTTCTTATAGTCACTCAAAATGAAAACATTAAGATTAGTTTTAAATACTGTATATTGAAATACCACACTCTTGCAACAGTCCTAAAATTCTACTTTCTGCTAAGAAATCTAAGCCTTTTAAACTCTCCCCAAAAAGCAAATTTAGTAAAGTATAAAAATGCAATGCTAAAATTTATTAGACCCTATTAAAATGTATGTCCCAAGTAGAATTCACAACCTAATAGGTAAAGCAATTTGTAGTCTGAATTTTCCTATTCTGACACACTAAAAACGTACAGAATTCAGTATGGTAAGAGGATTATTTTGTGCTGCTTCCTCTTCCCCTTGTCTTCAAACCTTTAAGTTCAGAATTGCTCCATATAATTTTTAATTTTGCTCCTGTCAGAAACACTCTGTAAAGAGGAAATGGCACAAATGTACCTAATACAAAAATAAAGCTTTTAATGCAAATATTGTAAATGTGTGAAGAAGATTGTATTTGAAATAGGGTTCTCTATTTATAAATATTCAATAAAGCATCTAGATTACTTTAGCAAAGCTGCTAACTTTTTCATATCATAAAAGAGGGAATATTTTACAATCTGTTATTAATGGGTTTTGATTATCAAACCCTTTCATAGCAACCCATTATTTTGGAGAAGCTAAAGAATGTGAGGAATGAATTGCTGCTGCGATCTGGAACTTATCTGCAAAGATTTTAATCAGCTTTTTTATTGCTCCTAATTACATTGATTTTTTTCCTTTTCTTTAGTTATGATCTGCTCTTCAGTGTGAGGTTTATTATTAGTGGACTAAATAATGAACAGTTGTGCATGCATCATTGCTCATTCAGTCAAGGTTGAACTGCTATCTTTTGTACAAATCTTAAAAGTTTAGAATGTGCATAACAAAATAAGCTTAACCTAACTCTCATCTTTTTTTTTTCCCCCCCCTCCCCCGTCCAGAAGTGGAGGAGCTGTTAGCTTCTCTTAGGTATATCCAACACACTTTGGTAGACCCCCAGAGCCAAGAGGATATCTCACTCATTTTACAACTTGTCCAAAATACTGATTTTCAGAATGCATTTAAGATACACAATGCTGTCACAGTGCACATGAACAAAGCCAGCCCTCCATATCCTCTTATCTCCAATGCACAGGAGCTAGCACAAGAGGTATGTATAGTATACATCTCAATGCTATATTTTGTAACTTGTAATTTGTATAATTAGAAATATATTCAGTTTTATCTGTGTATATCAAGCTTGTCTGAGTTATTAATAATCAAAGTTGAATTAAAATGGATCTTACTATATGAATAGTCACTGATTACTGCATCCACTTTTTCCAGAATTAAGCATTATATCCAGGAATGAAATAACTTTCAATTTTGGGTTAATAGCTCAGTTTTTCGTAGTAAGAAATTTAACAGCAAAAAAAAGTACAGTACTTAAGTGCAAAATATTACACCATTTAAGTGCAATGAAAGAAAGGGTGCTACAGTAATAATGGGAACATTTTTCATAGCTCTTCATATCCAGTATCTGTAGATATTGTTCACTTGCAATGGATTTGGCATTCTTCTGAGTTTTGAACAGTACTTCAGGGATACCCCTGAAAATGAATCGAAATGAAATCCATGAAGGAAGTAAACTTAACCATATTTAAAGTTCTTCAACTGTTTGAATCTTTAGGTCTTTGCATCTTGGGACTAAAGATTCTGTTGTATATAACTCAGTAGTTCAGTGTTGCTTGGCCATCTGGATTGGTGATATCGTCTATGCCAGTGGTTCCCAAACGTGTTCTGCCGCTTATGCAGGGAAAGCCCCTGGCGGGCTGGGCCGGTTTGTTTACCTACCATGTCCGCAGGTTTGGCCAATCGCAGCTCCCAGTGGCTGAAGTTTGCTGTTCCAGGCCAATGGGAGCTGCTGGAAGCGGCAGCCAGTATGTCCCTTGGCCCGCACCACTTCCAGCAGCTCCCTTTGGCCTGGAGCAGCAAACCGCAGCCACTGGGAGTCGCGATCGGCTGAACCTGCAGGCGCGGCAGGTAAACAAACCGTCCCGGCCCGCCAGGGGCTTTCCCTGCACAAGCAGCAGAACAAGTTTGGGAACCACTGGTCTATGCCTACCTTAACTACTGATTTAAAAGTGTCGCTTAAGATCAGACCGATTATTTTATCCTAATGGATCCCAGGTGACACAGGAGAAATGGATTTGCAGAGTTCCTATGGCTATCAGTCACCAAATAGCTTTCATTTCAAGGCATGGTCAGAAAGAGAGGCTTCCTGAAAACTCAGTTGAAAACTGCTTAGACTCCTAATCTAGTTTAAGAATGTAGGAGAGAGTTGAATTATCCCTATGCTAAAAGCCCAGTACATAAATTTAAAAGGGATGGTATGTATACTTGTTCCCCACTTCTCCTTTAGATCTTGGGGTTGCCAGGGACCAGTTCAGCCCCAAGCGCTGGTTAGAGCAGGTTGTTCCCCTCCCTCACCTTCTGATCCTGTAGTGATCAGGGAATAGTCAAGACATAAAACTTTACTGGTCATATCCCTTCCCATTCCTGGAATACCCCCCAGGTGTCCCAAAAGACTCCGTGCCAGGGTCTTTGCCAATTCTGCGACCTCCTGTTCTGGGCAAAGGACAAAAGAAATATTGTACAAAATAAGTAAGATTGAATTTATTGTGCTTTGAGAGAATAGAATATATTACATTCATTTGTTAGAAGTCCTTGCATTTAATGAAATATTTTTGGCTGTCATTAAGGGGCCTCATTGAGCAGAAATGATTTTTGCTAGCAGGATTTGTTAAAGGTCAGAACCAACAGACTGGAAAAATGCATATTTAGCCAATAAATGAATACTGCAATTGAGTGCAAGAAACTTCCAATTCAAATCACACTAAAGTAATTTAAATTTTGAGAGCCATTTTCACTGAGTCATGCCATTTAGGAACAAGTGAGCACCTGATATATTTCTTTGGGATTTTTTTAAAGTGACTCTCAAACTGCACTTGAACAGGAGTCTAGTGTAATTTTTTTTAGACGTTTTCTAGTTTTAGAAATCATATAATCATAGAATTGTAGGACTGGAAGGGACCTTGAGAGGTCATCTAGTTCAGTCCCCTGCTAGCAGGATTTGTTAAAGGTCAGATAGACCCAGCAGACTGGAAAAATGCAGATTTTCATTCCTTCTCTTCTTCCCCCCCCGTTAATGCAATTAACTACAACTTTTGGGTGTGAATCTTTCCCTCTTGGCCGCAGGTGAATTACTTGCATTTTTTGAGAGTATGAGGAAGAATATAGGACATTCATATTTTTTTGTTCACACATAATTTGAACACAAACTTTAAACCATTTTAGTCATAAAGATATGGCTAGTCTTTTAGGAGCTGTTTAGTAATTTTCTTTCTCTTCCCCACCCTTTGACTTAGCTTTACAGCATGGATGCTGGTTTGATCTCCCTCCTTTAATGTCTGTGTCTTCACTGCCTGATAACTGGGTACAAGCAGCTTTAGCATCCAGGTCCCCCCCTTTCTCTGTAAGAGCCTGGGTTGTTGAGGGAAAGCTAAATATCCTTATCCATAAGCACCACCAAATAGGCCTAAGCATCATAAGCTGTGGGAGACAGTGCTAGAAGATGAGTGGAAAACCATTTTCCAGAAGAAAGTGGAGAAGGTGCCTGACTTTGGGGATCTCTTCCAAATATTAATTGCAGGACAAATATGCCTGCAATTCCAACTAAGCAGCCACATAGAAGCCAGTATTTGTGGTGATATGCAACAGCCTGTGGATTTGTCCATAGGCAAGAAACCTGTCCTCAAATTGAGTTTCCTGTTCTTCCTTTCAAGGAATCCAGACTGTTTGTAGATATTCTTTATTCAGCCCTTAGTGCAGTTTCTGGGAAGAAAACCTCCTTTCCAGTTCTTGTTTTACTGTCCTGCAAGCCAAAACCTTCTTCCACATCCTTAATAAGAAAGTCACAGAGCCCTCTTAATGCAGGAAAACTTGTGTAGGCTCACCCTTCAAATGCCATTCTCCCACTTCCCTCCTTCCCTGTTTTAAATCCAACTTGAAACCTTTCAGGACCAAAAAAAACTGGGCAGAGCCAGTTCTGATTCTTTTTGGAGTGGGAGAAGAACATAAATGTGCAACTCCATTGTTCTGGAGGGTTAGGTTTTTGTATAACAGAAGGAGGTTGCAATTTATAGAGTTCTAGCTGCACAACTTCGAATTGTAGCAGCTGTGTGTGAATGTGCATTTTTTTATTAAAAAAAACATGCACAGGCAAGTAAAAAAACAAAACTTATTAATTCATTGTTAAAGTTAGAAATTTTAAATGGAAAAAAATCAAGAAATTGCTCTGGCACTCCGATTTCATCTGCCACGTTGTACATATTTTGGATTACTCTTCAAGCAGTTGAATGTATATTTTAACATACAGTATAGACAATATGGGTGAACTAAAATTGCTGTACGAACTTTGTTCGTGCTTCTTCATCTGTATTTTAAATTTGCAATCCTTAAAGAGTTCTAATGAATTATTGGCTTTATCTTTTAAAACATTTTAGAATTTTTTACATAACTGTACTATGCTAGTTTAGCAATTCAGCTGGAGTGTTTGTGGGAGAAAATGTGTAACTGATAAGCAGTCAGCAAAAACTTGTGATTTATCTATTTTTTTTAGGCACTTTAATTTAATTAAAAGGCTGAGTAAAGCATACAGGCTTAAGGAATTTATCTGGAGATTAACTCCCTAAACTAATTTGGTGCACTCTGACTCTTGAATAAAAATAGTGTTAAACATCAAATGTCATTACATTGGTTTAAAAGTCAGTTAAACTTGACAAAAATGGGGGCCAGGATTAGAGGAACATGATCTAAATGTTGATGCTGTAACAGCGTTTGATACAGCATTCAATACAGTTTATAATTTTTGGCATAGAAGAGCATCTAAAAGCACATTAGCAAGAACTGTCTCTCTAAACCTGGACTAGTTAAACTTAATTTGATCCTGCTTACACGGAATGAATTCTAAATGCTTCAGACTGAAAAGTTTTAATTTTTTTTGCAAGACCAGATGTATGTAAATAATGAAATTAGACCATTTTTAATGGGCTTAACTGAACACTTACTACTGTACTTATGTATAGGGCTCCTTGTTTGTCATGGAGGTCGCAGAAGTCAGATTCTATGACTTTCCGCTATCTTTGTGACTTCTGCGGGGGCGAGTGTGGCTGACTCCAGGGCCGCCCAAGCAGCTGTGTCTGGGACCACCTGTTCAGGTGGCCCCAGGGACAGCCACACTGGCCGCTGCTGGGGCGGCCCCAGGCAGCTGGCCCTGGGAATCATCTGAGCAGTTGTCCCAGGGTGGCTGGTGTGTCCGCTGCCATTGGCCCCCAGCAGTGGTTTCCGGGTGCCCGGAGTAGCCACTTCCCCGGGTGGCCCCTGGTGGTGGTGGTGCCCGGGCAGTGACCCCATTAAGATTTAGTTAAGCATATTTATATTATGTCCTGGACAGGTCATGGGCTGTGAATTTTTGTTTATTGCCCATGACCTGTCCATGACTTTTACTAAAAATACTGGTAACTAAATCATAGCCTTACTTAAGTAATATAAAAATGCACACATCCTATATTAAATAAGATTACATTAATATAGAAGTTAATATTAAAACTGAGTTGCTGGTTCTGTTATAAATAGGGCCCTATCAAATTCATGGTCTGTTTTGGTCAATTTCACAATCATAGGATTTTAAAAATTTCATTTCAGCTGTTTAAATCTGAAATTTCAGTGTTGTAATTGTAGGGGTCCTGACCCAAAAAGGAGTTGGGCCGGCATGGTTTGCAAGGTTCTTGTAGGTGGGGTTGCGGTACTGCTGTCCTTTGCGCTGCTACTGGCGACGGAGCTGCCATCAGAGCTGGGTGGCCGCAGAGTGGCTGCTCCTGGCCAGGAGTCCAGCTCTGAAGACAGAGCTGCTGCCAGCAGCAGCGCAGAAGTAAGGATGGCATGGTATGTTATTGCCACCTTTACTTCTGCGTTGCTGCCTTCAGAGCTGGGCCCTAGGTCAGCAGTCACCACTCTCTGGCCGCCCAGTTCTTAAGGCAGCAGTGGAGAAGTAAGGGTGGCATGGTGTTGTATTGCCACTCTTACCCTACTAGCAGCAGTGCAGAAGTGCTGCCTTCAGAGCTGGGCATCCAGCCAACAGCCCCGGCTGCCCAGCTCTGAAGGAAGAGCAGAAGTAAGGGTGGCAATCTTGTGACCCCTTAATATGACCTTGCAATCCCCCTGCAACTCCTTTTTGGGTCAGGACCTGCAATTTGAGAAACACTGGTCTCCCCTGTAAAATTTGTGTAGTATAGGGTGGAAGCACACAAAAGACCAGATTTCACTGTCCGTTATAAACTGTTCTTCAGATGACTCTCAAATTGTGGTATGTAATTTGGCATGCACATTCATGGCTCTGATGCAACTATTTGAGCTAAAATTAGATGTTTTGGTATTTTACATTTTCAAATTAATATCTTATAAACAAAACTTAATCTTTTTGGTAGAATTTGGTAGAATTTTTTTTAATATGGCAGACTTTTTGCAAAGCATTTACGGGGTAGAAGAATAATGTAGCAGATGGTGTGGATTTATTAACTACAAAACTAACCCACTGCAACAAAGAGGCCAGTGTAAAGTTACTGTTGCCATGTGCGCACAATAGATCACTAAACAAGATAGAGAATAAAGCTATACACAGAAAAGATTACTTCAGAACTGGTGGAGACTCCTGTGGCTTTACCAATTTAAAAATAAGAGGCAGTGCAGACTAGTGCCTTTTGTTTTAATTCTAGCTCTGCCATTGACTTGGTCTCTCATTTTTGGCAAGTCAACTCTGATGCTGAATCACAGTTACCCCATTTGTGAACAGTTGTTCACATCTGCAGAAGTTATTACAGACCATAGCATAGTAATCTGACACACTGTAAGATACACATGTTCTACATGCTATTATATCTGCCAGAATTAAATCTTCCCACAGATGTAATAAAGGTACTAAATATATAGAGAGGAGAAATGTAGTATTTCACCTGAATACATATAATGAAAGCATTTAAAGAACTATGAAACTATTCCAAATAGCAATCCAATTTGAATGAAGAAAAACACAATGCACGAAAAATGTCTCAATGGGCCAGGTTGGCAGGCATGGATACTTCAAAAAAGAAAAAGGGGGGCGGGAGGAAGAAATTTAATTTCTGACATTGCTTCCATAAAACCACTGTGTAGGAATCATGGCCATAAATCCTTTTTGAAGCAGTAATGTCTGTGGGTCTTCATATGGGGCAACAGAATAAATAGCTTGCCCCAACTAATGGTCCCCATTTCTGATTTCTGCCAGATGTAGCAGTATAGAAACCTGTCCATTCCATTTATGCATCATGCAGTAGCTTAGGAAGAAGTCTCATTCTTAAATAAACCAAACAAAAAAGTATATAATTGTAGGTAGTTCTTTGTATTAGGTATTTTTTGTTTTTTTATAAATTCCTTAGATTTAGAGGAGATGTCGGATCCAACTCTTACAATGGATTTGATGACAAAGAAACATGGTTTCAAGAGGTGCACCTTTTGCCTCACTAAATCTCCAGCCTCTGACAAGCATTCAGAATGTTGTCAGGCACTGCTGAGGCAAGGAATTGATTTGTGTGCTCGTCCTTCTCCAAAGGGGTCCAAAAGGATTGACAGATGAGGCTGCAGAATTTCTTAATGCAAAAACCTTCATCAGGCAAGGAAGAAATGGAGATCTCAAACAAGTACGGGTTCTGTGAAGTTGTTTGGGTGCAAAAATCTGTCGAGTCAAAACGGATGGAGAAGGGTTGCTCTCTGGAGAATACATCCTGTAAAGAAGGTTCCTCATGGCAACAGACTTTTGAAGATTCAAGCTCATCAGACAAAGCTGGCAGAAGTTCTTCTGGTTTCTGGCAGCTCTAAGAAATCGTATGGCACTGACAGGAAGGAGTATCATAGTACATCAACTGATGGATGTCACCAGGCCATGGTGCAGCTGAGCTACCTCAAACCTCAGGGCGCTGCAAAGAAGAAAAAAAATATATATTCAGCTCTTAGCTGGGTCATTTCCATCCTTCTTGAGATCTTTGTTAGATCCCCTTGGCTTGATCTCCCCAAAACACCTCAGTGGAGATGCTGTGAGGGTTCACCAGTGTTCTCAGTACCAAACTGCGATTACTTCCTTTTGGACTCAGTGTCTCCTTGGCAGCTAGGAGCTGTGGGAATCTCTGTCTAGGGGCTTCTGCTTTGGTGCTAATGCATTTTTTTATTCTACTATGGGGATGTCAGCTTCATAGATTCCAAAGTCAGTAGGGACCGTTGTGATCATCTAGTTTGACCTTCTGTATAACAGGCCATAGAACTTCCCCAAAATAATTCCTAGAGCATATATTTTAGAAAACATCCAATCTGGATTTAAAAATTGCCAGTAATGGAAACGCCATCATGATCATAGGTAAATTATTCCAATAATATTTCCAATCAACACTGTAACCTTTATCAAACAAACTTGTAATCTCATAAAATAAGGATCTATTTTCCATAAATCTATGTTGATTAGCATTAATTATATTCTACTCCTTTAATTCTTTGTTATTCAAGTCCCATATCAGCTGCTGTATTACCTTGCCCTGGAATGATGACTGACAGGCCTGTAATTACTCAGGTCATCCTGTTTACCCTTTTAAAATATTGACGCACCAATAACTTCCGGTGTTCCAAGACTCACTGGAAATCAACATTCACTGTTCAGCGAACTCCTCAGCCAGCTCTTTTAAAACTTGGATGGAAGCTATTTGGACCTGCTGATTTTAAAATTTCTAACTTCAGTAGATGCTGTTCAATATTCTTCTGATATACTAGTAGAATGGAAAGTGTTATCATATGATATTACTACATCATCTATTTTTCCCCTCAAATACAGAACAGAAATATTAATTGAACATTTCTGCAATTCTGCCATTTCCATGTAGTAATGAACCAATATCATTGTAGGGATTCTTTTTGAGCCTATTCTTGAAAAAACTCCTCCTTATTGTCCTTAACCCTGATGACCATAGAGTTCTCCTTGTGGCCCTTGGCTTCCCTTACCAATTTTTTGCAATTCCAGGCTTCTGATTTATATTCATTACTATCAATTTCTTCCTTTTGTTATATACTATTTTATTGTTTCTTTATAGCTGCCTTCACTTTCCTTCTAAACTAGGTCAGTTTTTTAACCAAGATGGCTTTCTTCCTTGATTTGTAGGCTTATGGCTTTTTGGAGATCTAGGAAAGTGTTTATAAACCATTCCAAATGATCATTTACATTTTTCTGATTAAATTCTTCCTCCCAGCTGATTTGGCTCATAATCTTAATCAGTTTTGTGAAATTATCCCTTTCAAAGTAGAGTCTCTTTCTCTCTATATATAAATAAAATTACTGATCTGTACTTTATTCTGTTTGCACGTTATAAATGGGATCAGGTCTTGTATGTAAGCTACCATTAATTTTTAGTTCTGTGATCAGTTCCTCTTTCTGACAAGATGTCTAATATAGAATTCCCCCATGTTGACTGCAACACTTGGAGTTAGGAAATTGTCCTCAGTAATATTTAGACATTCCCAGGATGTTTTAGCATTGGCAACATCAGACCTCCAGCACATCACTCAAATTGAAGTCCCCCATGATCACACAGCATTTCGCCCCGACACACACATTAAAGATAGGTAAATAAGGAGCCAGTCATCCTGTTCCAAAGTGTGATTTGGTGCTCTGTAGCAGATACCAACCAATACCCCATCTGGTGTTTTTGTTAGGACATTGATCCATAAGCATTCAGGATCATTTTCTTCCGAGTTATCAGTGACTGGGAAACAGGTAATGCCATTTTTGACATCATGTCACTCCCTCTTCTCTTTTGTCTACTTGATCCTTCCTGAATAGGTTATAACCATTTTTTTAACATTCCAGTCATGTGAGTCATACCTCCGCATTTTTCTGGTGGCCACGCTGTGCCCACTCTCGCCTGTCTCTAGATGTTGGAATGCCACCCTGACCTCTTGTCTCTGGTGATTAAGAACAGCAAGGCCTCTCCGACTTCCTCTTCCTTTCTTCCTTGAAGCTGGGGCACAGATGTTCCCTGAACCTTGCTATCTAGGAACTCCTCACCTTCTCTGATTCTCAGTAGTGTCTTTACTTGCCTCTCCAATCAGTAATCTTTTCCTCCAGCATGGTGACCAACTTGCACTTCATGCACAGGAAATCTGTTCTGGCTTCAGGCAGGAAAGAAAACATGGCACATCCATTGCAGGTCACCACTACTGTTCCATCGCTGGCCATCTTGAAATCGCACAGAGCTGAACCAGGAAGGAAAGCCTCTTTCATGCCCTGTCTAAACTCTCTCTGAAACTCTCCTCTTAAGTAATTCTGTTAGCAGCTCTCATGTACACCTAACAAATTACTTTTTATACCAAGTACCCTGCTTAGCTCAGCTCTGCCTCTCACTACCATGGAGAATTAACTACTTGGAGACTTTAAACAGTGAGGCTGATCAAAGCTCCAAGGGCGCAGCCATGTGGCCCTTACCATGGGACCAGATATGAGAGAGGAGCTCCTAGCACTGCTGCAGGTGCTCTTCATAATCAAATATTGCACTAGAACTTCCTGGGACCTTCAGTTGTTTTGCTGGACCAATCATCTCTCTCTTTTCCCTTTTCTTAGCACTTCTGGATATCAGACCCTCTACCACCACCTTCTGATAAGTCATCAGCAAGAGTGGAGGATGAAAGAATATCCCAAAAGTTGAAAGAGAGCAGTCTTTTGATCCTAAAAAGGGGGAAGGCTCTTGTAATGACATTTCAGTCACTTTCGCTTGACTTTTCAAGGTCATCAGTGCTTCTGAACCCATATATTTTTATTTTCTCAGAGGAGGATGAGACTAGGAATAAGAGCCATGGATGGAACCCCCTTCAGCCTCCTCCCCAGATAAGGGCGTCCTTTCTGCTTTGTCTTTCCCTTTGAGCAATGGCAGGTCAGGACCTGGTAGTCAGGATGGCATGAGATTTACATCTTCTTTTGACAGCTTTCCCAAGTAAATCCTGTAAGCTTTTTGACATCCTGAGTTGCAGAAGAAAAGGGCACCCCTCCCTGTCAAGAGGGATTTTTCAGAGCCAGACAAGGAAGTCTGATGACTCTATCAGGGTCTGAGGGAAGGTTTTGACATGGTCTGTTGAAACCCTGCATCAGAATCACTGTCTTTCTGCTCCCGGTGGAAACAGCAATTTGAAAAAAGTGAGACCATCTTCCACTCCTAGGAAAAAGAAGTCTAAGCAGTTTAATACATTAATAATCTGGAATTATCTGTAACTTATGAGTCACCCAGATGACATTTTAGAAATGTCTGTAATGGTATGCTGTTGTTTGGTAAATAGGCTACCTTTTGTGGGGATGTGTTCATTTATAGTTTTTTAATGACTGCCCTCTTTTTACAGATCTTTATCTTTTATTCATTCCCTATAGTAGCCTAGTCCATCAGTAGTCTCCGCTCATGTCACTCTAATGTACTGGATAACAGCCTAGATAGAGAAGCACAGTTCTGATTTGACATATTAGAATAGTTCATGTATTCTCATTGCATAAATGTCTTATTTCTTAAGAGTTTTTTATAAATATATTGAGGCAGAGTAATAAATATACAGATTTGCTTTGTTTCTCTCAGTAAAATAGCTAATTACATTTAGTTTTCTTTCTTCAAGATACCTTTAGTCAGAGCTAAATTAGCCAACTGTAAAAAGCAGATTTTCACTGTTTGGTGTCTTTTAGGTACAGTGTGTTTTGAAACCCAGTCACCAGAAAGATGGGCAGGAGCTTAGCGCTTTGCTGAATGCCCCTCACATTCAGGTAAAACTAGACAAAGCTGGTACTGTGCAATCTATACTATGTAGATTTTTAAAATGTTTTTATGTATTTTATTTCTTGCAAACACCGTAAAAACACCGGTTTGAAACTTGTTTCTTGAGGAACTGAGTGTTCCTCGAATATATGGAAAATCTCCACGTGATTGAAAAATGAAAACTTAATGTGTTTCACGGGTGACAAAATTGTAACTTCCTGCTACTAATGACATTTACTATTGAAATGCGCACTTGGGGTTCAGTGCCAGCCACCAGTCTTCAGGTGTACTTAGTTGCATACCTAATAAGCCAACCTTCAATGTTTATGCAAAAGGCAGAAGATTGACTTTAAACATAACCATTGGAAGAGTGAAGCTGCACTGGGTGCATGGGTATATAATACAGTATTTTCCTCTACATTGTTGCCCGAAAACTCAATCAGAATTGGGGCTCCATGGTGCTAGGCACTGTATAAACACATAGGAAGACAGACTTTTGCCCCATACAGCTTGCTATCCAAACAAGGGAAGGGAAAAAAGGTGTGGCATACAAAGTGAACAGGGAGATAAAGGCTTATGGGGGAGGGGGAGTGAGACTGACAGAGGACCTGTGATGGGAAATAGCTAAGATAAGTTATGGGCAAACAGGCATTCATCAAATGCCTGATAATGACCAGAGTTCAGATGGATTTAAAAAAGGGGGGGGGGGGGCGGGTGGTTTGCTGCTATTGGTGGCGTTGAGGTGCTGTGGAAGTATTAACTGGATGGGGGGCCCTGGCTGAGTGTAATCGTGCCCTGCCGCTTCTGGCTGTTTTGGGGGGATATTTGCTGTTCCTTTGGGCTGACTGCTGGAGCTTGGAGGCTCTGGAGTGGGGTCTTTTTATTGGGAAAGTATTCTTTTTCCTTCCCAACTCTTCCCTCCCTCCCCCTAAAAAAAAGTGTTCTGGGAGTGTGGAGGAGTCTGAAACCATAGGTATAAATTCCAGCATATATCACTACTGTACAAACAAGAATTGACAGCTAGTGAAATTTACAGTTGTCGGTTACAGAAGAATGTGATTAATATGCATTGCTTGCAACTTATAAGTAGAATAGCTTCTACTACATTTCTTGGCAAAGATATAATAGCTGAGTGCTACGGTGAGGTCTCTTTTTACTAAAACTTCATTACATTTAAAAAAATATATATTTAATAATATACTCTGAACAAGGCCCTGTTTACTCTGACAAGCTGCACTTAAATTTTGTGGCAGAGTCCACTAATTTCTGCAGTGCTTTAATGGAAATAATCAAAATACAGTGACAGCTTCAAATATTAAAACTGGAGGTTTTGTATTTAATTATATATGAAAATGAATATAAGCAGTACAGTGGCCCCTGTGTTTGTTAAACTGATTTTGTCATTAGATTTTATCCGTGTATGTTCAGTAAGCTACAGATTGACAAGGTTGTCATCTTTAGGTTTCAGAGTTAACGTGAAGTAAAATGGGGTATTGAGACCCCTCAGAGCCATTGATTCAGACTGTCAGCAAACTCAGGAGGACAACACTAGATTAGTTTACATTCACTTCATGTTTTCCAGGTTATCGTTGCAATCGTCTCTCAAAACTGGGTGACTGGGCAACAAAATGGCAGATGAAATTCAATGTAGATAAATGCAAAGTAATGCACGCTGGAAAACATAATCCCAACTATACATATAAATTAGCTGTTACCACGCAAGAAAGAGATCTTGGAGTCGTCATGGATAGTTCTCTGAAAACATCCACTTAGTGTGTGGTGGCAGTTAAAAAAGCTAACAGAATGTTGAGAATTATTAGGAAAGGGAATCAATAAGAAGACAGAAAATACCATATTGCCTCTATATAAATCCATGGTATGCCCACATCTTGAATACTGCGTGCAGATGTGGTCGCACCATCTCAAAAAAAGATATATTGGAAAAGGTTCAGAAAAGGGCAACAAAAATTATTAGGGGTATGGAACAGGTTCCATCTGAGGAGAGATTAATAAAACTGGGACTTTACAGCTTGGAAAAGAGACAACTGGGGGGATATGATAGAGGTCTATAAAACCATGGCTGGTGTAGAGAAAGTAAATAAGGAAGTGTTATTTACACCTCATAACACAAGAACTAAAAATAAAAGTAATAGTCAGCAGGTTTAAAACAAACAAAAAAGGAAGTATTTCTTCACACAGTGCACAGTCAACCTGTGGAACTCTTTGCCCAAAGGTGTGTGAAGGCCAAGATTGTAAAAGGCTTGAAAAAAGAGCTAGATAAGTTCATGGAGGATAGGTCCATCAATGGCTATTAGCCAGGATGGGCTGGGATGCAAAACCATGCTCTTACGTGTCCATAGCTTATGTCTTCCAGAAGTTGGGAATGGGCAACAGGACATGAATCACTGTTCTGTTCATTCCCTCTGAAGCACCTGGCATTGGCCACTGTCAGAAGACAGGATACTGGGCTAGATGGACCATTGGTCTGACCCAGTATGGCCCTTCTTATGTTCTTAATCATAAAGACTAGAATATTAGCTTTTTAAAAACTAAGATTCTGAAGCACACTTTCGCAGCAAGGGTGAATTCTGCAGCTGTGGAATATATCTGGCTCTCACTATGAATTAGTATAATTAAAACTTAACCATGCTATTGTGATAGAGATCTTTAGGATTTTTTAATTTGTTTACTAGATAATTTGCACAATTCTCTAACTTGCAATGGCTATCCTAGTTAGTACAAATTAGTGAATTTCTGTTGTGCTTCATGTAGGTATGAAAGGCATGATTTCCTTAAACTGTATTGTCTGTTTTGTTTAACACCAGGCACTTCTATTAGCTCATGATAAGGTTGCAGAGCAAGAAATGCAGCCAGAGCCAGTGACAAATGAAAAGGTTTATGAGAACTTTGGCCTGTATGGAGGGGAGACAGTTAAAATAGTTCGCATTGAGAAGGCTCGAGATATTCCATTGGTAAGTATTGTTACTCTGACAGCAGATCCCTTGCTCTGGAAGAAAATGAGGCTTGAACTGTCCAATTTACTTTTATTCTTCCAGACTCCCTGGTGGGGGAAGTTGTCCTAATAGTAGTGTTCAAAACCCCCCCCCCTTTTTTTTTTTTTTTAATTATTGAGAGAGAGGTGTTCTCTTTATAGGTGAAGTAGGGGACACAATTTTTTTTTTCCTTTTGCAGGTCGTTATTTTGTTTTGGAATTTTATCATCGGTATGCAGTTTAAACTTTGAGAGCTAATAGTAATTTTGGTTCATGAAATAAAAAATGTTTATGGCTGATGCATATTTCTTATACTGAGGCTATATTAATTTATTCTAATACTGAAACCTAAGTTGCTGCCATTTAGAGCAAAGTCAGTAGTACATCTGTTGAAAAGTCAATGGGTTTGAAAGAAGGCCTTCCTAAAGAAGGCAGTATCTCAGGGCTTGCTGAAACTGAGTTTTAATCCTTACTGTGCCAACAACTGCATTTTTTACCTCTCTTATATTCTGTTTTTCACGTTCTACATAAACATATTTGGAAAAAAGTTGTTTAAAACATTTCTGTCATAATGTACAACTCAAATTTAATCACTGTTGAGCAGATTAGAAGTTCCTGTTTCTGCTTTAAGAACTGAATATCTATTTTTAAGTCAAAGCTTTGGATGTGTTCATCTAAGTTTGTTTTTCATTTGTAGTATATGAAATTTTATCCACTGGTTTAAAATATATGCAGTATATATCCCTGAGTTTCATATTTGTTTTGCATTCAGATTATCTATTTGCAATTGTATAGGGTGCTACAGTGCGCAATGAAATGGATTCTGTCATCATTAGTCGAATAGTGAAAGGGGGTGCTGCAGAGAAGAGTGGGTTATTACATGAAGGGGATGAAGTTCTGGAAATTAATGGCATTGAGATTCGTGGAAAAGATGTTAATGAAGTTTTTGATTTGCTGGTAAGTGGTTCCTTCTTTCCCCGCCCTCCCCAGGAATATTTGCTGTCCGAGCTTTTCAAGTTGCCACTCTTTTTTTAAACGAGTTGGATCCAAACATCATAATTATAATTTTAATTAGTTAACTTTAAGAAATGTATTTTGTTTTTGATAATGTTGTTAGACCTAGAGAATTTTTTCACATCTGGTCTTTTGGCAAGTCTGACAAAGCAGTGTTTTAAGAGGTATGAAAATAGTTGTCTGAAGAAAGTAGTCCTTCAAATTCTCCAGATCTTGATGGTCATCTTCATTAGGTTTCTATTCTCAGAAGTCCAAGCGCTCAGTAAACCAGGCTCACCTACATAAGAGGAGTCTGTGGTCTTTCTCTTCAGCATTACCCACTTCAGCCTCAAATGGTTCTGCCTCTAAGCAGCAAATTTGAAGGGGTGTGATAGCATGCCATACTAGACCTGATTAAGACCAGTCTTTTGTGTCCTTCCTTCCTTCAAGGATCATTTTGTTTCAGTTTTTGTCAGCAATGATATTTCTAATTTCTTTGTCACAGCAATCTCAGAAGTGTCTTGTAATGATATGAGAAAATTCAATAGATCAATTAGATGGAAGTGTGATTTTGAAGCTGATTGGTATCCTCTTAACTTCATTCAAGGTGGTAAAAATGTTCAATATCACTTTTATTAATATGGCAGCTGAAAAGATTTTTGAAACTGGAGGATAATCACATTAGTAACTTGGGATAAATTAAAAGTCCACTTAGAATTTATTTGCATACTGGCACAGAAGCCGATCAAATGTGCCCCTCTCAGCCATTCACTAGGCTGCTGTGAAGGGACCCAAAACCATGGCCCTAGGTGCTTTAAGCCTGTGGAGCCTGAATGAATCCGAGCCATGCCCCAGTGTGTGGGGTCCTCAGGCACATTCCAGAGCACAGACCTTCGGTCTGGTACCCCCTCCTGAGAGCTGGAACCTATTGTCTAGCTGCCTATCCCCCTGAACAAATAATGGCCCATCAGATTCTCCTGAAACTTAAACACACCCTCTCCCAGAATCCCACCAAAGATTTTGAGCCTTCTGAGTTGGGTTACTGTTTACTCTGTCAGGGGCCCTGCGGTAGGTGCAGTTTCCTTACCATCCCAGGGCATCATTTGAGCAGGGTTCAGAACTATCAAATCCATCTGCTGCAGGGCATTCCTTGGGTTCCTGAAACATGGGTACTTACTTCCTAATCTCACCTCCTCTGACCTTGGTCCAACTGTTCTTTTTCTTCCTCCTGCTCCAACTTCCTGTGTATTTCAAAGCAACATCATTAACATTAAATATTCCCCATTGTCCCTGGTCTGGGGAAGACATGGTACAATCTTGCCAGTTCATGGTGATACACATACAGAGGTTTTCCTGGAGACAGCAATTTAATGATACATTTCATAATATCATTTCGTGAGATGTATAGACAAAACTCCAAAATCATCACACCTGCCAGTATCGGAGTGAAGGATTCTAGCTTCCCCTACAAGAGAAGACTGCTTCAGTTATAGATGGAGCTGGTAACTATGTCTATAGTTACAATGGACACTGTTAGGCAATCTTAAGTCCCTGTTATAACTGTTTAGGCTGTAACTTTCAGCCTGAACCTTGTCTGCCTCTACCTGAATCTTTTTTTTCCGAAAGTTTCAGCTAAAACTGTTCAGCTCTTTGAGAGAGAATTTAGGGAATTTGTCCAAGTTTAAAAAAAATCTTACAACCATTTGATTCAAAATATCTTAAACATCCATACTTTTGTAGCAGGGACTTGAAATTTGTTGGGGGTGGGGCTCAAGCTAGGGATGTAATTTGCCCTCCCTGCAAAATCTGTCCACATTTAGCCAAGTTATGAGCCTCTGAAAAATCAGTTTGTATGTGCTTAATAGAGGTTTATAAGACTTTGGCAGTATTGTGTTCTGAAGATTGTCTGCGAAGAACTTACTCCAGGAGTGGGCAAACTTTCTGGCCCGAGGGCCACATCTGGGTGGGGAAATTCCGTGCAGGGCCATGAATGTAGGCCTGGGGGAGGGAGTGCGGGGTGCAGGAAGGGGCTCAGGGCAAGGGATTGGGGCGCAGGAGGGGTGCGGGGTGTACAAGGGGGCTCAGGGCAGGGGTTTGGGGTGCAGGATATGGCAGGGGGTCGGGGTGCGGGAGGGGGCTGGGGTGCGGGGTGTGGGCTCGGCCCAGCGCCACTTACCTGGAGCGGCTCCGAGGTGGCAGCGGCACGCAGCAGGGCTAAGACAGGCTCCCTGCCTGCCCTGGCCCCGCGCTGCTCCTGGAGATGGCTGGCACCACATCCCTGCAACCCCTGGAGGAGGAGGCAGAGGGCTCCATGCACTGCCCTTGCCTGCGGGTACCTCCCCCCCAAAGCTCCCATTGGCCGCGGTTCCCTGTTCCTGGCCAATGGGAGCTGCGGGGGAGGCGATGCCTGCTGGCGAGGGCAGTGCACGGAGCCCTCTGCCACCCCTCCCCCAGGGGCCGCAGGGACTTGGTGCCAGCTTCTTACAGCAGCAGCGTGGGGCGGCAATCCTGCATGCCGGATCCAAAGCCCTGATGGGCAGGATCCAGCCCACTGGCCATAGTTTGCCCACCCCTGACTTACTCCATACTGACATAGCTCCTACCAGGTAGAATCATATAATGGAAGATGGAATGTAGTATTGTGTAACTAAAGACTATATAGTATTACACACACACACACACACACACACACACGGCTCAAGTTAGGGTTATATGGGCAACCTTAATGCTAGGATTTCTTAATTTTTGAGTGCTTGACTTCGCATCCTTTTAACATAATCTTATGTATAATAATTTTCTGGTGTTTTTAACTCTAAAATGCTTTACAATCATTCAGCAGCTAATCCATGCAACAGAAGATAAATTTGTTATCCTTGTTTTACAAAAGGCCATACAACAAATCAATGTAATTTAGGATAGAATTCAGGAATTCCTGGTTCTAAGTCCCATGGAAGGGTCAGCTGACCTCTTTCTGTATAAATGAGCTGTACACACTCCATGCACTGCTTTCATAAGACCTGATTGTGCAAACATAATTGTGTAGTGCTTGCTGCACCATATAAATCAGGTTCTAAGAACCCCATTGTGCAATCATTTACACACACACTTTATTTTAAGCACTGTGAGTTGACTTGTCAGTCAGGAGAACTACATGGGGTGTGTAAATTGAAGTGTATGTGTAAGTCTTTACAGGATTGGGATTTTAAGTATGTGAGCTCTTTAGGGCAAGGACTTCGCTGACTTTCTTTATAGGACTGAGCACAATATCTGTGGTTAACAATTAAATATTTTAGCTGTTAGTGATGTAATTTCTATGGATGATGATTTTGTGCCTTGACGTGAGGAAAATACTGTAAATTTGTTTATGTACATTTTGGCAATGTTTCAGTATAAGCAAGCACTCTCTTTACACTTGTAATTAGAAACACTGTTTTATAACTGAAAGAAATTTGAGTTCACAATGAACATTTTCATCTTTGTTTTAGCTCCTATATTTCTTTTCCAGTATTGACTGACTTATTAACAACTCAGAAGAGAGTGGCAGAATTGTAATCCTTGTAGTTCTCTAATTTCCCCATCTTTTCTCAGTAAAGTTGTATAGAGAAAATAATTTGTACAACCAAGCTTTCTAGGCTTCCATCATCTGGAGATCAGCATCAAGCTCTTTAGTCTTTCCTACTGTGTCACTTTTCTCTAGGAATGTATGTATATTGGGATTATTATAAATCTTAACCCACATAGTGATATAACGATGCATTTGATTATAGGGTCTGGATTTTCTTGGAATTTGTATTGCATTTTGAAAACAGTAAATGTTGTTTATTGAAATCCCTAATTCAAATAGTCAAGTATTTATGCTGTAGATTACTGGAATCTTGTTTTTTGTTACAGGCTGACATGCATGGCACTCTGACATTTGTGCTGATACCCAGTCAACAGAGCAAGCCGCCTCCTGCCAAGGAGACAGTTGTAAGTGAAATTTATGTTAATCTTACAACCGTTGTTTTTCACCCAGTGCTTACAAAGGTCTTTTGTGGGTCATTTTACAGGACGAAACAAAAGAAATTGATTTAGACCTCAAAGATTTGAGTAACTGCTGAAAATAATCACAGGTGACTGCCTGGAGCAGTGGTTCTCAAGCAGGGGTCCTTGTACCCCTGCAGGTACACAGAGATCTTCCAGGGAGTACATCAACTCATCTGGATATTTGCCTAGTTTTATAACAGGCTACATAAAAAGCACTAGCAAAGTCAGTACAAACTAAAATTTCATATAGACAAAATGAGAAAGTAAGTAATTTTTCAGTAAATAAGTGCGCTGTGACACTTTTGTATTTTTATGTCTGATTTTGTAAGCAAGTAGTTTTTGAGTGAGGTGAAACTTGGGGGTACGCAAGACAAATCAGACTCCTGAAAAGTTGTCTGGAAAGGTTGAGAACCATTGGCCTTGGCAATTCCACCAAAATGTGATCATTTGTGCTCAGTTTATGGCCTTGTCTGTGCTTGCAGCAATGTGTAGAGTACATGTGACTACACGCCACAGTGAAAGACTTTAGTGTGGGGGAGTCAGTGGAGTCTTTCATTGAGGCAGCAAAAGGCTCCAGCAGCTCTCTGTTGCTGGAGTCTTTTACTGCAACAGGGAGGCAGCAGGACCCTTCACTGCTAAAAACAGTGTAGACATGGGAGGCCCTGCTTGGGCATGTAGAGAGCTATGCAGGCTATATTCACTAGAGTTCTGGCATGTCTGTGCTTTACTCACATAAGCAGTGTCTCACCATCTACACTGCTGTTTATACGTGTGCTAGCTGGGCATCCAGTGTCTGTACTCTACATGCTGCTGCTGCAAATGTTGACCTACCCTATATAGCATTGCTTACTGTCAGTCACTAAACATGTACAAGTAAGAAATGCTAAATCTAGAGCTGCTTGCACTTCTGAAATGTTCTGAAGTTCTATTTTTTTTTTCTTTTGAGAATATCCATTTCTCCATTACAGATAGGGGGTGGAATTAAAAAGTGGTGGGTTGTGCCTTAACTTGCAAAACTTATCTGGGAAAAAAAAGCAGTAAATTGAAGATCTTTCTAAAATGTTTGTTTCTAGCTAACAGTGTCTTGAGTTATCTTTAACTTGGATTATAGCAGTTTACGTAAAGCGTTATGCAACATTTATTCAAAGATGAACAAAACCTTTAAATTACAGTAACATGGTGGGAGACTGATAAGCAAGCATCACTTATAATGAAACCTCATCTATAATTCAGTAAAAATGGGTTTCAGAGTAGCAGCCGTGTTAGTCTGTAGCCGCAAAAAGAAAAGGATTACTTGTGGCACCTTAGAGACTAACAAATTTATTTGAGCATAAGCTTTCGTGAGCTATAGCTCACTTCATCAGATGCAGTGAGCTGTAGCTCACGAAAGCTTATGCTCAAATAAATTTGTTAGTCTCTAAGGTGCCACAAGTACTCCTTTTCTTTCAGTAAAAATGAAATCTCTGTTACCTTTAATGCATTCCTATGGAGTTGTACTACTTTTATAATGAAACACAGATCTAGATACAAGGAATTTTGGTCATCTGACGCTGACCAATCAGAATAGTTAATACTGCATTCACTACTTTTTATGTGCCTGTAGGTTTTTTGCTGTCATTGAAGGTCAGTAAAAGTAACCTGAGACCTGTAATTATCTCCTTAATCCAGTTTAAATTTCCAAAATATTAGAATATATAGAATAAAAATATTTTCTGGGGGCTGAGCAGAAAAATGACAAAGAATAAAAAGGTGGTGGTGTTTTTTTTAAAAGATCAGAGAGAGCTTGTGAAATCATAAATAAATGATTATTAATCTGTAAATTTGGCACTGATGTGACCACTACTGGACTACTGTGTCCACAAATCAAGAAGGATGTCGATAAACTGGAGAGGGTTCAGACAAGAGCCACAAGAATTACTAAAAGATTAGAAAACATGCTATAAACTGACAGTGAGAGACTCAGTGAGCTCAGTCTATTTAGCTTTACAAAGAGAAGGTTAAGGGGTGACTTAATCATATAAGTACCAGGAGGGGGAACAAAAATTGGATAGTGGGCTGTTCAATCTAGCAGAAAAAAGTATAAGAAGACACAATGGCTAGAAGTTGAGGCTAGATAAATTCAGACAGGAAACAAGGTAAAAAAAAAAAATTAACACTTATCAACCATTGGCACAATTTACCAAGGATTGTGGTGGATTCTCCATCACTGGCAATTTTTAAATCAAGTTGGATGTTTTTCAAAAAGGAATTAATTCACAGAAGTCCTATGTCCTGTGGTATGCAGGAAACTAGATGATCACAGTGGTCCCTTCTGGCTTTATAATTTATAATCTGTCAATTTGTTTCTTACATATAGCCACCATTGTGTTGAAAACTGTAATTCAGACAGTAATAAAACTCTGGTACTAATGAAGTGATCTCTTCCCCAGAAACATTATTTGACTATAAGCAAATTCCACTGCACATACAATACTGCCTCTAAGGATTTTCTTTACCATCATAAAAATAGGCAATTGACTGCATTTTCACATTCTTTAAAAGGAGTGTGTGTTCTCAGTTCTCCTCACCAACCTTTTCAGCATGTATGGAACTACTGTGTGTGTTCTGTGACTATAATTCCTATTTAAATTATTACGTAGTGAAAAACAGTTGTATAATGGAAGATGGCTTCTGCAGTGTGAAGTGAGATTTTTTTGTTTTGCCACATACCTGTGACTAATAGCACTTTGGTAAACTCCCTTAATTAGATAGAGTTTAGATAGAGTTAGTATTTTCTAAAGTCCATAGTCTATCACAGTGAACTTTCAAACTGTTGCAGCTTGGAGACAAGGTCAGACCCGTCAACCTTCCTGCCAGTGACTATGCCCCACCTCTGACAAGCCAGCTAGTTTAATTTTTGCCTTCACAGAAGCGGGTGCATGGTTCCAGGCCTCCCTGTTTTCAGACCTTTTTTTAAAAAGACTTTTTTCCTGTTTAAGGAACTAATTTGGCTACAAATTCTCAAATTGTATTCCAGAATTACCTCTTTTTGGCAAAGGGAATAGATTCCTTCCTTCCCAAAGATACTATAGCAGTTGGAACCCCCGTTTACCTATATAGAATGCAGCATGGTGGGGAATCAGAAATGTGTGCCTCTCGTATCCATCTTCAGCTCTCTTGGTGGGGAGTTTTGCCTTATCTGTAGGCAGGATCTAGGCTTTTCACAAGTTTAGTGCTCCTTAGCACAAATCTAACAGAATTCCCATAGCACAGTAGGTTTTGGCACTAGAGAGGAATAGCACTACCCATGACGGACTACATATACCTCTGCCTGTGCCAGTTCCTTCTTGAGCACACCTAGAGAAGAAACTTCCTGCTGTGATTAGTCTTGTGTGGCTATTAGAGGATCAGGCATATCTTTTATACTTGTTACCCAAATTCCTTATTAATTTGGGTTTTGTGCTCTGTGACACCTAGCTCTGTACTGCAGTACATTTTCCAGTGCTTCGGGCTGTCTGCTTAGGGGGCCTTGGTGTTCGGTTGCTGTAATATTAGTGATTTGGTGCATTTATTCTTGGCACACCTTTTCAGCACACTTAATTTCAGTTCTCTACCACCTTGCGTATCCTGGATTTTACTCATCCATGCTTTAGCCTACTTTGCCTTATCACATATTCCTTATGTTACTGATGCACCTGGCTCAACCAGGCCTGTGTGGCCAGTGGCAGCTGTAGAAGGCCTTTGCCCTGGTTGATTTTCCTCCAAAGAGAATTACCAGGAACTCAGAGAAATTATCCATTATGGTGTAGAGTTTGCCTTATGTCAGGTGTGAGCATCCTGTAATGCAGGATATGGCTGCAAAGGCTGCTACTTTGAGTGGATTCCTTCAGCTTGGCTGCAGACATCTAATTTCCAGCAGAAGAAATTCAAGGACCTGCTATATGCCAAAGGGAACCTGTTTGGGAAGCAGATGCAAGCCTCTTTACAGAGGGGAAAAATAACATGCATACTAGTGTCTTGGACCTGTTTCATGGCCCTAATTTAAAAGATGCAAAAGAAAAGTTTTTCTTCTTATAAGCCATCTACAACTGATTTCAAAGGATCCCAGCTCCAGGGTGGTCAGTCTCATCAGCTGCAGAAGCTGACTGGTTCTAAGCCCAGTTCGTACAAGCAGCAAAAGCTGTAGGGTTCCAGAATGTGTACCATATGTGCTACTTTCAGTATCCTGCCAGGATATCCCTGCTTGGAGCAAACTTAAAAGCTTTTTACACCTAGTCAGCCCTGGCCACCTTGGACACATGGTGCAAACTCAGTTCGGTGAAGCAACTAAATCAGGATTTCAGAAATACTTCCAGATTGTCAGTGCCCAAGAATTCTCTCTCTCTTCTCAGTGTCAGGAAAAAATGCTGCAGGAAATCCAGTCCCTCCTGGCAAAGACAGTCATCAGTTTGTGCCACTTCGTGAAAAAGGAAATGGATTTTATGCTAGGTACTTCCTGATGAGCAAAAAAGCCAGGAGGACCCTGACCCTTCCAGGATCTCAAGGAATTAAATCAGTATCTGGTCAGAGAAAAAAATCTGAGCTAAGGGAGTTGTATAGGCTTTGTGATAAAGAGTGCTAACACAAGAATCAGAGTCCAGTGTAATGATGTCTTCAGAGAAGCAGAACTACAGATAAGTAGTCATCCCTTTTAGCCAAAATTAAGTAGCAAAACTAGGAATTTGCATTTAAAAGTACCACCAAAACCCCTATGTGTGTCTCCATTAACTTCATTAACTGGATTGAACTATTTCACCTCAGTGTTTTTGGCGCATAGTCATTTGTATGAAAGGATTTTCATGCCTTCATCTTCAGTTTCTAACCTTCCCCCAAATTGGTACAGCTATATTTTCCCCACCATTTTACATATGTTAGTAGTGCCGTCCATACCTGCATACAAGAGACTGACTCAAATATTGAAATTGCAACTTGTCACAGATTTTGTTTCACAGCCAAAGGGAGAGAATGTTTTAGGGGATATGAATCCTTGGAATTACTAAATATATTTTCCCTTTTATTTTTATATCTCTTGTTTCCTAGATACACGTGAAAGCACATTTTGACTATGATCCTTCTGATGATCCTTATGTACCTTGCCGAGAATTAGGTCTGTCTTTTCAAAAGGGAGATATACTCCATGTGATCAGCCAAGATGATCCAAACTGGTGGCAAGCCTACCGAGATGGAGATGAAGACAATCAGCCTTTGGCAGGCCTTATCCCAGGTACAGTGCAATGTAACCAAAAACACAGATGTGCAGAAATTTTGAGGTGCCATTGTTTGGAATACAAGCTACTACAGCAAGTGAAAAGTCTTGAAAGAGACTTTTATATCCTGGAGTTTGGCTCGTTAAATGTCCATCTCTTGCTTGAACCTCTTTTGAGCAAAAAGAACCACTATGATGGTTTTGTGATATAGAAATTAATTTACATGTTCAAAAATAGTTACCTATTTCTTAGCAAGCAGGTGTTAATTTTCTCATACACAGGCATCCACTGGTATGTCTGCCAATCACAGATTAGACCTGATCATTCCACTAGTTTCTGCTTTTTTCCCTTTGAGTTCACATTTCCTCTGCTGCTTGCTGCAGCAACACTGCACTTTAACCCCAATTTACTCTACCGCCCTCTGAGAAAGCAAATTTAGGCTCAGTAAGTACAGAGAGCAGTAGGTAGAGAAATTGCTCTTTCAAACTGCTGGGAGCTTCAGATTAATTGGATTTTCAGTCATTGGAACCAGTGTTTACCTTCTATTGTGGAGCATCAGCAAGAGAGTTATTTATTAAGATCTTATCTGTTACACCCATGCAATGCAAATCCATTGGCAGCAATATGGTGAACAAGAAATAATTTGAAGACAGGTGTTTCACAAGTGTGACTTCATTACTTGTGATGTTTGGATGAGATGAAAAGGAGCCCAGTTTGATTCTGTAAATCCAGGCTGATTTTGCAGGGCTGGAATTTATAGCAGAAAAAAACACACAACATCCACATTTTTTACTTGCAAACTGAGCATATTTAATATGAAAATCATTGCGAAACAATGCCATTCTTTTATAATCACTCTTCAAAGCAGAATTGCTCAGAGTAATACTAAGGATACACTCCTCTTCCTTGAGAGGTGTATGTTGGGAATGCTGCAGTGAACTACAGTTTTCTAAATAACTTTCTCCTTTTATAAGTGTTTGCATGGTATTTCTCAAAGAGCTGAATCCTTCCATTTAAGAATCATAGACGTTAAAGATGGAAATATCTTATTGGATCATCCAGTCCCTGTCCTTAACAATACTGGATTGTTCCCTATACAGTAACTCCTCACTTAATGTTGTAGTTATGTTCCTGAAAAATGTGACTTTAAGCGAAACAATGTTAAGCCAATCCAATTTCTCCATAAGAATTAATGTAAATGTGGGGGGTTAGGTTCCAGGGAAATTTTTTTTGCCAGACAAAAGGCATTATAAACAAGCAATTTAATACAGGTATTAAACAGGTTGGCAGCTCCTCTACACGCCGCCCCCCCATCCCCCCCTCCAGTGCCTCCCGTCCACCAGCGGACCCCGCGGATCAGTGCCTTCCCCCACTCCTCCTGCCGGTGGCAATCAGCTGACTTGCGATGTTCAGGAGGCTGGGGGGAGGAGCGAGGATGTGGCATGCAGCCTCCCCCCTGGCTCCTGCCCACGGCAGTCAGCTGGTTTGCAGAGTTCAGGAGGCAGGGGAGGGAGCGTGGAGGCTGTGCGCCGTGTCCTCGCTCCTCCCCGCAGCCTCCTGAACGCTGCAAGATCGCTGATTGCTGCGAGCAGGAGGCAGGGGGAACAGAGGGAAGGCACTAATCCGCAGGGTCCCTTGGCAGGCGGGAGGTACTGGGGGGGGGGGGGGGGGGCTGCCAGCCGTGGACAAAGCAGGCAGCCAAACGACGTTATAGGGGAGCATTGCACAACTTTAAACGAGCCTGTTCTGTAATGGAGCAGGGACATAACATCGAAACAACGTTAAGCGAGAGGATGTTAAGTGGGGAGTTACTGTATTACACCACCACTTGCCCTAAGTATGTATGCATAGGTGCACTTACTGATGTTTCCACGGATGTGACAATACTGGTATATTTGAGCACAAAACTAGATTTTAAAAGGAATGTATGTTTTTTAAAAGTTGCTTGCAAAAGTCATACAGCTTGGTCCCATGCACCGTTGTGAAAAGTTAACCATAAATGTCCATTTGCTTAATTAGGTCACTACAACCAAACTGCAAATAGAACCCTCTGTTTTTCAAATGCAGAAATATAAATTAGTTGTACCTCCAAATATCCCTTATTTTGAAGGATTACACTTTAGTCAGTTACCTACATTCCACACAAATTCACCATCTCCTTACTTTCGTTGTTTAAAATTATATACATTAACTGTAGTCATGAAACTGAGATTATAGAAAGTTATTTACCCTAAAAGAATGAATTCCATGAAATTTAAGTTTCATGTATAACACATTGTCCCTCGTTTTGGATCTTTGTCACACAGTGTGTACCACTTGGGCCGTAGCAGGTTGAGAGGTATGATAATAGTGTAGTTGTGTAATTCTGAGAAATTAGTTAAAGAAAACTGGCATCTTGCTTGTAAAAGGAAATAAGAATTGTTTCCCAGTGCTAACTGCTTTTATGTACCTTTTTTATACGTTAAGGAAAGAGCTTTCAACAGCAAAGAGAAGCAATGAAGCAAACCATAGAAGAAGACAAGGAGCCAGAGAAATCAGGTTGGATATATATTCTAAAGAAAATTTCTGCAGTTGTCATACCAATGTTAATTCAAGTGGTGTCTGAAGTTTTGGTATCAAAGGCTCTTTCACATGCTTTTTCACATGCATGCTTTTTTGTACAACATGGCTTCTTTCAAGGTTACGCTCTACCAGCTCCATAATGGATTTTAACTTTGCCCTGAAATTAGATACCAGTTCAGTTACAGGTTGCCCTTCTGAGTCATTGTTCCCTTCCCACGAATCTGACCAGATCTAGTGGGCCCTCTGACCTTTTTTCTGTATAGGAAATTGAAGGGGCAAACCCTGTCAATTCTTGAGGTACTTCTCTGTAAGCAAACAATAGATAATGCAATAGCATGTCCCAGTCCCTTGCCTTTCTATGTGTATACACTGTTAGCATGAATTTGAGTGTCCCATTAAATCTTTCAGCTAACCCATTTGTTTCTTTTGAGTGTTATGGGGTAGACTTTAATTGTTTTAGCCCACATCTTTTACACAGTGAGAGAATGTGGGATGTGAAATTTGACCCACAAACTGACGATATTTCTTTTGGAAAAACCCACTCTAACAACTGTGAAAATGAGTGCAGTTGCCACTTTTTCTGCCTTAGATAGGGCCACTGCCTCTGAGTATCTGGGGTAGCAAAGTCAGCTACCATCAATATATATTTCTTCCCATTTTTGGACAGCTTAGGGAATGGACCAGTAATGTTCGTGGCAACCCTATGGATTGCTTCTCCCTTTACCAGTAATGGTTGCATTGTGGCTTTGCAGAGACCTGTAGTCTCTTTCCACTTTTGCACAAGTCACAGGACTTACAGTATTAGTATTCCTTTACTGCTAGGTTTATACCAGGCCAATAAAAACTTCTCTGAAGTTTTTCAAATGTCCTCTCTGCTCCTAGACATCCAGCACATTGACAGTCATGGGGTAAACATAACAACACTGCCCTGTGCTTATTTGGCACTAGGAGCTGCTTGTGGGGTTCCCCATGGCCCTTGTTTGTTCCCAGTGGGGCTTTCCTTTATATCCTACCCTCTTCCTTTTTTCATTTTAAAAAAAAAAAAAAAAAGATTTTTCCCTCCTATTCTCCTCTGTAGGGGCATTGCTATAAACTGCTTCCCTAGTGCTCTGGGGAAGGGTCTGTGTCCTGATCTTTAACAAAGGCTGCTTGCCTCTGGCTGATTTGGAGGCTGCCTCAGTGAGAGGAGCTGACACCCATAGGCACTGACTGCGTGGGTGCTTAGAGGCTCAAGCACCCATTGGAAAAAAAAAATAGTGAGTGCTCAGCACCCACCAGCCACAGCTGTTCAGCAGTTGGAGGGAGGTGCTTGTGGGAGGGCGGAGAGTAGCGGGCAGGCAGGGGGCTTGAGGGGAGGGACAGGGTCTTGGGACAGAGCAGGGGTGGAGCACTCACAGGGAAAAATAAGTCAGCTCCTATACTGACACCCACTCCCTGGAATGTATCTCCACCCTGCAGTGCAGGCACAGTGTCTTTCCCTGTTTCCTCTGTCCCTCACCTAAGTTAAGCAAAGGTTTCTGGGGTGCACGCTTTCCCACTGCCAGTTACCACAGTAAGAACTTTAGACACAGATATTATATCACTTCCAACCAAAATGTCCGCTGGAATACCATCCCAAGTTCCCACTCTTAAATTATATTTCATCCTCCCACTCCAGCTGTATGTGGGCTATGGGTGCTGTGATTTCAAAAGTTCATGAAGCAAAGAGCTTTACATTTTCCCCAGGGAGCATGTCAGATTCTTTTTACCATTTACTTTGGCATCTTCGATGAATATCTTGTCTACCTGGATGGGTTCAGACCATACAAAGTTTACTAATACCCCATCAGGGAACCTCTGTGTTAACCTGGACAGGATGGGGCTTGAACTTGAGGCAGTACCTCTTTATGTGCTCAGAGTCACACACAAAACATTTTCTTGTGCCCTCATCATGGGTGAGGGGTTTGTAATTGGAGCTACTTGGAGGATACCTGTTTAGGGTAAATTTGGCCTCACCTCCATCCTCTTGTGAACAAATCTGGGACCAGATCTCTGCCTATTTGTTTGGGGCTTTTTTCTCAATATCCATTCTGGCCTGCACATGCAAATCAGCAGCCTGAGTGGCCACCTGTACTGCTTCAGGAGACTTCTCTCATATGGCAGCTCAGAAAGGTTTATCTGACATTTTGGGGACCAGTACAGACTTTTTGGTTAGGGTTGCCATAGGCCTGGCATATTCTTTCAAAAGCTGTTAAATATTCTTCTATGCAGTCTGTCACAGCTGGTTGAGTTCTAGGGGGGATTCCCCACAGGCTGGGGAATGCCTTTCTGCTGCTCCAGTACTCCTTCCTGCATTTCATGTATCTCCATTTGCCACTTACCTGCTCTCCCCTCTGCTTCCATTACCTCCATTCATCACTGGTGGTCTCACTCCCCTGCTGCCTCATTGGCTGCCTTCTCAGCTCTGCCATCGGTACCTGGTGGTCATGTGCCTCTTGGTCTCTGCAGAGCTGCAGTTTGGTCAGCTCTGCCTGAGCAGCCACCTCCTACAAGGAATTGAGGTCTGGCTGGTGTCCCAAGCCTGGGTCATCTCCACTTGTACCATCCTCCTTCTGCTTATAATAGTCAGGTTCTCAGATCCTCTGCTGATTTCCCCTTGTGAGTTAAACTATATTGTGCACACAAACTCGCAAGCTGTTTTTATCCATTTTTTCCAGTGACTCTAACTGGCTCATTTTCTCCTTTCCTTGTTGTATTTCTCTTAACCTGAAATAAACAAAAGAAAACAATAAACCATAATCTTGTACTTTGCTCCCTCACTTTTAAATCCATTAGAATCTGTTTAGCAAGTGTTTGGAATTCACTGATATTGAGTTCCTCAATTTGCTGATATTGAGGTGCAACTCCTGCAGTGATAACAGGGATGTTTCAATATCTTCCCATTAACTCTGATGGTCTAGTATTTTCTCTTTTCCTGGGCTGGAAAATAGATGGTTACTTGGAGCCAGTTTTGTGTAAATACATGGCTTAGGAGGTGTGCCCCTCCCTGCTATGAGGTATGGTTGGGGCTGGCCTTTGATACGGGCAAATAGGGCCCAATTTAAGGAAAATGGCACCCTGGAACTTGTATTTTGGGCCCCTCCCCCCATCCCATTACCAGTGGGCCCCACTGCCTCCCTCAGTGTTTAATTTGTATTGAAAGAGATGCCAGAGCTCAGCCCTGGAACAATTAAGCACTGGCAGGTTGGCCTGATACAGGTGGGTGCTGGCCAGGTGCCCAGCTCTGAAGGCAATGTCACCGCCAGCAGCAGCACAGAAGTAAGGGTGGCATGGTATATGGTGTATTGACACCCTTACTTCTACGCTTCTGCTGTGGCTTGTGGTGCCTGGTGCTCAGCATGTGGCTCAAGACGGGCTTTGTGCTGTCACACGGGGACTGCTTCTTGCCAGAACCCATGGCCCTCCTGCAGCCCTCTGGCAACTCCTGGCGGGGGAGGGGGAGAAGAGAGGCATACCAGGGGATACTTAAGCACCTGAAAACTCTAGGGGTTGTTTTTTTTTCTTTCTTCAGATAACTTAGAAATTAGCTGTTGATTTCACCATACACACACACATCCACGAACATATTTTCATCAGTAATAATTGAAATTTACTGATAGGGAAAGCAAGAAAAATGCTGCTTGAGAATTTGTTAGTCAAAATTCAGTGATATAAACTTCTGGATTAGGATCGTTACAAATGGACTACTGAACGAATAGTTAAATCAACAAATCATTTCTGGTTTTAGGATATTTATTTTGTATATCTTGACATGTGATATTGACACTTAGTGGTTTTTGCAGTATTGTTGTAGTCATGTTGGTACCAGAATATGAGAGCCACAAGGTGGGTGAGGTAATATCCATAATTGGACCAACTTTGGTTGGTGAAAGAGACAAGCTTTCAAACCCCACAGAGCTCTTCTCCAGGTTTCTGGAGCTAAAAACTTCTTTCACCAACCAAAATTGGCCCATACAAAGATATTACCTCACCCATCTTGTCTCTCCATTTGTGTTTTAACAGCTTTTAAAGCTTGAACTCTTTGAACCTCAACTTCTACTGATATTAAAAAATTATCTGACCTCCCCCCATAATTTCCCACAACTGTGAAAATTAAAAATTATAAAAATACAAAAAAGCTTAAAAATAAACAATTGATATTACGCATCAAAGTAATAAAAATTGCATTCTACCAAGCCTATTTATAAGCGACCAGAGCAGCAGGGATGAAGCGGGGGGGTGGTGAGAGCGCAGATCCTATCCCCACTAGTTTGTCCCAGTTTAAGGGCCTGAAACTGTAAATTAGTCTCACATTGTCCTCACACTAACAGCAAGAACCCCATTGACTTCCAAGCTTTGCAGGATATGGGATTAAGTCAAAGATAGGAGTAAAGAAAGGAGTTTGTTTATTCTTCTTGCAGTATAGAAATGTGTAGAGCACTTTGCCCAACAGCTTAGACAAGGCCCCACCCCAGGGAATTTCAGTATACTGTTAAGTACAATTAGTTACTCCTGAGGGAATTCTTCGCCACTGTGCGTGTGCAGAATTTATGTCCCCCTCAGATTTCTTTGCTTTCCTCCAAAAAAATGACTTTCTGAAGGGAAGCAAAGGGAAGCCACAAGAACGGTCATGCGACTCTCCTCAGCAGTATGTTTTGGGCCCCCAGGGCAGCTGGCAGAGAGGTAAATCATTATGGAGCAGGAGGCGGGACAGGGGAAGACTCGGCTGGTGGCTCCTATCCTGCGTCGGGCTCAGCTGCTAGTCCCAGCTGGGCTGGGGAGGATGGGACTTCCTCTTCCCCGCACAGCATCTGGAGCTAGGTCAGACTCACCCCCAGATTTCTCCCCTGGCTGCAGGAAGCTCTGCAAATTCCCTCTCCCCACTTCCTGCATCCATCGCTCCTCAGCTGCACAGAGAGGGATCCCTGTACAGGAGCTACACCCCCATTTGCCCAACCCCCATGCATCCAGACCCCCTCATATCCAGACCCTTCCCCTGAGCCTCACCCCCCCAGCACTCTGAAACTCCCCCCCCCTCGATGAGCCCCACTTTCCCTGCACCTGGACCACCCCAGTGAGCATCCTGCACCTGGATCCCCACCCCACTGAGCCCCACCCTGCCAGCATCTGGACCCCTAACTGAGCCCCCCATACCCGGACGCCCCTGCCAAGCTCTATCCCCCCCACTGAGCCCCAACCACCTTCACTTGGACCCCCTTCAGAGTCCCATTACCACTGGACCCAGAATCCCCCAACAAGCCCCTGTGAATCCAGGTCCCCCCCGCACCCAGCTCCCCTACTGAGCTGCCTGCACCCAGATTGCCCCACACTTGGATTCCTCCACGCTAAGCCCCTCCACACTTGGATCCTGCCTTGCTGAGCCTGCCTGCCCACACAGAGAGGTAGGGCCGCAGGGTTTCGGGGGGCAGGCTCAGTCCTTGTGCTGTCAGGGCTGGGTGCAGCCTCATTGCTGAATTGGTTTCACGTGGGGGGATGGGGGGAGGAGCTGCACAGTGATCTCCCACTTCTGTGCAGCCAGTGGCTTGTCCTCCTCACTGCCATGCTGGAGCCTCCACATTTGTTTGACAAATAAAACTTGCAGAATTTTGCAATATTGTGTGCAGAATTTTTATTTTTTGTGCAGAATGCCCTCAGGAGTAAACTAGTGAAAACAGAAACAGTTACAAACACAAAACCTATCCCCACCCTCAGACTATCAGGAATTGAAAGAAAGGGAGATGGATTTCAAGGAGGTCACAGCAGGCAGGCAGGCAATGCCTACTTAATGGTTAATCTGCCATTAAAACTACAATACCACTGCGTTGGGAACATCTCTAGGACAGGGCAGAGCGCGCAGTGAGTTTGCATGCTACTCCCCTATCCTCTGTTGCCCCAATTCCCCCTTCTGTTCAGATCAGGGGGAGGCACATGGGGGAGCTGATCTCTCACCCATTTATCTCCTGTGCACCCTCCTGCCTGACTTTTGAGAGGCAGCCCCTGGAACCAAACAAGTGAAGCTTCTGAGCCAGGGGAGCAGGGAGGACTCTTACCTGCTGACGGGGGGAGGGGGCACAATTTAAAGGTCCCCCCCCCCCCCCACAACAGCTTGAGTGACTCCTCCCCCTTACCCTCAGTTCCCCTGTGGGAAAGCAGTTGTTCCTCCACTACCTCTCCTTACAGAGCTGAAGCAGCAGCCCCTCCCTACAGCTCCCCGCTATTTGTTTGCCGCTCCTCAGTGAAGGTGGGGGAGGGCTCAGCAGGCAAACCCTGGCAGAAAATGGAGGGGGGGGGAGATGTGGCCCTGCATGCCCCACTCTGCAGGGAAGTGATGGGCTGGGATGGGAGCAGGCTGCAACGCCCCTGGTTAGCCTGGTGCTCACCTGTATGGAGTGAAGTGTGCGCTCCTGCTGACAGTGCTGGTGGAAAGAGCAAGCCCTTTCTTGGACAAGAGGGGCAGGCTCTCAGGGGACATTATTACAGCAGGCACACCCCCACCACAACCTAGATAGCAGAGAGGCTGATACAAGCCTCCAGCTGGTGCACAGAGGCAAGCTGCTGGCATACACATCCCTCTTCCTCCCCCTCCCATCAACCTCAGCCACCCATCCCAGAGATCCCATCAGGAGCCTCTTCAAGCCCAGCCCCACTCCCCAGAGCTTCTAACGCAGGGAGCACTCTGTCTGGGGAGAGTGAGGAGCCCTGGGCACCCACCTCTGCTGCTCCCACTGGAGGAGTTACCTGACTGAGTGCTGAGTCAAACTGCAGCTTGGGGCTGCCCTCTCCAGCGATGTGTGTGTCTCTCTCTCGCTGGCTGGCTGGCTGCTGCCATAAGCCCAGGTGGCTCTTGGTCAGCAGGTCAGGTGAGGTGGGAGGTATCAAAGGCGCTCCCTGCAGTACCATTGCCCTGGTCAAAGGCCGACCCTGCGGGCGAATGGAGTGAAAACCTTGGGTGCCGTTATAAGCAGGGTGCCTCTGGAGCAGGGATATCCACCCCCCCCCCCCCCCCCCCGCTGTCATGCTGCTCCTGCTCCCTGCCTTAGAGCCAGCCCTGGCCAGCTGCTCCCGGGAGCTTTCCTGTCTGCGGGGGAAGGGAAAATGCTGATGTCAGGATGTCCCTCCCACCCCTGCCCATGTACCCCATATCCTCAGAGTGGAGGAGGGGGGGGACAGGGCTTAGGAGTGAGATGGCGCTGCTGGAGGTGCTGCTGTCTGAACAAGCCTTCAGACTGGTGAGTGCCGCTCTGCTTAAAGGGACAGCATGGTGTCTCTCATACACTTCCCCCAGTACACCCACACTGTGTTTGTGTGTCTCACACACACACAGTGTCTCTCTCTCACACACTCACCCACCCCCTAACACATACTTGTATTATTGTTCTTATTACTTCTTGGTACTTCCTGCAATGGACGTAGAGTCTCTGTAATTTTATTCTTTCGGAGTTGCTAAGGATTAGAGTGCTATTCTTTCAGTTTTTTGACAGGTCTATGCATTTCATAATTTTATTTCTCTCATGTTTACATTTAGTTCTTTGAGTAGTGAGTTCTAAAATGCCTAACCTGTCCTGGCTGGAGTAATTATCATTATTTTTATTATCATATTGTGCTTTGTCATTCATTATTTGAAATGGTACAATCAAATAATCATATCCTTCTAGAATGTAACTTTAGCTTGTACTAACCTTAGCAGTGCCAGTTTAAAAAACATTAGCTAAACACATAACTTTAAAGACTGGGCAGTTGAAGATTGCTTATTTTCTAATTGTATTTTTAGTTGTATCTGTAAAATAACTTCAAATGTGCATGAAAATAAATGCAGTTCCAACTATCATACCAATTAGCAATGATGGATTCAAGTGTTAGTGAGTCACATGTTGTTATGATCAGTAAACATAAATGCCAAAATCATTAGAAAAACATATTCCCTTCCTTAATAAAAGAGGGGGGAAAACCTTAATCACGTATGTTAAAATTATGTTTTTAGTGGAATGAAAAACAGTTGACTAAAATAGAGTAGATAATGGCAGTAACACGGAGTGTCTGTTAGAGAAAGTAAGCAGATTTTATTTATTTTTATTTTAGTAGAGATAGTGTACGAAGTATCAACCATGTGTTTCTGATATGTGTGAAAGCTCCAGAACTGATACCTCAGGGTTTGGGATTGGGAATATTTTGCTGTATTATCTCCTGATTGTTCTAAATTTACATATAAACTTTTATATACAAACTCCAATTAAAGCCATATTTATTTTTTATTTCTTTATATAGCAATTACATATAATGCTCCTGTCAGCTAACTCCTAAGTTATCTGCAAAACAAACAAAAAAACCAAAAACAAACCTAGAGTTTTCAGATGCCTAAGTAGTCGCTGGAGTCATGGTTAAAGTTTCCTCCCACCCCCCAAAATCTGAAATGGTGCCCTGATGAGCCAGGAGTGGCCAGAGGGCTGCAGGAGGGTTGTGGGCTCTGGCAAGATGCCACCCTTAATTCTACTTTGCTGCTGACTGTGGCATTGCTATCAGAGCTGGGCACGCAGCCAACACCCACCAGTATCAGGCTGCCCTCCCAGTGTTTAAATTGGGCCAGGGCTGAACTCTGTCGTCTCTTTCAGTACAAATTAAACACTGGGGGAGGCAGCAGGGTCCAGAAATGATGGAAGGGGGGAAGCCCAGGGAGCCTGTGGGAGCCAGGGATGATGGGTGCGAGGCGTCAAAATACAAGTTTACCCAGGGTGCCATTTTCCCTAAGGCCTGCCCTGGGTGTAGTTGAAGTTGTAGTAAGGTCATGAATACAGTTTTCTATGTACATAAATATGTAGATTCATAACCACAGTTTGTAGATATGTCCTAATGACCATTAAGTTCAGGGTTTCATAAAAGACCTTACTCGATACACTTTTACAGTACCATAATACAGTATGCAGTCAGTTGGTTCAACTGCTCATTTTTGGGGTTTAAACCTTCCGTTCTTTCCTTGGAGTGTCTGGACTCTGATTGTCAGTGTCTCTGGAGCCTTGTCTACATACAGAATTTTAGGGAATTCTCCCACCTGTAGATCTAGCCCGGATGGGATAATTCTCTGAAATTCTTAGTGTAGGCAAGAAGTTTGTGTAGGAGCTTGTTAGTACTCAAATGATGTTCTCATAGCACATGCAAATCTCATTGGAGTAATTCAAGGAGATGAGCCTCACATTCTCTCTGAGAGGAATTTCATCCACCACCCCTCACTTGTTACTATAGTGACAGAGGTGGGTTAGAAGAAAACTTCTAAAGATCTGTGTACTCTATCCACCCTTGTCTAGTTAAGGTGGTCTCAAAGTCTGGTCAAAGCAACAAAGAGGAGGTTCTTAGGAAGTGTCTTGTGTGAATTGGCAGGGAGATAAGGGATATTAAGGCAGTCAGAGAATAAGAGTTTATAATAGTCAAGACACAAAATAAGAGTGTATGGTCAAGAGTTTTTAGCAGTAAAGACCTAACAGAAAGGATGGCCCTTGGAAATGTGGAAGAAAAGTGGGAGTATTTGAACTCTACTGGATGTATTAGGTAAGAGAACAAGAAGAGTTAGATGACCTCACATTATGAGTCTGAGCAATGCAGGAGGCAGTGGGTATTGTGTTGTAGGAGTTATATTAATCTAATACTACATAGCTATAATCTATAGAAATTTATATTTCTTAATTTACTTAAATACATGTAAAATATTTAGAAAGACAAACTGTATCCTACCATCTTTAAGTACACAGCCAGGAAAAAGAAGCTTTGTTTTTGTGTCCAAGCATTTCTGATTCTAGTGATTTTTAATTTGACTTCCAGGAAAACTTTGGTGTGCAAAGAAAAATAAAAAGAAACGGAAAAAAGTTTTGTACAATGCCAATAAAAACGATGGTAAGTAGTAATAACCCTGATGTGAACTGTATGTCAGTTTTAGAATTATCTAGTTAAAATGTCCTGAACGTTCTTTACCTTGCTATAACAATGACAAATCCATTTCTTCTTATGTGCTAAATAAAGCTTGTCCCTGCTATTTCTTATTGAATGTTGTATGCATATTCGATATGAGACTGAAACTGTGTCCCCAGAAGGTTCCTTCCAGTAGAGTTCTATATACAAAAGTACCTTTGGGATTTATGGTAAATGCAAATTGTATGACAAAATCTAAAAAAAATTGAATTTTGGTTATAAATATAAATACCAAGAAATAATTGCTGAATTACTGTTTCTTTATTAGAAACCTAATTTATAAACATATCAGCAAATTTATTCCCCAAATCAGTGCCAATAGGGCCTGGCAGCACACTTTCTTCTGACAGGAAGAGGAATGTATTTCATTGCTGAATAGCGCAATCCTGGAGAAATAAACAGAGACAATGAGATCTCTCCAATTCTCAGCCGAAAGGCTGATATACCCATCAGAGGGACTCGAGTGAGAGGTGCACAGTGAGAAAGGAAGAGATAAGGGTTTCCCTAAGCTCCTTACATTATGTATCAGGCTCACATTGCAGTTAATACTGCCATATAGTAATAGTGTTGTTATACCCATGTTGGTCCCAGGATATGAGAGAGACAAGATGGGTGAGGTAATATCTTTTATTGGACCAACTTGTGTTGGTGGAAAAGAGAAGCTTTTAAATGCTACAGAGACCACTTAAAATGAAGTGGGCAATTAACATCTCTGCAGTCATAGGACAAACGAGGGTTGTTAGGTTACAAATTGTTGTAGTGAGCCATAAAACCAGTGTCTCCATTGAGTCCATGATTTTTAGTGTCTAGCAGAGTTGTGAATTCAAATTCCCAACCTCCTCTTTTTTGAAGGGGTTATGTAGATTTCCTTGAAGGATGAGGACTGAGAGATCAGTGATAGAGTGGTTGCTTTGTGAAAAGTTTTCACCCGCAGGTAATAGAATGTTTGTCTTTTTATCATATTTCTGTGAGAGTTTATTTGAGAGAATAGAGATTGTCTGGTTTCACGCACATAGTTGTTGCTGGGGCATTTGATGCACCGATGAGGTACACCGCATGTTGTGATCGGCATATTAGGACCCATAGATCTTGAGTGGTGTGTTGTGGAGGGTATTAATCATTGTAACCATAGAAATAGGTCTGCAGGTTTTGCATCTGTTGGTCTGGGAGGGTCTGGTGCTGCTTTGAGTTAGTGTATCCTGGTCTGTGGAAAGCTTTCTTCTGATGATGAGCTTGGGAAGGCTGGGGGGTTGTTTGAAGGCCAGAAGAGATTCAGGAAAGATTTATTTCAGGAGTGGTCTCCATCCAGTATGAGTTGTAATTTTTTGATGGTACCCCATATGGAGTAGAGGTGCGGGGGGGTGGGTTGTTTGTTTTCCTGTACTGAAGGAGGTTCTCTTGAGCATATTCTGTAGTATCTGTGCCTGGCTGTAGATAAGATTCCTCCTAGTATCTGTGATGGTTATTGGATCTGTGGAGATAAGTGTGGTGATCCATGGGTTTCTTGTTACATTGCAGGAGACCACTTAAAATGAGTTAACCCCTTATGCTTAACAGTCTGTCCCATCTTGTATTTAGCTCTGACACTCTGGTTACCTTTTCCACACCTGAAGAAGGGGTCTGTGAGAGTTGGTTCAATAAAAGATAGTATCTCACCCACCTTGTCTTTCTCATGTAGTAATAACATCAGTCATGTTTTATATCTGGTTGTCGTCTTTGTTTTAAATAATATTTTTCAGGGGTTTTTTTGTTTTTGTTTTATCTCTGAAGATTATGACAATGAAGAAATTTTAACCTATGAGGAAATGTCACTGTATCACCAGCCAGCAAATAGGAAAAGGCCTATTGTCCTGATTGGCCCACAGAACTGTGGCCAGAATGAACTACGTCAGAGGCTAATGAATAATGAAGTAGATCGCTTTGCAGCTGCAGTTCCTCGTAAGTTTAAGGGGAGGATGTGACACACCAGGGTACAATTCAGACTAGTGGGGGGGCTGTCACCCCTGCCCTGCAACCTTGGATGTCTTACAATGCATTGCTGAAGTGGTTCCCACCTGGGCTCCTCATAAACAGCCCTCAAGCATGCAAGCCACACCCTGAGTGTCAGTGTGGAACTGCAGTCTTCCAGTTACACCCTGGCTCTCAGCAGTCTCTGTTATACTGACCCCAACACACTTCCAGTCATGGATTTTCCCCAGAAATGTACGTCCTGTACTGCCTGGCCTTCTCCTGGACAGTACAAATACATTAAGTCCATTATTCCTTTAAGGGAATAATATGCCATTTTATTACCTTAAATAGTTACCCAGACACTTCAGTTTAAATACACTGTATTAGATAAAATAATAAAACAAGTTTACTAACTACAAAGAGAGATTTTAAGTGAGTATAAGTAATAATGCATAAAAGTCAGAAATGGTTACAAGAAAAATAAAGATGAAAATGCTTACTAGTAAGAAGCTATCTTGGTCGCAAAGCAAACTTTCTCACCACATGCTCCAATAGATTACTGACCATATTTTCAGGTCAGGATCCCTCCCCAAAGTCCAACAGCTGTTTCCTTTTGTCTTCTCAGGTGCAAAGAAAGAGATGTGCAGGGAGAGGGGTCCCTTGGGGTGTTTGTCCCTGCTTTTCATAGTTCCAGTCCCCCTATTGAAACCTATTTCCAGCTGAGAACTAGGAGACAGTGTCTGTATGGAAGAATATTCCCTGCTGGGTTTTTTTTTTTTTCTTTCCTGTTTGAACTTCCTTTGTTTTCCCCTCCTGCTTGATGACTCTGTTTACTGCTAAAATGCAAATAAAGGCAAGCACACATTCCTTCATTTAGGACGGACCTGGTTGCCAACTTGTGCTTGGGCAGAGCTGTGTGATTTGGAACATACGTTAATAATATCATACAGAAAAGTCTTAAAGCTTCACATACAGTGTTGCTATATATATTTTATCAGGACACTACTGACCAGTGAATTGAGTTTTCAAAAGATGCCTTACATGGCATACCTTGTACAAAGATTATTACAGTAGTTTGTAGGGTGTGAATACAGGGGTGTGTTCTGTCAGACAGTATAACCACTATCCTAACTATAACCTGCAACCAGATCACCTCAGGCTATGATCTTCGTGAATATTGCAAGCTAAGCAGGGTAAGATCAGTTCTGGGTAGGAGGATCAGTAAAGATAACCTTTGTGTGCAGAAAGTGGCTTTGATAAGTCAGTACTGGAACAGTGCCCTAGCATGGTGTTGGGTGCTGCTGGAAGTGTTTTTTTTTTTTCTTCTCCCAGATGGGATATAAAATTGGGACACTTACACTAGTTAAAAATTCCATTGAACTCTTCACAATAGTAAGTGATTTTAACATGGGAGTCCTGGTAAATTCAAATTTGGGATGATTATGCTGTGCTTTCCTAAATTCCCCCTGCAGTTTCCATTGAATATGATATTCTCCACTGTGTGTCCTGAATTATGTTGCTGTGTGTTATTAAACAGCTGGAGCTTTCCATCCAAAGTGGCTGTATAGTGAAGGGATTTCTTTTCTAGTTGGTAAAGAGTTTCCAGATCATTCTGCGTGAAAAACACTAAATGCAAGATCAGTACGATACAATTGACACAGACTAATCTGTTTAGAGATATTTATTTTTGAAAAGAGAATAGCTGCCGTTTTGTCTAATTGGATATTGCATAGTACTATAGCCTAAAAAGGTGTATTACTCCTGAAACACTTGGAATTTGAGAAGTACATCATTTTTTCTCAACTTCTGTTTGGTGGTTATTAATTTCAGATACAACTCGGAGTAGGCGAGAGAATGAAGTAGCTGGCAGAGATTACCATTTCATCTCACGGCAGACATTTGAGACTGACATATCTGCAGGGAAATTTATTGAGCATGGCGAGTTTGAGAAGAATCTGTATGGTACCAGCATAGACTCTGTGCGGCAAGTAATCAACTCTGGCAAGATATGCCTTTTAAATCTCCATACACAGGTATTACATTTCATTGCAGCAGTTGTTATGAAAACTGAACATGTTACTGAAGAAACAATATCTGGTATTAGTAAAACGACACTGGTGACCTGTGTGAAACGAACACCTGGTAACAATCCATTTTCTGCTAGTCGATCTGTATGCAGCCTATTCAGTCCCTAGGGCAGCCCCTTTTATATATTGTTCAGGCATCCTGGCAGACAAGGAAAAGGAATAGGTATATCTACAGCCTGATCCATATCTGTTCTCTAGATAAATAGTACTTGTGAAAAATGCTCTGGAAACTGAAGCCCTATGTACTTTTAACTTTTTTTAGGAGTGTTGATAATGCCCACCTTCCCCCACTGCCTTGGAATTCTCTTACTGTCTGGACTCTGAAATCTTGTAGAGGGTGGAATAGTTTGGGGAAGGTACCTCTCTCTTCAACCTAAGGCACTGATTTTCAAGGGAGCGCTTATGCAGTCCCCAAAAGGAACAGCTCTAGCAGGTGGAATATACACCAATACTTTTAAACAACTCCAGTTACTGATATGACCTCTTTTTAGCCTTTGCTACCTTGTAAATTACAGCAAAGGCTGTAAAACATGTTATAATGAGCCCTACTGCCACTGTTCCACAGAGGGCAGTGAGTTTGCACCACTTCACTGTATGTGTGTGTTGACACAGGGATAAATATAGGTGAAATAGGATTAATAGCGTGAATGCTCAATAACATACCATCTAAACATGGGCCAGTGCTAGTGCTTTAATTACATATGTAATTAATCTGTGTAGTTGAGAGACCCTTGACTTAAGTGGAAGTTGAAGGAAGGGTGTTCTGAACTTTGCGGGATCAACCTTTTTTCATTCTAAACATATTTTGAAACATATGGTTAAACTTCAGCTCAAGTTGAAACTCAGCATGCAGTTTAGAGGGGAAACTTTCATCAAATGCTTGGAAAAGTGGGGGTGGGGTTTCCTCCAATTAAATGAAAATAACTTTAAAAGAAAAACTTTAAAACAAAAATCTAGTGGTTTTGAAATTCAGAATTTTTTTCACTCAAACTCATATGCTGGTGGGATTTATTTCAGAGAAACAAACATGGGTAGGTGCTCGCTACGGTGATGAGTACAGTATAAGAACTTATATAGAGTAGAATAATCTGTAATGTGACTAAATATTTTGTGCTGGTTTGCTTCAGGGGGAAATTAACTTGCAATAATGGAGGGGTTCTGATTAGCAAAGTACTTACTTCACTTGTCTAGTAATTAGCTACTTGAAGAAATAACATTTATTTTTCAAGACTCTACCAAGGGATATTTAAGGTGGTATAAAATAAGAACTGGTTGGAAATTTTCCAGTGAAACAGTTTCATTGTAAAATGCCAATTTGTCAACCCCAAAATATTTTGTGAAAACCTCTCAGGTTCAGTAAGTTGTTGGCAAATCAAAGGCAGGGTTCTGATGGAGCCATGGGAAACCTGCTGGCTTGCCGGTCTGCTAGGGAGCCAGAGTATTACAAGTCCAGTGGCTCTGGGACAGCTCCAGCCTGTGGGCTGCCATGAGCTTGAGGACCTGGTCTTGCAGGTTCCATGGCTCTGGTGCAGGCAGACATGCCAGAACTTCCATGCTCACTTCGTTGAAGCTGGGAGCCTGAAACCCATAGGAGCTCCAGCTCTAACCAGGGCTTGACTCCCAGCTCTACTGCAGGAAGCCTGGAAGACCTTAGAACACCTATTAACGCTGGGGCTCTCAGGCCTTCCAATCTCCCTGTTGCAGAACCTGAAAGACCTGGGATGCGCTCCCAGGATGTGCAGCTCTGGGGCTGCCCCACCATGCGGGCTGCCCCAGGTTGGGAAGGTCCACATGGCAGGGCTGCCCCAGAAGCACAGACCCCACTACCCTAACAGCTGCTAAGTGAAATTGACATTCTTGTTGGTTTCACTCAACCACTGTCAGGGTACTGGGGAGCAGATTTCATTTAGAGAACACCATATATTGGTCTTTCTGATTCATGAAATATTTTGGGGATTTCTAATTCACTGGAAACCTTGAAACAACTTGAATTCATTCCAATGTGGAACAAAACCAAATTTAGAAAAAGCAAAACTTCCCGCAAATCAGAAATCCCATTTTTGGTCAGCTCTATGTACAGTAACCAGAGCACGTACTTATTTAATAACAGGTAAAACTGCACATTAGAATTTAACTTTTAGTAAAACCAAAAGGATTTGCCAGTGCATTTTTATAGTCTTGTTATGCCAGCTACAGTATCACGTATAATTGCCCTGTATTTGTTAAGCCTGTGGTGTAAAATAGCAATGAGATAATCAAATACAAACAGTGAAAAATCACATTGGTGTAGTTACAAAAGAATTATTTAAATGATTTCCATTGTTTGTTTTTAAATATATACATTTGGAGAACTTTAACCCTATTTCAGAAGTTTAAAGAGTCACATTTACACTGACCGTGCATTCCAATCTGTGTAGTATAATACTTCACGTTTCTCTAGAATGGTCCATGAGAGACTCTCAAAGCACATAACAAAAAATAGTTAATTAAATTTCTTAACACACACTGTGAGACTGGTAAGTAATCTTATTTTGAAAATGAGGAAGCTGAGTCACAGAGAGGTGATGACTTGTCCAAGGTCACAAAGAAGGAAGTTCTTGAAGGGCCAGAAATGGAATCTAGTTCTCCTGACTCCCTATCCTGTGATCTTACCACAAAACTATGCAAAATGGATGCTTTGCACATCATTAATGCACTTGGTGTCTCTTGGTAAGATAAACTGTGAGGGGATAACTGGTTTGTTTTTCTAATTTTAAGGTTAATGCTGTGTATGGAATTTTTGACAGTGTGTAACAAAACACATTATATACTGGTTCTCAGTTGTATATGGAGAAATTGAAAATGTAGTTTAAGGCTATTTGTACTTTCAAACACTGAAAGAAGTGCAATTAGTCTGAGTTCATATATTTAGTTTCTGCCAAGCCAAGTTTGGGGAACAGTTGACCTACTTTTCTATGAAGAACTCTTGAGCAAGAGCAAATGTTGAGGTTCCATAAGCAAGAAAAAAAAGGTGGTAATACCAATTGCACAGGAAAAGGTGAATGGCACCAGAGTTAATGATGATTAACAATGTCACGTAGCCAGACAATCATGCTGCTATTAAGGAATGTCACAACTTTTAATAAACTCTTGAAATTTATACTGAGTTACCTTAGCATTTGAGAACATTATGTGAACAGTGCATCTATACTTGTCCTTTACAAACATTAATGAGATTGAAATAATAAATGGAACATTTTTTTCTTCAGTCATTGAAGACCCTACGCAATTCAGACTTGAAACCATATATTATCTTCATTGCACCACCTTCGCAAGAGCGGCTACGTGCTTTATTGGCCAAAGAGGGTAAAAATCCAAAGGTAATTTAACATTTCTTAATAAGTGGGTTTTGTTTACAAGTCTGGAGCTCCATTGACAAAGACAACTCCGAAGAATTTGGCATAAAAATATTAAGCATTATTAATGCAAGTGAAAATATGTAATATGAAAAATGTTAGACCCAGACAATTATATTTAAATATTTAACTTTATGAAGCCATGCCTCATTGAGTGTGCATTATGTGGGAAGAGAGCATTCTAGTGCTGGTCTAGCAAGAAGTTCTATAGTATATTTCTCTTTCCTGTCATTTTCCTTTAAAAACAAAAATCTAAATCAAAACAAGACATTTATTAGTGTTTTTTTTAATTGTTACAACATGTCTCATTTACTGCATACTGCCCAGCCTGCAACGGTTGGTGGCTTTGAGCAACTGACAGTGACGTTCTTTTGGGCTTGAAGATCTGCTTTGTAACCTGGGATCAGTTGCTGCTTTAGTGCTTTTACTCCATGCATGCCAAAGAGTCATGGGTCAAGCTTTGAAGTGCTTAACTCCAGAGCTATGGGTGAGCCACCAGTTAAAAATACTTGAATGGGGCCAGCAACCAGGCTTCAAGTTAATACTTAAAATTTAAAGAATAAAAAACTAGCAAAAGTGTGCAAAAACAAGCAAAGATTTAAAATATGACAATGACTAATACAGGACAAGTGTACATCGGTGCTTCAATTCTATCCACCTCTATACCCTTCTCCTTTTTTCATGCCACTGTTCGCTCTTCGCCTGCCGCTTTTCTCTGTGGGTTTGTCTTCCCTAGAAAACCAGCTTGTGTTAGAAGACAACCTCAAGCAGTTGTTTTATCTAATACAGTTTTAAAGACAGTATTTTGGTCAGTGTAGACCAGGGTCATGAGTAAACATTACTGGAACCAGACATTTCCCAAGAGCAACTAGCATGGAGTTGAACACTACAGTGATGGACTCATGACATTGAAAGTAATTTGACCAGTCTTAAAGTGCAATTAACTTGTGTGATTTGTGTGCCTCAATCCTATTGGTTAAAAATGCCTTAGATGTTTTGAGTTTGAAATCCTTTTTTATTACAAACCTAATCTTAGCTTCCTAAGGTGTTTTTTGGTTTTTGGTTTTGTTTTTTTTAATTTTCTGGCCGCACATATTCAAACATAGCTCAAATGTCAAATCATATCTGAACTGCAGAAGTAGTTTGCTGAACAGATATGCAGACTGGATGCTATTTTTTAGAATATAAACACATTTTAAAGCATTTGTAGTTTGTGTTAAGACAAAAATACTTTTGAGTCTTTAAGCAAAGACTGTTCAGTAATTTTACTACTATAATATACCAGTCACTGAGAGAGATCTTAATGTATTAATTCAGAATCCAAGCTGCAATAGAAAACACCCAGCACATGCCACTGAACAAAGGGATCAGTGTGTGGCAAACCAATTGCATGACATTCCTGAATTAAAATTAGAGCACAAACTAAGTGTTTTATTGGCAGTTTATTGTTTTGGAAGCTCGGTAAAATTAAGATTATGGGAGAAACCCAAAGCTCCAAGCCCCATTAATTCATGTTAATATCTGTTTTAGTTGTACAAAAAATAAAAATAATAAACTGATTTCAATTAAGAGTATTCTGTATGTGTGGGATTTCAGACACTATCTGTGTTAAACATTTGAAGTGGATTGGGAAGAATTCTACGACTAGTTCAAATAGTTATCCAAGATGGCTTGTCTTCTGGTTGGACTCTCCATTTGCTGTACATTTTCAGGGTACAGGATTTCAGTTCACAGGTGGACTCATTTGAACAAGTATTTTAATGAGCCAAATGCAAGGTTGCACATCTAGAAATAAAGCCAAAGGTTGCACAATGTGGGCAACTATATCCTGGAATGCAGCAATACTAAAAAGGACTTTGTGGTCATGGTCGATGACCAGCTGACAGTGAGCTGGCTGTGCTTTGCTGTAGTTAAGATGGCAAACATGACTGTGGGATACATAAGTAGTGGAATATCAAATATGAATAGGGAGATGGTATTATCTCTTCAGACCTCATTTGTGAGACCCTTATTGGAGTTCTATGTTCAGGTCTTGGTGTCCACGCCTCAAACAAGATGTTAAAAATTTGGAACGGGTACAGAAAGAGCTATAAGAATGATATTTAGTTTTAAATTCAGAGTTAATTTTAAACAGGTTTATTTTTAAAAAGAAAAGCTTATAATTTAAATTAAAAACTTTTTTTTTTTAAAAATCAGTATCAGTTTTTATCCACTCTGGCTGTTGGTGATAGGAAAAATAAATAAAAATATTTTCTTCTTGCAAACCATCTCTGTTTTCTTTCTGCTTATTCTCACTGGAGTTACAGGACAGAATATTTTAGTTCTTCTTCAAGTGTTCCTCTGGGTGCTCCACTGAAGAATGAGTGCTCCACTGTAGGTGCAGCAGCTCCCCCTATGCCAGGGATCGGAGATCTTCATCAGCAGTGCCCGTTGGACTGTATCTGCACACCTCCCCATCTCGTGCTGTGAGCGGGACGTGTATATACAGCGTGGTGTGGTCCCACCGCCCCCCAATTCCTTCACTACCGCCTTTGGTCTGGGATGGAATCTGCAGCAGAGTCTGCTTCTCCTTTTTGACCTTTAGATAGTGCCTTACCTGTTAGGTTAGGTTTAGTTTAGTTTAGTAATTTCTTCTTTCCTCTGTATCCCCCCCCCACTTTTCACTTTACCCTACTCATTACTTCATAGCTTAGGTTTTCATTTCTCTGCTTTCTGACCAGGAAGCTTTTTCCCTCACCCTTATGCCTGGATCTCCTGGGTTCAAGAGGTGAGTGTCTTGCTGGGTCAACTTCCCGATAATAGATGGCCCCCACAGTGCAGGGACGCATCCCACAAAAGTGTTCCCACTGCCACAATTTGACTGCCAGAACCAGAAAAGACTGGGACATGTGGTTACGACTTCTTCTCATGGAGAAAGCACTGGGTCAAGAATCAGATCTGGGCCTGGACTCTCCCCCTGTGCAGCTTTCCCCGCTCTGCAAATTCATCTGCTGATCCTCATCTCCCACATCCCTTTCTAAGAGAAAGTAGTCTTTCTCTCACTTTGACGAAAGAAATGGGATCCCTCATCAGTCCCTGAGACATCACCTACGAGAAAATCATCCCCTGCGAGGTCAGCCGACTCAACGTTCTCAGACAGGGGACATAGCTCCAGGGCCCTTCCAAGTACATGAATTAAACAACAGTCTAAAGATCCTAACCAGGCAGACCTAGAGCGGTGTTTCCTAAAGGGCCTCCAAAATCTTTACCCTCATATACAAGATCCAACCCTTGCTTGGGATGCCTGCCTCATTCTGCGCTCTCTTACAAGACCTCCATTCAAACCAATAGCAATGTGTTCCTACGTTCACTTATCTGTGAAAAGGGCATTTCTTGTCACAATCACTTCTGCCCAATGGGTCAGTGAAATTGGAGCCCTTATGGTTCCATGTGTACAGGGGGTATATACCCCCTGTACACAATTTTTCACAAAGACAAGGTTACGCTGTGTCTACATCCTAAATTTTTACCCAAGATACCATCCTCTTTCCATCTCAATCAACCTATCCACCTTCCTTACTTCTTCCCAAAGCCTCACAGTAACCAACATGATTGCATACCCTCCATGTCACATGAGCATTAGCTTTCTACTTGGACACTAAACCCTTCCAAAAATCATCATGCTACTTCCTCTCAATGGCCAAAAGATCCAAAGGTGCAGCCATCTCTAAGCAAGACCTTTCAAAATAGATCTCTCAGTATATACATCAGTCCTACCCAACTACATAATCGACAGCCTCCTCCTGGAACTAGAGCACATTCAACCTGGTCACTCTTCATCTCTATTGTTTTCCTCAGTAATGTCCTGATTATTGACATTTGCAAAGCGGCCACATGGCCATCATCAGACACTTTTGCCCATCACTATACCATTACTCAGGATGCCTCAGCAGATTGTCCTATCATCTGCAGCAAATACCACTCCCAAGCCAGAGCCTTCCAATTAGGGGCCCTGCTTTCTAATCACTTACAGTGGAGCACCCAGAGGGACATCAATTGAGGAAGAAGAGCAGGTTACTCACCCTATGCAATAACTGACGTTCTTCGAGATGTGTCCCTGTGGGTGCTTCATTATCTGCTCTCCTCCCCTCTGTGTCAAAGCTGAAACATTAGCTCTGCCGCAGAGAAGGAACTGGGGGCAGTCAAACTGCACAGCACTATATATACATCCCACTCATGGCGCGAGAAGGGAGGTGTGTATGTGCAATCTGACGGGCACTGCTGATGAAGATCTCTGATCCCAGGCGCACAGGGTGCTGCCACACCTACAGTGGAGCACCCATAGGGGGTCACATTTTGAAGAATCTCAGTTACTGCACAGGGTGAGTAACCCACTCCTTTGTGGAAGCTTCTATTCTATTCTATCCTTTCCCCAAAAATATCTTGTTTGGGATTTTTTTTAAATTAAAACCTAACAAAAATCAGGTTTAATCCTAAAATCTTTTACGTCCGTTTGAAAATACCTACCTTACTTCTTATCTCATGTATCATAGGGAAACAATATTTTTTGCCTTAGTTAATGCTGCAGTGGAATAAGCACAGGAAGCTTTGAGAAATCTGACATGCTTCTGTAATCTGTTTACACTGATAAAAATCCTGAAGTAGAATGATCCCATTCCACTGCTAACTTCTTTCCCAGTTCTCCCTCTGCCTCTCTTATCTGGACATTCATTTCCAGCCCATCTGCAATTTTCCTGCTTTTCTGCCACTTGCCCTTTCACTCCCCTGAAACTCCTCTTCTGCAACATTCACTGAATGGTGAACTGGTTTCAGCAACTTGCATTGTGTGGTTCTTAACATTTCCTCATTATCCTGGTGTAGTTTTTTATGGTAACTCTTATCTTTGTCCCTTTTCCTGTAGGTTTTTTTTTTTTAAAAAATGAGCATATTTTAAATACGTTTTCCTAAACTTTGTTTTGATTCTTGTAATTGTGTTGTTACATGTTCAAAGTCATGGTTCCTATTTCTGTAACGCAATCTAAATTTTAATCTAAATAAAGTATCTCAGCACTGTTTCTTTCACATCACTGGTTTGGGTTTTTTTGTTTAAATTAATGAGAATTTGACTCATACATCACTTTGGCACTTTTGAAACTCTTAGCCTTTTTTTTTTTAATCATTTTCTTTTTTTCTCTTATTTGGTTCCTTCGAGGGCACTTATTTGCTGGGCAGTTAATTGCAATAATCATTCTATCATTTTCCTTTCGTGTCTTTAAAAGTTTTTTCACTCAATACTGCATCATCATCTAGTGATGGAATAAGACTGGGCACGATCAGTGGAATTTCCTGACCAACTACTGCTAAAGACTTAAGTCTTTTAGAACACACAAAACAAAACTACCACATTTTGGATAGTTATTAAAATGCATAGAAATGTCTCATGTCCTGCCCTTATTAAAATACATACCTGCTGTAAAAATATTTGTTGTAGTTGTACAGCTTCATACATTTTCAGCCATTGTGTGTGGAATTACATTTTTCTAGCCCACTGTAGCAGTTTCCAAGCCAAACTTGCCTGTGCCATGAAAATTTTGTACAAGACCTTACAATCCCCTGATGAGTAGTTTTGTTCATTTTTTCAAAATGAACATTCAGAATGTTCATATAATTATACGATATAAATTAATTCCTCCTATGTTTTCATTACAGCCAGAAGAGCTAAGAGAAATCATAGAGAAGACCAGAGAGATGGAACAAAACAATGGCCACTACTTTGACACAGCAATTGTGAATTCTGATCTTGATAAGGCATATCAGGAGCTACTTCGTTTAATAAACAAACTTGACACAGAACCTCAGTGGGTGCCATCCACCTGGTTACGGTGAAAAAGAACAGTTCTAAGGGACAAGCAGACTTGTATCCAGCAGTCTGTCAAAGGGAGATTGCACATCAAACTTAAATATTAGGTGGCAGTGTGAGCTCTAGACCTCTGTGGGTGCACCCCTTGATAGTTGGTGTATTAGTGAAGAAAATCTATTAGGCAGTTCATGAACAGAATGATATACTGATTAAAGATTGTCTGGGTTTTCTTCTCATCTTTGGACTAGAAATGGAAGCTCTGAACAAGCCAGTACAATTTTTAATAGTTTAAATAGCCTTTCTAACAGCTGCTTTACCTTTTCTATCTAGAATCACCTTTCTTTAAAAACTAAAGATTTTAAATGTATGTATATATACAGTCCATGTTGTCACATAGTTATAAATATTATTTAACACTGTTAACTTAATGACCTTGTGGGACATGACAGTAGTTTGTGAATATACCTTTTACGAAAACATCGGGCAGAGAAATAATCTACATGAGACACTAAGGTTTATGAGAAATTCTCCCCTTTTAAAAATACACAGAATAAGGTGTGCTTTGGTCTGGAGCTGCCTGGTTAGGCTTGAATTTATTTTTTTAATTATTTACATTCCACTTTCTGAGAGCACTGTAATTTGCAAAATGTGTATAATGTAAATATTTCAACCCTTTGTGTCTTTTTAGTCAGACTTTATAAATCAGATTTGACTGCACATTAACCTTAGGTCCAATGAGAGAGGAATATGTACTGATCTTTTAGATGTGATATTTTTATGGAATTGTGTTTTTCTTTAAAGCTTATCGGTTGATTTGGGAGCCATTGCTCCCCACAGATTTGTAGAGATGTTTAGAAGGCAGAGGTTATATTTTTATTAAAAAAAAAAAAAAGACATTCTTATAAAACATGCGGATTTTAAAAAATATTCTTCCTGATAATGTAAACAGTTCTTATGTTTATAACATAAAGGATACTGACTGAATGGGCAGTTGTAATGAGTGTCTTTTTTTATTTTGGCCCTGGTGTATATTGTGGCTAATGGTCCTACAGGTAATTAACTGGAATTAAAACCGCTGAATGTAACTACTGTAAGTAAACCAGTCACCTTAAGGAAAGAACCTCAGATATGGAAACACATGTATTGCACGGTCTGTATCCTAGCATGTTCTGCTGTCTAAGTTCAGCATGTCCCTACAGACTAGCCTGAGCTGTGAAAGTTGTGCAGCTGTCAAATCTGCAGCAGGGCTATTCCAAGCATTGAAATGAAATGTTACCTTTAGCTTTTCTTTGTTCTGGGGGTAGCATGAACAATCTTGAATGTGAATGTTGATTCTCCTTGTTTAGCCACAGTCTTTCCTTGTTCCCACATTTAAACACTGGAGTTATGTCAATGTGTAGTTGATTCAGTGTAACAGTGAGAAATGAAGAGTGAGTTTGTTTTTCACAGTCTTGTTTTGTGTATATACTTTCTTCAAAGAACAAATCCAGGCAAACCTCTTGCCTTCTGTGTGTCTATAGCTGAATGAAGAGCTCTAGGCTACACAGAGAATGAGTATAGTGTGAAAAGGTTGTTTTAAATCACTTTTAGTAAAGTGACGTTCCAGTATTGCAGGGTGAAAGATAGTACAATCTCTGTCTGCAGTAAACCTAGACGAGGCCCAGCAAGTTGGTTGCCTATGGAGAGAAGTTATAAGCTGTTCACTTGGGTTTGAGAACCATGGTACATATTATCTTGGTGAACATGCTATGGCTGAGAGAAGAATCATAAGGTCCATTCACTAACATACCTACAGCGAGGCAGGTGTTGGAAGCCTTAAATGACACAAATTAACTGCATATCATGTTTGGGTCAACAGCTAGCATGTTACTAAATTAGCTCCAAGTCAAGTATTCAAAGTAAATGCACCTGCAGTGTGAGGCAGCAAGCCACTAACTCTTTAGTCTGGTGTGAGACACTACAAAATTCAGGTGCTGGGGGGCAACAGCATTATCCATCAATTCTGCCCTTCAAAGTTTACATCTCTTAGATTAGCAACTTTTTTTTACAGTCAGTTGAGAAAGTGAAAAGTTGAAGTGCAATCTTTAGAGAGGCATCTTTAAAGATGTCACAGGTGAATTATCAAAATTTCACTCTTACTGAACCCTGACAGATTCAATGTTACATTGTTATTAAATAATGCTGTGAATGCTGGTAAATCTCATCCCCTTTTCTCTCCTATCCTTAAGACTTTGAATGCAGTAGGTTGAGAGATGTTCAGCTGTACCCTGTTTGTTTTTGAAGTATGGGGGGGGGGGTGTTGTGATATTTCACAGAGATCCATTTATGGAAGTGAAATGATCAAGACTATAGGAGGCAGTGTTGGCTTTGTATCTAATTATGTGAGCATGCTGGAGCAGTATTGAGGAACAGACCAGGCTCACTGAACTCACAGGGATATCAGTATCTGGCACCAGTTTCAGAGTTTGATCCCAAATTGCCTGAACTTGGAGTAAGTAGGAAAGCATTTTCTACCATTTTGTCATGAAGGAAGAGTGTTTTTTCAGTCCCTTTGGGGGGGGGGGGGGGGGAAAACACTTGATTGCTGGAAGAAAACACTAGGCATGGTCACCTGTTTAATAGCCAGCTGAAAGGGGAAGGTATCTTCATTTTTACCAATCCAGATTTATTGAAAAAAACTGTTTCATCATCTGAATTAAACATTGAAGGATTATGAATAATTGTATAAGATGTGGACTTGACAACTAATAATTTCACTGACCTGTGGTTAGCCCCAATGTATCTGCACTCTGTATTTTGAGACCTCATGAACTGCACACTATGTAAAAAATGTAAAATATTTCTAGACAAAATAAACTACAATTTTTACCTGATGTAGCTACTTTTGAAGTCTTTTTCTGCCATCACTCAAAGGCTGCTTTGGGCTTGGTTGAACATAAGTGCTTAAGTATTTCAATTGAAGAGTTCCATTCTTCTGTAATTTTTTTTAAAAAGCACTAAGTGCCCCTTAAGCTCAAAATAAATACCATAAGTATCTTAACAGTGTGGACACAGCTCAGGGGCATGCATGTAGTTGATAGGGAAGACTACAAATTAGGGCTGAGCTCATAGTCAAGTGGGAACTGAAGCCCAGCACCACCCCCACCACAGCTCTAGCAGGAATGTACTCAGCCTTCAAACTCATGCATTCCAAACGTAAGACATGCCATAAATAATGCCTCTGTGCATGTATTGTACTGCTGTGTTTAACCCCTCAGCAGAAGAAGAAGGGCCTTGTTTATCAACAGGGATTTTAGAGTCCTATATAAAGCTGCTCAGTGGCCTACAGAAAATGGCTTTGCCATTTCAGTCAAGGTTACACTAGAATGTGATCCATAGCACTTATCCCCCTTCATCATCACTTCAGGAGAGACACAAAGGGTCCAGTGGGCATGGAGACAGCACTGGAAGTGGGCCCCTCTGGTTCAAGATTAAGGTACAGTTGCTACAAAGCAAGGGAAAAGCTTGCACTGTTACTGAGCCTGCTATGCCACAGTTTCCAGGGTCATGAAAGTAGCAACTTTGTCTCCTACTTAGGGTGGACACCAGACAGTAACATTTAAAATTATTTTACTAGACACGTGAATTTTCTCCTACAGTTACACAAAATGGAAGATGTCTTCCAGCAACAAGGCTGGCCTGAACAATCTAGCTTTTCTATCATTAATACTTTGCAAGTTAATTGTAGCAACACCTACTTTCACCTGTTAACATGCACACAGGGTTTTTTCCCCTCCCTTAGTGGAAAACACTCCTTATGTTTTAAAGGTAGGAAGGAGAGAAAGGAGGGTATGATTGCTATAAATACATCCTTAATCAACAGCAGTCAAGATTCAGTAGCCATTAAGAAGCAAAACAGGTGGTGGTAGATTAGTGTAAGGGAGAGGTTCTTGCTACTGCCAGAGACCAGACTCCTGCTAGTCTTTTCTGCTTCTACACCCCACTAAAAAAAAGCTCCCAGAGTTCTCATCTTGGGGAAAAACCACAATCAATGGAGCTCACAGGCTAATACACCAAATGAAGAGCCACATAAATATCCAGAAAGCATGTCCATAATTACATCAGTTAACACCCTGCTGTCTGGGTCTCCCCATCCAACAGAGCTACTCAAAGAGGAGGTCTTCATCCTTCTCTTCTGCTAGGAGATTGGCAGGTTCATGTTCCCCCCCAGCAGCTTTCCGTAACGCCCGCTCTCTCTCATTCTTCTCTTTCAATATTTTTTTCTTCTCCTGAATCTTCTTTAACCTGTAGTGAGAGAATTGGGGTGATAATTAATGCCTGCATTGATGGTGCCTCTTCCTAAGAAATTAAGATGTGCTCCAACAGTTCAGCTTTTCCATCAGTCCTCTGGGGAGCCCCAGGAAAGACAGCTGATGCAATACATTTGACATGATAGCTTACAGGTAGGTACAGCAAGATGCTCTCCGGGCCCCAATATGCTGACCTGTAAAACATACTAAATCTATCTTGTCTGAAGATCCCTCAATTCCTACTCCAGCAAGAGAGGCACCTAACCTGTATACACTTGGCATTCTATAGGCATGTTACTGTGGAGTGACCTAGTTTGACCTGCATGCAGTTTACTCCTCGCTTTCCTATTCTTAGCTTGAACCTTAGATCTGAACTGAGCAACTGGCTTCAGCTACCCTCCAATTTTTTTAGCCACAATTACAACCTTAAAACCTCTTAATGGTTCCCCCCCAGCAAGAAAAAGGCCAGTTTCTTTTAACCTTTCCTCAAACTTCAGCTTCTTGGCACCAGGTTGCCTGCCTCTAATGGGCAATAATTTCCTTTCAGTGGCACAAAGCCCAGGACTACACCCACAAAGAGTAGGCCATCCCTCTGCCACCAAAAGGGTAGGCTGAGTGGCTGATTAGTGTTTAACTCCCTCTGCTTGATTTGAAACTAGATTAAGACTGAGTGGCCCTCTCTGTGCAATGAGCTGTTCACCCTGGTGAGCTGGCCAATCAATGCCACACCCTGTCTCCTAACTTAGTCCTCTCCAGCTTGTAGGAATGGTAGGAGAACCTCTGAAGCCTCCCACAGTGACTGAAGAAAATCTATCCAAGACACCTGGTAGGATTCATGGGAGAATGAATCAGCACAAGGAAAGAATAAAGGTGCAAAGGAACAAAGACAGGTAGGGAGCCTTTTTAGAAGTTCATTAATTGAGAAAGCTTAATGCTAAACAATGTAAGTAAATAGAAAGGGGTACAACAGATGGATGAGCCAGCTTCCTTCAATATGAATTTCACATAGGACAGAAAGATGTTTAGCCCTGCCTCCTTTAACCTGGTACTAACGTCTTTCCCCTAGTCCTATCACATTAAGCTTGACCTTCCCAAGATTCTCTCATCACAGCCCTTGAAAGTTTGCAGATTTATCCATCAAAAACACTCTGGACCGGTATTTTTCTAGTTTGCCTCTTGATCCCTTAAACAAGAGGGTTTTCAAACTTTTGAGTGGTGAACACATCGTAATAGCATGAGAGCGGAGTGCGGATCAACCTCCACCTCCCCATTCACAATTGCACAGACCATTTCTCCCCCCCCAGCCCCCATTGTGATTACATCACATCCTTGTGGCACCTACAGCAATTACTCTCAAGGGCAAATGTTAGGAAGTGTTTTCTGAAGTCTTCACTAGACTGTCTTTTTGAAAGAATCACACCCCCACCTGCTCTGTTTCTGTCAGCTGGAAGCAAGGAAAGCCCCATTTTGCTTAAGGTTTGGTTTTAGTGGCTCCATCACTTCTCTTCTCAAGGCTCTGGAAACAGCATACACAGGAGCAGCCACACCAGCTAGGGAAGGTGGCCCAGAGCAAACTCCCATGGAATCTGAGAGGAGAGGGCAACTAGATCTACAGAATAGGTCCTTAAAGCAGGACATTCAGTATGCACTGCAGTGCTCCACCATTCCCTCCCAAGGCCTCGGCACAGGGTGTCAAGGACCACACAGCATAGCAGCAGAGGTTTACTCCCATCTAGGAGGGAAGTGGCTGTGAACTGGTGCTTAGGCAGTACTGGTGACCTGCACGTGCAATAAGCACTGGGTAGTTTCTAAAAGCAGGATGTCAATAGTCAAGCCTACTGCACAGTTCTCCTTCTCTACCCCATCACTACCATTTCTCTCTCTCTCTCTCTCTCTCAAAAGAATTTGTGAGAAGAAAGAGGGGCCAGCACGACCCCCTCCATTCACATCACTTACCTGTAGAACTCCTCTCGCTCTCTCTCATCCAGCTCCGTGATGATATAGGACAGTGTGCGCTCAATCCTGGGAATAATCACTAAGACATAGGAAGAATCACTACCATATTATTCATGCAAACACAATGTACAGTGAGGAGAGATTGCATACATTCAAAGTCAGCCCAGTGATCTGCTTGTCTGACGGAGTGTAAATGCCTCCCTTATTCTGACAAAGAACTGCAGTGTTTCATTAAGAGTGAGTAACCAACACCACACTTTTCTTTAACAGGGCTCAGCATTTCATAACCTGCGCCAATAATCAATGGAGCCAGCTTGCACTGGCTTCCAATGGAGGTTGAATGGGGAGAACTAAGTAGTGAAATCAGTAATTTATTTTTCTGTGGACATTTTTTTCCCCCCATGTCCAACTTAAAACTTTTCATTCCACAGCTTCAGGTCCTTGTCCTACAATAATGAGACTCAATGATTTGCTTTCTTTCTGCATCCATATAAGCTTACACAGTGATCTCCTCAGATGAGGCTGAAAAGGGCCAGGCCTGACATGGGAGGCCTGCAAGGCAAACCCAATTCTGTAGGTACAGAACCAATATCCCAGAGAGTGGAGTACTGTGCTGAAATAGGTGCTCTCTCTTGGATAAGGTGTAACAAGATCTTTGACCACTAACATCCTGAACTCTTGAAGGTCAAGGTCCCAGGCCATTTCCATAACAATGAAGGTCTTAACCACAGTGTATTGGCCAAATTTCTATTTCAGAAACTGCATTCTTCTGCCTATGTTCTTCTACCACTGGTTCTTTCAGCAGTTTGGGTGTGACTTTTTTACCCACTACTTCCTATCCTGAATGGTTGCACAGCACTGCTGTGCAAAGTTAAACTTTGCAGTGCCATGTTTAAGTTGTGCATGATAAGATCCCTAATTTATAAAATGCTTTGGGCTCTTTCTGGATGAAGGGTGCTATAAATTTAAGTGTTGTGCAATATCTGTCATACAAATTGTATGCCAATGGAGACAATGTCGTCAGACAGCATGTGGTGCAGCAGCATGGTATGTATGGCATGTCAGTATGGCAAATTAAATTCAGTCATAAGGACAAGAGCAGGAGATGACATTTTCAGCACAGCTTTGACATGAGAGCTAGTCAATTGTGAAAGACTACTGCCAACAATAGGATCTGCGAAGGAGAAGGCTCTCTCACAAACAGTGTCAAGCTTGTTTGGAAGACCAGGGTGGAGGTCACTGCTAAATGAGTGAAGTGTGTGAGCAGTGAGGGGAAGAAAAGACAAGACCTGTAAGTTTGATGGAGCAAGTCCATGGAAAGCTGCATTGCTTAACAAGGGGGACAATTTAGACTTGAATCCTGAAGTAAGCAGTGTAAAGGAGTTGAAGATAGAGTTCAATGTCATGCTTCTTTGTATATCTGAAAAGGCAAAAAGAAGTCTGGAGAGCTGGGTCTTGAGGAGGCCATTGAAATAATCTAAGTGGCAGGAGATTAAAACTGGATGGCTTAGTAGAGGGACCTGCAGCAGGGTTGTACACAAGCAACACAGCAGAGTGGCAAAAGACAGATTCCACCATCAGGAACAGGAGGGACAAGGAGTTCAGGCCCAGAGATGACACCAAAGGCAAATGAGAGATAGGAGTTACGCATTGGCATGGAGGATATGAAATTGTGTTTGAAGACATGCTTTCCTAGGAGAAGCACAATCTACCATAAGCGTTTCTAGAGCCCTCATTACCCTGTGTGATGTTGCACTCCATATAATTTTATGAAAATATGCTAACGTGTTGAATATAAGTGGAATATGCTTCATCCAAAAGGTCTTTTGTAAGGTGGTATTACAAATCTTATAATCTACTGAGTGTGGTCATCCTATTTGTATGAATGTATCATTCTTGTATCTGAAACTAGACATATGAAATAGAACTCTGAGGTCCTATTGTAATTATGCAAAGTGTGGGCCATTAATGGTGGTTTGGAATCTTGATGGCTCCCACCAACTATGACAATGGCTCTGTTTACTCTTAAGCCTTCCTGTGAGTCAGGCCAGGAAGAATGAAGGCTTGGGATCTCATAGGACACGTGACCATGTCACCTGGTATTAGAATCCATCTTAAATTTGGTGCTTTTCCATGTAGAAGGAGGGGTGGGGACCCAGACAGACAAAAGATTCCTGCCTTGTGCCAAAGCTATAAAAGGGAGTGGAACAGAACAAAGGGGGCTTCAGTCCTAAGAAATCCCCTAGCTACCACCTGAGCTGGAACAAGGACTGTACTGGGGAAAGGACTGGACCCAGACTAGAAAGGAGTCTAGTCCCTGAAAGAAGCATATTGGAACATCTCTGAGCGTGAGATTTACCTGTACTTAGTTTCTTAAATGTATTAAGCTTAGACTTGTGTGTTTTGTTTTATTTTACTTGGTAACTTACTTTGTTCTGTCTGTTATTACTTTGAACCACTTAAATCCTTTTTATATTTAATAAAATCACTTTTGCTTATTAATTTACCCAGAGTAAGTAATTAATACCTGGGGGAGCAAACAACTGTGCATATCTCTCTCTGTGTTATAGAGGGTGGACAATTTGAGTTTACTCTGTATAAGCTTTTTACAGAGTAAAATGGGGTTTGGATCCCATTGGGAGCTGGGCGCTAGAAACAGGAGCACTTCTTAAGCTGTTTTCAGTTAAGTCTGCAGCTTTGGGGCACATGGTTCAGACCCTGAGTCTGTGTTGGAGCAGACTAGCATGTCTGGCTCAACAAGGCAGGGTTCTGCAGGCCCAATTAAGAAAGTAATTGGTAATGGGAGGGAAAACTTCCATGGGACAATTGTGCTGATTGTGACCTATCTAGGATAGTGAGAGTTGCTATAAGTGCCACAACAGTAAAGGGAAAAGCCTCAGATTTTTCAGGAAAGGAATAGTGAAGAGAGACAGGGGGAAATGAATTCTGAACAGCTGGTGAAAAATTAACTACTTGAGCTATGCAGAGCACGGTATCTCAACAATGAGGACCAGGCAAGGACCCTTCTTGTTTGAAAAGAAGTTGGCAGTAATAGAAAATCACTAATAGGCAGAACAAAGGAAACAGGTGATCCCAGCAGGAGTCTGAAGGATATATCAGAGGGGAATGGGGGAGAGAGCCATTTTGCACCAGAGTTACTTAAGGGGCTACAGGGGCACAGGGTAGGCAAGGGGGTGAAAGACCCTGCCTGCTGACAGATAGAACACAGATAATCTCCCAAGGGAAGGGTGAGCAAGTGAGGACATTAAGGAGATTTTATTGTTTTATGTAATCTGTACTCTCCCGTGCTTTACATGGATTAAATATAAAGAGCATAAAGTTGACAGACTGAACAAAGAGTGAGTGTGTGTTGACTGCTTCACAACTATGGTGTACCCTGGAGAGAGTTATATTGTAAACCAGAAGCTTTGCACCTGTTGAGTGGAGTTCTGGAGGGGGTTTGCGTACTGGGAGTCTGAAGGGTCAGAGCTGTGCCCAGCAGGGCAAGGTGGCCAGAGAGCAGATTCCAACACTCAGAAGGGTGATGCTAAACAGAAGATATGCACCCAGGGACCCCAGGATCCATTCAGGGTCCAGATGCTTGGATTCCGCTCACTGAAGTCTCAGTGGGGGCTACAAAAGGGATCTCACTAGGATCTACAACTGACCACCTCCCATCCCCACCCCATTCAAAATCTCTTAACATCCCTATGACAACAAAAGCAATCACTTACATGGAAAAATGACAAAGGTAATATTAGTAGATGTCAATGCAAGATAATGTCTGAAAACAAAGGGCAGAGTTGGCATCGTGTGGCTAGACAGGTATCCATGGAGCATCAGCAAATGCTCTATGGACCACAGTACAGCTCTCTTTCATCTAGTCCTTGCAAGATTTGCAACCTGTGTCTAATGCACATTGGCATTTTTATTTACAATATAGTTCCTGGTTTATTCTCCACCTACGTAATATTGTCATAGCAACTCCTGATCAGGGCAGAAATCCCCTTAACAGCAAAGCAGACCAATGAAGAGTGACAGTTGCCAGGACACTATGCTGCTCTTCATCTCCTAAGGAAGCTCAAAAGTCAGTTAAGTGTCTTAAAGGGGAAAGGCTCCAACTCACTCACCATGTTCAATAGCATTCACACGCCGGTTTGTTATCTTAATGGCTTCATCCAGTGTAACAAACGAAGTCTATGACAAAGTGAGATTAAATAATACAAAACCAAATGAGACACAGTATTTTTACCATCCAACAAGCGTAGATGGCTTCAGGGAGCCAAGCATGCTTGCTTTAAAGGCTAAATTCTGCCCTGCCCTTGTGCAAACAGGTACATTCTCATGGACATCAGGTTTGTATGCTGTGACTAAATACTTGCTGTAACTAACCTACTGTTACATATGCCAGTAACCCAAAGGGGGGCGTTTACTAGCCAGGCATCTTAAGAGTTCAAAATAACAGTAAGAAAACTGGCCACGAAAGGCCCTGCAGAGCTATACTTGTGAGTAACTAAAGCAGCCATTCAGTCTCTCACACATTTTCAGGAGGAGAGGCTGCAGAGGACCAAGAGGATCCAGAGGAGTAATTAACATGCAGTGTCTATGCCTGCCAGCAACAGTTGCAGGTGTGGGAGAGGTAGGGTAGAAAAAGGAAAGAAGCTCAAGACTCTGATGAGAGAAGACAAACTGAAAAAGAACTGCAGTATTGTGGGAACACTGCAGCCCTTCGATCTCCACACACAACGCTCAGAGATCAAGGGGTTACTATATCCTTAGCCACCAAGATTGTCCATCGAACAACAGAAAAACCGGAACCCCTTTAGCTCATCTTCTGCTCCCACCTACCTGGAGCGAGGCCAGTTCTACAAGCAGCTCCACTGCTTTGGCATAATTCCTCTTCAATTTTGCCAGCTGCTCTCCACCTCTAGCTAAGCCAGTCAACTCATAACCTGAAATAACACATCAAACAGTAGTGGCATTAGCAAGAATGAAGCCTCTCAACAAAACTGCCAGAGCACAAGTACAGGGACGCTTATGGGACTGCTAATGGAATGCTGAATCCTTCACCTCTCAGTGAGCAGTTCTAATATTGAAAACATTAGTAGTTACTGACCATCACTACTGTTGGATGACTGTTCAGTGGTCTATGAAGTCTGCTAATCCCACTTAGTCGCTCGCAGACAGGTGTCTGCACCTCGGGAGTGACCTCTTATTAGCAATTTCAGCATACAGACCAAAGCTACTCTCCCCTCTGGCCCCAAGGGCAACCCCCTGCCGGTCAGCGTTGGCAGAGCAACATGGAGAAAGCTTGCATTACCAGTTCCTGTGTTGTCAGGGTTTCAATGATAAAGGGTTTCCAGGACACCCAAGTATTTTTCGCAAGCACCTGAAGACAAAAAACATTCATTTTGTACTTACTGTCCCCTCCTTCTTGGTAATGCTCAAACACTGGTAAGGTTACACCTGTTAAAGACACACAAGAGTGTATGTAAGAATCACTGAATGTTTTATTTGGTACTCAGACTACAGTATTTTTTACAAAGGCAGAACACGCTGTAGCTAATGTTAGTTCAACTTCAATTCTAGTCTCTTCCTTCTCCCATAATTGCTCCTAACATTAAATTCTTTGGGAGCTGAAGGTCTCCATGCTCCCTCAGCTAGAAGTCAATTTTTTTTTTTTAAAGTTTGAACCAACTTGGCTTAGACACTTGCATATTCAAAACCATTATTTTCTTCTTTATCTTCCAGTCAGAAATTGTAAGCAAAGAGAACTCAAATAACCGAAAACAGAAATTGCAAACCTGTTTTTTAGATCTCATTGAGACCCAAACATATAGCTATGTTTAAAGAAAATCAATCTAGTAGTTCTAAAGGCAAGCATTTACATTTAAGAATTTGGGGTTGTAATATGCTTTATTTGTCTTACAGTAGCCTCCAGAGGTCCCAGACAATCCATTGTGCTAGGCACCACACAAACATAAAATGATTTCTGACCTAAAGAGCTGACAAGAAGTACAAATTAAACAATGGGTGAACACAACACTGAGATTATAAGCAGTGTCCATAGCACATCACTGTAGAATGTGTCTTAAACACAAGTCCCAGAAATTGCATTAGAAATTCAGGTATGGAGACTCAGTTTGATAGTATTTGGTTATTTTGTTGATAACAAGTGAGCCATGTTTTAAGGTATGCGCTGAGCATTCAACTTTATAATGTTTCCTGACTCTGACTGGCAATTTTTCAGTTAAATAATGTATTGTGTTAGCACTTTGCATGGAATTTTCTGGCATAACCATGTATCTTTAGAGTCCAGGACATACACACACCCCACCTCAATAGTTATGCATTGTCTGATTGTCAAAAATTGACCAGATAGCAATGTATGTACTCTCACTTCATTTAGGCAAGATGAGGGACTGGATTTATAGATCCTTCTTTCCTTTCTGAAGGCAGAATCCTGCATTTGGGGTGCAGCTGGTTGTTGTGAAGTGGTGCACATGCACACACAGCATAACTGAAGATGTTCCGAGACACATGGAAGCAATGATGCTTAAAGAGATTTAGGAGGGATAAAATACAAGTTTGTGAATAGGAAAGTGTTGTTTACTCCTTCGCCTAACACAAGAACCGGGGTCCCCCAATGAAATTAACAGGGAGCAGGTTTAAATAAACAAAGTATTTCTTCACATAGTGCACAGTTAACCCATGGAACTCATTGCATGGGATGATGTGAAGGCCAAAACTAATATTCTGGTTCAAAAAGAATTAGATAAGTTCATGGAAGATGGCTAATAGGTCCACCAATGGCTAAGATAGTAAGGGACACAACCCCATCCTCTGGGCGTCCCTCAACCTCCAAATGCCAGAAGTTGGGATTGGATGACAAGGAACGGATCACTCGAAATTACCCTGGTTTGTTCATTCCCCATCTGTACTAGCCCCTGTCAAAACCCAGGATATTGGGCGACGTGGACCATTGGTCTGACCCAGTATGGCCATTCTTATGTTCGTAAAGGAATACAGCAGCAAAAACAGCCAATGACATTTTAAGGTTGTGTACAGAAGCATGTTACAAAACAAGCTGGTGATAAGTCCTTCATACAGCTGATGAGATACTAAAAATATGTTCATAAGTTAAAGGAAGCATAGAGAAGAGGAACAAAAATTAAGTGGTTTGAGAAAATGATCTGAGGAAACATCAAAAGATCCTACGTAATATGTGTAGCTGGGTTACGTGACGTCTGAGGGGAATATATTTGCACAAGTATTTGAAAGGAACTGTTCAATGTGATCTAGGTTGTACAACTAGGAATAACGGGATGAAATCAAACAAAAGTTAGAGCTGCATATACTAAAAAACTTCCACACAGGAGATATCTACTAGAACATGGTGTAGCTGGCCTGAGGGAAGCAGTGGAAGCCCCACTGCTCGGGACACAAACTGGACTCGACAAAGCTCTGAAGAATAGGCTGCAGTGGAAAACCATACCTGGCACCTGCAAAAGTGGACTAAATGACTTAATCCGAGGCCATCCTCCCCTGTTTCCCTGACTGCAAAATTTCTTATTGTAACAATTATGGAGACCAAATGAATCTAGTCCACAAAGTTCTTATTTTCATATGCAAGTGTCCCTAGTAATAAAAGGAGGAGTGGAGAAGAGAAATGCAGAAGAGGAGACATACATTCTGTTTACAAACCATCTGTGTATTTTCCAGGAAACATAAATGGGCCTCTGACATATTTGTACTTCGCAAAGGTGGGGAGATAGTCACCTGCTACGTTGTCTTTCTTAGCTCTGATCTTGACTTGAGCTTTGTTCACATTCTGGATCACAGTGGTACTGAAGAGAAGAAAATGCACCTTAAATGGGTAAAATCAAGTCATGAATTCATCAGTTGTGTGCAATGGTTAAGCAGCAGTCAAACTGCTTCGAGGATTCATGGAACAAGTCTCCAGCTCTGGCACTGAGTTTTCTGAAGATTAGCTCACCCACACTAGCAGTTCAATGAAGAAAGCTTTTACATAGAAATCAAAAGCTAACACAAAAGAGCTATGAAACTAAGTGAAGAGACTGCATCTGTTAGTAAATGTAAAGAGGCTGAGTATCTAGAATGCACATTGCACACCTGGCCCGTCAAGGCTCCTTCCAACCTCAAATCAATGCCTGAAAAGGAGTTATTTATCTGGCAGAAAACCACACAAGAATATTTTAGTAATATTATGGCTCTAATTTACACAAGAACCCAGAAAACCTGAAATCTGGGCCAAGGTTCCAGCATTAAGTTGGATTTTGTGTGACTGTGCATAGAATCATAGGACTGGACGGGACTTTGAGAGGTCATCTAGTCCAGTCCCCTGCACTCATGGCAGGACAAGTATTATCTAGACCATTCCTGAGAGGTGTTTGTCTAACCTGATCTTAAAAATCTCCAGTGATCGATTCCACAACCTCCCTAGGCAATTAATTCCAGTGCTTAACCACCCTGACAGTTGGGGGGTGACGGACAACTCAGCAATACAGAGTAAAAGGGAAAACTAGACCAGCCTTCTGTTACTTTCCCATTTCCCTACACTTTAAATTCCAAGCTGCAGAAGCAACCACTGGCTCACCTGAGGGGTTTACATTTACACTTAGTTGAAAGCTGCTTCTACCAGCTGATGTGCTTGTTTGACTTCCAAAGTGATGAATATTTCCTCAACACAAACTTTCTCTCCTTTACCCACCTTCTACTCCCACCCTTGACTGATGGTACCCAATTTATCATGAGGCTGCCTTTCCCTTTCCCAGCATCTACTACAGAACTTTCCTTTCTTCCACTTTTCTCCTAAGAGTGGAACCAACAGCCTGCTGGTTGTCCTCTCTTCCTGGGAAAGGAAAGCTGGGGATTCCCCAGGTAGCAGTACAGTACAAATCAGTGATCCTCACCTGAAGTCTCCAGCCGTGAATTTTGCCTCAGCAAGTGAGAATGCAGCTTCTCTCATCACCTCACCCATTAACATCTTAGTCTATAAAGAGAACAGAGAAGCAATTTTAAAACTTAACAAAAATAACTCGACCTAGAGCTGAAAAGCAGTCACCTCAGGATGCGACATTAATCGTTGACAGCTGTTTGCTGTACCTAGTCAAAGACAAAAGAATCCTGTGTCCTGAGGTTTCCCCAACAGTGGGTCACACCCACCAAGGAGGCAGCACAAAAAACTAAAATATAAAGGTGACTTTTTATATCTTTAGGATGGATACACAATGTAAGACTGCTTATGGCATGCCCCTGTAAGGCCACCATATTATTGTGAATTGAGAATCCCAGGATTTAACATGGTAGTAAAAACGGGCACAGCACAAGAGGGCTCCAACAGCTTCTTACAGTGATTCAGCTGAACTACTGGGAAATCTGTTTTTTCCAAGTCTTCTCAGCACAGATAAGATTTAAGCATTTCTAGCCCATACAGTTAAAAAAAATATTGAAGCCAAAAATTTGAGTATAAGCCAGTGCACTGCTGCCTTACTGAGTCTGCAGGAAACCAGATACAACACTTCTGAGGCCTTATCTACACCATGAAATGGAAACATTGCTAACCATGGATGTCAGCAGCAATTGTAGCTAATGCAATGCTAAACACAGTTCAGTTATAAGAGTAGACAAACCTAATTCATGTTCAGCATCATTTCACCTGACCATGGTTAAATCTTGGGTTTGCTGCTACTGCCGCAGAGTGCACACAAACCCATATTAACACTGTACCTTTACAGAAAAAGGGATAAGATCGAGCTGGATAGAGTTTGCTGTCTCTACTTAGTTTGTTTAATCATGCAGCTGACACTGATGGTCCACAGCATCCTCCCCAAGCCAGAGAGTGAAGGAAGCAGGTTAAAGTCACTCTCATGATGCTTAACACCACCAGGACTGGCCAGTTTTCTAAAATTCAGGAAAGCCTGTAGGCAGCTCTGGGTACAGAAGGAAGCAGGGTTTATGGCTGATTGGAGAAGGAAGAAGAGGGGTTTAAATTCCTAAACAGAGTCTTAGGCCTCTTGCACAGCTTCTTGAGATAGAAAAACTAAAATCACTTCAGTATTATTTACCAGACTGCAGGTTACCTGCAAAATTGCACCAAATTCTAACCTATGTGAAAGTGATATCAATGGAAGCACTATGGAAATGCATGGTTTACAGAACACAGACAGACAATTTCCTAACAGAGCAAGGCAGACATGGTAGAAACTGAATTCACCTACCTCAATGATTTTCTTTAGTATCTGTCGGAATCGAAGAGTCAGAGCATCAGATTTTTTCTTTAAGAGGTTGCGACCTGTCTGGGCCCCTTTCAAACGAGCCTTCATGATGGTCTGAGCCCTATTAAGCAGGGAAAGAGAGAGAGATGTTTTTTTCTATCACTCAGAAGGATCAGAAGAAAGCAAAATAATTTCTGACATGGAAAATGACAGACATTAGGAAGCATTTGAAAACATGTTAGTCGTCTTGGTCTCCTTGACCACGAGCAACCACTTGGTGTGGCTCATTTTCTCATTTGTAAAAATGGGAATTCTACTTACCCATCTCAAAAGGTGGGTTAGTGTTTGTAAAGCTGAAGATCTCAACAGGCTGACAAGTGCTACATACGGGCACTGTATTTCAAATCATTGCTCAGCCATTCCATTATAGAAAGCCACACAATACACAATCAAAATTCTTTGGAATGCAACTTCTCTAGAGCCATTCAATAGGAACCAAAACTAGCCCATTGTCATCCTGAGGACATTTGTTCTACTTTCTAATATTCTTGTTTTTTACACTTCTCAAATACCATAAAGGCAACCAATTCTTCATGAGACTTTAGTCTGTCTATTGAAACCAACAAGAATTGGCTTTTCTAAAGAGTCAAGTCTTAAAAAAAAAAAAAAAAAAACAAACAGCAACAGGCAAGACAAAACAGCAGCCAAACTTTCAGCAACAGCTCACACTCTCCCTTGGAAAAGAGCAAACACTGTCCAGAAAGTGGGGTTATTCCCTACCCTCAGAAATCCTGTGGGAGATTTCCAAGTCAGTGGAGACAAGTGGAAGTGATCCTAATTTGCAAGTACTACCCTCTGAATGGTCCGGACTGAGTATTAAACTCAGTCCTGAGGAAGATTTGAGAACTGAAACCAAGGTCACAGGTTCTGTTTCCATCACTGCCATAAGCTGTCTCTTCACTGGAGAGTTTGCACCTCTTGAGTTAGCCTTGCTGAAGCAAGAGAGGCCGCACTGTGAAACGCTTGAGTTGCTCAGAACGGTTGCGTTAGCAGTTGATGAGTTCTGCTAACTTTGGTTATAGCGTAGCCCAGCATTTCTCAAATGCGGCCACCAGGGGCTTTTGCGGGAGGGAGGAAACAAAGCAGCAGCCCCTTCCCTTCCCCGTTGTTCCTGGATGCACCACCTTGATGTTGGCTGCTGGGGCTGCAAGCAGGGGCAGGGGCTGGGGCTGCAAGCAGGGGCAGGGGACAGCTGGACACAACGCTGGAGGAGCAGGCAAATGGTGAGTTCCCCACCTTCCCAGAAGCGGTGGGGCTCAGGCTTTGGCCTTCAACCCTGGGGTGGCAGGGCATCAGGCTCTGGCTGCAGGGCAGTGGGCCCCAGGCCATGCAGCTTCGGGCTCTGTCCCCAGCTACAGAGCTTCTCCCCCTGCCCCAATTCCATCACCCCAGGCCCCTACTGCCTACCCTGACCCCGCATCCAGGGTTTAATTTGTCCCCAGGCTTGCTGGGTCTGGGTAAGTCTGCTGTGAACAGTGATATTTGCAGGTTTGTTTACTGCTAACTAGTAAGTCTGCTGTGAACAGTGATATTAACAAACCTGCAAGTATCACTGTTCACAGCAGACTTACTAGCTAGCAATAAATAAATTACAATGATTCGGACCTGTATATGTGCATATTTATTTGTTTTTCCTAAAGCCAATTAAGCATTTTAGAAAAAAGCATGAGTGGCCACCAGCAAGAGTTGGTGGCCACACTCTGAGGCCACCAAAAATTTGTCCTGAGAACCTCTGATCTAGTCTAGATACAGAGAGAGAGAGCATAGCATACATGCTAGAGTTAACACTTGAGTTAGGTTTGCAGTGAAGGCAAGGCCAGAGACTTCCTGTGTGACCTTGGAAAAACACTTAGGCCATGTCTACACTAGAGACCTTACAGTTCCACTGCTGTAAGATCGCTTGTGTAGTGGCTCTGTGCTGACGGGAGAGAACTCACCCGTCGACATAATTAAACCAACCCCAACAAGCAGCAGTAGCTATGTTGGTGGGAGTAGTTCTCCCGCCAACATAGCGCTGTGTCCACTACCCCTTATACCAGCAAAACTTATGTTGCTCAGAGGGTGTTTTTTCACACCCCCGAGCGACACAAGTTTTGCCGACAATAGTGGTAGTGTAGACATGGCCTTAATTTCCATTTACCTCAGTTCTACATCTATAAAGTAAGAAACAACACTTGTCTACCTCACAGGCATGTTGAGGCAATAAATTCATTCATGTCACTGAAACACTGACATACCACAGCAACACAGGCCATATAAATTCCTAAACAGACAAGAACTCAATTCGCACTGAAACTTCTGAATGTTCACAGTAGATTGTCTTTCAGGGAATAAAAATGAAGCCTGCTTTTTAGAAGAAATCAATGCCTGGAATTTCAAACAGGTTCAGCGATTTCACAGCCATGCACCAGCTGGCTTTTTCCAAGATATAACTATCAATGGCTGGCTCATTTTCTAGTCCAAGCAAGATTTAACAGACTCCATGTGTGCATTAAACACAGTCCTGTTTACCATCAAGCCAGAACAGCTAGAACAAAAGACTTCACCAAGCATCTTTGAAGTAGAAAAGATTTATGCCAATAAGAAACTTTACTAACAACAAGATGGAGTAAGAAATTCTGTTCAATTGAGGAGAAGACAGACAGATTATTAACAGAACTTGCTATGAGTTTACTTCTCTGCTGAGACCCTAAGTCAAGTCACCTGTCATCGTTTTTAGAGAAAGAGTGCTCTCAAACTAAGGCATAATTCTCAGGATGAAATATTCTAGACAACTGTGAAGACTACAAAAATGCTCACAACAGTGAAAAAAAAGAAATACACCTACATAACAGGCTCCCTGCAAAAGTCATGGAAGATCCATCACTTGAGACATTTAAAATTTAACTGAACAAGAGCAGTAGTGAACAAAGTGAAGAGGACAATTCAGTAGCAGTAACCAGACAAGGCAGATAAGCTAATAGATTATCTTTGTGTCCAGCATCTATGATTCTGCATTTCTATGAATGAAGCTTGAACGAATGAAGCTATGAATTCAAGCTCTGCTTTGTAAGTTTAATAATCTTTCTACATGGGATGCATTTTTTAATCTTAAGATGAGAAGAAGATCTGGAATACAACAGCTATTATTCAAAATTTTAAAAGGTCAGTTATGCCTCGGTTGCCGTACATTAACATTGCACATTAATTTGAATAAGGATCTCAGAAGTGCTTTTTAAAAGGCAATTCTACTGTGAGGAAGATAAATGTTATCCCTGTTTTACATAAGGGTAAACTGAATCAGAGAAGTTACGTTCACGCAGCAGAGTCAAGAAGGGAATCCAGAACTTTAGACTCTCAAATGCCTTCCCATAGCATTAACCCTTCTTCCCAGAGCGATTTGTACTCAGAACACTACATGGAAAGATCTTGCGTTCTGCTCTCTGGCCCCTAGGGATTAGTCATGTTTTACTTTGCATAATGGAATTTCAAAAGAAAAAACAAATTTTATCAAAATATCCCTCGTTCAGAATTGGTCGTATTCTTCTGGAAATATGTTGAAGATACACACCAATTCTAAACTTGAGGAGTCCCTGAATCCACATTTGCAGAATGTTTAGTGATCTGTGCTTCAGGAGTGACAAGCGATAGAAAATGGAGCTATCTAGTCAAACAGTCAATGAACGTTTCAGGACCACATATACCACACAGCTATTCTCAACAAGGAGCTGTAGGCAGAGACTGCAAACTGACCACTTAGATCAAGCGGAGGTATAACGTGCCGGGACCCAACTACGTATTAAAGCTGACAGCAGCAGCCATCAGCACAATTTTATACAAGACTAAGAATGACCCTCTCCTGCTCATGGTCAAGTTTGGTTGCTCCTACCCTGGAAATCTGAACAGTTTTTGAGTAGAAACATTACAAGACTGCAGTTTCATAACTCAAACTTTCAAGTGTCTTGTGTTCTGCTGTAATGATGGCCATATTCCATGCTTTGTCAAAGACATCTGACTACATGACAAATCAGCACCTGGAAAATTACGGAGAATACGGATTATACTCCATTTAGTTGACTTCCTTTGTCAACACAATTAGCTATGAACCCTACATATCCCACTTGCAGTAGTTACAATATCTGGGAAGTTAATAATTTCTATCTGAAATTAAAGGAAAAGCGCATTTCAGTGAATGTCCCCATTCTCAGCTATACATCAAAGACTGTAAATGTCAAGTTCTGCCTTCATATATGGTTTTCCTTAACACCAAGCATAGAGTTTGCCTCCCAACACAGGTCTCATTTTCCAGCTTACATAAAGCTATTCTCTTTCAAGTAAAAGCAAAAACCAATACATTCTTCTCCTGTCCCACGTCCCATTCTTTATCAGTTTTATGTATAAAAGCTTAAGCCGGCTCTACACTACAGTCTCTGATAAGCTGTGATTTGTGACACACATAGCTCTGCAGGCAAGAGTCCTTAGTGTAAATACAGTTATACTGGAAAAACTATGCTTTTGTCCGGAATAGCTTATTTTGCCTATGCCAGGCAAAGCACTCCTAGCATAGACCTGGCCTCAATCTGCAGTTATATAGTCACTGAATTTCTGAGGTGTCTTGATTGCCTCATTACCAGTCTCAATCCTGAAATGGTTTCTCCAGGAAGAACTGATCTAGTTTCACAGCTCAGTCTTCATGCTCATTCTCCCCAGTGTCCACAAATACAAATAGAGCATGGGCAAAATCAGGAAGCTTAAAATGTGACCTCTGTTTATGAAGTCTGTATTTTTTGTTGTGTGTTTAACAGAAAAGTGTGTGCAGAGCAACCCAGTATATTATGTTTTTCTTTAAATTTAAAGATTTTGTTTATATTTTAAAAGCGATTGCCATAAAAAAAGGGAATACAATGGAAAATATCTTAAGGTGGCCCAAGCTTTACACACCCAGAAAACTGCTGGTTCTGAGGATCCCCTTTATTTACGTTTGTAGTATTCAGTGGAATTTGTACTGCTCAATAAAAACACTACAAAAAAGTAAGCTACTTGGATCTCTGGTTATAAGGAGACAAAGGGAAGTTAAGTGAATTATGACATTGCAAACCGCCTCTGCAAGAGCAAGGGAACTACAGTCATCTGCACTGGCCATATGATCATCTCTGGAAAAAGTTTTCATAAAGAGAATATAAGATTCTCCATCACTGGCAATTTTTAAATCATAAGAATCACCACACTGGGTCAGACCCATGGTCCATCTAGTCCAGTATCCTGGATGCTGATAGTGACTAGCGCCAGATGCTTCAGAAAGAATGAACAGAACTGGGCAATTATCAAGTGATCCATCCTGCATCCAGTCCTAGCTTCTGGCACCCAGAGGCTCAAGGACAACCCATGTATTGGGGTTGCACGCTGGACCATTTTTTAACCCAGTTATAATATTGGCCTTAATGATGGAGTTTTGTAGGAGACTAATGTAGCAGTACAAGACAGAGTCCAATTCGCTTGTAAATTCCTTAGTGATACTCAGTTGAATGGATTCATTAAAAACATTGCAAACGCATTGAAGATACTTGGAGGGAGTGCTACTGACATGGAGCAGACTTAATAGAAATTTATATTGATAGAACTGCTAAGAATGAGAGGTTTCAGTATTGGACTGAGAACTACAGCAATGTGTTAGACGCCTGGAGGTTCTGGCACAAACTAGCAGAATTTGACATCCACAGGAGTAGGCAGGATTTCAGTTAAAAACCCTTAGCACAGGTATTTGTGAGTTGCAATTTCTGCAGGAAATCAATCCCTTACAGCTGTTCAGACATACCTCAGCAAGGCTGAGGTTTTACTCAGTATGGAGTAAGTGGCTCACCAACCAAGTCAAATGTTACAAGCTATCATGGTTGTCAAACCCCTTCCTCGCTGTACACTTTTCCTAATATACACAGCGACCCCAGCTTCCAGCTGCCCTGTACGACCCAAGTCAGATGTAATCAAGACTAGATGTTTTTCTAAAAGACACGCTCTAGTTCAAACAGGAATTGACACAGGGAAGTCCTAGGCCCGGATTACACAGGAGGTCAGGGCAGATGATCACAACGGTCTCTTCCGACCTTGGAACCGGACAGTGAAAAAGCTGGGACGAGTCACACGCAGCGCGTTGCAGACCTTGCACCTAAACAGCAAAACCCGAAATTTGTAGAATCCCCAACCCTGAGCCTGGGCCGTTTCAGAGCCTGGGCCGTTCCCCGGGGGAGCGTGATGGGCGGGCTGGGGTAGGGGTCCGGGAACAGCGACTCGCTGGGGCCGACGTGGCTCCCACACCCCGGAATCCCATCGGCAAAGCAGCGACGGGCAGGGCCACTGGGCGAAGCGGGCGGGCTCCCCCCGGCTCCTGTCTGCTGCGCGGCTCCGAGCAGGGCGGCCTGCTGCTCCCTGACTGGCCCCTAGCTACCACCGTGACGCCGCCCGCCCGCTCCCCGGTCACTGCGCTAGCCCCGGAGCCGCCTCTGCCCGGGCCGCCGCGCCAGAGCCCCCGGGCCCAGGAGGGGAGCCCGGCTCCGGCAAGGGAGGGTCCCCGGCAGATGCCGCCGCCCGGGCGAGTCACTCACATCCGCGAGGGGAAAATCTCGATCCGGTCCTTGCCCGACATCCTGACCGCGGCGAAGGGCGCTCGCGACCCGCTGCTGCCTCCGCTGCCACCCGGCTCAGTCACGTGTGACAGCACGACCGGTAATCAAGGGAGGACCGACTCCGCTTCCTTCCCCTTCCGCTTCCCGCCGCTGGCTCCACCCCCAGCGCAGAGACGCCAGGCGCAAAGAACATGACGGAACTAAGACCCGGATGTTGGGCCTTTCCGCCTCCTTTGCATATGTCGCGCATTGACGCAAAACAACGCGCGGCTGTCAGGCAGTGGTAGTCACGTGCCCTTCACTCGCTGCAGCGCCACCGTGTGACAGAAAGGAAAATGCATGACTTGTTCCTAGGCCGGTTTGTACCGCCAGGAGGTCCTCGACTCTATGGTTTCTGCAAGTTCTTGCGCGCGTGCGTCCCTTTCAGAACCCCCACCCTCCACCGGGTTTGGAAGTTCCTGAGCCGGTCTGTGCTTCCCGAAGACCTCGCACTCTATGATGGGTCCTCCAGGGTCCCTCTATCTCGCCCGGCGGTCGCGGAGACTCTATGATGAGGAGTATGAAATCTCGCGCGAGCACTGCAGCTCCCACGCGCTGTGTGAGGTGGGAAGGGGCGGGTTCGCGGCTGCGCAGTGAGGTGGAGGCTGGGTGCACGCTGCGGCGGATAGGGAGGAACTAAAGCGAGACCCCCGGAGCAGAGAGCGGGACCCGGCTACCGAGCAGGTAACGCGGTCGCCGGAGTCCCCCTCTCCTCGGAGCGTATCCCCGGTGCCCGGGCCCGGCCCGTGGGGCTGGCGGCGACACTGCGTCGTCCGAGACGAGCAGGCCGGGGGCGGCCGCGCCAGAGGCTGCGTGCGGGGCGCAGTGACGGGGGAAGCGGCTGCCGGGAGCCCGCTGCGGCCGGCCTCTGTCCCGAGCCTGCGGGCGGCGCTGGCTCCTCGGTAGGCCGGTGTAGGGGCTGGCGGCGGGTCACCAGGGCCCACCGGTGCGGGACATCCGGCAGCGCCGGGAGTCCGGCCCTCGGTTTCTGTGCGCCGCTGCTGCGGGAAGCGTTGGCGCTGTCTCCGCACAGGCTAGCGAGGCTCACGAGTGCGTTGAGACTAAGTGTTTTGCCGAATGACAATGTCTCGCCAGCTTTAGCCTTTCTGCCTTTCTCCTGTCGCTGGGTCGTCTTGCCCGTTGACCCTCTGCTGGCTTGTTCCTGTTCTCGTGTTGCCGCCTTCCTCAAGGGAGGTCGTGAGTGGAAGCCTGATAGAGCTGGGTCCTGACCCATGGATAGCTTTCAGGGTCAGGACCAAAGCTTTGAACTGACAATTGAAACAGAATGAGAGCTAGTGGCTACAAACCCAGGCCTGGTGTCCTCACAGAGGCTTGGCCCGCTGCATTCTGCATGGCATTAAATATTCAGGCCTATACACTGAGTTATAGTAATTAAGCTTAGAGGTGACAAACGTGTGGCTCTTCATACAGGAAGAAGAAGCAAAGTTTCCTAGCAAGCTAGAGGTAGTAGAAAGCATTTTCTTTTCCAGTGATGCCGATCATTTTGTTTTAGTGAGGATTCTAATGGGGTCTTGGTGCTGTCTTGCTGCTGATTGCCTTCAAGGGAAGAAGATGAAAGAGTCCCAGCTGGTTCTTGGTATTTCCCTCTCCAATCAGCATCACCGTGCCTTACTTAGGCTTTCTTTGCACCAGCTGTTCTTTCTCTAGGGCATCATCAGATCTTGGCCAGTTAGTGTCATCCTCTGCATTGACATCTCCTTTGGATCCTTGTGCTCTGACCCCCAAAAAGTGCCCATTTTGAGGTGTTTTTAGAGGGTCTTTCCAAGGACTCTGCACTGAGCCTGGAATGTTCCCCTGTGGGATCCAGAGATGCATTACATTGTCCAGTATCCTCCTCCTTGACTTGTAATCCAAAACCTAAATTCCAGCCTCTTACTTTCTCTACACCATTTTATGTGTTGCCCAGTAAGCTGGACTCCAGATGTTTTCCTGCATATATGCTAATGTTGTTAAAGTCTGAGTTATGATTTTTGTGTTACTCTGAGAGTCAGGTGAATGCAGAGAGAGTAGTTTGTATCTCTATCCTTTTTGAAGTTCCTTATCTGTGGTGAGGTATTGTGTTTCATAGATAATGTGATGCCTGAATGACAAGCTCAGAGCAGACGTCTCTCTTCAACATGGTATTTCCTTACTTTCAAGGTTTTGGGTGATTGGACAGGTTGTGCCCTGAAGCAACCTTAACTGGTATTTAATGGTTTTGTTTTTCATATTATTCTCCTAACATAGGTATCAATTTTTAATGGAATGGCCAAAACCCTTTTGGTTGGACATTTCTTGGCAATTGGTGACCAGATAGGTAAAGGGCTTGATACAGTTTAATAATAAAGTTGTTGTTAATTTGTAAGGCTTAATGAGTGTTAGTAGTACTTAAGGGTAAGTTCTACATGCCAAAGTTTATGAAATCATGAGCTAGTTGGTGCACAATTTCAAATTGTGGACAAACAGGGAAACATTTTTCTTCGTCCTCCACCTGCAGTTGAAATCTCAGTATTTGCCACAATAGTGGATTAGTGGTGGCCAGTGCAGTGAGATGAATAATAATCTCTGCTTTTTTTACTCAAATCACAGTATGCCTGGACTAAGCTGTAGATTCTACCAGCATAAATTTCCAGAGGTGGAAGATGTAGTGATGGTCAATGTTCGATCCATTGCTGAAATGGGAGCTTATGTCAGCCTACTGGAATACAACAACATTGAAGGCATGATTCTTCTTAGTGAACTATCCAGGAGACGTATCCGCTCCATAAACAAACTCATCCGCATAGGCAGGAATGAGTGTGTTGTGGTCATCAGGGTCGACAAAGAGAAAGGTATGTTGGGAAAGTAGGTGGAATGACACTTCCGATTGTAACTGTAAAAAGCAATGCTGTAAAACCTGGGACCCTAGCTACTCTTTGAATTTGTAATTGGTTTTTTAAATATATAGTGGCACAAAGTAAGGCCTGATGCTGCAAGCTGCTGTCATTGTGTGTTATCCTTACTCAGGCAAGTAGTCCTGTTGGCTTCAGAGGGACTGCTTGTAGGAGAGAGGAGAAGTCATATCAAGGAGGATCTGCAGGATCAGGCCTTAAGACTTCTAAAGTTTATGCTTGGTCAATAAACCATAGTGAAGTGGCATTTTCTTTTGAAAGTTCAGTAGTGCTTCTGCTTGTTGATATTGAGTGAGGAAAACGGTGACCATCGATACTACTGGTGCAGTGAGAATAAACATAAATAATGAACAGTTTCCTCATTCACACCACACAGTCCATCCTGTGCACCAAATAAGGCAGAGGCAATGTGTACACAATATTATATGATCATGTAACTGTCCTGCATCATATAATGCATACACACATGGGTAGAGGTAAGGTTGCATAGGCACCCTTAACTTTGGTATTTCCTGACTTTTGAATAATTAGCATTACAAGTTGAAAGTTCTTTTAATGCATTTGGTATAGGATACAGCATACAAGCAGTCCCCTCGGTATTCGCAGATAACAGTGCCACATCTGTGTTCTGACCTGTCTCAGTAGTTAATGAAACACACAAGCATCCTCTTTTAGAAACCGGAAAATACAGTTGTTTCATTTGTATAGTCCAAGGGTGGCCAAACTTACTGACGCTCTGAACCATATAGGACAATCTTCAGAAGTTTGAGAGTTGGGGCACACTTGCCAAGGCTTGGGGCTTCAGTCCCTACCCCACCACCTCACTGTAAAGCAGAGGTCCCATGTTCTCTTCTCCCCACTCTCCTCCATTTCCCCCGCCCCCAAGTCTGGTAGGTGGAGAAGGGGCGGGGGGGCTTCACAAGCCGCACTTGAACTGTAAAAGAGCTGCATGTGGCTCGTGAGGCATAGTTTGGCCACCCCAGTATAGTCTTACATATAAAATGTATTCCTAAAATATTTATCAGAATTGAATCACAGATAACAGCAGAGAGAGAAATTGAGAGGGTTAATAAGGGAGAGGAAACATTTTCAGATGAGATTTGAAATGAGTTGGAGAGATGCAGAAAGTCTGTTCCAGATGAAAGAAGCTGCACTGAAGGATACTTTTTACCTTTACAGATTTCATCCTCCTTTTAAAAAAGCTCTCTTGGGGTCATCTGCCTCTCTTATTGAACCCTGAGAGGAACTCCTGAGATGGACTAGTTGGGATGCCATTTGGAACCCATCAGTGCTGCTGCTTAATCAGACAGGATTAAGCATTGGAAGACCTGCCTACCTGTAGTATCTGAGCATGCTGTGCTCTCATTTCTTACATAGATGTGATCAAGGAACTGCAGCAGAAATTGAGCCCAGATCTTGGCTATGACACTGTAGACAGTGATTCTTAACGTTTACTGCAGCCTGCACCCCTTTGGTTCTCAAAATATGTTCTTGCACCCATTACCAAAAATCGTTGAAGTAGGTCAGTTCTTTAAACCTGTTTGTATATTATAGTAATCGTTAAATGTATAATGTTAGTTAATACTTAGGTTTGATGAAACAAAGTAGTTGTACTTACATGCCTGTACTTAATTTGTGATTTCGATGACTTATCTTCTAAAAAAAATCAGCATGTTTCGCACCCCCAGAAAGGCCATCTTGCACCCCCGGTTAAGAACCACTGCTGTAGAGTCATACCCATCTAAACTACCAAGAATGCCAACTTGAAATGGTTTCTTGTGAAATGCTACCAAAAATATCCCTTTTATTTACTTTTCTGTGTGCCGGCGTCATTGTCGCTAAGAATGTGCACAGTTCTTGGAATAGTAGTGGCTAGTTAATCGCTGAAGTAGAGCATAAGGAGAAAATTGTACTGAATTTTGGGGCAAATGCTCTTAAATGGAAGCAGTATTTAAAAAATGTTGGTGACGTGAAAGGTAGCTGTTTTAAGTTGATTTACAGTCCAAAGAACAAATTTTAATCTGCTAAAACAGGTTCAGTCTTTGTTATTCATCTCTGATTAAATTATTCTGGAAGTTCTGCTTAGCTTGTAACTGATCTCAGTGCCTGATGTGTAAGGCTCGGAGCATTTGTCACTAATGTAAGCGAAGTGTTTGTACTCTGTACACTGAAACTGAATCTTTCAAAATGTTTTGCTTCCTGTTAGGTTACATTGACTTGTCAAAAAGAAGAGTTTCCCCAGAGGAGGCAATCAAATGTGAAGACAAATTCACCAAATCAAAAACTGTAAGTTCGTGTCTGTGCTTTACATTACTTTGCTGCCTTCCAACCACGTACATTTCCAACTAGCTCCATGCCAAGAAAACCACAGAGAGCTGAACTGTTGTGAAAATGAAATGCCGTTCTAGTTCCATTAACATACTTTGAAATATATGGCTGGGGTTTAGACTGGGAGCTGGGACTCCTGGGTTCTGTTTCCACCTCTCACTGACTCATGTTGTTCAGTATAACACTCCTCAAATGGGTATAAATAATATCATCCTCACGCACGTGCAATATAGGTTAATGTTGATAAAGCACTTTAAGATACTGAATAATTGTATAGGGTATAGCATATAATTGCCCTATGCAATGCCAGGTAGGGAAAATCATACGGTGTCAGCACCCTAAAGCTTTCAGTTTATAACTCCTTTATAATTGCTGCCTCTTATATGAATATTCTTTACTCTTACTATTTGTATTACAGTAGCACCTGAAGGCTCCAACAAAGAGCAAGCTCTATTGTGCACTGTACAAACACATAGTGGGGGGGATTACAATTTAAATAATAATCTTCACTGAGGTCCTTCATCCCCTCCTTTTTTTTGTTGTTGTTGTTGTTTGTTGTTTGTCCTAGGTTTACAGTATCCTTCGCCATGTTGCTGAGGTGTTGGAATACACCAAGGATGAGCAGCTGGAGAGTCTGTTCCAGAGAACTGCCTGGGTATTTGATGACAAGTACAAAAGACCAGGATATGGTGCTTATGATGCATTCAAGCATGCAGTCTCGTAAGGGCACCTTTTTACTCTTATTGTTTTAGTTCCATAGCTGTAGACCAGTGTTTCTCGGAATAGAGCCATCAAAATTTTCCTCGTAGCCCATTGGACAACGGGCAGCGTTTGTCACACACTGGTCAAATAAGTCTCACTATTCCCAATTTTTGTCTGCCCAACACTTGTTTTAGATAACATCTGTTTCGGGCAGCACCAATGTGGTGCTCTCATTGGAGCTCTTTAACACTGGGAACTAGATTCCAAGGATTCTGCCGTATTCTCCCACAAGCATGTCACTTTGCACAGGCCTGTTTTTAAAAGTAATTTGCTTTGGTATGGAGAATTATTGAGGAACTCTGAGTAAGGTGTTTGAACACAGAAGAATGGGTTTATAAGTGCTGCCAGTCTGGAGGAAACATGGCATCATTAAGGAGCCTTACAATACTTTTTGAAAAAAAAAAAAAAGTAAAGGGTTTAGCCTTTGTGTCTGTCAATTTCCAGCTCACTTAAATTGAGCTCCTCCTTAACTTGTTTTCTTCTGTGGTCATTGCTAGGGCCCTACCAAATTCACAGCCATGAAAAATGCATCAGACTGTGAAATCTGGTCTTGGGTGCTTTTATCATATTCTATACAGATTTCACAGGGGAGACCAACGTTTCTCAAATTGGGGGTCCTGACCCAAAAGGGAGTTGCTATGTGGGGAGTTCACAGTACTGCTACCCTTACTTCTGCGCTGCCTTCAGAGCTGGGTGGCCAGAGCACCCAGTGGCTATTGGCCGGGCGACCAGCTCTGCAGGCAGCAGTGGAGAAGTAAGGGTGGCAATACCATACCATGCCATCCTTACTTCTGCACTACCGGTGATGGCGGCTCTGCCTTCAGAGCTGGGCTCTCAGCCAGCAGCCGCCGCTCCAGCTGCTCCACTCTGAAGGCAGCGCCACCACCAGCAGCAGTGCAGAAATAAGGGTAGCAGTACCGCAAACCCCCCTATCCAATAACCTTGTGACACACTCCCTCCCACCCCCAACTACTTTTTGTGTCGGGACCCCTACAATTACAGCAATGTGAAATTTCAGATATAGATAGCTGAAATCATGAATTTACAATTTTTAAAATCGTATGACAGTGAAATTGACCAAAATGCAATGTGAATTTGGTAGGGCCCTATAGTCCTTGCAAATCTTTTTTTTTTTTTTTTTTGTATTAATGACTTTCAGGAACTATATATGCCAGATGGTTCCCTAATGCATCAACTGGATCTCATTTCACTTGTCTCCCAATTATATGTTCCCAAGTATATGCCTGTAATACAGAAATACAAATGTATTGAGACTAATCTGTTTGAAGTAGATAGATTACCTGTAATCCCAGAGGTTTGTTAGATTAGACCTTCTTTTCAAATGTATCAATGAGGTTGGCTTGTCATTCCTCTAAGGCAGTGTTTCTCAGCCTTTTTTGATACCAGGGACCAGCTTTCTGCCTTCCTAAACTGTATCAGGGATATCTCCAGGACCGGCACTCGTCCATGGGCCGGTTGTTGAGAAACACTGATCTAAGGGACTGGAAGCAGAAACTGTGCATCAGTTGAAATAGTTTGTATTGAGATACAGACCATTCACTTAAAGACTGATCTGTTAAGACATACAGTTCCTCTTAATGGTGCCTTCATAAAAGGCTCAATTGGCAAACCAAAATTGGATTTCTCAGAAAATTCTTCCCCCTCTTCTTTCTTCCCATTCTAAAATACAAAATCTAGAAAAGTGTAACTTCAGTCTGCCTCTAGGTGTCTGTGACTGGTTATTTCAATCTGTGCATGTTTTCTTATATCCACCTGGAGATTCAAGGCTTTTATTACTGGTTTTTAATGCTCCTTAAATTGTATCTGTATATTGTGTTTTGAGATAATCCAACTGACAATACTTGAAGTTAACAAGGCTTTTGGGTGGTATTTAACATATGTCTCTCATGGAGAAAGAGTTTTAGTTTAATGAAGGGATGCTCACTGATTAATGGCACATCAGGGCACATTGCTCCAAAAGGGACCCCAAAGCTCACTGTCATACTGTGAGACAAACACTGTGGTATTGACCTGGAGTCCTTTATATAACTAGGGCTGTTTTGAGGATTAAACCTGGAAAACTCATTACTCAAATCTAATTTTCAGAATTTGTGGGGTGGGTTCCCCAACCCTACTTTTTAAAGAGTTACAAGAAAAAAATGTATCTAAGAAGTCAGTATGTAATCATGTAATTTATCTTAATACATATGTGGAAAGGCCAGAGTTAAGATTCCACAGGCAAACTTGACGCTTTGTGATTTTTTGAGAGTTTAACTGTGCAACCAAAATGCATAATTGAATATATATTCCAAACAAACTACATTTAAAAAAAACAAAAGAAGGAACAACAGTTATTGGCATCGCTATGCACTAGGTACAGAAAGCATTCTCATCAACTGTAGTCTTAAATCTTAACCTTTGCACTGTTCGCATGTATAAACTCAAATTTTGGTTTACATTTTCAAGGGCTGAACATATAATCGATGTGATTCTGATTACTGAAAAGTGATTGGTTGTGGCACCATGTGTTTCTTGGTGTGTACAAGGACAAATTAACCCTCAAAACAAATATACCGTTTACATAATAGCATACCCAGGGCCAGATTTTTAAAGGTATTTAGGCACCTAAAGATGCGGATTGGTGCCTAGGTGCTTTTGAAAATCCCAGTAGGTGCCTATCTGTATCTTTAAACATCAAAATAACTTAAATCTTCCCCCAAGTGTCTGCTCATTAAGGGCCTGTTGAATTTTGTGGAAGTCTTAATTGGAGTACATGCAGGATCAGGCTGTAAATTAGGAGACTGGATATTCAGACTTAACAAGGGCACCATATTCACCCTTTATAAATTCATATTTTTCAGGATATAAACAGTATGACATAAAATCTGTTGGTTATAGTTTGACCATGTATGCCCTTATGCTATATTTCTACATGTAAAATCAATAAAGATAATCATAAGATAGCAGAGCATGATGTCCAAAATTAAGTCTGTTGTGCAAAGCATTCTAGTTAATACGTTCTAGCTAGTGGTGTTACAGGTGGGGCTTGTGTTGCATTTCAGAGAACTTCGATTTGTTTTTGGTGTGACTAATCAGGGCTTGCAAATGGAACTATCAGGATGTAGGCTCCCTAGGCAATAGAGGATGACTTGCTCAGCAGATTGCTCTTATGCAGCAGTGAAATAACAAGGGGAGGTCTAATGGGGAAAACTTGTTTGTGAGGAGCTTATCCATTGTTACTAGTTACATGATTATGTATTTTTATTATTGCCTTAGTCATGGAGCAGGCCCCTATTGTGCTAGGTGCTGTACAAAAAGACTATTGCTGCCCCAAGGAGGTTACAATCTAAGTGGGCTATGCTTGTTTGTTTTAGTAGTTTGCTGAATGGAGCAAAGCAGCACTAAAAGGAAATGCTACCACTTGTTACACCTCACCCCTGACTAGGTCAGCAGCAGCAGCAATTGTACCCCGGAGCTCTGGATCTTAAAGCATCAACCTCTGCTGTCTGAGCTAGAAAGACGTATGTCTGTTAGCCACGTGTGGTACATCTACCACAAGAGGGAGTCAAAGCGCCATACTGAGTGGGTGTGGGCTATGTAGTCTTATTTTCTCTTTCATTTATAGGGTAGTATTTGCCCCTGACCAAAACATTAAGGTATTTGAATAAGCCATTACTTTAAATCTCTGTGTCAGGGTTTCTCTTTCACATAGCATAGCCTCCTCTGCATAAGGGATGGAGTATAAGCTCCATATACCTGGCTGCATTTTTCACTGCAAATATAATGTAGAGTTGATGCCAAACAGAAGTTATTCCCTCCTTTTGATTAAAATCAGTTTGTCATGCAGTTTTATTTCCTCCACGTAACTTGAATGAAAGGCTGAGGCAACTGTGCTCCTCCCTTATCGAGAAATATGTCCACAGCAAAGGTATTTTTAAGTGGATGCCTTTATTTCTCTCCATTGTTTAAAAGTTTTCTTAACAAAGCTTCCCCTTTCTCTTTGCACAGCATATCACTTTGTCATACATAACACTATAGGAGTAGTACTACATGTTAATATTGCTGCTTGTGTCTCATCTTGTTTATAGATCACTAACATGTTTAACATTGCTTTGTTTGACTCAGAGACCCTGCAATTCTGGATGGACTAGATTTGACAGAAGATGAGAGACGTGTGCTGATTGACAACATAAATAGACGTCTGACACCACAGGCGGTCAAAATCCGAGCTGGTGAGTCCTAAATGGACAATAAGTTTAAGACCAGAGTCCCTATACACAACACACAGTCACTGAAATCAAGTTACTAAGCACAATGTAAAATTATAAACCCAATTAAAACAATTACTACCTCTCAGTGACAATATTTGAATGAAATTGCTGTTTCAGAATTGGCTATCCTTGAATAAAATGCCTTTCAGATTACTGTCCATGTCCTCCTACCTCTAAATCCCATGGTACTTTTGTATATTTTTTTGGAGGAGAGAGACTGTGGCTAAGGCATGCTGAAATGACACTGTAACAGTGGACCTACTAGCGCAGTCAAAGAAACATTGCTGTCCTTCCTTAAGTATTCCATAGGCTTCTTTCTGATGTTTGTATGGCTAATCACAGAATCCTCTTCTCTGAAAGCAGCTTCTTGATGAGTAATCCAGTCCGTCCCCTTGAACTGGCACAAAGACTGATTAAAATATTCATCAGTTGTTGTTGATTACACCTTTGAACCTGTCTAGTGATGATGATTTACAACCTCCCTTGACAGCTTCTCCTATTACTCAAAATGTTAGTTTCTCTGTCTGCGTGTTAAGCTCACTGCTGCTTGTTATGTCTTCCCTGACAGGATGATTGAGCCCAGTGTGCTTTGCTAAAAGCATTAATCTGGCTGTTCAGCCAAATAATTGAACAAGCCACAAGCACAGTTACCAACGAAATATAATGGATAGTTACAAATGTCAGGCTGTCACAAAGGGGTAGAAAATGCCTCTAGTAAAGCATTTTAGGGCAATCAGTATTATGTTTTTATTGTTTTGGTTGGGGTGGCGAGAATAAGCCATATCTGGGTTTAGGGAAGTGAAGGAGGTGGCTCAAAGTGCAGGGGAGTGAAACTGTTTGTGCTAATACCTAAGGCTGTTACTTCATTGCACCATATGAATTAAAATTAAGATTTTACATAGATGCATAGATTTTGATTTCCAAATCCTGTTTATATACTGAATTAAATCCCCAGAACAAGAGCTCTTTGACTGGAGTCTCATAAAATTACTTAGAATAAATGTTCCCTCATTTAGTTTCGATAGACTGTTGTGTTATTTTGACAGGCTAAGTTGGATTTGAACTCTGTCTTGTAAGAAAATAAGGAATTTTCCTGTGGGCTTTTAGATATCAGTCTGAGTCTGACTAAGATGTTTACTTAGTTATCCACATTTAATTGCAACCACTAAAAATGGTGGGGTGTTGTGAATCACCTGTGTGGGAGAGTAGTCAACAAATGACTGCTTTGTGCAGCAATTATATATGGATATAGACATACAAAAACCTTCGTCTGGTGACTAATCAGGTAATAATTAACAAATGCAAGCTTCATGGTTCTGAGTCCTCCTCAAACAGACAAAAAACAAAACAAAACATGGTAATCATTTCTACTGTAAACTAATACGATAGTATGAAAATTCCCAGTGATGCAGGCCTCAAACTTTAATGTTGGTAGAATTTCTTGGGTTTTAGGTGGCATTTCCTTTAATTTGAGCTTTTTTGACAGTGCTTTCATTTTGCAGTCTTCTGTTATCACTTTTCTATATTTTTATATTTTATATTTTGAAGTTGCATCTAAGTCTCTTTCCACTTTATGAAATGAAATTACATGGTCACTGACTTAATTCGGTCGATTCTTTTATTAATTATTCAGTATCTTACAATTTCAAAGCACTCTATAAGACTGTTAATCATCAGAGAACTCTTCTGAATTATGTAAGTATTTTCATCGTTTTATAGATAGGGAAACTGCAACATTCCTGGGCATCCCATTTTCAAAGGGTACCGAAGCGGTCCTGAGAGCTGACTGGTAGTGATTAATTTTTTTAAAAATAATTTTCCTTGAAATAATTGTACAGTGTTCTATAATTGGATTTTTGAATATTGTATTATTCTTTGCATTAATTGGGTTGTCTTTGTCTTAGACATTGAAGTTGCTTGTTATGGTTATGAGGGCATTGATGCAGTGAAAGAAGCTCTGAGAGCTGGTTTGAACTGTTCCACGGAGAACATGCCAATTAAAGTAAGTGACTCTGACCTGTGTCAGGTGACTGGTGCCAGGAAGTAGTTTAGTGTCTTATCAGGGTGCCTATTTATCATGTGCATTTCTCACCCTCTTCCCAGCTAGGTGGGCAAGTCATTCCTTTGTCTCTGAAGGGATCTCACAGAGTCCATTCTGTTAAATTAGCTGACAGGGATAACCAAGGCAGGCCATGTTGTAGATAAACCCTGTTTCTTAACACCTGTTGTTCCTGGATATATTCCTGCAGTATTTATTTCTAAGGACCAGCTTGGGAAATGAGGGGATCTTTTAGCCCCAGTGGGTTTGGGTTCTCATGCTGAATTTCAGAGGGGTCACTGCACCCAGTCAATCACATAGTCTTCTGTCCAAACAGTTTTAGTATACTGGGTACATTAATGGATAATCATTTTCCAAAGACCCTGAATCACCTTTTATCTTCTGGGAGCAGCTAGAACAGGGATTGGCAACCTTTGGCACACAGCCTACCAGGGTAAGCCCCCTGGTGGGCTGGGGCGGTTTGTTTACCTGCTGCGTCCGCAGGTTCAGTGGATCATAGCTCCCACTGGAGGCACTATATAAGAATTACTAATGATGAATATAGAGAAGTAAATTGTACATTCTCCTGTAAGCGTCTAAAACCAAAAGCTTAATTGTTTTATCATAAGTGGTTCATGCTGCTTGAGAAATAATGGGTACATGTTCTTTGCACTGTGGTATATGTCAAATCCATTTTTAAAAGGGCAGTATTGGTCGCTTCCATTTTTGTTGTGGTCTGTTTCTTTATGATTGAATCTGCCTTTTTTCTTCAATTTTTATAGATTAATCTGATAGCTCCTCCTCGTTATGTGATGACCACCACAACGTTGGAGAGAACTGAAGGCCTCTCTGTTCTCAACCAAGCCATGGCTGTCATTAAAGAAAAGATTGAGGAGAAGAGAGGAGTCTTCAATGTGCAGATGGAGGTGAGAACTGTTTCTGTATTAAAATGCTCCTTTTTTCCTAATTATTTTAGAGCAGAAGACAAAATCTCAGTGGAAAACTACCGTTACCAAAAAATAAGTGGTACCTGCTTTGTATTGAACAAATATTGTTCCTGATTAAACAAAACTGTCAGTAACAAAGTTTATTTACCAAAAATACTTCCCTGTGTTCCTGATAAACTTTGTTTATAAAAACTCAGATTTTTAAATGCTAGGTAGAAGTGGTTTGTTTAATTTTTTTGCATTTCCAGTCAGATTCTCTGCCAGGGTTTTTTTTTTTTTTTTTTTTTTTTTTTTGGCACTAACACGCTAGTGTTTGTTTCCAGTACTGCAGAGAATATTGAAACCATAAAAAGTCACAAAATCATATTAAGTAGCAGTATTTTTGTTTTTCATAGTGTAAATTTGAATCAGTTTGATCTCTTGCTGTACATTTAGGATGAGTACCAGCAGAATAATTTGGTTTATTTTCTTTCCTATCGGTGATATTTTACACAAAATATAAAAGAGGTTAAAGAAAACCAAATGTTAATGGTATGTATGTGTCCTGCCTTTCAGCCCAAGGTGGTTACTGACACAGATGAGACTGAGCTTGCAAGGCAACTGGAAAGGCTGGAGAGGGAAAACGCTGAAGTGGATGGAGATGATGATGCTGAGGAAATGGAAGCTAAAGCTGAAGACTAAATTTCCTGGGATGAGTACAGTTAAGGAGAATATATGATAAATTAGACACCCAGATACAAACACCCTGGACTGAAAGTTTCCAGTATCAAAAACTCCAAAAGCAGATACTTTCTTAAAGTATTTGAATGTTTTAAACAGACCAAGATGTGGAACCCTCTCTTAAACATCATTTGCTCTTATATAGCAGCTTGCGCAAATTGAGTTCTTCAAAAGGAAGGTACCTACTTTCACTGTAGACTCAAATCCAGTGGGCCAGGGAGGGACCATAGACCTTTGCTTAACATTTTCATATCTAACAACTCCAGATTGGCAACTGTTTCAGGTCAGTGCCTCTGTCAGTGAGGTTTCCTGGGAGCACCAAAACCGAGCAAGCCTAACATTTCTACACAGAATGTATTCAAGCAAATATTCAATAAATTTCTGGGATATTTAACTCCAGGCTTCTTTTTTCTTGTCACATGTTCTATAGTATTATGAATGTGGCGTTGAAGGATGCAGTGAGACTTCAGTTTTCTTTTGGAATGGAAGCAGTTTGTTATATATATGAAGTATAATCTCCTTAGTTTAAAAGAAATCCAAATATTTTTCTTAATACATTTTATAAATGCAAACTTGACTCAATGGATGATGTTTCCTTTGCTTTTGTCTGTATGGGTTGTTTTACAGAAGGGACACTTTGAACAGAGCTTGTTACCATTTCAATAAATACAGTTAATGAAGAAAAGATACATAGTTGCACTTTGCTCCTAGAGGTGTGCATACTAGAATGACACAACACATAGCTGCTGGCATCTTCCTTTGCTCATACTTTAAAACTAAGATTTACTTGGTTGTCCCTGAGTGGACGCTGCCACATAAAAACCTTGAGCTGAGAGGGACTTTGCAGTGATTACTGAAATGTGAGCCCCAAATCTGGTGAACACTAGAAGTGACCATTTTAGATTCTTGGAGGTGGATGATGGAGAAACAAGATTCTCACGCCAAGCAATCTGCAAGATGGCTATGTTATCTTCCTTTTAAATCTCTCTATAGAACCCACTTTGGCCGTGATGCCTACAAAATGCTTAACAATGTTTAGGTGGCTAGTGTGCTGTGACCACTGTCTGTTATACCTTATGCACCCCTTGTCTGTTGTATTCGCCTATTATTTTTTGTCTTACAAGCTGTTTGAAACAGACTGTCCTCGCTCATTATGTGCATGTACAGTGCCTAGCAGAATGGGGCCATGATTCTTGATTGGGCCTTATAGGTACTATTTACAAACATTCTCTCTTAGTGTAAATCACCATAGAGCACAGTGAACACAAGACACAGGACTTGGCCAGCAATCTTCCTCCATGTTTCACAGTCTTCTCACCGCCTTGAGAAGTGTGCCATTCCGTATCCCATCCTGAAAGGCTCATCATCTAACCACACTTGCCATGGGGCCGTGCACCTGGCACCAGACCCTACAAAACATGCTCTCCAACCCACATGACCTGCAAACTCAAGTTTTCTTTGTCTGATTGTCTTGATATCTGGTATCACTCCAGTTATGCTTTTAACTTGGGAAATTACCTCCTCATTACTCATTGGGAGGTGTAGCTAATGTACAGCAATCACCTATAGCCTTTCAGTTTAAAGGCAGAAAACCTCTTCATGTCCTTGTTTTTTAGCATCCATGTCTTGCATGCATTGAGCAAGATGCTGAAGATAAGTGACTGCAGCAGTTTCATTTTAACTTCATTAATACCTTTCCTCCTTCAAATCGGGTGAATGTCGCTAGAGCAGCAATTGCAAGTCCAGTTCTATGTCCGATCTCTAAAAGATGTTTAGTGACCCTGATCGTCATACTACTCAGATATGTGAAGTGCTCAATGCACTCCAATGCCACCTCAGATTAGGGTGGAAATATCTTTTGCCTTTTCAACAGACTTAAATGTCACCATTTACTTTCTTTTTCATGTGATATCTTTAGACCTAGCTTCTCTGCTTCTACTGCTGCTACTCTTGTGACAATCCAAACTACAAATAAGTGCCATTGCAACATGGGAGGGAAAAGAATGCAGAAGGGATTCATATGGTGAACAGGTGTGTTGCAGTCCACGCTTGAGTACCGATAGGGGAAGTTGGCGCACACAACCCTGATTCCTGGTTTTTTTTGGAAAAATATCAAGTCCAATGATCAAGCTTTGCAGAAGTGTTAATTTAAAAAAAGTTAGAAGGGTGCATACCTTCATTAAAATGTACAACAAAGTGAATTTGCAGGTAGTTTCTTCTTCTATACCTGTAAGTCACTTGGGTTGTCTTCTAGAAAGTTAGTGACAGTCACGTCAAGACATGAAGTCCTGTGTATGTGTAACAGGCTCCCCCTCTCTGATAAAAAGGGTATTTAGATTATCAGGTCATTAGAACTCTGTTCCAAGCCTGCCCCACAGAGGGTGGTTTAAAAGAAAACCACACCCAAAAATAGTGAATTGACTTCCTGAGCTTGGAATATATCTGTATACCGACAAAAGAATTGTATACATTGTTTAAAGTATTTTCCTTCTGTCCTGATCTGTGAATCAAATTAATATACTAAACTGAGGCACTCGGGAGCAAGCAAGCTGGCTACTGTAATTCTAGCTTAAATGAGACTTAAGGAAGTGTTAGAGCTATTTCTGTCTGCCAAAAGGCTACAATCTGTATTCGCTCAAAGGGCTGTGTAGATAGGTTAATGATGTAAGCTTTGTTTCCATCTCTTATAGTCCAGTCTAAAGCTACCTAAATCTTGAGTAATTTCAGATCATTCTCTAAACAGAGAGGCTCAGTATACTCATGTACCTAATTCTTTGATATTATCTGCTGCTCCTTTAGAGAGAGCTGAGATTCAATGACTGGCACCTTCCTGAGCTGATGAGGCCAATATCAGAGCAACCTACGATGATTGCATTTCAACCACTTACCCCTCCCCCCCACAGCCCCGACAGATGGAGTAAAGCTCTGCTGTTGTTGCTTGAACAAATCCTAGCTAAGAATTTTGAATACAAGAAAAAAAACGGAGCTCTTTTTCATTTGTAGTGAAGGCACTAGCTAGAGCAAGGTATTGATTATGTTTAGAGGTTTGTCAGCTAGTCGTGTCTCATGGTATGGGATTTTTGCAGCATGCAGTACACTGCTGGCCTTGGTTACACTGGTTTTCATTATGTCAATGGCTGTGTCACAGAGTCACTGGGGCGATGATCTGGAACTACTCTGAATGAAGCCAGCCAGGACGCCGGGGGAGCATGCCTCCTGTCTCTGAGCATAGTAGCTCCAGGGCAAGACGCTTACACAGCTTCAACCTTCCTGGGTCTGACCTCAGAGCATTCAGCATCGCCTTCCACACTCTGAGCTTCCTGTAGCGAGTCTGCCCGGGAAGGACTCCTGGGGAAGCCAGAAGACCCTGCACCCCAACTCTGCAGTCAGATGTGACTCTTGGCCAGCGAAAAAACGGAAGGTTTATTAGTCAGCAGGATCACAGCATAGAAAAGATCTTGTTAGCACAGAAATCAGTGACTTTCAGCCAAGTCCATCTTTCGGTGTTCTGGGCCAGGTGGCCTAGACTACTCCTCCTTCCAGTCCCCCTAAGCAGACTGCCAGCTTCCATTGACCCAACCTCAGACATCCCCATTGCTCCTCCTCCTCTTTGTCTCGCTTCCCAGGCGCTCGCCTGGTTGGTTGCATCCCCCTCTTGGGTCTCAGGTTACGAAAGGCACCGGTCATAGCATATGTGCAGGCAGCTGAAGCAGCTTCACCTGCCCCAGAGGTCTCAGCCAAAGTCTCACACCCCTATTCCCACCACCGAGGTATTGGTGCAGCACACAGGGAAACTGAGGCACACAGTATTCATGCAAAACAGTAAAACTCACATAGGCTCAATATAACGGAAAATCCCTGCTTTGTCACATCTCTCCCCCCCTTTGAGACCAAACTGACGGGGGTCACTTTAGCCAGTGGCCTGGGGAAGTTCAGGCCCCGTCTCCCGGACAAAGCCTCAGCTATAACATTTGCACTCCCCTTAACATGGACCACCTCTATCTCATACTCCAGTAGGGACAGAGTCCACCTCAGGAGCTTGACATTGGCCCCTTGTCTCCGGTGCAGCCACAGCCAGGCGAGTGGTCAGTGCACACAGTGAGGTGGCACCCAAATAGATCTGGCTGCAGCCTTTTAAGAGCTCACCCCATGGCCAGGCATTCCTTCTCTATGGCTGCATAGCTCTGCTCCCAGGACAGTAGCTTCCTGCTCGGGTACATGATGGGGTGTTTCTTCCCCTTTGCATCAATGTGCATTGGCACCACACCTAGCTCTGTGTGTGAGGCATCGGTGAACACCATAAAGGGCTTGTCAAAGTCTGGGTTTCCCAGCACCAGGCCCTTGACCAGATCCTCCTTCAGCATGCAGAGAGCCCTCTGGCACTGCCTGATCCAGGCCAGCTTGTCTGGCTTACACTTATTGCACAGCTCAGTGATGGGAGCTGACACAGAGCTAAAGTGGGGCACAAACATCCAGTAGTGCCCTGCCATCCCAATAAAGGCCTGGGCCTGTTTCTTAGTCTGGGGAGCAGACCAGTTTCTGATTGCCTCCACCTTGGCCAGCTCTGGCTTTAGGCAACCTCTCCCCACCTTGTGGCTCAGGTACAACACCTCTGCCATCCACACCTTGCACGTGCCAGCTTTTACAGTCAGCCCTGCATCCTGGAGGTGACCCAGCCCACTCTTCACCTGGGACACATGGTCCTACCAGGTCTGGCTAATGACACAAATATCATCAATGTCCGTTAGGGTAAAATTCTCCATGCCTCTCAAAGTAACTGATCCCCCTGGTGCTGGCAGGTGACCGGTGCCTCCTTGAGGCTGAAAGGTAGGACCAGGGATTTGTACAGCCCCAAAGGGGTGACAAAAGCAAGTTTCAACCTGGCATCTGGAGCCAAAGGCACCTGCCAGTAGCCTTTAGTGAGATCCCTGGTCGTGGGGGAACTGGTTCTCCCCCAACTTGTCTAGGATCTCATCAGGCATAGGGCGGGCACTAGACATGGTGATGGCATTGAGTTTCTGATAAGCCACATAGAATCGGATCGACCCACCTTTCCTGGGGACCAGCACCACGGGAGAGGCCCTGGGGCTTGTGGATGGCTGGATCACCCCTAAAGCTAGCATGGTCCTCTTACCTCTCCCTCCAGGGCCTGGGCTGTGTTCCCAGTTACTCTGAATGGGGAACACCTGATGGGAGTGCTGGCTCCTGGCTCCCCACAGTGGACAGCTTGGTTAGTGAGCCCAGGCCAGTTGGAAAGCAGCTGTTGGTATGAATGCAGCACCTCTCCGATCTCTGCCTGTTGGACAAGGGGTAGCTGGTCAGAGAGGGGAATTGATTCCAGCAAGGGGCTGGCTCTTGTCTCAGGGAAGAGATCAACCAGAGGATCTTCCTCCTTCTCCCCCTGGCCACATGCAGCCAGTACCAGCCTCTCCCTGTCACAGTACAGCTCCATCATGTTGACCTGGTACCCTCAGTGCCTGTGAGCCCGGTTGGGCAGTTCCATTACATCGTTTTCCTCATTCACCTGCTTGATGACCTTGAAGGGCCTGTCCCAGGCAGCTTGCTGCTTATTCTTCCTCACCAGGATGAGAACCCTCACCTGGTCCCCGGTGCCATAGGCTAAGTGGTCATACCAGACCTTCTGCCTCCCTTAGGCCCTGGCTAGGTTCTCCCTGGCTGGACCCATGAGCTCAGTGAGCTTTTCCTGGAAAGTCAGTACATACACCACCACTGATTCTCCATGGGGGGAGGCCTTTCCCTCCCATTCATCCCTCACCAAGTCCAGGGCCACCTTCTGAAAAGGCTTCTCTATGACAGGCAGGTGTCTCAAGGCTCCTTTTGTACCTCTAGACAAGCCAGCCCTGGTTGGCAGCTGTCCCTCCCTGGCAGTGGTTCTTCACACTCAGCAGGGGGCTCCAATTCCCCTGGGCTCAGCTTTGCCCCTGCTGTCCCAGTGAGGGCAGACAGCGAGCCCACTGCATTGCTCACAGAATCAGAGCCAGCATGAGCCACCACCCCTGTGTGCAGGAGGGCAGGAAATATCTCTGTCCCACTCAGCTCCAGGGCTTTGGTTACATACAGGCAGCTCCTCCCCCTTGCCAGCCAGGTCATTTGCATTTTCCCTGACTGCTTCAGTCTCTGCCAATTGGTTCCCTGGATTCAAATTCAAATCCTTGGCTGTTACAGGAGCAGGGTCTGGATCCCCTGGATGGGTCCTTCTGCCTCTCAGCAGCAGCATGAACTGGCAATGGCTGAGCTGTCTCTCCTGCTGTTCTACTTCATGCCTTCCCTGTCTCTCATGGTCCTCTGACTCCTTCAATCTCAGCTCCAATTCCATCCATCTCAGATCCGCAGAGGGGAAACACGGTGGAGACCCCCTGCTGGTTGGGGAAACAGGTCTCCAGGACACCTGGCTGCTCCCAGCCTCTCTCACAGCCCTAGCTGGGTCAGGAACCAGTGCAGGCCTTGGGGCTGCCTTGCTGCTCCCAGCCTCTCTTGTGCCCCCAGCTGGGTCAGGAACCGGCTCCTTAGAGCGATCCTTCTCTTCCAACTAAGCAATCAGTTGTGCCTTAGTGAGCTTTCCAATGCGCAACCCTCTCTCTCTCTGCACAGCTCTACAATGTCCTTCTTAAGGGAAAGGTTATAGGCCATCTTCATGCTGTTCCCAAGTGGTCACAGATTCATAGGCCTATGCTCTCTCAGCTCCCCAGGGTCCCTGGGAGGAACCCCTCCTGGATACTCCTTACGTACCTTCCAACATTGATATGAGCTGTGTTTACATTAAATTCTTTGTAAGGCCAAATTATTGATGCATGCTTTGGCCCAGCCAAAAACTTAGCCCATACTTTGTGAAACACTTTAGTGATTCCAGGGTTTGGTCTGTGTGGTAACTTAACATAGCCATTAATGTTCATTAGAGAGCACTTACTCTGGCATTCAGCCATAAAGGCTGTGAGATGTTTTACCTCAGTTTCATTTGTGAACAGCAGTTCAAGCTTGTAATGGTTTTTCTGCTGTGTACAGTTTCAAGATTAGATACAGGCACTAACTCTGAAATATCAGTATCACCAGGCGTTTTAACATAGTATGTGTTGTCTTGTAATGAAACAGTATAACCATGAAGGCTTTTACAACATAATGAATTCTGATGTATCACCCCCAACATGTTCAAGGGTTTTTCAAAAAAAAAAACATGCACATTGTACATTTGTACAGTTCTTGGTATCAGCAACAAGTTAGTTACAATCATTAGCAATAACATCAGTTTTATCATAAGTGTACATTTACAATCATTTTTGTCATGCCAAGCCTTTTGGTTTAGACAAATCATTCTTTAGGTCATCTCGTTCAATATCCCTTTTGAATCTTTTTAGCTTTTTCTTGACCTCAGGGTCTTCCTTAACATAGGCTTTCAGTTAACCACTTCCTTGGTGTTTTGGTATTTTAGGGTTAACCTGTGGCTTTTATTTGCAAGGTTTAATCCTTCCCTTCCTCCCTGTCCAGTAGGGTCAAAATCTGAACTCTTTTGTGTAACAGAATCCATTGGTGGCTGGGTGTGTCCTCTTTGCTAATGGCTTTGGGCAAGTCTTTCTCCCCCCAGTCAGTCAGGTAATTTGCATCAATACAGACACTAGCTTGTTTACTAGTTTTCAAATCCTCAAGCTTTACCAACTCCAAGGCTGGACTCTGTCTTAAAGAGATACCATCCATTTTCACTAGCATGTTAGACTCCAGGTTCCTTTGTCCTTCCATTACCAACCTCTGCTTTCCACATGGAATCAGATGTCAAGTCCACTAAGAGACTACAAGTCATATCCAAAATATCTAGAGATGAGAGTTTGCCTGTTCTCCCCTGCATTCTTGTAACCCAATAACCCAATCTTTCCTCACTACCTGAGTCACAGAGTTTACTTAAAGAATCAACATGGAGACATTCATGTTCCAACAACATTGTCTCCCCAACAAGCTGGTTAAGCTAGTAGGGCTGTTTAAATTCCCTAACAATTTTTATTTCATTTGAAACCTTTTCAAAGCTATCCACACTGGGTCTTTCTAAAGCAAAGTCAGTGGATCTGTACACCTCAGAAAGACTCTGGCAGTTAGGAATTGGAACAAGTCTCCCAAACAAACTGTTGCTTTCTCTATACAGTGATTCACCCTGAGTTAACTCAAATCACTTCCACACCCATCAGTTGCAGCAAACTGCTTGCAAAAATTACCCTTAAGATTTTTCTCTTCAGGAATCTTTCTAAGCAACAACCCATGTTTCACAGAAATTCTGCCCTTACCCTTTTCACCTAGAGCTGGCGCTAAAGAAACATTTTCCTGAGCAACAACAGACTCTTTCAGGGTTTCACTTAAATCCACAATCACCTCTGTCCCATCAGGAGGATTTTTACAAAACCCCCTTTCAGGTAAACTGCTAGACTTCATAATCACAAGATGAAAAGTATTCTCTTCCTTGTTACAAGTTTCCTCACTGTCAGTGGCAGGGCTGGCTCCAGGCACCAGCTTTCCAAGCAGGTGCTTGCGGCAGTATTCAGAATGGGGCGGCAGTCAGTGTTCCACAGCAGCAATTCAGCGGCAGCTCCGCCGCATTTCCCGCCACTGTGGCTTTTGGGTGGCAGCTCCGCCGCTCTTCCAGGCACAGAGGCAATTCGGCAGCAACTGCTTGGAGCGGCAAAATTGGTAGAGCCACCCCTGGTCAGTGGGTAATATAGTCAAATCACCTTCATGCTTTTCTTGTGCCCTGGCTATGATATCACCCTGATCAGACAAAGTTGTCATATCTTTACCCATCAACACACTAGCAACAGGCAAAATAGAAGCACCCTAATCGCTTGGTCTCCGGGAGCTATTTATGACATTAACTGGATGCAACCGAGTGCAATCTCATCATCCCTAGCAGACACAAATTTAGGACCACTTCCTTCCTGGGCTTTAGTTGTATCCAGAATCAACTCTGGGTCTACTGATTAAATTTTCAACGATCATAGGCTGACAGGCTTTTTCTGTCTGCTCTACAAACAGAAAAGAGCAGGAGAAACATTCCCCTTTAACAGACAGACAGCTTGGGATATCCTTTCCTTTGTCCCAGCACACATGGCTATTCACAGACAACTGCTTGGAGACTGGGGTAGCAAGTCATTACCCCTAACAGACACAGGAACATTTCCTTCACGGTCACAATTCTCCACACTGGTAACTGGTAACGTATAGGGATACTCATGTTGCACTAATCTTGCCAACAATCCATCAATTACCAAGACTGTAGCCCTTCCTTCCTCAGTTGGGGCATTACTCTGAGCACTGACCCTGGCCGGTTCCAATGAAATATTGCTCTACGGGGCCGCAATAAATTCCTTCTTGGTTTCACTTAAATTCAGAACCATCTCTGACACATCAGGAAGATTTTTTCACTTGGGGGCTGCCAGACTCTATAGCTGAAGGGCTGGAGGCCATCTCCTCCCCTTCGCAGCTCTTTTCACTGCCATCAGTCAAGCTAAAGGCATCAGCACCGTACTTCCCTTGAGACCTTGTTATGACATGAACGGTATTAAACTCAGTCATAATGTCATTCCCTATCAGAGCGTCTGCCGGAAGTTTATCTCGAATGCCTACCATCAGTTCACCACTAAAATCCGCCCCACTCCAGGTGGATCTTAGTTAAAGGAACAGTTACAGGAAACCTGGCTAAAGCCAGAACAGTTATGTTCTTGCCTGCCAGTTCGTCCTCCTCTCGGACATAACACTTAACCAAAGTAATGTCTGATGCTGTGTCATGCCAACCATGACAATCCACACCATTCACCTTTGAATTTCTAATAAATTCATCACTACCCCTCCAAGACTCAGTTCTGACATAATTCACGAGACCCTGTCCTTCCCTTACGTTCTCCTTTGGGGCTAGGGAGATAACATTAACATTTACAGGGTTAGCATCTGCACTCATAGTTATGGCATTGGCACTCACAGGGGTATAAGATGGTGGGGTGGTTTGGAATTCTGGACAGTTTGGCTTTATGTGCCCAGGCATTCCACATTGGTAACAGGTAACCGGCCTCCCTTTAGGGTAAGAGGTTTTGAACACTAGGCTCCCATGAGCTTTTTTATCCACGCTGGGGTTAGGTTTACTCCTAGACCCTTCCTTTCTTTTGAACTGGGGTGAATAGTGATTATTCTTTCCCAGGGGCTTACTTCTTTCATGACAATTTCAGTGCAATTTCAGCAGCCTGCAAAACACAATTGGGCTTTCCATCGCATATAGCATCCCGGACCTTGTCTGGCACCAAATTTAACATTTGTTCAAGTGTAATTAATTGCATTAACTGTTCAAAATTACCCCAAGCTTTCTCACCAGTAATTCACTTACTGATAAACAGTTTATGAGCACATTCCACATAAGAAAAACCATTAGACATTTTAAAATTTCTAAATTTCAACCTGTAAGTTTCAGAGGTAATCTTAAAACGTTTTAATACAGTATATTTATATTTTACATAATTCAAGGCTTCATCCATACCCATTTCATTGAACACTTCCCTGGCTTTCCCAGTTAATCTGGTCAGCAAGACAGGCATACGTTGAGCATCTGGGATATGGTGAATTTCACATAGACGTTCAAAGATAGAAAGAAATTCCTCTGTGTCCTCATTATCTTTGTAAATGGGGCAAGTTCTTTCCCAATTTTTGTTGTCCAGAGCGGATGGATTTGCAGGTTGTGGCAGCTTTTTCTGCTCTTCTAACACTTGGAGCTGAAGTCTGGCAGATTCCTGTTGCATCTGGTGAGCCTTCTCCTCAGCAGCTAGCCATTCTATATGCCTTAAGTGAGCCTCTTTTGCCATCTTATCAATCCTTTCTTTAGCCTCCTTTTCCATATCAGCTATCTTTTGCTTCTCCAGTAAACAAAGATCCGTATGCTTCTGTTCAAATTCAAGTTGTTTGTTTGTTTCTTATTGCAAGCATTCTCACTGGGTCTGCTTCCTGATCATTTGCCATTAGCAGATTTTTCAGTTCTTGATCTGGGTTTTTTCCTTAAAAGACAACCCTCTCTGTAAGCACAAATCATCAAGGCTTTTTCTATCAAGTTCTTCATATGATTGTTGCACACTCATCGTAGCTGATTTATAACCCTTAAACTCTCCAATATCAAAATTAATTTTTTGACAAGCATGTGGTTCTGATCCAAAAACCCAATTAACCTGTGGTAATGTGTATCCTGCCAACTATACTACTGTGACTGGGGTCCTAGTGGGGAGCCAGGTAGGTCACTCAATTAGGGTGAACTGCAAAGAATGGGGCAGCCAAACCCCAAAAAGCTGATGGATATTCCAATTCTTAGATTCACTAAACCAGCATAAAACAGCTTCTTTATTACCTTACTGGCTACTCAGAAGTCCAAACAACACAGTTCCATTAAAGTGATCCAGCCTCAGGCCTCCATCCAGGTACCCAAGTCAAATAAGATGAAAATTTCTGTAAATCTTATTCCATCATATAAAAGAAAAGGTTCTACCAATCCCAAAGGATCGGATGCATTACCTCCCAGGTTAATGAATGTTTCAGATCTTACCCAAATACATGCTACAGCCAGTTCTTATTAACTAAACTAAAATTTATTAAAAAACAAAAGAGAGAGAGTATGGTTAAAAGATCAATATACATACAGACATGAGTTCAATTCATTGAGGTGAAGATTCATAGCAGAGCTGGTAAACTTTGTAATTGCAAGGAGTTCTTTTAGAAATAGTTCATAGGTTATAGTCCAATGTCCAAATCTCATATTCGGGGCATACCAGCACAACTGGGACCTTAGTCTTGCGACTCAAACTTCCCCTGATGAAGCCTTAGCATATCTGAGATGACAGAATCGGGACCCAAGGATCTTTTATACAATTTCATGTCTTTTGACAAGTTGGAATTCCTCAGGGAACAAAAGGTAATTAGGATGACTTTGAAGGAGATCCATCACTGGTACTTAGCTAGACAAATTAACATAAGGCCATTTTCTTGTTCCTCCAAAGAGAGATGAATACTGAGATATCCCGTGTTTACAATTCATTTACATGATAGGATGTTCTTTTGACCTCTGAATTATCAGAATACAGCATAGACAGGGACTGTTGATTACATTGTCCACCCTCCTCACATGTCTTCTGTGGGTTAATTATTTTGCAGGATGTTTAACCCTTTCTAGCCTGATTTGCTGTGGTGTTTCTGAGACACAAGAACTGTGGATAGCAGTAAGGCTAGAGAGATAGACTTTGGAGCAGAATCTTCACATTGAGGAGACAGGGAAATTTTGTTTCTCATAGATTTTTACACAATAATAGAATGCTAAACCCAGCCCTGAATCTGGATAGCTACACTGTTCCTAAGAAGCACTAACCTATCAACCTGCACTTAGTTTTTTTAATGCTTTGAAATGGCTGCTGTTGATAAGGTTTTTACCAACTTTTGTCCTATTATCTAGATGTTTTTCATCACATTCTTTTGAATTATTATTTTGGTAGTTTGTTTCCATCTTAGGTATCTCACCTCATAATCACTAGCTTTAGAGCTAAATGTATAATGGTGTACTACAGTGGAGGGTGAAGGCCTAGTTTTCAAAGCTTTCAAATATGTAGGTTCCCAGAAACCCTAGGTTTGCATGCTGGCAATGTGCACTCAGCCATTCATCTTTCTGAGGTAGGCAAACAGATCATGCAGTCACTACAGTGACAAATCCTAAAAAAGGGGGAAATGTCATCTGGTCTTGGTGGACACTAAAGATCCCTTGTTCCTCTTTGGTGACTTTGGCTCAAATTTGCTTTTCCGCTGACTCGTGCAGTGAAGCGTGTGCTCTGTGGCTGTTGGTGACTTCTGAAATCAAGTGGGCTAAACTGAGATGTAAAGATGTTCTCTGGGTCAGGTTACAGCAGCAGCCAAAAATCCTACTGTATCTGTATCCTACCATTTTGTAATGGTGAGTAATGTCTACCTACTGCTTACCCTGAGGAGCCTCCAATGCCCCTTTCATCTCAGAGACAGTTGCATTTCAGTAATGTTTTATGTAAATTCCAGTGTATAAAGTGCTTTGGGATCCTTTGGGGTGAGAGTTGGTAATAAAAATGTAAGGCACCCCTGTCCTGTTATTAAAACCCAATACTGACTTATGGAAACTAAAATGCTCTTTACAAATGGTCTTGGGGAAAGCTTCTTTCTCAGTCTCTATTTCAGCGTCATCTTGTTCCCACAAAAGAAATAAGATGTTCTGCAGAGTTATTTTCCTTCTGAAGTAGGGTAGCTAGAAGGAGGACAGACTTTAGTGTAACACTTGGAGACCTGATAGCTTTTGCTAGTGCTCCCTAGACTTGTATGGTTCGAGACTGCAGGTAGAACTTCCCCGGTGGAGGGTCCTCCGCTCCAGAACTCACTCCCCCCATTGACCTTCGGGTTATGGCGTAAGGCCCATATCTCATGCTTTTGCCTGAGTGATGTTAGTATTGAGTTCATTCTGTGGAATAGTCTTTGTGGACAGTCTATTATTAGTCCTGATTGTTCAATACAGTGTGTTGTGTACGAATTGTATGTGTACCCCTGAGACTGTTTTGTGTTGATTACATTTTATAAACTAGTTCACACATTTCATCAGCTAATCATATTTCAGAGAGAAATATTATATACAGCCATCTGTTGTCCACCATGGGAAAATTTTGGTTCACCATGATTAACAATAAAATTCTTCTGGGCTGCAGGTACTTTCTCACAGAAAATGTGGCCCCTGGGTGTCTGCTCACTCCCCTGGGTGGTCTGTGTGCAGAAGAGAAAGGAACCAGCTCACTGTTTAGGTCTTCAACAAAGATCAGTTCTTGAGTAATTTTGAGATCACTGTATGAGTAAGAGACACCCATGCAGGCTTCTACCTGTCTTCCCTAGCATGAAGTTGTTACCCACCAGTTTGCGAGCTGTGTGCGGTAACAAGTTGAACAATGCTGGAATTCAGGCCTCAAGCCTTAATGCCCTACAGTGGAATATTAGACTCCAACTGCTGTTTATCTAAAGGGTGCATGTCTGGACTTGTGTTAACTAACAGTAATGAGATAACACATTCTGTTAACTTACACCCACTGCTTTTCTTTATTCAGTGTCCTTGTGAGCCTGTTTTTGTGAGTGGCTTATAAATTGTCTGTAAACGTTAATTCTGCACTAAAACTTAATGGTGGTGGGCCAGCTTAGGAAGGAATTGTATGCCATCTTGAAGTTTAGAAATGTGATTACAACTATATTGTGTAAGACATTTAGAAACCTGAAAACACATCTCTCTTGCCTCATTATCTACTTCAGTATTTTCCATTTGCAGCCATCAGTTTTCTCCCCATTCCATGCCTTTAGATGTATGTGTTAGTATTTATTGCATTTGGTATCTCTTGATCAAAAATCAAACTTCACAATCAGCTGAGTTCAAGGGAGTTAGGTGCCCAACTTCCATTGAATTTCCACATAAGTTTCCTTTAGGCTTCTTTCAAAATTCCTGCCTATATATTTTAACACTTATAGTAACTGATTTTTCTATCTTTGAAGAACAAAAATTACATTGTGGGGGGCGGGAGGGGGGGAATCCATTACTTCCCATCTACTCTCCCCAGTGGTCAGTGCAGGATTGTTCCCTGAGTAAAGTTCCTGCTGCTTTGTCAGGTTCAAATACCTTTGAAGTGTCTTTACCTTCTTTGCCAGATAGAGTAAAACAATGTTGTAAAGATAAAAGAATTACCTGCTTGTTCCTTTTCCTCCGCGTGTGTGTGTGAGCATGACCATTTGATCTGTACAAATGTACAGCAGTTAGTGATTAAGACTTCCCATCTTGTGACTCACACTTGGATTGTTGTCTGGGACAGCAGCAGGAAAGCTAAGGCATTGCTACTCCTTTGGTTGTTTTTTATATTGTCAGTGTACAAAGACTGATTTTAATTTCCTCAGTCATCTAGAAAAAGGCAAGTTTTTCTATACAGAAAAGGATAGTACTTAAAAAAACCAGCTGTCCTCTCTGATTCAAATTCTATTAGCTGATATTTGTTTGTTTGATCAAAGCCTAAATAAGTGGCTGTATCATGGCCAAAAAAATTTAAAATTAGTGCCTAAAGTTAGTCTAAGTCTATATTCAGGCACCAAAATATAGGACCTAAATTTCAGAAGTGATGAGCACCTTGAAGCTTCAGTAGATGTCATGCTTTTTGGGCAGAGGATGGGGGGGCTCATTCACAGCATCTCTAACTATCAGGTCATTAATTTAGTTGCCTAAATTAGATTTAGAAGCCTAACTTTAGGCAGCCACTTTGGATAATTTTGGCCCACATCTTTAGAGGGCACTCTAAGCCCAAAATATGGATTTTTTGTTTAAAAAAAAACACAACTCTTATAAAGCCCAACATAAATTATTTCAAGACCTTTACAATAATTCATGGGCAAGAATATCTTGTCCTTTAAGGTGTCCAGCAGTTCAGTATCCCTACAATTATTTGCAGCATTGATCCCAGGATATGAGAGAGACAAGGTGCGTGAGGAAATATCTTTTATTAAAGTCAGTCCAGTAAAAGATACTACCTCCCTCACCTTGTCTCTCTCATATCCCTGTACTTATTTGTGAAGAGAAACTTCATAGCACATACTGAACTCTCTGAAATCTTGATGGACTGAATATTAGAGCCTCTACTCCTCACCTCCTCCACTTTCCACCTACAGAATGCCTGTCTCTTCCCTGATTCATATAATTTTGCAGCTGCTTGTCCTGAGTCACCAGATGGGTGTTTTTCTACCGTACTGAATTTTATGGAATCAGCACTGCAATCCTGTTGAACTTTCACTGCTCTGCATTTCCCTGAGGGCAGGTGTTGCGCCAGCTCAATGTTTAACTACTGTCTCACAAGCAGGATAAGGGAAGGGAAAGGCAGGGCAGGAAAGAGACGTCACAGAGGAGGAAGGTCCTGGAGAAATCAGTCCTCTTTAAAAACCTTGCGCGGAGGGACAGTTGGCAACTGCTTCAACGCTTTGCAGTACACGCTCAACCTTCTTTACTTGGCAGCCAGGATGCAGGATGTGAGTGGAATATTGAAGGAGGGATTCCTCGTTAAAAGGGTAAGAGCTCAAGACAGGAATTGGCTTTCTTTTGTAACTGACATATTTAGACTGCCTTAACTCTTATAACTGACTGTTGCATCTGAAGTGAGGGTCTGCTGGAGCCAGGCCTAGTGCAAGTGTTTGAAAGTAGTTATGGGTTCTACTGCTATTCCCCATTCTTCAAAGAGAATTTCTCTCAAATATGTAAAAAGAACAGGAGTACTTGTGGCACCTTAGAGACTAACAAATTTATAATAACATGGCTACTACTCTGAAACCTCTCAAATATGTAAAATCTTTCAAATTGGTGGATGCATTTTAAGTGCAACCACAGAACTTCTGTCTAAGGTGCATGTATTTATAGAGTTAACCTCCCTGGCTCTGGTTCCCTGCACCAGTGTTTTCATAGAGGATGAAAGAGCCATTGGTTATCAAAAAAGCAACATTATACACTCACCAGAACATTCCTCAGCAAATTGCAGGTAGAGGAACCTAGCAGAAGGCTGGTGGTAGAAGCGGGATAGAGGTGAGGAGTGAAGCTTTCAGTCTCTGCTCTTGGAAGAGGCTTAGAGCCCCTTCTCTCTGGGGCTAACTAGATTGGCATATTGCGTTCCACAGCCTGTGCAAGCAGAATTCAGAAAGAAAGAGGAAGTATCAGCTTTATGGGAGATCAGAACATGAGCATGAATACAGGCCCATTATGAAACAGGACACACTCTCGTAGCTGCACGTAAGATGCATTCAGCTAAAACCACGGTGAAAGCAACTGAAAGAAGATCTGTGTTGCAGGTCTTCCCTCCCACTTGCAGGGCTGGATCACAACCAGAAGCGGAGAGGGGAACTTATTTCTGGGCAGCAGCAGCAGAAGCTTGTTGTTATTATGGGTCTGTCTTACTTGTTGTTAATCGCCTTTATTTTAATACAGAAAGGGCAATGCTGACCAGGGGCTTGTGAGGTTTAAGCCACCTTGGGAAATGCTTCTGTGCACTACACAGCAGCATCACTGGTGCTAATGTGAAGGGTGTGTACCAAGCAGGGCTCCCAAGGCAGCTCAGGTAGTAAGAGCTCCCCATTGTCTGCCAGCCAGCCATTCTCATCCAGGGAAGATGATGACTGCTGCTCCTCACTGAGAACACCCAGGAGCAGAGCTTTTGCTGCTTTTTTCCTTCCCTTTCTGTTGGAAAATTTTAAATTAAATATTTCATTTAGGGTGGGTTTGGCCTGAACTGGAATATTTTGGTTTGTAAAATGGCCCCAAAACCTTTTGTTTTGAGTCATTTCAACATAAAAATGAATTTCCTGAGTATGGTGCATTGCCTGATAGGAGTTGTACTTCAGGCCCCCATTCTCTCCTATGAGTTGGGGTCCCTGGCCAGTCTACCTCTCGCCTCAGGCACTGAAGTCTTCCCTCTGAACCGTATGGTGTTTCATGGGAGTGATGTGACTGCTGGTGCATAATGGGGTTTGTCCAGCCAGGGAGCCTTGCCCAGAGGGGAGGATGGGGGTCTCAGGTGAACTGAACAACAACTCCCAATGTGCCATGATAGGGAAATACATTTGAAAGCTGAACTGGTCAGTTCAAGAAACTGAAGCTAAACACTTTGATTTTGGGACTGTTGAAAAGTTTTCTTTCAATTGAAAAGGCTGAAGTGAAATGTTTTGTTTCCTAATCACATTTTTTTTTTGAACTTTTCATTCTGCAAAAAAACTTGATATTTCACCTTTTTGTCCTATGTGGGACAAAAACATTGAAATAGCAGAATTTCCCCTTGAATGGAAATTCCAATTCTCACTCAGCTCTACCCAGGAGGCATAAATGCACCAGAGCAGCTGTGGGGTTGCCCTGGTCGCAGTGCTTAATTTGTGCCGGGGCTTGCCAGGGCCGAGCCCCAGCACCCCTAGGCTTGGCAGTTCATAGCCCTGGCATCTCTGGGCTTGCTACATCAGTTATGAGTGTAAAAAAATTACTTGAGCCCCGGCACCTTATTGCTTGAGCACCAGCACCTCTTTCATTGTAAATTAAGCACTGCCTGGATGGGTGCAGCAGTGATTTTGGTCTTATCAGGAGAGTGGATGGAGAACCTCTTGGTCCAACTGTAGCAGTGGAAGTGAGGGGGGCAGGAAGATCTAAGGGCACCAGCTGGAGAGGTGGCGGGAAGGGGTGAAAAGGAGGAAGGAATACAGAGTAGGAGAGAGAGGAACGGAGAGAAGAGATTGGGGAATTGAGTGAGAGAAATGGAGTGGAAAGAAGAGGTAGAGGTTCATTAAGGTGAAGAGAGGAAAACCAGAGTGAAGGACTACAAATAAACACAAGGCAAGGCCATGTAAAAGATGGGGAAAAATAAGTGAAGGAGAGAGACTGACTCACTAAATGGGGAAAGAAGAAAACAGCTAAAACAGACAATGTTAACTGGAAGAAAAGTAGCTGAGGGGATTCACAGGCACTGGAAAAAGACAGAGAGAAGGAAAGAAAAAATGGAGTGAAGGAAGAGAAGGAACAAAACCAAAGGCTGATCCAGCCAGTTAACTTTTGCTTAGCAAGGGCAAGATGTCTTCAGACTTAGTCAGGTTTGAGAGATCCACATTACACCAGTTTTCACAGAAATCGTTAATGTTCCCTCCCAATCCCAAACACATTAATGATCCACGATTCCTGCAGTGACTGGACCTTGCACGTTCCCCAGTCTCTGCCTTACCCACCTTTTTTAACATGATGAAGCCTCCACTACCTTGGTGCCTTACTGACTGACTGTAAAGCTCCATCTCCTGTGAAATATGTAAAGTCAGCTCGACTGCACCATAAAGCCAGAACTGCCGCCAAAAGACAGGACCAGGCATGTCTGTGCCACTCCCCTGGGCAAGCTCTTCTTTAAAACCAGCCTTAGAGCTCCAGTTAATCACACTACTGGATCACAGAGGTTTTTGCTTGTATTCCAGCGCTATAGCACAAGAGGCATTTGGCGGTTTAGCAGCCTTCACTTGGTTGGGATGAAAGGAACGCACAGGAAATGGCAGCATAGTGAAACAGTTTAGTCACAGGAGATGGGCAGCAGGTCTGATATGACTAAGCAGCAATTCGCATTAGGGGAATGTAAGAAAAAACCTAGCTGCTCAGTCAAGAGTTTTCAAGGCTGCCTGGAACCATGGAACCTACCAACATGCAAAACTGATAGAGAATTAAACATGGCTGCTGTTTGATGAAATTTATTCATCAAACAGCAGCCATGCTACTGCTGACAGCAGGCTGGATCCTTGGAGGTGCTGAGCACTCTGAACTCCCACTGACTCCAACTCAGAGTTACAATACAGTAAATCCTGCCCAAAACCCAGCTCCCTGTTCCCAATGTTGCAGATTGGTCATTCCTCTGAGTCACTCATCTGCTTTGAGCTTTTGCCAGAAAAATTCTTGCCATCAGAGATGAGGGCCATGTTTGGGAAAGAATAAAAATTGCATCTTCTTTGTCCAATGATTTTATAAAGACAGAGGAGAGATATTGACAGAGGAAACTTGCCATGTTAAAGCTCAACTTGTGAGTTTCCAGTGGTGGTAAATTGATAAATTTGCAGTTTCTTTCCTCTTGGTGGGAGAAAGAGCTGCACACAAGGCAAACAATGAATCTGACAAAAAGGGATGGGGGGAGCCCTCTTGTTTTGAGATCACTTTGGGATTTATACTTTCTTAGTCCACGGGGAAACTACCCCAGCTGCCACTAGCAGTCCTTTCCAGACTTGTCTTTTAATCGAAACAATCTAACTCATAAGAAATATGACCTTGCACGTTCTCAGAAGATATCAGCAAGAGTCAGTTTAGAAATCAAAGTTCCAGCATGCATCAAGGTCTCCTTAGCATGACTTTGGTTAAATAATTTTGGGCATTTATCAAAATTCCAGGGTAATGGTCCACATGAAGGAAGTCCATTGCAGTCTCTCTCCAGATTTGTTGGTTGTATTATCACAATATACATAACAACCATTCCAATGAGACTTCTAAAAATAGGTCTGCATATAAGGATAATAAGAGTGTTACCATGTCACCTACCCAAAAGAAAGGTAGGTGGAAAGAGAAATACTCCTCTAAGCTTGTCTTTAAAGTAACCAAGGAAATTTCTTTTGGCATAGGGACATATTGTCCATAACTGGAAAGCAAGATGGTTTGTTCTGCTGCAGGACAAGCTGCTGTATTATAAACTTGACGGAGGCAGGAAGGAGCCTTCTCCTAAGGGCAGGATCATTTTGGATGGTTGCACTATCACTTGTCCGTGCCTGGACTATGAGAACAGACCGGTATGTCTTGAAACATTATCACCATTCTTTTCTTTGCAATGACTTTTTTATTCTCTGTTTTCTCCCCTTCATTCCCTTGACTTCCTCAATTTCTTCCTCTATTGCCCCTGCATGCCTCTCTAGAACTGGGAGCAGTTGATGCTGATCAGCCTTTCAGCAGAGAAGGCCAGGTCAAGGTGTTACTCCTGGATTTCCTTATCCTGTCTCTGAGGATTTCCACTCTGGTTGTTTTTCTCTGAACACTCCAGCTCAGAGATGCAATCATATACTAAAAAAAAAAAAGGCTGTGGAGGGGAGAATTGGATATAGATGAAAATTCATCTGCCCTGCAGTCACACTGAGAAGGACATGAACAGCATAGTAAATAGGGAGGGTGAGAAAGAGGAAGGAATATGTTTTCCTCACCTTCCCCAATGGTGCACCTATGCTCGAGTTGTATTCTTTGCCTTCCCTAAACTGTGCATCTGGGCTAGCAGCCAGCTCAGGGAGAATTTGCTGCTGTTGAAAGTTTCTGGAGTGTGAAGTCCTCTCTATGTCTAGCCACAGGTGAGCGGCAGCAATGCAACCTTCCCCTGACTGGTACGAATCCGTGTAACTATATATTGCTGAGTCTGTATTTCAGCAAATCTGTTGTTAGAATGAGTATAGCAATGTCTTTCAGCTGTTACCAATGTAGGGCAGATTTGAACCATTAATGTAGATGTGAAAGCTCCATTTCCAAGTTGTAGATCCCTGTGTTATCCGGATAATCTCCGGCCAATCCGCTTTCTTGAGTATACTGGGCTCTGGGCATACAGCTATTACTTGGAGCTAATTGACCCCCAGACTTGAGCTGTGACTGGTGTCCTTCTGGCAATGAACTGATCAGGATTCCCTGCAGTGGTTGACGGAGCTTCTGTTGCGTGAGACAGGGCATCAGGGGAGCATTCCATGCGTGTTAGATAAATGCTCTTATTGCTTTTGTACTTTTCTGTCCATAGCTGGTCATTAAGCTGAAGACAAAAACCAACACAGAATATTTCCTTGAATCTTGCTCCAGAGAAGAGCGGGACTCTTGGGCTTTGGACATTACTGGAGCCATTCATGCTGGCCACCCAGTGCAGGTTCAGCAGCTTCACAGAATGAAAAATTCCTTCAAACTGCCCTCAAACATCAGCCTCAAGTAAGTATAAACATTTCCCACCCAGTCCTAGGATACTTTGAAATGGAAGGTATTCAGTGACACATCTAGTCTATTGCTCTGCATCATGGGACCTCAGGTGGGATGATTAGTCCATTTCCCCTACACACTGTTTAGAAGGAAATTTCAGTAGGTGTCTGTTGCCCTGCATTGTGGCACAACTCATTTACTTATCCTTAAAACAGCTCTGATCAATTGTGGCTTTAGGTCATATAACATTCCCTGCTTGTCTGTCTGTCCATCCATATAACACTGCTCTCTTTTGCTCTTTTACAGCCACATAGTGGACAAAATGCATGATAACAGTAATGGAATTAAACTGATTCACAACACGGAACAAGGCAATACATACAAAGAAAGCTTTACAGGTACATAAGCTCTGGATAACCAGCCTCCCAATGCCTGATACTTTGCTGCAGAGAAAAGGGAGCCACTGTGGAGTTTTTATACAAGAACAGATTATTTTTATACAAGAAGAGATTGTGGCAAACAGAATGTACTGGCCCATTTATGCCCTGCCTCAAAAAGTTCCTCAATTATAAATTTATCCCCCTTTCTTTAGAAATATAGAAGCAAATGTAGAACCCAGTGCCTTTGGCGAATCTTGCCTATGCTTGACATTAATATGTCGTTGCCATTATGATAAAGCCGGGATGGGCCAGCTGGCAGGGATTGTCTGTCTGTGTGTCTCTGTGATGAGCAAGCGTGTTGTGTCTCTCTGTCTGAGAGCTGCCTTTCTCTTTGTAGGTTCTGCACTGGTGGACTGGCTGATCTCCAGTAATTTTGTTGCCTCTCGATTTGAGGCTGTGACATTGGCCTCCATGCTGATGGAAGAAAACTTCACCAAGCCTGTTGGAGTCCGGAGCACTGAAGCCATGCGCAATGGTGATCTGGCTGAGCAGTTCCTAGATGACTCAACAGCACTGTACATGTTTGTAAGTAATGTGGCTTCTAGCAGTAGGATCTCCCCATCCCTCCTGACTCAGATTTGCTTTTAGCTGGTAAAGAGGTTGTGGAGGTGAGGGGGACACACTGCATGTACCAAATGGCAAAATATATAAAAGGTTAAAAAAATATGAAGGACAAATTAAAAATGAGAAGCTTTGGGCTTTTTAATACTTTCCAAGGTTTTTACTTCCCTCAGAAGTGAATGACTAAATTTTGGTTATGGAGGCACCTACAAATAGGAGAGTTACGCATCTAACTGGTTACAGCTGTAGTCCCTAGAGCTAGCTCTGTTTACATTAGTGGTGGCCAGGCTGAAGCTCTGCTAAAAATCAGGGCTATTGTAAGTGTGTGTTTTTTGTGGTTATTCATTTGTCCATTGCACTCTGACAACTGAGGAGATATGCAATAGGCATATGGAATTGGATATATATCTTTGGGAAAAAATAATGTGTTAATGACAGGTTTGTGGAAGACTATGAGGTCAGTACAAAGCTATTCTGTATATTGTTTAATTAGCGTTCATCAGATTAACCAAAACTTTTCCAGTTACCATTTTTTTCCATCTGCAGGCTGAAAGCTACAAGAGGAAACTCAGCTCCAGGGAAGAACTGCACCTCCACATCCTTGAATTAAGTGGAACAATTGTAAAACAAGGATATTTAGTAAAACAGGTAAATATGACATTTGAACATCTCCTCTCATTAAGAATTGAGAAAACCAACTCTAGTTGTTCTCTGGGCTGTATGGAGGGTAAAGCTGAATGCCAAGAGCAAGGCTGGATAATTACATTCACTTTCAGGGAGACACTATTCTTCCTCATTACCTGTCCTAACCTGTCAGGTGGCCAGCAGAATTAGCTTTCATGTTAGCAATACTGCAGAGTAAACAGCAAGAGAGTCTATTTGTTGATATAAATAAGTGAGAAATTAAATTTGGAAATGAGAAGAGAGTCTATTTGTTGATATAAATAAGTGAGCGGTAGAACTCACTGCTGAGGGATGTTACTGAGGATTATAAAATAATTTCCAGAAGAGCACAGGGGTCCTGCCCAAAATCCAAATTCTATCCTGAGTAACTACATTCACTTTCAAGGGGATGCACTGTTCTTCCTCATTACCTACCCTAACCTGTCATGTGGTGCTGTTAAGGAGCGGTTGTGTCCCCTCACTGAGATACTTTACTCAGCATTGAAATGCATCTAACTCATGTATGAGTAGAACCTACTCGTGCAAGCAGTTATTCATGTCCATATAGTTGCTCCCATTGACTTCAAATGTGAGTAATTATGTGTGAATGAATAACTGTTTGCAGGCTCATGTCCTTAGTTTGTAAAACATAGTTTATGATACTTGCTAGGAACAAGTTTGCTGTTAATCCTCAGGTTTGATGGCATAAACTGATCACTCATTGGGTTGGGTGCAGGGAATCCCACTACATGTGTTCCTCTTAGATGTCTTTCTGGAGTTGTATGTGAAGCGTTGGCCAGTGTGGGTGATGGGGTACTAGATGCACCTTCCTTTCTCCAGGGTTGAAGTGTTTTTACTGACACTGTAAAAGACGGGGTGAAGCAATCCAAAAGGGCCTGGGATCCCGTGAATTCTCAGAGCACTCAGAGTGAATAGATTTGTTTGAGGGCTCCAAGATAAGGGAGAGGAGTCAAGTAATTTCACCTAGATTCTTCCCTTCTTTTCCTTTAAAATTATTCTGTAGTAGTGTCGACCCTGACAGAAAAAGAAATCTGTGCATATCCCTATAGGTGTAAAATTGCTAAATACAGGTGGATGTGTGCCGTGTGTACTGCCCCGGGGAAGGAAGTTCATACTGTGGTTCAACAGAGAGGCAAGATTTCAGGGAAGACCTCTATCCTAGGTCTGTTACCACCATTGTCTTTGACTGTACTTGAAAGCCACAGCTTAGGCTCTTCATGGGAAGTGTCATAGTTACACGGGGAGGTGCCTCCAATACAGGGCAACCACACTGACAATGAGAGGGTTGATTGTTCGTCTCTCTCACTTCTCAGGGACACAAGAGGAAAAACTGGAAGGTGAGGCGCTTTGTTCTGAGGGCTGACCCTGCTTTCCTGCACTACTACGACCCAACAAAGGTGAGTGAGCAGTGAACTGCTGACCTCAGACACTACATCTATGTACATATCTCTTACAAACTGTAATAGTAATACAGTCAACTACACAGGAAATTGGGCTCTAGGACTGCCCTCTCCACTTCTTCTCCAGGGCCATGTGCCCCCTGAATTCCTCCACTCTTTCCCCTTGGGACCCCTCGGGGATTTCCTGGGGCCACATCCCTTGTGTGGTTTTTTGTTTTTTTTTTTACTCCCACATTCTCCCTCATGCCTTAGCTCTTTTGGGATTCCTCTGTCTGCCCCTAGAGCCATCTCCCCTCTGGGATTCCTCTCTCTCACACACCCCACTCTGGTGCTATGCCTCTTCTGGGATTCTTTTTGCTCTGGGGCTGTGTCCTCTCTGGGCTGACTCTTTCCCATCCTGAGGCTGCATCACCTCTGTGATTTTTCTGCTCTCTTGTCCTCCTTATTGTAACCTTGAATGGGGCCTGATCACAGAGTGCTAATGGGAATTTCTGCTACTCAGTTCTAAATGTGTATAATGAATAGCAGAGCTTATGTATATGGATATACAATGCTGCCACTGAGTTACGATGCAGTGAAGCCCAGTACAATACAAAATGGCATGTGGCTAGAAATGTTTTAGTGATATTTAAAGAGACCAGACAATGAACTTTATTTTACTGAAATCTTCCCCACAAGTGCTGTAAACCCAAACTGCACAGCCCTGGGATAACACAAGAGAGCAAACGGAGAGAGAATGGAAGCAAAACTGATCAAGTCTCACTGTCCTGGCTGAGTGAAGAGTATAAAGTGAACAAATAGCATCAACAGGGGAAAGTTAAATGGATTTTTAAAAGTTGTCGGATGTTGTTGGTAAAACAGAGAATAGGTTTTAAATATGATTGTTATCCTAGCGCTGTCCCTTTAAATAACTAACCTCCCACAACTTACTATGGAAAACAGCTCTGGCTGAGAAAGCAATTGAATCAATGTGCTGGGAGGGCTTTCCCGAGACATGGACGCACTTGTTTTAGATCCAAATGTTCAGTGTGATCTTGTGTCTTCACCGCTATCCAGTATGTCTGCCTCAGGGAAGGGTTCTAATTCTTACCTCTTCCAACTGGGCCCCATTTTCCTTTCTCACTGCAGGAAGAAAACAGACCAGTTGGTGGGTTTTCTCTCCGTGGCTGCCTTGTCTCAGCTCTGGAGGATAATGGAGTCCCAACTGGTAAGCATGAAACTTTAGGCTGCCTGCTTTGGTTACTGAGGGCTGGTTTACTCCCAAATTTGCCCTGAAATAATTGAATCAGTTTAATTCACGCCTTTGTTATTGTGGTGCAAATCTGTGGGTAGACCAGTCCTGAGTCTCCTGTGAGAAAAGGGGTAGGGGACTGAAGATGACATACCTGTCCCAATACCATTGAGCTGGGTCAGGGGGACTGTTTAGATCTACTTTTGGATACACCAAGAGTTGCCTCTTTCCCCTTTTGCTTTTTGCTTGGGCTTGTCAGTCAGGTCTCCACATGAATCACGGGAAGGGAATAGGGCATTGGCTGATACTCCGGAAAATTAATAGTAAAGGGGGCAATTCCTTTTTGCTGGGATATGGAAGCTCTTTATTCAGAGGCATCCCTCATCCCCTCTTTTCCATGCTCCCTACTGACACCATCTTTTTCCTCTGTACCTGCCATGGTCCAAATCTAGTGGACACTAAATATAACAGTGGAAGAAGCTGTAACTGAAGGGTGAATTTGTTTAGCTTAAACAACATTGCCTGGAATCTCAGCTTTGTGATTCAATGTTCCTGCTGTCAAAATAATTTATAGTATGAAAGCAAATGAGCACAAGATTAGTGTGGGACAGCAAATGTGGGTCTCAAATGGGGAGACCCTTCCTGATGAGACATACTTGAGAGGTTCCTTCCCTCCCTCCTTTCCCCATCCTGAATAATAAGTAGGACTAAGTTTTAGTCATGGGTATTTTTAGTAAAAGTCATGGACAGGTCACGGGCAATAAACAAAAATTCATGGCCGTGACCTGTCCAAGACCTTTACTATAAATACCCCCTGACTAAATCTTAGCTCCCCCCGCCCCCCCTGGGGCCAGCCGCTGCTGTGGGGGGCTCCCCAAAGCCAACCGCACCAGCCACTGCTCAGGCAGTCTCCGGGGCCAGCTGCTTGGGCAGCCCTGGGATCAACCACACTGGCCGCTGCAGAAGTCACAGAGGTTGCAGAAGGTCATGGAATCCATGACTTCAGCAACCTTAATGGCAGACACGCGGCCTTAATAATAAGTGATGCAATGAGAAAGCCTTTAAAAGAAAACCATGAGGGTGGGAATGGGGAATATAACCCCATGTAAAGGAAGCTTGATGATGGCCAGGAGCAGACAGGAGATTAAATCTAATTTATTGTAGGGTTTTCTAAGAAACCCACCACCATAGTATCTAAAACCAATAATAATAATATTCACTATTTAGATAGTGCTTTTTGTCTTCACAGTGTGTAACATTGCCTGGTTATTCCACAAAACACCCCTGTGAGGTAGATTTGTATTATTATTCCCAAGAGAAACTGAGGCACAGAAGAATTAAAGGACTTGTCCAGAATCACACAGCAAGATCTACTACTAACTTTAGTTATGCTAAACTCAAATTCCACCCTCATTGAGACATACATCTCCCACAAACCAGTTCTCTACATGCTCCACTAACCTATTGCACTCTTCCTCTGCAGGGGTGAAGGGGAATGTACAAGGCAACCTCTTCAAAATCATCACTAAAAACGACATTCATTACTACATCCAGGCCAGCTCCAAGGCAGAGCGAGCACAGTGGATTGAGGCCATCAAGCGGCTGACATGAGCAAAATGGACTCTGTACCCAAATCAGGGATCAGGGTGAATAACTGACATTCATGAGCAAGCTTGCTGCTGTCTTTGCTGGGAGTATTGACTCTGGGATGGCTGATCATGAGATGGAAGAGCAAGTCTGTACATCCAGGTGTCCAATCTACTTCTGACAGATCCATATCATGCTTCACCCTTTAGCAGAAAAGCCTTACTGGTCCCCCTTTGCTATGAGACTCGTACATTCCAGTAGCCCATGTCTACTGCAGTCACAGTGACTGAACCAAGGACTGTGGGTTGGGCCAGCATAAGCACGGGTTTCTGAGGCCACCTCCCTTGACATAACACCACAGAGTCTTTTGCTTAGTTGCACTCTGATTGCCTCAGGGAATACCACACTGAGACAAAACAGCGGTCTGTCCATCCACCTACTCCAGGATCCAGCCTCCTTCTATGCTGGAAAAACCCATGGTGCTGTAGGAACACAGGATTTGTCATACCTGATCATACCCATGGCCCATCTACTCCAGTATCTGATCTCTGACAGTGGCCAATGCTGTATATATCAGAAGAAGAAGAGAACCCCACAATCCACCTGGGCAGCTGTGTAACAATACATGGTAAGGGGGAGCTTTTCTCCGTGAACCCAGCTGGACCTCAGTTTGAGTTGCACCAAAGGACTGATAACTAATCATTTAATCCTAGTTACTGTTGTTTCTACTTCAAACCAATAAATTTTGCACTTTTCTAGTAAACTTGACCCCCTAATCATATTAAATCTAGTAATGGGGTACTTGAAACAGCTTTACCCTTTTCACATGATCTTTCCCAGAGGTCAGATCGAGAGGTGAGGAAATAATGGTACTTCACCCAAGGAACAAATAAAAATTTTACCCAAATTTCACCCACAATCCTAAACATCTCCCACTGTGCCAGAATAGCATTGTTATGGAATAATTTTCCCAACCTAATTCACAAAAGCCTTCACATGGAAAGATTCAGTTAAAGTAAAAAAGCTGGCTTGTTGATTTACAGGGAGGTTTTCAAAGGCACGAATAGAAAATAGGCTCCTGAGTCCTAATGACAAGTGCCTAACAGCCATTTTGTGCCTTCTGAACATTTCCCCCTCAGGGCATACCAGCACCTCATTTTCCCTACTGGGACCACCCCATCACCCAGGTGCTGAGAACCCCAAATTTAGGAGCATGCTTAATACTTGAAGCGTATTTTCAAATAACATAGACTGCTCACATTATTTTAGAAAATTCTCCTTGTTTTCTGAACACCAGTAGCTGACAGCCATATTTTCTGCAGTGCCCAAAAGAAGCCCTTTGAAAATACTGTAGTACATGCCTTCCACTAACTCTCAGAGGAAGTGTGATGGCAGAGCCAGAAATGGAGCCCATGTCTCTTAAGTTTCATTGCAGTACTTTACCCACAGGCCCATCCCTCCTTGAGTTGAAGTTTTCTGTCCACCAAGCTATATACTGAAAAAATGCTCTCTTCAGAGAGGATTTCCCCTTTTTCCTCTGTTACAACCATTAGTGGCCCTAGCCATTTTGCTGGGAGAAAAATGGTTTTTGTCCCCCCCCCGCCACCTCTAACCCCATGTGCCCAAGTGTGTGGAAAGCTGGCCAATCAGGGGCAGAGAGAGAGGGGAGAAAACAAACAAAAACCGAGCAGCACAGCAGTTTGCAATCCCTGAAAGTTGGGGCCCAGGGCAACTGCCTTGCTCACCCACACCTAGAACCAGCCCCGATTACAGCCATTCATAAATTATCTGAACTTTATCTAGATGCACATTTTGGGACTGCAGTACACAACAGGGCCCGCAGAGAGGCAAAGGCCTTTGGTTGGTAATGTGCATGAGGATGTGTGGATGGAATGGGAACAGGAGCCAGGGAAGAAGACCCAAGGCAGGAGCAGTGTCAGCACCATCACCACCAATCGTGTGCTGAGGTGTCTTGTGTCCTGCTACTTGTGTCTTCGGGCCACTAGCTTTAGGAGTTACTCCAGATTCATACCACGGTAATTCAGATCAGAATCTGACCCATTGTCTTTAAGGGAGAGTTTCACAGGAAAAGGACGGAAGCCTGAGACATGTAGATTGAAACTCATTGGAAAGGAATGTATTTTTTTCACTGTTTGCAAAACATCAAGTACACAGTATAGTGTATATATGTTTAATAATAACAACCGCTTCTCTAAACCTACCAGGGCAAATGATTAGCACAACATTAAGATGGATCAAATGTTTATTTCTTAAAGCAGGTAAAGAGGTTTGCCGGTAAATGGGCAGATATGGCTGGATATAGGAACAGATGATGCAGATTTAGGTACAGATGTTGTTGCACAGGGCCAGTTAAGACAAGACTGCCAAACCTGCAGCTCTACAGAGCTCCCAGTTCATGAGGGCTCCACCCACTAGAGACAGTTGGAAATGCTAGTGGGCCATTCACTGCTCCACGGTGTGAGGCACGAAGTGCTTTGTGCTGACTGCTGAGCATTGTGATCATAGCTTGGGGTAATAGGGTGTCTCGTCCTCTAACATGGACCTTGCTGGGGTACACCACAGGTTTCCTCACCTATTTAACAGATTGCCTTCCACTACATGCTAAATCCCACTCTCTACTTCTAGATATGTGACCTAATAACCCCACCCATCCTCAGGTGACTGAGCCCCTCCAGGTGGCATGGCAGAACAATTTAGAGCCAATGAGGGTAGAGAAGGCTGCACACTGTCTGAATCACAGGTTTGCAGTCTGGAAGGCCCAACAGAATGGCTTTGCAAAGAGCCTCATGTGCTTGAACCAACCCTGTCATTGCAGCTCTTCAGGCTCTGTGAGAAAAAGCAGACATTTCAAACTTGTTAGCAAACAAACCCAATCAAAGTCCACATTTAAAATCTCAAGAAGTACCAAGAAGGAAAAAGAAAACACTTCTATGTACATGGGAAAGTACATTTGTCTTAGTTCATTGGTGATGTGGGGTCCATTTTTCAAGCCACCTTGGTAAGTCTGATGTCCCCTGAGATTTGTAAAGCTGTTACCAAGTGCAGAGGCTGAACACGGTGAGTGAAATAACAGAGCTGCCGTCCATCGAGCAGGACACGGATCTGCTGGTGCTCACAGAAGAGCTCCATCTGCAAAGGAGCAAGGGCAAAGGGGGGAATTAGAGGCCAGCACCAGGGGCTGTCTATTTCACTAGCCTGGACTTTGGAACCCCAAGTGCTCTATGAAGTGGAGTGTAAGGTCTGTCTAGATTCTCTACGTCTCCTGTAAGTAACATCTTATCTCTGCTGAAAAGCTCTTACAGCAAATTATCCTCAGTGAAAGGGAAAAAGAATTTGCACATAGAGATGGTTCCTCCACCTCAGGAGGTGTTGGGGGAAGCTTGCACGGCCGCTCCCCATGCTGTACTAGTTTGATGGCAAAATAAGACTTAACTCTTCAGGACTGTCAATCTGGCATCTTTCAACTGTATAAAATTCACTGTGTTGTACTCAGCTGGTCCCTTGCTCTACTGTCTCCCCCCTACACCCATGATAACTAACAAGAATACCTTAAACGTGTCCCCTGCTGTGAATGGGAAGTAGGGAATGTTCTTCTCCTCTCTTCCCCATTTCCCAGCAATCTGTGCATTCCGGGTGATGGATTTCTCACTGAAGTTGACTGTAAGTAACAGCCCAATATCCTTGCTTGCATCCATGGGGTCACAGAGCAGAGTCACTGCAAAGCTGTAAGGACCAAGTCAGTGATCATGAACAGGACTTTCAGCAAACTACCAGAACATGGTTGGAGTGACAGATGCACATAAGGACATAGAGCATCCATCCCAAACCACTTAGTGTGGCATATGGCCATGTTTTAATGGTCTGGTGGTTGTAATATCCTGAAATGATGTCCCCCATATTCATGAGCAGTTCTTTGGAATAACTAAAGCAGACCCGCCCTGAAAGAATCCATTTCAGGTTTTTCATTTTGGGAGTGCTTAGCCAGTTTTATGCAGACCTCAAACCAATCTAGACACATTCAGCAATGCTGGTTACTGTAGTTGTTTACCTTAACACTGAGTCGTAAGGTATTAACTAGTGACTTGTCTTAGGATGTGACAGTGGTACTGCAGTTATGTCCAATGTAATGGCACCCTATAAATACTTCTACTATGTGATCAATGGAGATTGTTTTTCTGTTTTATTTTGATTTGAGAAGGGAAGAAAGGAGTGAGCTCTTTAGTGTCAGATTGGTATCAGGATCCCTTTCCTTTACATGGATTGCAAATCATATAACAACAAAAGGAATAACTGGAGTGTGTATACTAGGTAGTTTGTCACAGTTTCAGAGTTAACTGCACCTGTATTCCCCCTAGGTGCTTCCTGGAGGGCACCAACTTAAGGTTTCAGGCTTCCATCTATTATCTCTCTTGGGATACCCCCATCCCTCTCCCTCCTGCCTGCGGTTTTAAAGCTGCACAGCTCCCTCTCACACACTGTGAAATCCCCAGTAAGTCCATCCAATGGCTAGCTCCTGTGCAATGCTTTCTCGCCCAGGGCTATGAACATTACCAGTGGTTGCAAGTTCCCACACAGCTCAAGCACATTTATTCTTAAGTATTACAGAGAAAACATTTAAAGAAAAGTTTCTACACACATTCACCCATTAGTCTAAGGGGGCCCTAGTAGGCTAAAGTCTTTCTAACCCTTCCACAATGTTTGGACCCCCCTCTTAGACAGAAGGACGTGTCCATTTACTGGCCTAGAGTCAGTTTAAACCCAGCCTTTTCATATCAAAAGCCCTTTCTTTGTCTGTTGGCCTCAGGAAAACCCAGTTTGATTCAGAATATACAAACCTCCCCAGCGGTTTTGTTAGTCTCTAACAAAACCTAGTCTCTAAGGTGCCACAAGTACTCCTCGTTCTTTTTGCTGATACAGACTAACATGGCTACCACTCTGAAACCTGAAAAATCTATGAATCTGGAGCAGCGGGGGAACAGGGCTGTGGCTCCAGGAGGAGGGAGAGGGAGCAAGTTGTTTCATACTTCCCCTTGCCCTGTTCCCAGCTGCGTCCTAGCAGCCCTCAGGATTTTGCTGAATATTTCCCCTCAGCTGGTGGCTGTGGCTGAGCAGACATCTACTGCTAACTCTGTTCAAGGACATACCCCATGGATAAAGCTAAGATTTAGTCATGGGTATTTTTAGTAAAAGTCAAGGACAAGTCATGGCAATAAACAAAAATTCACGGCCCATGACTTTTACTATAAATACCCATTACTATATTTAATCTCCTGAGCCCCGCAGCTTTGGGGGGGCCCTGCTTCAGCATTGGAGTTTGACTGCCCCTGGTGGCCCGCTGCTCCGGTGGCCCCCGGGACCGCTACTGCTTGGGCAGTCCCCGGGGCCAGCTGCACTGGCCACTATTTGGGCAGTCCCTGGGCTATATCAGGATCCATAGCTGTAAATGACTATAGCTGCCATCTAAACTGCACACAGCTACAGACCAGAGCTTTTTATGCTTGAAACTACTGGATTCTACCACTTGTGCAAAATTAGATGATGATGCTGTCTTTGTAGGCCTCCAACCACTAGTGGGCATTATAATCCCAGATCCTGGATTGGGTCTGATGCTGTCCAACAGAGGGAAAGACTGCACATACACACCAGGTAGTTTATATCACAGAAACAAGCAGAAGAAGGTTTGTTGCTTGCACAATCACTTTACCACATTTTTAGAGAGACTGGGCTATCAGTTGTCTCCCCCACTTCAATCTCACTGCAAAAAGAAAGAGATTAGGTTGTGGCCCATGATTATGAGTCTGTACAGCTTCCCTTCCAAACTCAAAAGAATGCAGGCCCTCAAGGAACCTCTTGTGCTTATGGCCAGCCTAGATGGCAGATACTCCTATACGTGAAATAAGCAACTGAACAACAGCTCCCCACCCTACCTCTTGGGGTTGGAACATATGACCCCAATAATAGTGATTTTCATGGCTGGTTTCAGTCCTCCTTTAATTTCACCAATATATTGCTCCACCTAGTGGGAAAAAATAACTGTTATTGATCTCTAGATTTGCAGCCTGCATGGTAAACTGCAGAACCATGTGATAAACTGCATTTATTACACACTTCTGTCATCTCACCGGCCTTCTGTTCACCAATCAATTTCCCCTGGGACTTATTCTAACAATGCAAGCCACTAAGTACCTTTAAACCACTGCCATTTTTTAAAAATAACTATAAAAATTCTTTCTTTATCCTGTCTACAAATATACTTGAAAATGAATTAGCTGCAAAACAATTCTACCTTTACTAACCCCAAACAGCTCCCTGATCTGTTTTAGGGGTTAGTGACAATTTTAATAGAATAAGTGACTAATGCAGAGGATTAGAATTGGGATAGTACTTCTCTATCTCACAGGGATGTTTTGCGAGTTAATGGTTATAAAATATTTTGAAAATATAAAGTGCTATAAATACATAAGTAGTATATAGTTGTACTCATTTACCTGTGTAAAAATTTTTGAGAAACCTCAGATAGAAGATGCGATAAAAGAGCTAAGTGTTATGTTATTAGCAATTTTCATCATTTGCTTTATTTTTCAAGCTCAGTGCACAGGTAAAACTAACGACAGAGTCAAAGGACTAAATCTTGCAAGCCTTATCAGTCAAAACTGCAATTAAAGTCACCAGGAGCTCTGTACAAATAAGCATTTAGGATTTAGCAGGCTTTAGTCCAAGGAGAGAGGGCTGAAAAGAGCTAAGAGAGTTGATAATAAAATATAAGAACCTAAGAACTGCCATACTGGGTCAGACCAATGTTCTAGCCCAGTATCCTGTCTTCTGACAGTGGTCAGTGCCAGATGCTTCAGAGGGAATGAACAGAACAGGGCAATTAACAAGTGATTCATCCCCTGTTGTCCAGTCCCAGCTTCTGGCAGTCAGAGATTTAGGGACACCCAGAGCATGGGATTGTGTCAATCCTTGATCATCCGGGTTAGTAGTAATTGATGGACCTATCTTTCATGAATTTATCAAATTCTTTTTTGAACCCAGTTATTCCTTTGGCCTTCACAACATCCCCTGGCAATGAGTTCTACAGGTTCTAATATTACTGACTTGGTATCTCTACTGACATAGGATTAAGCTTAATAAAAATCAGACCTTTGTGGCAGTTTGCATGATCTTTTGTTCATAATGAAGCAGCTTCCATTCAAATGTAATTTGCTACAGTTGAACTTCAGAGTTATGAACACCTCAGGAACGGAGGTTGTTTGTAACTCTGAAATGTTCGTAACTCTGAACACAACATTATGGTTGTTCTTTCAAAAGTTTATAACTGAACATTGACTTAATACAGCTTTGAAACTTTACTGTGCAGAAGAAAAATGCTGCTTTCCCTTTATTTTTTTTAGTTTATGTTTAACACAGTAGTGTACTGTATTTCCTTTTTTTTTTTTTTTTTGTCTCTGCTGGTGCCTGATTGTGAACTTCAGTTTCCAAATGAGGTGTATGTTGATTGGTCAATTTGAAACTCTGGTGTTCATAACTCTGAGATTCTACTGTATATCACATGATTTTTTAAATAGATCTGTTTGGATGGTTTTTTTTTAATAGATCTGGTTGATCTGAAAAATTAGATCTGTTGGATGATTAAACCTTAAAAAAAGAGCAAATCTGCAATTCATCAAATGGTTGCTGATTTTCATGAGCATACAAACTAGAGATAACAGATTTCTCTCACATAGTGATACTCAGACTGAGGATTGTGAGCCACAAGTGGCTCTTTAATGTGTATCCTGCAGTTCTTTGTAGGACATGATATCAAAACACTGTGTGATTTAATTATTAATCTAAGTTGTTAACCAATCAGGATGCTTTTACTATGTTATTAACCTACTGTAGTTGATATAATAATAATAATACTTGGTCACTCATTTTGCTGTGAAAATAATATAGTAAATGAAACAATGAATTCACACTACTGTGGTTCTTTTGGGCAATGCTGAGGTCTGAGTATCACTACTCTAGCACATTCCTGTGGGGCTAGTGGAGGACTGTTCAGAGGAAGGATGGCTCAATGATTAGGATGCTGGCTTAGAATGGGAAAGAGCTGGGTTCAACGCTCTGCTATGCCACAGGCTTCTTATGTGTCCTTGGGCAAGTTGCTTAGTTTTTCTGTACCTCATTTGTCCATGTGTAAAAATAGGAATAACAGTACTTCCCTACCTCACAAGGTGGTGGTAAGCCTAAATACATTAAAGATTGTGAGGCACTATGGTGTTGGGGCGGGGTTACTATAAGTACAAAAAAAATTGTTTACTATTACTCCAACGCTTTTTCTAGGTTACTTTGGTTTAAAATGTCCCAAACGACAGCATGTGGACCATTCCCTATGAGTCCCATCCGAAGACTATTCCAGATGCTAATAGATATCATGGTTAGAAAATTTCTCCTAATAGTCTGCCTAAATTTTCCTTCTTCATTTCAATGTATGTAATTTCCTGTCCTTCTTTCAGTTTCAATATAACAACTAGTTAGATCCCCCCTGAGAGTGGCATTTACAACCAAATACTTTCTAATCCCACAGACAGTTATAGAACCCTGCTTATTTTTTTAATAATTTTAAAAAATAGAGAGAAACAACTAGAGAATCTAACACTTTTAGAAAATGTACAATTATTCCTTGGGGGAACGGAACAGAACCCCAGGCAGGAAAATTTAGGATACTCATCAGAAGAAAAGTGTCAAAGGGTGAGATGTATTAGACTGTGGAGTACCCCAAGGGAAGTGGCAGACTCCCTTGAGATATTTAAAATTAGACTAGACAAACTAGTGGAGAATATGTCTCCTCCTCCCCACCAACACTCATTGCTTTCTTAAGTGAGAGACAATAAAATGAAATAATAACACTTTACAATCTGAAAGGTGGGCTGTGAAGATTAACTACTTAATTTTGGAAAGCCCCATACCGTAAATACTATTATATGTATGTATGATACTACATAACGAATAAATGTAAGTGTACCCCTGGCTTCCATGCGGTTTTTGCACTTACAAATTCTTCCATGGTACCCTGAATACAGGCTGAGGTCTGATCATTCACAGGTGATTCCCTAGCTGAGACGGAACACATGGTATGCCTGAAACCTACTCAGGGATCCAGCATGAGGTAGCAGGAAGAGATCCTGAATGGGTCTTAATTTGGTTACAGGAAGACCCATGCACCTCTAGCAGTTGTATCTTTTTAATACATTTATGTATATAAAAACATATTTTCTATTAAAAAAAAAACCCTACCAGTGGATTTATTCACTTACATTTGTGCCCCTGTCATTTTCTGTCATCTCTCTGTAGCAGCCTCGCAGCAAAGTTTTCTTTTCTTTTCTTTTCTTTTCTTTGTGTGTGTGTGTGTGTGTGTGTGTGTAGAAAAAATATACAAAAACCCCAGAATAAAGGGAGGATGTAAGGGGGAGCATTATCTCAGTCAAACACTGGTTAGACACCACCCTCTCAAATAGCTGAGTCACAAGAGCCTACTCTTCATCTTCCATCACACAGTGGCAAAAGGCGATAGAGAAACAGTGAGGAACTTGATAGCTCATAGGTATAAAAACAGCTGGGAACTAGTAATCGTTCTAGTACTAGTCTAGGTCATGATAATGCAATTAACTCCAGGCAAGTGAACCCTGGCACTCATGTGGACCCCATTGACTTTGGTGGGGTTCCATGCAGGCACAAGAGTCTACCCATGCAGAACCCAGTGCAGAATCAACCCTAAACTGGCAGTGACTGAAAATCATTATCTAATGGCGGCTAGCTAGCCTAAGGGAAAGGTATTGGTGGTCCCAGTCCAGTTCCTCTTTGGACAAGCGTCCATATCACAAAAATACCATCAAAGATGGCCCTAGCTGGACTCCTTGTTGTAGAAGAAACAAGACCAGATGCCTGTGGACACTAAGGCAATGGAGCCTAAATACCTTTGTGGAACTTGGCCTACACCTCTCACTCTTGTATGCTAAGTGGTCCCTACAGAGCAAAGTTGAGGGGCAGCATGAACTGTCACTGCCCATGCTGTACCTTTTCAGTGGATATGCAAAAGATTTAATTCCCCAGGGCTTTCAATATAATGCCTCTGACAAAGCACTGAATTAACATATTTTTAAAAACTGTAAGACCAGCTATATTGGGTCAAACTAATGGTCCATCTAGCCCAACATCCTGTCTTGCTGCAGTGGCCAATGCCAGGTGCTTCAGAGGGAATGAACAGAACAGGCAATCACAGAGTGAACCATCTCATCGTCCACTCCCAGCTTCTGGCAATCAGAGGCTAGGGACACCCAAAGCAAAGGATTTAGGGTGACCAGATAAGTGTGAAAAATCGGGACGGGGGTGGGGGGTAATAGGAGCCCATATAAAAAAAAGCCCCAAATATTGGGACTGTCCCTATGAAATTAGAACATCTGGTCACCCTAATGGGGTTGCATCCCAGACTATCGTGGCTAATGACCATTGATGGACCTACCCTCCTTGAATTTATCTCATTTTTTTGTAACCCTGCTATAGTTTTGGCCTTCACAACATCCACTGGCAATGAGTTCCACAGGTTGACTGTGTGTTGTGCAAAGAAATACTTGCTTTTGTTTGTTTTAAACCTGCTGTCTATTAATTTCATTGGGTGACCCTGGTGTTTGTATTATGTGAAGCAGTAAATAACACTTCTTTATTCACTTTCTCAACACCATTCACAATTCTATAGATCTCTATCATATACCCTCTCTCAGTCGTCTCTTTCGAAGCTGGAAAGTCCCAGTCTTTTTAATCTTTCCTCATACGGAATCTGTTCCATACCCTTAATCATTTTTGTTGCCCTTCTATGTACTTTTTCCAATTCTACTATATCTTTTTTGAGATCAGGTGACCAAAACTGCATGCGGTATTCAACGTGTGGGCATACCATGGATTTATATCATAGCATTATGATCTTTTCTGTCTTATCCATCCCTTTCCTAATGGTTCCTGACATTCTGTTAGCTTTTTTGGCTGCTGCTGCTCATTCAGTGGATGTTTTCAGAGAACTATCCACAATGACTCCAAGTTCTCTTTCTAGTATGGTAACAACTAATTTAGACCCCATCATTTTGTATGTATAGTTAGGATTATGTTTTCCAATGTGCATTGCTTTGCATTTATCAATATTGAATTTCATCTGCCATTTTGTTGCCCAGTCACCCAGTTTTGTGAGATCCCTTTGTAACTCTTTGGATTTTGCTTTGGACTCAACTATTTCAAATAATTTTGTATCATCTGCAAATTTTGCCCCCTCACTGCTTAACCCTTTTTTCAGATCATTTATGAATATGGTGAACAGCACTGGTCCCTGTACAGACCCCTGGGAGACACCACTATTTACCTCTCTCCATTCTGAAAACTGACCATTTATTCCTACCCTTTGTTTCCTGTCTTTTAACCAGTTACTGATCCATGAGGCGACCTTCACTCTTATCCCATGATTGCTTACTTTGGTTAAGAGCCTTTGGTGAGGGACCTTTTCAAAGGCTTTCTGAAAGTCCAAGTACATTATATCCACTGGATCATCCTGGTCCTTCGTTGACCCCTGCCCCCTCCAAGAATTCTGTTTGATGAGGCATGATTTGCCTTTACAAAAGCCGTGTTGACTCTTCCCCAACAAATCGTTTTCATCTATGTGTCTGATAATTCTGTTCTTTACTATAGTTTCAGCCAATTTCCCTGGTGTTGAAGTCAGGTTTACCAGCCTGTAATTGCCAAGATTGCCTCTGGAGCCTTTTTTAAAAATCGGTCACGTTAGCTATCCTCGTCTAGTCATCTGGTACAGAAGCTGATTTAAGTGATAGCTTACATACTGTAGTAAGATGAGGCCCTGAAACATAAACGTTTTGGTATCAGAGGCCTGGTATGAGACCTAAGGCCTGAGCTAAAGTAATGGTCAAGACTTTGCTAACATAAAGCAAAGTTAAGCTGCGAGCCAGAGGCACGCCCTGCTCACAGAAGCTGGCAAGGAAAGGGCTGATGTTGCATAAAGATATGCTGTTGCATAAACATATATCTAAAGTGTATTAGATACCAGAGCCATACACAAATGGTACAAGAACATTCTTATACCATCCACATAGATAACAAGGACAGGGGCAAAAGGCCAGTATGATGGATAGAGTTGTTTTGTTCGAACCAACATGTACAAGGTGAAAGGCGGCACCTTACTGCGTAGAAGGGTGGTGCATTGTTACATAAAAGGGTTGCACCTCAATACGTCAAGAGTGTTATGTAACTTGTTTGTACCTGTGTTTAGGAATGCATCCCTGAGTGGATGTCTTTTTCCAGCCTAGGGGGCAGTGGAAAGTCCCGCCACTGACTGAGCTGAGTCCATTGCCAGGGAGCACATAGGGATTAGCAACAAACCGTATATACGTTATATAAGTTATATGAACTGGGGGGCTAGAGATTGTGTTTCTCTTCGACAATAAACCTCGCCAACATGCCTTCGTACCTTACTAGAGTTTGTGGTCATTGGGGGTTCTCTCAGGGTCTGCTGTGTTAGCTATCTGTGCAGAGCTGGGACAGCACACAGAGGGAACATGCATGCAGCCGACTGTTATCATCGAACAAGAGCAGAGCACCACACCGGTAGCTACTGACAACACATACCACAGGTAATAGTTCTGCAATTTCGTATTTGAGTTCCTTCAAAACTCTTTGGGTGAATACCATCTGGTCCTGGCGACTTATAACTGTTTATCAATTTGTTCCAAAACCTCCTTTATTGACACTTCAATATGAGCCAGTTCCTCAGATTTGTCACCTAAAAAGAATGGCTTAGGTGTGGGAATATCCCTTACATCTTCTGCAGTGAAGAGCAATGCAAAGAATTCATTTAGTTTCTCACAATAGCCTTATCCTCAAGTGCTTCTTTAGCTCCTTGATTGTCCAGTGACCCCACTGATTGTTTGGCAGGCTTACTGCTTCTGATGTACTTTTTTGGGGGGTGCCTATTAGTTTTTGAGTCTTTGGGTAGTTGCTTTTCAAATTCTTTTTTAGCCTTCCTATGTAACCCACACACCACCTGGGTGTGGTGTTCTGTTCCATCTAGTACTGATAACACTTAGAGAGAGATTAATGAGTCTATTCTACAGAATTAGCTAAAGGGCACATGATGTTTAGCTAATGCAGTAAAAGCTCGTGCATTTAACTCCAGAGGTCCCAGGTTTGATCCTGCCTGCCAACGGCCAGGGTCTGTAGGTGTTACACCTAATTATACTTTTACATTTTTTAAAACTTGCCAGAGTTCATGCTCCTTTCTATTTTCCTCAGTAGGATTTAAATTCCAATTTTTAAAAGATGCCTTTCTGCCTCTCGCCTCTTATAGTGCCTTATAGCCACTTATAGCTTCCCGCAGCTCCCATTGGCCGGGAATGGCGAACCACGGTCACTGGGAGCTGCGGGAGAGCATGCCTGCAGATGGTCAAGGTAAACAAAATGTCTCACAGCCCGCCAGCTGATTACCCTGATGGGCCTTGTGCCAAAGGTTGCCGGATCCCTGTATTATGTTTTATAATATGGAGAATACATTTAATTTGAGCCTCTATTATGGTGTTTTTTAAAAGTTTCCATGCAGCTTGCAAGGTGTTGTGACTGTACCCTTTAATTTGTTTAACTAGCTTCCCCATGTTTGTGTAGTTCCCCTTTCTGAAGTTAAATGCTACTGTGGTAGGTGTCTTTGATGTTTTCCCTCCCACAGGTATGTTACATTTAATTATATTATGGTTGCTATTACCAAGCTGTTTAGCTACAAGTTAAGACAACTACAATGTTAATAAAATAAATGATCAAATAAGCAAGCCCTCTCATACGTCCCAGCTTGTGTTTGGTTATGATGGAAGAAGCACACAACCGTGTCCTGGGGGAATGGCTGCAGATTGGTGCCCAAACAGAAGCCAGAAAAGACCCAGATCAGTGAGGTTGAGCCACAGGAAAGTCTTGCTGAGTCTCCGCTGCACCCTACGTGGTCATTTACAACCTTGGCTGCAAAAGGCTACCAAACGGCAATTTTTCAGTCATGTATTTTTCATCCATTCTGCCCTCTTGTGAGCGGGCCACGGAGGGGGTCAGCCAGCGGGCCGGCTCCAGAGCAAGCTACGGATAAGGCCCCATCCTGGGTGGTGGGGCCTTGGGAGCCCCCAGGCCCGGCAAGGTCTGAGGGGAAGGGCTCGCCGCACAGCAGCCCTCACAGGGGGAACTGCGGTACTGGGAAGCGGAAGGAGGGAGCGTGCGCCGGGCTCGCCTCAGGGCTGTTACCCTAGGCTAGGGCGGCTCCTGCGAGTAACAGTCAGCAGCACGTGACGCGATTCCCGCCTCTCCGGCCACAGGCTGAGCGGCTCAGTGGGCCGGAGAACGAGGGGCGGGGCTCAGGGGGCGGGTCGGTTGGTTCAGGAGAGGCTAGTTCTGGGGCACCCGGGGCGGGGCTACGTTGGCCGCTGGGTGGAGCCTGCGGGGTGGGCGGGTAACTGGACAGCGGGGGGTCCGGCTCGGGGACGGTGGGAGGAGCGGACCCTGCGTGGGGTTAGCTATATGCCATTGACATGTGGTTTCTTTGCCCACGTCAGTAATGGCGCCTGCGAGGCTTCAGTGCCTCTAAAGAAAGAAGGCACATTATTTACATATTCATCCTGGTTGACCAATAAGCGCTCGCCGTTTTGGGTGTGCCGGCTGTTGGGAAAGTCACCTGATTCGTCTTTCAAGATGGCCGCGGCACTAGGCTGCTCAGCTTGGGGAATGCAATCAGTGCGGACCGTCCCATAGCCCTTGAGTGCGCAGGGGGAGCCGGACCGATCCACCACCCCTGGGTGTTCCCTAGGAGCTGTGTGTTTAGCGCAGGGCAGCCCAGCCCAGCCCAGCCCATCCGACGCGGAGGGGTCGGGACCGCCGGTGCCTGCTGGGCGCTACGGGCCCTGATCTCCACTCATCCCAGGCAGGTCACCAGGCGGGCGCTGGGACTGGGCACGAGAGCCAGCCAGCCAGCGGGGGACGAGGGGGCTAGTGGGGAGATTTCTGGATGTGGGGGGAGGGCTGATGACCCAGGTCCTTGGTTCAGGGGTAGGACAGCAGAGGATGGGGAGCGCGGTGGGGAAAATCCACTGATGGGAGGGCTGACACGGTGTGTGGGGTGGGGGAAGGTAGCCTTGCGAAAGTGTTTGGTGAATCTCTGACCACGTCCTAATGTCTGTGTCATAAATATAAAGCACCATGTTGGGGGGTTTCTTGTACCTTTCTCTAAGCAGCTGCTGTTAAATCTGGATTCTAGATTAGGTGCACCCCTGGTCTGATCTGGTATGGCAATTCTTGTGCTACTTGTCACTTGTATTTTGAATGACTAGACCATGGAGACTAAACTCTCTCGTCTCCCTTAAGATGATCTCTCTAGATCATGACTGACTGAGAAACCTTGGCAGGTTAATATATAGGGGTGAGAAGTTCCCAGTTTGGAGAAAGCTTGAGATGGAACTGCTCATGCTGTAGCTGCTCTGTTTACTACGGTTGTCAAAATACCACATTTTACCTTCCCTACAGAAGTCAGAGTTCTTTGTTAGCACTATGCTCTCAATAAACAAACAAATTGATCCTTCCTGTTTCCTGAGAGTATTGACTCTAAGCAAGTATCAGTGCATGTTTCACAGGGATAATGTTTAAATCACCTACTTGAACAAATACTGTGGTATTGATCTTATCACTGGCTGGAAGTGCATTCCAAACTTTAAAACACTTAAACAGGTACAGATTGGTTTCTGATTCTAGATCTGTTCTGTTTCAGGTGCACTGAGGGAAGATTTGCTGTGACTTACCTCTGGATGGTTTTTCTTTTCTTCCTTTTTTTTTTTTTTTTCCTTCCTGTCTCCAGGAGTCCAGTCACAGTGGGATGATGCATCCATTTGGTAATGAGGAAGCAGCCTCTCTGGAACATCTTTTCTGGTTTTTTTGTAAATGTGTGCAGCAGGGAGACTGGGAGCTAGCACAGGCCTGTATTCCTCAGTTACATCAGTGGCAGGGGGATGGCTCTGAGAAAGTTACAGCTATTCTGCAGGCTCTAATAGCTTGTCCATCTCAGTTACGGTAAGTGCTGTGTGGGATTTTTGTCTAACTGGTGGAAATAGAACTGTGTTAAACAGGATGTATGTGATGCAATTGTCAGAAATTGAGGCTGATTCTTTATTCTTAACTATAATGGACCCCTAGAATCGGGGCCGGATTAATGCAGGGGCTTTAGGGGCTGCAGCCCTGGGCTAATGGGGGGGCGCCGGCTCAGCAGGGCTCAGGCAGGCTGCCTGCATGCTGTGGCTTCATGCCGCTCCCAGAAGCGACCACCTGCTTGCACGTCTCTGCGGCCCCTGGTGGGAACCAGCCAATGGGAGCTGTGGGGGTGACACTTGCTGGCCTAGACAGCGCACGGAGACAAGCTGTTCCCCTCTCCCCAGTGGCGTGCAGAGACGTGCCAGCACCCAGCCACTTCCGTGAGTAGCATGGGGCTATGGCAGGCAGGCAGGCAGGCAGCCTGCTTGAGCCGTGTTGCGCAACCGGCCAGGAGCTGCCTGTGGTAAGCGCTTCCCAGCCGGAGCCTGAACTTCACACCCGCTACTGCACCCCAACCCTCTTCTCCAGGTCAGAATCCCCACCTGCACCCAACTCCCTCCCAGACCTCGCATCCTCTCCTGCACCAAACTCCCTCCCAGAACCTGCACCCTTCACCCTCTTCTGCACCCCAACACTCTGCCCCAGCCTGGAGCTCACTCCTGCACCCAAACTCCCTACCAGGCCCTGCACCCCTTCCCAAGCCTGGAGCCCCCTCTTGCATCTAACTCCCTCCCAGAGCCCTCACCCTCTCCTGCATCCCAACACTCAGCCCCAGCCTGGAGTCCCTTCCTGCACCCAACTCCCTCTCAGAAAGAAACTAATATAGCAGCTGTTCTAAGGTAAGAAGTAGGCTATTTTGAATTAACTAAACTATACTGTACATGTTTTAAGACTGAAATGTAACCACAGAATGGCTTTATGTAAATTAAAAGGCAAGTTTAGTATAGCATTAGTAGCCTCGATGCCATAATTGTGATGATTTTGTTTTAAATTAGGAAAAAGACTTGTATACAGGGACCCCACAAAATATAATAGGTCCGGGCCTACAGGAGAGTTAATCCGTCCCTGCTTAGAATCCTTGAAGCAGAACATGCTTCCTTGCCAGTGTTTTTTCCTTCATGCATTCCATTATTACAGTTAACATTTGAGTGCTGACCTGCTCAGAGTTGCACTAATATATGTAGGGGACCCAGCCTCAGTCAGCTTACAACCATGTTCATATATGCAATAGAGAAAATGATGGTATAAGCACAAGATCATGCAGAAATCTAGCAAAGGTCAATTTTGAAAGACTTCACTGAAATAATGTGAGTTGGAGGAGAGGGAGTCTGTTTTAGAATTGTAATGGTGCTGACACGGAGTGCTTTTTGTTTAGAAGATGATCAACCTATTTATTTAAAATGTTGGCTTACTACTAAACACCTGAGATGATTAAAACTGAAAATTTTTAAAAATCTTATTTCTCACCACTTAAATTGTCTACTTTTCACATTTCTCAATTTGAATAGTGAAACAACCTTTAATTTCACTTGTTTTTTCTCTTGACTTCTCAAGCACTTGCATGAGGCTATTAAGGTTGGGTTTCTGACACTTCAGGGGAACTTAAAAAATTTCAACTTTTTGTAATTTTGAAAAAAGTATCAAATATTTCTTAAGTTTTGTATAACTTTTTGGTAATAATTTTTGAGTATCAACTACACAGACAGCATTCTGGGAATCATTTTTGTTTGGAGGAAAAAACACAAATTGGTGTTGCCAATAGACATGAGAAAAATAAATATATTATACTTGGTACTGGCAACACGGGTATACACTGGCTCTGTGGGGCAACTTTTCCTACTGTGAAGTGGGTAGAGATTTGTTTTGGTGCCTAGATGTTTGAAACTGATGGTATATGCTATTACCTCTGCAGGTGTGGACAGAATTACAGCCCTCAGAGACTTGCTTGGCTTTGGCTCCTTGTTCTCAAGAAATGGCTGGTGTGGGATCAGGTAAAGAAGTTTGTTCTAGTTGATCTCCAAATGGAAAATAATGTTTGTAAACAGAAAAATAATAAATTTTGAGGTTGCCTATTAAAATTTGAGACTTACTGCTATTAATAATTTCAACTGGTTCCTTAGACCATTTTCCATTAAACTTAGCAAGAAATTAAAATAAGTGTTTTGGGATTATTTTTTGAGGCCATGTGAGTTAGCTTTTTAGTGTGCATACTCAGTGTGAGATGTTCTTATGAATAGACAGCATGAGTTAGTAACTTACATTTCTATAGCCCCTTTTATCCCCAAAAGATGAAATAAACCAAGGATTGCACAATGCTTTACAAATGGCATACTTTCAGGGTATGTAGTTTACATATACAAAACTATGGGGAGGAGAGTGGTAGGCAGCTAGCACACTGCATGAGGGAGAAAGAAACAAGGCCTTCAAAAAGGGGAAGATTGGTCATGTGTTTCTTTCCTCACCTTTTTCATTCCTCTGACCCCATTGCCTAGGTTCATGAATTTTCATGATCTTTGAGGAAAGGTGACCCTATCCCAAAGGGGTTATGGGGAAGTGACAGTTGCTAGCTAAGTAGTTGGAAATAAAGAATGGAATCTGTTGGTGCAGGAACAGCCCCTAGATATCTTAGGATGGGAGAAAGGACTTTTAATCCCCAATAAAATAAATCTCTGAAGATGTCTGCCCTAAAATAGCAATTAAATAAGGTTTTGGGTTTTTTACCTGTAAACCTAAGATAGTGGCTCACATCTTCCCTATTCTTTTATCTTTTTTTCTTTTCCTGATAACTTCAGAAAATAATTCCAGCTGTTCTCCAAAGAGAAACTGAATTCTTACTCCTCTTAGAAGAACTGCAAAAGGATGTCTCAGATGAAGTCCTAAAGGTGAGCTGTGTGCCTGAAATATTGATCATTCTTAGGATGAAACTTAATGCTATGAGTTAACTTGACTGACCTTGTGTTTGAGACATTAATGTACCTTTGGTCTTCTCTGCATAAAATAAAGACAGTTGAATGTGAGGGCAGTTCAAGTTTACTCACTTTAGGTCAAGGATCTCAAACTGAAATCACCATGAGGGCCACATTACTGACACTTTTCATATAAAGATTCAAAAGCACACCCCTCCTGCTCCTGGCCCCGCCCCCCACTCCACCCCTTCCATGAGGCCCCGCCCCATTCCAACCCCTTCCCCAAAGTTCCCACCCCAACTCCGCCCCCTCCCTGTCCCTATTCCAACCCCTTCCCCAAATCCCCACCCCTGCTCCGCCTCTTCTCCGCCTCCTCCCCTGAGCGTGCAGCTCCCCACTCCCTCCTGGAAAGTGCAAAGCGCCTGGAGGTAGGCAGAGGAGCAGGGACGTGGCACACTGGGGGGGGCAGCGGGTGAGGGGAGCTTGGCGGCCGCAGGAAATAACTCAGGGGAGGGGTGGGAGGAGCTTGGCGGGCATGCGGCTCGCAGGCCACGTGTTTGAGACCCCTGCTCTAGGTAGTGAATTTGGCATATATAATGGTGATTCTGGCTATAGAGGGGATAATGTAGGCAGGTGCTGAGCAAGCTTCTCTCCATAGCCTTACTAACAATCCTGACTCCTGACCTCCAGCTGCCTCTGCTGTTGCGGTCATACATCCCCATATGCAACTGTCTGTGCACCTCAGTCCTCATGTCACTTCCTGCTACATCAGCCTTGGGGCTTCCCTGGACAGAGAGTACTATTCATATGGTAGCTTTCTGACTTGCAGAAATGGGCACTAGGTTAGAAGCATCACATCTTGACTTAATGTAGGATATGAATTTGGGCCTCAATAGAGGAAAGGCTAGTGTACGAACACAATGAATCACTGAACCTTCTTACTGGTAGGCTTTGAAATCCATAGTGACCAGAACGGCCCTTGTTTTTTAAATTGTTATTGTCCTCTACCATTCTGCTTCTTGTTCCAACTCAAAGTCAAGTTGAGGTTTGACTCCAGACAATGGAGCTGACACAGCTGTCTGGCCATGTTGGGGAAGGAGAGCTAATAATGGATGACATCAAGAAGGCTAAGGAGTTTAATGCCTATTTTGCTTCATCTTCACTAAAAAAGTTAATGGTGACCAGATACGCAACACAATTAATAACAACAAGGAGGAAGGAATGCAAGCCAAGGCATGGATCAGGATAATGAATATTTAGCTAAGTTAGATGTATTCAAGTCAGCAGGACCTGATGAAATTCATCCTGGGGTGCTTAAGGAACTAGCTGAAGCAATCTTGGAACCATTAGCAATTATCTTTGAAAATTGTTGGAGGAAAGGTGAGGTCCCAGGGGACTGGAGAAGAACAAATATAGTGCCTGTATTTAAAAAGAGGATCCAAGAGGACTTGTGGAATAATAGACCAGTCAGCCTAACTTTGATACCTAGAAAGATACTGGAGCAAATTATTAAATTTGTGGTTTTAAAAAGGTTGCTGCCAGAATTGGGGGATCTCAGTGGTGCAGTTCAAGAGGCTGCAGCCAGCTGCACAGTGATTGTTGTGGAGAACCCCTTCAGTAGGGCTGATGGGGAGGAAAGCTGCATGCCAGTTCTACAAAGGATGTAGCTGGTATGGTTTCACCATGGGACTCTGTCCTCTTATTTACCTATTTTGTACCCTTTCATCAGATCATAATGTCAGGCTGATAGATTGAAATCACACTGAAATGATTTGTCTCTGCTCGCTCCATCTCAATTGGGATTTCGTGTGTTGACGGTAGGTGTAAAGAGGTTAGGGTTTGTGAAAGCCCTTTAAATACAATAACAGTGGAATGTTGCAAACTTATCTCAAAGGCATTTGGGGAGCAGGAACTCTCTTCATAGTGCTCTTGGGGTCACAAATCCATACTTCCATTAGGTTTACTGACCCCAGCCTGAAAGAACTAATACGGTAGACCAGACTGGAGTAAAAGTGCCTTTACTAACAAGGCTTGACTGTAGGTTGCAATGGATACCAGTGCTCCTGTGTCTTGGGAGATCATTTTGTATGAAGTACAGAAATATGTCCACTGGGCCCAGGACACTGTTACTGTCTGTAATAATTCTCCAGTGCTCTATCTAGCTCATTTTCAATATCCCACACAGTGCAGGTTTCCATGACTTTACTTGTTAGATTGTTCCACAGTGTTCTAGACCTCAGACAGGAGGTTTCTTCTAATAATCAGCCTTTGCTCAGCTTCATCTAATTATCTCTAACTTTACCTCCTTACATTAGCCTAAACAATACTTCTTCCTTATTGGTATTAACCAGCTGCAAGTATTTGCTGAATGTAATTGTCTAGTCTATACTTCTGCTTTTCTCTTTGCACAATGCTAATTCTTTTGGTTTTGAAATTATGGAAGGTGGGGGAGGAAACCAATAGACACTTTGAAAGACGAATGAAGGAAAACCTGGATCTAGCTGCCAAAGTAACAAAATCAGTGGGACACTTTAATAAAAACTTGGGTTTTGTGAAGTACTTTTTTCATACAGTAGGAAGGTTTCCGTAATTAAAAACAAAAAATTCCAGTGTCAGTACTTTAAAAAAAAAAAATTCAAACAGCACCAGTGGTGGAAAGTAAAATAGGTTTTAAAAACTCTTTTGTTTTTAATAAACCAAATATTTGGATGGGGATTTGCCTTTCAAAGATTTTTAATTGTTGGCTGAATGTTTACTTTTGTAAGATTTTTAAAAAAGACTAGTTGCTAATGGTTAATAGGATCTGCAGTGATTCTAGTTAGGATGAAAATCATAAGGACTCTGTATCCTCATTTCATAAGCGGACCACCAGAAGGGGAACGGTAAGAAACTCCCTCAATAATGCAGTATTGTAGTTAGGAGCATTATGGGAGTTTTATACTTTAAACATCCAGATTTGGTCACTATTATAGACAGGGCACTGGACTAGGTGAGCGAGTATGCAGCATCTGAGCTTCTTGGGAGTCATAACCATTGATGGCGTGTGTTCGCAAAAAGTGCATTATTTTGGGATTGAAACTGAATGCCTGTAGTTCTGAATTCCTGTAGCAGAGTTGGTTGCCAAGGTAAATTAATGGTTCCAAGTGGATGTCTATTGAATCTTTAAATTTGTTGTATATCTGGTTATATTTTTTTTATTGTGTGAAAACCAAGTGGCATTCAGGCCCCCGATCGTATCTGTCTGTTTCCTCCCAGGAGCTGTTCGAAGCATTTGAATGTGTCCAGAGCAAGCATGAATCGGACAGAAAGAAAAGAGATGGCCGCACTTACAGATTCAGTGTGGAAGCAACCTCTGCTCTCCGGAAGCTTTTGTTGAGGGCTCCCCGGCGGGCACAAGCCCTGCTGGAGTTCCTGCAGGCAGAACCTGGCACACCCAGCTCTGCAGTCCAGCACAGCTGCTGTCTGCAGAATATCTACGTTGACTTTCTCCGTGACTCCTTAAAATCTCTGCAGAGGCTTCAGCGGTATCCCAAATCCTCAGGAGAATTGGATCAGAGTGAGACAGTAGATGCTATTTACAGTGCCCTTAGCGTGTTGCATTTTGAAGTGGAGCATCAGACTGGTGAGCTCCGACACTTGTGCAGGGAGCTGTTGGATGCTTGCTGGGCTGAAGGAAGCCCACTGAAGGAAGAGAGGCTACTGGGCTGCATACTGAGGAAGCAGAGCCATGCCTTGCTCAGTCTGTACAGCAACGTCTTCACAGAGAGGACAAGAGAGAAACTGCTGGGGCCAAAGTTGCCAGGAAAAGGTTTGTTTTGTTTTCTCATTAAAAGTTGGACCATTGAGACTTTGCAGGCAAGACAGGTTGGCGGGAGGAAGGGGTGGGAGTTTGGCCACATAGGGATTTTTTGTTATGGAGACTTAGTTATGGAGTCTGAATGTGGCTTTTGCTTAGTGATTCCCTAACTGTTCTACTGCTGTAAACCTTGCCCAGGGCCTGCTTCCTTCAGAGGTAGCTCTCTGTGTTTGAAAGTAATCCCATTTATGTGTCTCTCAGGTTCATCTGAGCAGTTGGAAACAGAGCGGGTAATGCTGGCTTTGTTCTCAGAGCCTGAAGAGGTTTATTCTTGGAAGACTGCCTACTTTTACTGCCTGAGCAGCAGCAGGCACTTTCTGGAGCAGATTCTGGTATGGCAATAAATATGATAGGGAGGGGAAAACCCAGTAGTGGATCAAGTTTGCACCAGGATTCCGGCATTAGAACATTTTACATTTGATTAGAGGTCTTCAGGTGTCCTGACTTTTGGTACCAAGAGATTAGCTAACTAGCAGTGGGTTTTTATTATCTGTTGACCCATCTGCAGTGTTTCATCTCTATGATTTAAGATATTGGCATGGAGGTCTCTGGAAGATTTAAACCAGTGTGGTCTGGTGGTTAGAACAGAGAACGTGGGAGATGGGACTCCTGTATTCTACTCCCAACCATGCCAGGGATTCCCACTGATTCACTGAGTAACCTTGGCAGCAACTTAACCTCTCTGTGATTCGAGTACCCCATATGTAAAATGGGGATAATGATGCTTCACAAAAGGGTTGTGGAGTTAAATGGATACTTGTGAAGCACTTGAGAGCCTGGGGTGAAAGGTGCTATTGGAGATAAAAGTGCACAAATAAAGACGTGTATTGAGGGCACAAGAATCCAGACAGATGAGCCAAGATTTATTCTGTTACTGGCTCAAAAACTCCACTAGTTTCTGCATAAAACCTATTTAAAATATGCAGAATTGGAGAGGGGGTGGATTGATTCTCTGGCTTCCACTTAGAGTGACTCCTTTTCTTTGTAGCCCAAATAAAGCCTGTAAAATCTGGGTTTGAGGAAGTTAAACTACTTTCTGAAACTACTATTGTGACAGTCCACCACCACCCTAGCAGGATTCTGCATTTTTAGAATAACAGATGCTTTCTTCCTTTTTGTTCTCTAGGTGACTGCATTAACACTATTAAAAAGGGAAGACTTCTCAGGCTTGAGCAGCTTACTGAGTCGAGAATTCAACCCCCTCAGCCGTCTTCTAGTATTGCTAGGGTGGACTCACTGTCACAGCTTAGAGTCAGCAAAAAACTTGTTGTATGCTCTTCACAAAACTCAGGCAAGTACGTGAGTGGAGAGCAGATTGAAATGGCTGAATGCTATGACTGACTGTTCAATTTGATTCCAGTCATTTTAAATTAGTTGCTTGGATTGTTAGAACAAGTCTCATTTTAGAGACTTCAGATTTGATTAACTGCATAAACTGAGATTCTGGACTTTTAAATGTCTTTCCAAATGGAAGATGTAAGGGTGAATCCTCTGGTTAGGATTTTCAACCTCTTTTTAAAAGATTTTATAAAAACAAACTTTTCCTTAAAACAAATAGTGTACAGGCAGCAGCATTGCAAGTTCGTCTTCACTACATCTTCATCAGTGTGCCTCCACTATGACCTGAATGGGGTCCTCGGGGCCATTCTCCAGGGCCCATTCAGTCCTTGACCTCAGAAACTCAATGCCAAATAGTGCCAGTGGTTTTGACTTTGTATTGTGGGTACTTATGCCCAGGAACTGCATTGAGACACTTAGTCCATTTCACATGTGCCACTGAACTTGTAGGCACTATTGATCTGAGTTGAGCGGTGCCATTCACTTAGTCCTGAATGCCCAAAATAAAATCCAAAGTAGTGTAAATGTCAGAGCTGAAACTAGAGCGTCCACTTTATTTTGGAATCTTCTTCCTTTTCTGGGTTAGCAGAGCTTTTAAACACTAAGCCTGTAGTTCCAATCCAAGCAGTATTGGTGAATGGTTGCCTTGGACAACTGATAATGGGATACTGAGCCTTTCACTTCTAGATCATTGATTGAACTCCATCCCAGGTCAATAATGTCTTAAGGGAGTTACCGTCTGATGCCTGGTCAGTGACCTGTATAAGATAGCACAGTCTCAGATCAGTGTTTAGTGGGCAGGCATCCATAGCAGAACATAGGCATATTGGAGGTGAGTCTGTAGGCAGCGTGTACTTCTAACCCATACAGTATCCATTCTGGGTATATAACTAGAGTGACAGCTTTGGAGATGTAAGTCCTGTAGTATCTTTCAGAAGCACTAGATTCTCTTTACAAATAAAATATTAAAAGCTACAGGGATGAGCTTACAGACTGGAAAAAATGACTGTCCAGTTTAGATTGCTTAACCTTAACAGGGCCCCTTCAAAACAAAATGTAGTTATCTATCCTCCATTTTGTTGCTTTAATGTGTAAATAAAGTAAAGGTGCAGAAATCTGCCCATCTAAATATGTTAAGATTCCTTTAGCCATTAAACATCACACATGTGAACCAAACTCTGATTTTGTGCTATTCTTGGTAAGGTAGAGGGATCTGGTGTAAATGTGATCTCTTCATTTTATGTTAGCTGAGGCTAATTTGCTCTGTCTCTCTCTAACAGGGTCTGTGCAATGACTCAGTATTAAAAGAGTTCTGTGATGGGCTGTGGGCTCAAGTGGAGGTTCTTGAATGGTGCACACAGCAAAACAGGTGAAACAGCCAGAAGCACTCTTTTTTTACAAACCATGTATTTTGACAGGCTCCCCACGTAGTCAGAATTACATATGTAGATGTTTAATATACAAATGCCAAGTATACAATATCTATGCCACGTCTCCATTAGTGGCCATAAGCTATAGAAACTTGATGCTTGTCTACGTTTTTATTTAATTTTTTTAAATTCGCAAGTTGAGTCAGTGTTAATACTGGAGGATCCTTGGTGTAGACAAGGTTCAGGTGGTGGACCCATTTTCACCATTTTGATTAGTCTTGCTTTGTCTTGTAGTATTACTATCCCAAAGAAGATTCTTTTGCAACACTTGTACAGTCTGGATTGCCACTCTGCACTCTACTCTCTTCATCACCTCACCAACCTTCTGGCCCTGAATGAAGAGGATGTCATTGAGCTTCTTCAGAAGGTTCCAGCCAGAGACCAGCAGACAAAGGGTAAATGAGTAGGAATGTCATTTAAAAGTATTCTTCTGCAGAGTCCACTCAGCATATACTTTTAAATTTCTCATCATGCTGATAGTACTCCCGTCTGGAAGGATCAGTGCATACAACTTGCACTTTGCAAATCATAAACATATCACTTAGCAGAACTTAAACCCAACTCCATAGGGTGTAGGAAAGTGATTCTCACCAATTTCCATTTTAAAGGAGAACTGTCTCCTATGAGAAAGTTATGAAACCCAGTTAGCTTGGTTTTTGTTTTTCCCCTGCATGCGGGAGCTGTGTGTGTCTGTGTATGGAATGGGTAATTTCAAGTTGAGTTGTTTAAATGAACCAACAATTTTCAATCAAAGAACTTGCAGTAATGCTGAATCTTTCTGATTTCTTTTGCTCTCTAAAAGGAAGCCAGTTCTTTATCTCCTACCACAAAGTGTCAAGATGGTGGCATCCTATTTTTTAACTTTGTGTGTGTGTGTGTTATGGCAGGGAGTTGGGGATCAATTAGTGCCCCTAATGAACAGAGGTTTATCTCTCTCACCTTCCGGCTCCCTGGTCCTGTTCAAATAAATGTCTGTGAAACAGAGCAGAGGTAAATGTTGGGCTGCAGTTGGTCATGAGATAGGCCTAGGAGGAAACCCAACCTGGGGCATTCTTCTGGGGTTCCCTTCCCCCCCCCCCTGCTTTTCTTTTTTCTTCTTTCAATTCTGTTGTAATTATCACACTCAGTCAGCAAGATCTTTTTTTTTTTCTTTCCCCCAAGGCCTGTTATTGAGACTTATTTTGCTGCTGTGCCATTACATTAACTTAGTGCATTACTCCTCTTTGAGTTAGATGTTTATTAGCATCTCTGTTATAATATAGGACTCCACCTTTAAATATCTGCTAATGAAATACTATCAGAGACCTCTCTGGGGTGGGAAGACTCAGGCCACTTAGATCTGCCTGAGTCATGCAGCTGCACAGAAGGATAATTCTAGCCCTGGTTTCACTTCTCTAAGATCACTTTTTAATTTACAGAACTAGTTAATGAAAATTAAGCCTTCCCTTTTCTTCCAGCTCAGGGGTGAATTAAGAGACTTGCATTTAAAAGGGGTGCTGTGACTGTGAATTCTTTTACAATTCAGCTTCCTGACAGAGTAAATTTAGATAACATATCCTGAAATTGAAAGAGTGGGGGGACGGGAAGTCTAAAAAAACTGAGTTTTCTACTCCGATGATGATGATTAGAAGGGTAATTTGGGTGGGCCCAAAAATAGCAGCACATACGAGGAAAAGGCTTCCACCCACCTTGCTTCCTTCCTGTGCATGCACCTGTCTGCTGCTGGCTTAGTTTAATTTTTGCTGCTGCTGTTACTGGTTAACACCCTCCTGGGGAAGAGCATGCTTCTGAGCTTCCCTCTCAGATCAGTGTATCAGGGTAATGTCTTTTTTAGTGCATGAGACAGTATAATTGACCATGAACAAAACAATGAAACTGACCAGACACAAAGTGCTGTCAAATGCACAGACTGGAGTATGGGTTATATGATACCTGGCTAAAACACCAGCAGCCACCTTTCCTAAACTATCATTCCTGCAGTTGTTACCACCTACAGAACTACAGTGGTGGGAAGTTTCAGGAAAAAAAGACTAGTCTAAACATAGCCCTATTAGCAGCTGTTGCACTTCTGCTTCCAATGTGGAAAGGACCCAAATAAAATGTTTCAGTTATAATGGTGTTCAGAGACACAGTGAGATGATGATTTATGTTCGAATAGTCTGGATGAAGACTTTTTCTGGAAACCCATGTGAGTCAAACTCTCTGCTCTAGTCTGTGTGGTTGTGTCTGCACTTACGCATTTCTGAAAATCTCCCACCATTATTTTAGCAAGAGAGGATGTATCGCTACAGACTGGAGACTGGTGTTTTCAACATTGCAATTAGGCCAGCAGCGGGTGTTTGTGTCTGCTGACTCAGGCTTATGTGGCTTGGGCTACGGGGGGGCTGTCTAATTGGGATGTAGACACTCAGGCTGGAGCCCAGGTTCTGGGACTCTCTCCCCCATTGTGGGGTTCTAGAGCCTGGGCTCCAGCCCAAGCTCGAACATCTACACCACAATTAGACAGCCCTACAGCCTGGGACCCATGAGCCCGAGTCAACAGACACAGGCCAACGGCGGGTATTTAGTTGCAGTGTAGACATACCCTTAGAGGACAGGATGGTAAAAACACCCGAGTACTGTCTACACTCCACCATTGCTACCACCAGTAGAACTGCAATGATGGATCTTAGGGTGTGCTTACACTGGCAGATTTGTTTTCTGTAAAACTCCTTAGTTTTATGGCATCATTCTCAGAAAAATCTGTGCTCGTGGTTTTCATGGAAACAATGTTTGAGCACTTTGATTAACATAGTTCAAACACTGTTCTAGCTATTGCAGTTCAGCTCCCAGTGTTTGGACAGGACCATAGGCATTATGTGACTCCAGTGTATTGCTTTTGAATAGTTCATGAATACCCACGCTGCACTACCAGCAGGCAGATGGGCTGGTCCAGTCCTTCTATAAAAAAAGTACTACTCTGTTGTACAGTAGTGGTCCCAAACACTACTGTAACATTGTTTTAAATGACAGGTTTCAGAGTAACAGCCGTGTTAGTCTGTATTCGCAAAAAGAAAAGGAGGACTTGTGGCACCTTAGAGACTAACACATTTATTTGAGCATAAGCTTTCGTGAGCTACAGCTCACTTCATCACGAAAGCTTATGCTCAAATAAATTGGTTAGTCTCTAAGGTGCCACAAGTACTCCTTTTCTTATTGTTTTAAATGGTAGTGTTTGGGAACCACTACTGTACTATAATATACTATCTATTAGAAACCAATACATTTATCTACATAGGGAGCATAAGTTGTACTGAAAGCAGAAATGCCATAATATGCTACTACCTGTGTGTTTTGTTCCCTGATGAGCTGGGGGTGACTTGTACACTGTATTCAGCTCTGCTGTTTTAATGTGATAAGAAGGGACCACATTTTTAGCATCTGACACCTTTTCTGCCTGCAAAACAAGCTGGGAAGGGTGGGGGAGACCTTTCAAGCTACTGGTATCTGTCATAAAGAAACCAAAAGGGCATAATTCCCTTATTTCCTTCAAATCCTTTACTGGTCACCTTTAATCATGCTTAATAGTCATGCTTAAGTGTTGTTCAAGTGAGGTAGCGCCCAAACTAGGTTTTAAAAGTTTGATCAGCCAGTTTGGCTGGAGTCAAACTATAATACAGCTAGGTTAATACAAATTCTTTAAAGCAGTTCATAAACTAGTTTGGCCACAATTGTGGCCAGTCTGCCCAAGGAAAATCTACCATGTTGCAGGACATGTTATAACATGCTAGCATTCAACCTGGTTAAAATAAGGTTTGGCCTTGCATTGTATATGCATCAACACAACTCAGTCCTATCTACACTGCAAGGCCAAACCATGTATTGAATGTGTTTAACTCTTCTGTGTTGTAACCACATCCAGCAACACAGACCTTTAGGCAATGTTTATACTAGGATAGATTTGCTTAAATTTCCCACTGTTGCCAAGTATGGATGTTGTTCTCTGTTCTTTGTCCCATATATTGTTAAATCATAATCTCATGGAGGAAGGCTGGGTGGAGGTCAGCTGTGGAAGGCCACCTGTATAAGAAGTGGCTGGAGGAGACTGACTGTGGGGTGCGCAGGGTCAAGGATGATGATCAGGTATAGGAAATGACAAGAAGAAAGGGCAGAGCCACTCATGGGAGAAAGAAACTAAGAGAGCATCAAGATGACTTGAATTATCAGAATGTAAGGAAGTGGCAGAAGATGAAATGGGAACCAAGCTATGCCAGGGTCTTGAAGATGTGTGATGTATAGATGTGAGAGAGAGGGAAAAAAAATCAATACAGAGTTTCAAAGAAAGCAGACAACATAGCTGGCATAGTAAACAAGGAAGATGATTTTGATAGCTGTATGTTGGAGGATATTGAGGGTTGTGATGCGGAACCTGGAGAAAACCAAGAGGAAGAGACTGCAGTAAGTGAAGCAAAAGATTAAAAAACCAAGGGTTTAGAAATAGAATTGGAGAGTAAGAGGCAGATTTGAGATGTAGAGAATTTAACAATAGTCAGGGTGGAATAGAGCGTAAAGCAGGTAGAGGAGTCTTAAAACACAAAGATTGGGAACCTGCATGACAGGAATTATGGTGGAATCGTCTATGGAATTGTCTAGTAAATAACTCTGATTTGAGGTATTTAATTCCGTGGAAGCATGTCTACAACTTGAAATATAAGAATTAAAGGGCACCTATCAATTTGAAAATCTTACTTCTGTCAGAACACTTTGACCCTACTGTAGTCACGAGTACCCCATAAGGAGACTATACCCAAGACAAGTCAATAGGGATGTGGGGCAAAATTACTTTTCCTTTTTTTAAATTGTATTGACTTTTGTGCAGTTGTTTTCACTGCCTTCAGCAGGAGGGAAACTAACTAACAAATTATACTGCGGAACACTTGCCCTCTTTATAAACATCCGTACAGGAAGGGCAGAAAAATCCCTACTTTCATTTTCTAAAAGGAATTCAGGATGGAGGGGAATTTGAAGACCTGTTAGAAACTAGAATTAGTCAGTGTCCCTCAAAATGTGTGAGAATTTACCCTCCTATGTTTCATTTTGCAGCGGTGCCGGTTCCCAGCCTCCTGAGTCAGCAACGCAACCTGGTGCTCTTCTGGGCATTTTGCGCCATGAAATACGCAATCTATGCACTGTGTGTGAATTCGCACCGTCATTCGAAGTGCAAGGACTGCATGCACAGCCTTCTCAGTGACCTCCCTGTGGACTCGACCCCTCTTAAAGACCCACCAGGAGATTGGCCTCCTTGCCTAGGTTTAGTAGCTTGTACATATCTAGTTGCTAGATTCTGTGGATTGTAATTCATTTTAATATTAAACTGTGAACATGTATACTTTCTTTATCCAAAGAGTTATTTTACTTACAAGCAAATTAAAGTTATTTACTTACAAGCAAATAAACCTCACAGCATCTATGTGAGGTAGATAAGTGTTACACATAATAGTAATAGATGTAGAAAGTAAGTTACTCACCTTTGTAAAGCACTCTAAAATCCTTAGATTAAAAACATTCTGTAAGTGGAAAATATTAGCATTAATGGGATATTTTAGCTGGGATTTTTTTAAAAGAGCTTGATATTTTTGTAGCTAACGTTGTGGTTACATAGTCTTTCTTAGTGGCCACAAGCTATAGAAATGTGCTAAAATGGAAGAAATCTGAGTTTGGGCATCAGGGCATAAGATGGTCACTGTTGGGGTCAGGGAGGACTAATTCCCTGCTCCCTCGTCGCACGTTTAGATGCTTTATCAGGAGAGAAATGTTCACCTCTGAACTGTTAGCGTTGGTCATAGCTGGAGGCAGGATATTGAGCTAGATGGACCAGTGCTCTGAACTGATATGGCAAAGATTCTTATAAAAGTCCATTGCCATCTTGTTCACTAATGGCTCTCTTGGTTCCCATTCTTGTAACTTTGAGCACCATTGTGGAATCAGAAATGGGGTAGGGGAGGAGGAAACAATTCCTGGAAAATGTTTTAAGTGTGTTTTTTATTTCTTTTTTTATAACACATACAGATTGTCCAGCTATTTTTCCTCAGTATCTTGCCAAGTGCCAGCAGTTCTTACGGCGTGTCCCTGCTCCTCTGCATCTGGAGCTTCTGGAGAACATCTTCTCCCTGCTTTTTGTCTCCTATAGTGACCTCTACACAGAGACTCCCCTGCTCGAGGACTATGCAGAAGAGGACGATATTGTGAAAAAGAGCTGTGGTGCTGGGAACTTGGATGGTAGTGCCAGCCGAGAGTCTTCCACCTCAGAAAGTCCACAGCACCCAGCAGAGCCTGAAAGGAAGGCAGAGAGACATCCTCAGGCCCCCCGGACAGTCTACCATGATACCCAAACTCTGCTTGGCTCAGAATTGAGTGGTGAGACCTGTGAATCCTCCAGGCTGAGCTATCTAGATCTGAAACATTTTGCCAGTGGTGTCAGTGGATTTTTAGTGGATGATCTGGCAGTGGATGCCTTCCTCAAGATGCTCCTCAACCACCTGCAAGAAATTCAAAGTTCTCTCCCATGGGATTCGAGTAATGTGCCCCATGAGGAGCTGGAGTTGGTGGAGTGCTTGAATTTCTCTGTGAATAGAGACGTCTTTGGGAGCAGAGTGCTGCAGTTCTCCAAATACCTCTCTGAAGCTCAATGGAGATACAAAGTAGTGATGAGTAACAGAAACACAGGTAAGATCCACTGGGATCTCAGTAGTGCCAGCTTGGTGATCCTTGAATTGAAAGATCTACAGCACGCGTGGGAGAGGAGCTCATTAATCTGGTGGGCTCGTGTACTGGTCTTTAGTGTAGCTTGCAATGACTGTTTTCTCCATTTCTTCTTTTGTCTGCTTCACAAAGCTGCTACATGATGTGGGATGGCTGGAAGATTCTCCTCTAGAGAGGCCCAGGGCTGGGAAAACAGTAGGTAGTGCAGGTCAGTTTTGAGGTGTAGTGCTAATGTCTTCTGGAGCTTGTGTGGGCTCAGACTTAGCAGAACATTCATGGAGCTGAAGTGTTGTGACCTTTTCTCCAACAAACCTGACTCCAGAGGGTGTATTAAATATTAGTTACTTTGAGCAGAGCCCGGGGCAGTAGCATACTGATAGGAATCCCAGAACCTTCCTTGACATCTGTGGACAGATGAGTCTGAACTTCTCACTAGGGCATTGCCCTGGACCACGCTGTTGCATGTTCATCCTTATTTGTACTAGGTGCCTAGTTTCTTGCTATATATCTGGTCATTTTTTTTGTCATGACCAGTTGCCAGCCAGTGCATTTATATGTGTATAATGACGACTCCTAAAGAAATCACTAACACTGCTACTCTTTCAGAAAATCAGCTTGCAGCCTCCAAGAGACACTACTCCTTAATCAGACGCTCCAGCTTGAGGAAGCGCCGTCAAACTCAAAGATGGAGGATGGGTGAGTTAAGAAATTGCCGTGGAGGCTGCATTGCAAGTGCATGTCATGTCATGTCACCTGGATAGGAAACTAATTGGTGGTGTCTTAAGATGTGTGGCTCACAGGACTGGAAATTGGCCTAGTACTCTATCTCCTCTAGCTCTCTAATCAGTATCCTCGATAAATACAATTGGTGTTCTGTGTGAAGTGTGGCTGGTCCTAGTCCAGTACCCATTGGTTAGATGTCATTATCCCAAAATCCACCTCATAATTAAAAGGAAACACACTTAAAACTGATGCATGAAAATAATTCTTCCTATACATATGATAACTCTGTGGAACTTGCAAGATACTGTGGGGTTTTTTTAAAAAAGCCTCCCCCCCCCCCCCGCAAAAAAAAAAAAAATCTGTTTATGACCATGAATGAGCATAGCATCTGCAGTGATAGAAAGTGGGTTAAAAATTACAGTAGCCTTTGAGTCTCCTGCCTCAAGACTTAAACTGATCACCTTATGGGGAAGAAAATCTGACATCCTTTTCAGCTCTCAAACAACATTGTAGAACTAGGGTTATTCTTGGAATGGGAGTGGTTACATTTTCCTTTGAAGCATCTGATGTTCTCCACTAGCAGGAGACCAGACTGGATGGCCCACTCTTCTGTTCCAGAGTGAGTGTCGTCTTTAAGTGATGGCTCGTGTCAAGACCACGTCAGTGGTACCTTGCATTTGCCTAATAATGTGTGTTATCCCCAGTGAGCTCTTTTGCCCAGAAGAGGAGCTTTGATTGCCCTGTCTGGGTCCGATATATTTCTCGTGCTGTTTTTATTTTCTACTTCAGATTGTAAAGAGGGAACTTCAAGTCAATCACGGGAGAGTACAAGCAGTGAATTGAGCACCAGCACATCAGGTACTAAATCTCATTGAAAGGATATATTTGTTTTGTCGTTACACAATGATATAATGCAGTACTGAAATTAACTGATTGGTTTGTGCACATCACTACTCTGTGCAGGATGGAGTCATTAGACTTTCAGACTTTCTCCTGCTAACAGAGATTCTAATTTGAATGCCATGGACCTGTTCTTTTTGGGACAGGAAGATCAGCACTCTCTTGCTGCTTCTGTGATTTTGCAAATGGCTGTGTTGTGCAGCATAGTGACAATTGTGAACCTCTAGGAGGCCACAGACTTGTTAAATATAAAATATTTAAATTCATAAAAAGGCTTACAGAACTGCAACTGCCCTCTCCCAAACACTGGGACACCAGGGCCCTGAATTGTCTTCTCTCTTATTATTACAATATAAATATATATTGTGTACGTTTAGGAGCTAATGCATTAATACAGAACACGTATGTGCTTGGATGGAGTTATGGTTGTGGTAGGAGCTAGAACTGTGACTCTGACTGTTGTGCCTTTAAAATATCACTGATAAAGTCACACTAATCCGGAGCCTGAGGTGACCCCACATACCTTTCTAAGGCATCTGGCATTGTGGTATCTAAGTGCCATGCTGACTTCATTGGAGGCTGTGTGGGTTCATCACCTCTCAAGACCATGGCTTCTTTGCTTGACTCATGTCTGTTGACAGTTGTTCTGGAATGCTTTGTCTGAATGATGCTATATAAAAACTGTCTTTTTCTGTGGAATACAGAGTCTATTGGACCTGAAGTTGCCTTTCAGCTTCTTTGTCCAATCAGCAGTCACAGTTGCTACTTGACTGAGTACCTGTCACCTCAGGCTGTGATCTTGGCTAATCTCACAAGCTAAATAGGAATAGACCTGGTCAGCACTTGATTAGAAAACCACCAGTGAACACCTAGAGTTCTATATCAACATCGTCGTCTGATTCAGTACCTGAGACTCATACCTCTGTTACTACTGGGCCAGTGCCCCTGCTGATGCTTGGAGATGGTGGGCTGCTGGGGGGTGCTGTCCTTCAGGTGAATTGTAAAACTGAGGTCCAGATCAGTAATAGTTATTGAAGATCCCATGAAAAATATAACAGTAGGATTGTTAACTGAAAATGTTCTTCACTTTCTGGCCTAAATAGTTGTGTGATGCTGCAGTGTTTATTAAACAGGGTCTGCCGCAGAGGCAGGTGATGGGTGAACTGATCTCTGTAAAGTGCTTTGGATTCTTTGCAGTGGGAGGCATTATATATGATCGTGATCAGCTGGATGTTGGTCACTTAAAGCAGACAATACAACCCCTTACAACTGTTTTGTAAACCCTGCTTCAAATTCCCCACCTCCATATTCAAGCTGAGAAGCATTGGTACTTGATAAGTTTATTTCAATTATAACCCAGCATGTTGTTTCCCTCTTTGCTCTTGTAGAGGGAAGTACCAGTACTGTGTCTGGCTGGAGTGACCTGGAATGTAGGCTGAAGCCTCAGCAGCAGAACCTCCTCATCCCCATGATGCTCTCCCCACCTGAGTCACTCCTAGTCTCCTGTATCCTGAGGGGGAACTTCATAGAAGCCCATCAGGTAAGTGTGTGTGTGATCATTGCTACATAAAACTTGGAAGTTGGTTCTGTATGGAAGCTGCGCTGGTGATGGTTGAGGAGATCTGTATTGAATTTCTACTGTGCTAGCCAGCTGGGTTTTGAAGAACACAAATCCAGGTGTCAGAGGGAATCCAGCAGCAGGAGGGAAACCAGCATCTAAGCCACTACCCTCAAGGAAGTTTTTTCTTTCTCTTTTTAAAAATACCCTCTTTTCACCTGGGTATTCAAAGTTTGCAAAGGCTTTACCAGGCCTGGGCCTAACTTAAGGTATGTCTACACTACGAAATTAGGTCGATTTTATAGAAGTCAATTTTTAGAAACCGATTTTATACAATCGATTGCGTCCACACTAAGTGCATTAAGTCGGCAGAGTGCATCCTCACTACCATGGCTAGCGTCGACTTACAGAGCGGTGCACTGTGGGTAGCTATCCCACAGTTCCCGCAGTCTTCGCTGCCTATTGGATTTCTGGGTTAAGCTCCCCATGCCTGATGGGGCAAAAACATTGTCGCGGGTGATTTTGGGTACATGTCGTCAGGCCCCCTCCCTCCGTGAAAGCAACGGCAGACAATTGTTTCGTGCCTTTTTTCCTGGGTTACCTGTGCAGATGCCATACCACGGCAAGCATGGGGCCTGCTCAGCTCACCGTCACCGTACATCTCCTGGGTGCTGCTGGCAGACGTGGTACTGCATTGCTACACAGCAGCAGCTCCTTGCCTTCGTGGCAGACGGTGCAATAGGACTGATAGCCGTCGTACATCTCCTGGGTGCTCCTGGCAGACCTCAGTGAGATTGATCAGGGGCGCCTGGACAGACATAGCTATTCTACTCTTAGGGCACCGAATGGGAGCCAGAGACTCCAGGTCATTCTCTTCTTTAAGTTTTGTCTCATAGAGATTCAGTCCTGCCTGGAATATCATGTGAGCTGGAGGCTTCTGCCTCAGGCTGCTCTCCCAGCTGGCAGCACCACGCGGTTGCACCTACCCCAGCCCACCCCTTGCTCCCACGGCTCATGAAGCCTGGACAGTAGTAAGGAGCGGTACAACTATAGGCTGAGCAAGTGCAGAACAGTGGTAGAATGTGCCTTTGGACGTTTAAAAGCTTGCTGGCGTTGTTTGCTGACTAGGTCAGACCTCAGCGCAATCAACATTCCCATTGTTATTGCTGCTTGCTGTGTGCTCCATAATATCTGTGAGACAAAGGGGGTGACGTTTATGGCAGGGTTGGAGGTTGAGGCAAATCACCTGGTGTCCGATTTTGAGCAGCCAGATACCAGGGCGATTAGAAGAGCACAGCAAGGCAGGTTGCGCATCAGAGAGGCTTTGCAAACCAGTTTCGTGACTGGCCAGGCTTCGGTGTGACAGTGGTGTGTGTTTCTCCTTGATGCAAACCTGCCCCCTTTGTTGATTTTAATTCCCTGTAAGCCAACCACCCTCCCCCCTTCGAAATAAAGTAACTATTGTTTTGAAACCATGCATTCTTTCTTTATTAATTTAAAAAAAAAAAAAAAAAGAGATAACGGACAAGGTAGCCTGGGTGGGTTGGGGTGCGGGAGGAGGGAAGGACAAGGCCATATTGCTTATTGTAGCCACACTAAAAATCAAACTGTTTGAATGCCAGCCTTCTGTTGCTTGGGCCATCCTCTGGAGTGGAGTGGCTGGGTGCCCGGAGCCTCCCCGCCCCCGCGTTCTTGGGTGTCTGGGTGAGGAGGCTGTGGAACATGGGGAGGAGGGTAGGTGGTTATACAGTGGATGCAGCAGGGGTCTGTGCTCTTGTTGGCTTTCCTGCAGCTCCAACAGACGCTTCGTGTCCGTTTGCTCCCCCATTAGCCTCAGCATCGCATCCTGCCTCTGCTCTTTGCGCTCACTTAATTCTTTCCTGGCCTCTGTGCATTAAGCCGTGCCCTATCAGTGTGGGAGGACTGCATGAGCTCGGAAAACATGTCATCACGAGTGTGTTTTTTTTCGCCTTCTAATCTGCGATAACCTTAGGGACGGAGATGATAGGGGGAGCGTAGAAACATTCTATGCTCTACAATTCTGGGGGGACTGCATGGTCACCTGTGCTGCTGAGTTCACCATGCTGACCAAACAGGAAGTGACATTCAAAAATTCCCAGGGGTTTTCCTGTGTACCTGGCTAGTGCATCGGAGTTCAAAGTGCTGTCCAGAGCAGTCACAATGGAGCACTCTGGGATAGCTCCTGGAAGCCAATACTGTCAATTTGCGTCCGCACTACCCCAAGTTCGACCCAGCAAGGGCAATTTTAGCGCTGCTCCCCTTGTCAGGGAGGTGTACAGAAGTTGATTTTAAGAGCCCTTTAGGTCGATGGAACGGGGTTGGTTGTGTGGATGCAGTCATTTTTAAATCAACATAACGCGGCTAAGTGGGATCTAACCCCGTAGTGTAGACCAGGTCTTAGTGTTCCAGCTGGGTGAGGGAGAAGGTGAAGAGCCCATGTGTGAAACACCACTCTTGAATGAGAGGCAGTATTTGAGCTATTTTTTGGTCACTGATCCAAAAAACATGACTCCACCACATTCATGCCCAGTTGTAGTATGTAAACGCACGCTGTAGTCCCCTAGCTATTGGCTTGGACTGGTGTGTATGGCACACTTGCTTTATGGGCAGGTGAAGGTGGTGTGTTTTGTGGCCAGGCTGTCAGAACAGGAGGCCCAAGGTCTGTGTGCAGAAGTGTCTGCCCTTGACTCCTAGACCCCTCATTTACGTGTGCAGTTAGCCAACGTGTGCATGCAATTGTGCCTCTATATTGCAACACTCAGTTACAATTGCATGTGCATTTTTGTATGTAGCTTTCAGGCTGTCTTTCTGAAAAACTGGCCTGAAGTATTTTGGCAGTTGAATCCTCAAGAAAGTGCAGTGGCTTGGCTAAGATTGAGAGGGCCATTGTCAAGTGCTTTTGCATAGTTACCCATGTGTCGGCAGTAGGTAAATGTCAAGCCCTTAAACAATTCCAGTTAGCGAACATGGTATTTTTATTTTCATCTCCTGGGACTAACAGATCTGTTTTCTTTGCTACTTTGTGTCTCTACAACACTGCTAACAGGACTTGGAACAGGGTTTAACTGGTGAACCCCTGGTGTGCGGGTTGCTAATATAACTTTAGAATGTTCTAGAGGGTATTCCCTGGCTGATAAGAACTAATTTACACTGTGGGACTAGCTACTTCATCTTTTTAATGTACAATATATTGGAGTCTTGTAACATCTTTAAAAGTGAGTTGTTAAAGTGAATCCAAATCCAGTGTTATGGCACCTGCAAGCAGAGCTATAGAGCTATAATTGCAAAAATGCTTCCATTATAAATCCCTGTTTTCAGGCATCTATAACTTTCTGAATAAAATTGCCATGTGGGCTGAAATTACTCAAGTTGAGGCTTTTTTTTAAGTTTAGTAAAATGTTATGTAGCCTTTCAAACAGTATTTTGAAATATGGTATTACTTGCATTCATTGTTACCTGTGACAGGTGGCTTTGATGTTTAATCTGGAGTCTTCGGCTTGCTATGGTGAGCTGGTTTTCATGGAACGCTATCAAGAGGTGGTGCGGGAGCTCGCAAAAGTGGAGCATAAAATTGTGTATCAGTCAGCTGATGGTATTGGAGGAATCAGGAGATCTGGCAGTGGCCGCTCAACGCTTCAGGCTATTGGGAGTGCAGCAGCGGCAGGTAAGGATTGAATCCTACAAATTAGAGATGAGGAATCTGGCTAAGAGGTGGAAGACAAATAAGGAAGAACAAGAGCTCAGATGATACAGCGGTGACTATGATATGATTGCTTAGAGGAATAAACTGGCCTTTCTGTATTAATGGCCTAGAAAATGAGAACAACAGGGAGCTGACAATCTATGGGTAATAGTTATTTAGGCTTTTAAAAACTGGAGATGACTGAGGAACTTCAGAATAACCTTACAAAGTTGTAAATCTGGGCAACATGGTAGATGGTAGTCAATGTTGATGAGTACAAGGTGGTGCATGTTGTCAGAACAAAATAAACTATTCAGACTGTCATGTTGCTGGGTTCTAAATTAGCTGTAACCACTCAGGGAAATTAACCAGGCATCTTTGTGAATAGCTCAGTGTGAACCTCTGTTCCATGTGCAGCAGTGGTCCAAAAAGCAGACCAGATGCTGAATTGCATTAGTAAAGGACCAAAGAATTATCCATTATGGGACATAGAATATTTGTTCAGTTTAACCAGTAACTGCATGTTTTGCTGGATTGTTTAGGTATGGTATTTTATTCCATCTCGGATGTTACTGATAAGTTGCTTGCCACCTCTGGAAGCCTTGTCCCTACTCTCCAAGAAAACTTTTGGACTAGCAGCATCCAGCTGGAGCATACAGATCCTATGAGTGAAGTTGTGGCAGACCTCAGCCCTTCAGCAATGGCAGCATTTGACTTAGCTTGTACTCAGTGCCACCAGTGGAAAACCTGCAAACAGCTGTTGGAAACAGCAGAGAGACGATTACATAATAGCTTTGAAACAAGGGGTAGGTTTCCCCTTCCTCTGTTCAGCTGTGTGGGATTGGGGAAAAATGCCTGTATGCTCTATCTAGTTTTAAAATAACTATAGTTCATAGTAACAATGGAGTTCTAATGAAGGAACATGATTTATGTAAGCTTATCATTCTGTCATATATGTTTTCCATCCTCAACCCCTACTTTCCCTCCCTTGTCCAATGTTGCTTTTAGGCCGCAGACTTGACTTCATTCTACTTCACTCTGATGGCATAAGGGGTTTCCCAGCAGTTCTTCAACAAATAAATAAAATTCTCAACTATTCTTGTATGTCGCAAGGACAATCCAAATCAGGTAAGTGTTTTCCCTTCTGCATGTTTTGAGGTTTTGGTTTTTGTTGTATTGGTTGCTAGTTTTTTCCGGGGCTAGGGAGTACATGTGCAGATTTTATGCTGCTTCTGAAATTTCTTTTGTATGCTAAATTGGTATCTATTCCCTTTGTATTATGGAAGAGTATCTGTTTAATGTATCAGCAACTTTTTTGGGTGTACTGAAAATCCATAAACTGGATTTGGCCTTTACCACAATGGATAAGTAAATATAGCTAAGTAGTTGCTCATTAAACAGAGTCTTCCAAAGATTTCCATAAAGCACCATGGAAAAATATAGCTTGCCATAGAATAGCTTGCGATGTGGAAGCCATTGGGAACTGCTTCTAAAAGAGCTTAATATAAATGATTAAATTTGATGTGTTTGATTTTTAAAATTTGAAATGACAAAATTTATCAAATCTTTTCATGTTTTTCTCTTTGGCACAGGCATGCACTAAAACTTTCAGAAGCACATACATGCATCTCTCTGCAAATTAGGTTGACTGTTGCATGAGTAGTTTTGGGTGCACATATACATACATACATACATACATCTATCTTTGAAAATCTAGTCCAGCATACAAGATGTGAAAAACTGACTTGAGCTGGGCATGTGGCTAGGGAAGAGAGGGCTGGAAGCAGCAGGCACCTTCCCCAGAGAGGGAACCAGAGAGCACCAGCTTCTCAGGAGGGACGGCAGAGCTGAAGACTAGAACAGCTCCTTTCATTGAAGGGTAATGGGAACCAGAGAGCAAAAGGGCTGGAGTTTGATTGGAGGGGATGGGGAGCCAGGAAGCAAGGGGGATTGAGTTTCTACTCCCCATCCTAAGGGTATGTCTACACTGCTGAGTAAGCCCAGGGTTTGAACTCAGGCTCAAGCCTCTAACCTCCTTTCTGTCTGCACACAAATCACACTAATCCAGGGCTTGGATCAGGGCCCCCACAAGGGTGGAGGGTTCAAGCCTGAGTCAAGCCAAGGAGTCTGCCAAAAGTATTCCACAATCTCATGGTCTGACTTTCTTTGTCCTCTGGACAATCAAGTTTGGCGTACAGTCAAGCTTTTCCACACTGCACCATGAACAAAGGGCTAGAGTGGCCACATTTTGGAGGGTGCTAGGAAATCTGGAATATGGGTGCTTGGACTCGGGCCCACATAATGCATGTGCTGGAGTCCCAGGCTGGGACAACAATTCCTAACCTGGGGTTACAAATGAGTGTACACACTCAAGCCCTGTGTTAACGAACCCGGGATCTGTTAACTCACGTTCTACTAGCCTGGGGCTTACATTGCAGTGTAGACATACCCTAAAAGGGCAGATGGGAACAGAGTGAATAGTCTGTGGGATGGTCATTGGGGAGGCAGAGAGACATTAAACATGGAAAAGACGTTTAAGAGCACAATGCAGAGAAATAAAGATTTGGGTGCAGGGAGGAGGAGAGAAGAAATACAGGCAACAGACATGCAAATAATACCTTGGGGATGGGGAGAGAAGAATGCACTCTAACAGAAGAGGATTTAAGCCAAGGATGGAAAGTTGACTGATGATACAATTAAATACAATACAAAATTGTCAACCCTTTAAACTACAGTGCCTCTGGCTTTGGGAGGGCGTGATAGCACAGGTATTTTTATCTTGGCTTTTTACACTTCCTTCTCTGGCCTCTTAATTCCCACTAGAAAATTTAGCTCTGCCAGCTACATCATCTCTATGGCTTACCCAAGTGTGCTGATTTTGAATTGGTTAACTAGAAGTGTAAAGCTTCTCTTTCTGTGGGTCTTTTAGTTCTACAAGACTTAGTGGCCCATATTAACTATCATTATTGTTGATCTTTGTTTCTCAACAGAGGTCTCAGATGAAAAAATAAGTAATCAGTTCCGATGCAATATTGTGGACCTTCTGCAGATGTGCTACCCAACTCTGACTGAGGACTGTATTGCTAATCAGATTGCTTTATCGCAGCACCTAGATCAAGTCCTGCAAACACTGACGGATGTTGAAGATTCTCCAGGTGAATTTCATGGGTTCTCTTAGCATTAAAGACTCTTGCAACCATCTTTGTGCTTGTTTAAAAAAACAAACAAATCTCTCTAAAACAGATATGTAAAGAGATACAGCCTAGTAGTTTAGTTCCTGAATTTAGACAATATAAAAATAAGTTTATAAAAACCTAGTATTAGTAGCAATGCTGTTGTGAATTTTCTTACATAGATTCGTAGATATTAAGGTCAGAAGGGACCATTATGATCATGTAGTCTGACCTCCTGCACAACGCAGGCCACAGAATCTCACCCACCCACTCCTGCGATAAACCTCTCACCTATGTCTGAGCTATTGAAGTCCTCAAATGTACATGTACATGTAAATGCAAACACTCTTTTGGGGATTTAAACTCCCCTCCCCCCCCCAAGCATTTGTGATACAAACCTTGCAACAGTTAGCTGTTGCACCAAAATCAGAAGCTCACCAGTAGCAAAAGTTAAACTGATTAGGCTGTATTCGTTCGAGCAGAGAGAGAAGCAAAATGTCAATGATGAAAGGTAAATTCATTTTTTTAAATGTTCAGTTTTAATAAACTGAGATAGAAATAAAAAAAAATTTGTTTTAAAAACAGATATGACTTTTAATCTCACAGTGTCTGTTTAGATGAAAACAAAACACTTGGGTGTTAAATGATAGCTAAACAAATGGTAGTTCTGCTTCTCCTGTTTTTTCCCTTTGTATTTGGTTGTTGCTGCCCAGTAAGGTGAGAGTAAACAAGAGTATCCATCAGGAAAACTTTGGTAGCCTAAGAATCCTGCTGCTGTCAGTGGTTCATTGGTCAAACTATGTATCAGCTGATCGTTGTTCCTAGGAATAACTGATCCAGTGTTGGAACAATTGCTGCCTAGTCTCCAAGTTCTTCTTAATTTGTAGCCATGACATTTTTCGCCCATCAGACTTCTAAAGAGCTTTAGTAAAAGGGTTGGAAATCTGTATGCCATCTTGATTCACAGAAAGCTAGGAGAACTGTAAGTGCTCTTTGAATGTCATGCTTCATGGCCTAAGGGTTGGCCACCAGCTGAGTTTAGGAAGAAATCTATATCCTTTCCCACCACTAATGCAGTATTGCACAATAGATGCATCTTGTGGGGTTTACGCTTTCCCCTGCTGCTCAGTCAAGATGCCAGAGTAGATGGGGCTATTGGCCTGTTCCAGTATAGTAATTCCTGTTAACTTCCATTGAAAGTCATCTCTAAATTGAGGGATGCACTTGCTAGGGTAGAAGAAGTCCCAGCACACCTGTATTTTTAAGCATTTCAGTTCTAATCAAATTTTGTTTTTACTAGACCCCAAAGGGAGCCTGATCACCAGCTTGGTAGAACAGGCATCTCTGAAGCCTACAGAGTTGGAGGCACATCCAGTTCGTAATCAAATCCAACTTCTGCTGAAAACCCTGGACCAACACATTCAGACCATGCCAGTGAGCAGTGTGCGGATGGACTGTGTGAAGAGCTTCTTTGATTATATTAACACGCTGGCTGCTGTTGTGCTACGGAGCCTGAATACAGAGCTAGGTGACGTGTCTATTGAGAAGCCTGTCACAAGGAGGGTGACGTTATCTAACTCTTAGAGTATGATTCCATTCTGGAAAACAACTATATGGGAGTCTTTCCATTTTCTTTGGTGGGTAGCAAGGGCATTGAAGATAATGGGGCTGTGTAGATGTAACTGGGCAGAACGTTCTCATAGAATCACTTAGTGGTAGTGCCACGTGAGCCAGAAGAGCCCTAGCCTGGGTATATTGTGCTGGCAGTTAGGAGAAAAAAACAAGCCAGTTTAATCTGGAGTCACTGGGCTGCTCTATTGTGGAACTCCACAAATCTGGTTTAAGAGTTGCTTCCCAATAAACTGCCTTCTAAAGTTACATCCCTCAGTGAGGTAGAGGAAAAAGGAAGATGACAGAACCTTTTTCAGACTTTCACTTTATCAGGATCTGTCACTGTCACAGTTGCCAACTTTCACGTAGTAAATAAGCACCCTGACTTTCACAATAAGCCAATAATCAAGCTAATCCCATTTCAAAACAAGCCAATCCCTAAGAACCCCAACACTCTGTGATTAGAGCCCCCTGGCATGCAGTATGGGACTGTGATGGGCCCGCTGTGCACCCCTGACTCTCTCCCTCCCTTGCCCCTGCTTGCCGGGAGCCGATCAAAAACAAAACAAAACAAAAAAAAGCTACAAGCCAAATAAGCAACAAGTTAGAATCCAAAAACTAGCCAACAGGCAACTCATAAGCCAATTAAGCCAAAAACAAGTCCAATTTCTGCGTGTTTTTTTTTTTTTTTTTCATGGGTTTGGCATGTCTGGTTACTGTATGTGTGGAAGGTACTTGTGCCCCAATGTAACACAACCTCTCATTGACTTCCAGTTTCCATAACTGGAGAAATGTGAGGTAATAGTCCAGTGGTGCTCCATGTTTTCCTGCTGCTTTAGGAGGTGCAAGAATAGTTTAGAAGGGGTGTATCTGGGTACATCTGCACTACAGAGCCTATACTGGCATAGCCCCCTAGTGTAGACTCAGCCATAGGTGTGCACCAACAGAGTTTTTTTGTCAGTATAGGAACACCATCTCCCTGAACCACATTGTCTATGTTGCCAGAAGCTCTCTTCTATCGGTAAAGCTGTGTCTGCACTGGGGTTTTTTGTTGGTGTAGCTATGTTTGTTAAGGGTGTGGTTTTTTCACATCCCTGGCCAATGTAACTCTGCTGACATAATTAAAAAAATTCCCCAACAGCATTACTACTAATGCTAGGTTTTAAGTTGTGGGACGAGTACAAGTAAGAAGCTTTACACAGCTACCCGCTGCGTTTCAATGAAATTATCCCAAGAGCACCAGCAATTTTTACTTCAAGGCAAGCAAAACAAAAAATAGGCCGAGAAAATAAATTTAACCTGTGTCTAGAGAATTCTAATAAAGCAGATCACTATAGTAGTGCATGTGTTGTGACTCTGACAAGCTCCTGCTGCAACTTTTCCCTGTAGTGTTTTTCATGCTGAAGCAGATTTGCTCTGCCATTTGCAGCCAGGTCTTACTCAGATGTCAGAAGCTCTCCATCAGGCACTACGCTGGTTCTTGCATTGCCGCCTCCAAATTGTGCAAAAGATTGTGGGGCACATCAGTCAGAGCAATTAGGTCGTTGGGTTCCCAACTTGCTTCATTGCTGGCTCTCATGCCTTGGTGATTATGAGTATCGGGGCTTCAGAGGCATAGTGTACAGATTAGCTGACTAGAACTCGGTCTGTGTAATACATTCATTTAGTGTTTTGTTTTGTTTTTTAAATGTGTCTCTCTTATGTTTGTAGATCAAACTGCAGAGGTGAAGATGGGGAACCCTTTCATACTGCTACAGCAGAGCCCATCTCACTTGCTCTCTCTGCTCTTGTTTGAGAGACAAGTTCCTCCTGACAGGTTGGTGCTTTTCATGAATACTTAACTGATGAATTTAGTGCTCGTGAACTGGGCAGCACTGTAAGTCGTCTATGACTAGAATGGCTGCAGAGTAGACTTCTGCTAGATCTGAGGAAAGCGTTAGTCCCTGGCTTCTCTAATGAGATGGCCGGAGAGGATCGCAATTAGTGAAACTTAATGATTTTGTGATCTAGACAACTACTGGCCATTGGGAATTGAACTGAGAGCTCCAGGGATTTGTGGTTTTTAAATTGAAACTGTCTGACTTCTGGGCACAGTGGTCGTACATCTTATACATGTAACAAAAAATAAAATTGTTTCCCAAGATCACTTTTGAGAACTTCTGGGCATGGATCTTACACTGGCAGGTAAGTAGATTGGATTATCTAATGCATGTTTTCCATCTCTAAATTCTGTATTGGGCTGGTACTGAAAGTGTGCGACTAGATAACTGAAGCAGGTGTTAAATGAGACAATATTTGATAATACTTTATAAGCTGTTCAGTGTCGCTATGTACTGAGGACCAAACTGAAGGGTCTTTCATGGTATTGCCCTGAGCCATGTATATCAGACAAGGGACTTACTGCATGAAATTTTAGGGTGAAGTTCTCTTAGCTGCTAGAGCCATGGCTAGTGCAGCTGTTGGAGCAGCAGGTGTTTACTGTATATTTTACATTTTTAACCATTTGGAGATATTTGCACAAAGGGTAATAAACTTAACAAAGTTGTATATTTATGTTTGGATTTTACTAAGGCTGTTTCAGAAGACAACCAATCCCAGAGCAGTCCACCAGTAATAGCTTATTACATTTTTGAGTTCTGTGCCACCCCATCTTCCCAGAATCACTTGCCCACTTACATAAATGCCCACTGTTTCCTCCAAGAAACATCGTAAACACACAGCTGGTCCATGAAGCATTTAAGCTTTAAAACTCGCTCCTCCTCTATTCATATTTTGTTATGTACTTTTTATCTTTGCTGCTATTTCCAAATTCTGTAACTCTACAGTGCAGGCATCTGTTATACCTTTGGCACTGCCCTGCTGCTGAGCAGTGCCCTGTACACTTTCACACTATTTAAGTGATTAAAGTGGCGGATTTAGAGTTAGTGGGGCCCTGTGCTCAGCTTAATTTTTGGGGCTCCTCCTTGGGACCCAGCCAAGAAAATGAACCTTCTCTCTTATCTCCCCCCGCCCCCCTGTTTTTCATTCTTTTTTTTCTTCCATCTCCTCCTATAAGTAATAAGAAGTAAATAAAAATAAAGTGAGGTACCTTGATTGTTTTTGTAGTCTAACTTATTTTTTCACAGACCACTTGAAAATAGCTGAGGATCTCAGCAGACCACTTAATGATTTTTCCAAATATTGTTTGTACCGTTAGCTAACTGTTGTAAAGCGCTTTGGATAAGAGCGCTTTGTAAAAAACTGTTGGGCTGCGGGGTCTGGCTGGAACTTAGGGTGTGAGTGGGGGCTCAGGGTTGGGGGTGCAGGTCTGGGAGGAAGTTAGCGTACAGCAGCAGGCTGGGGGGTTGGGATGCAGGGTCTGGTTAGGAGTTAGGGTGCGGGAGGGGGCTCAGGGCTGGGGCAGGGGATTGGGGTGTTGAGCGCTTACCTGGGGCAGCTCCTGTTTGGTGTGATGGGTGCAGGTGGGGATGTGGGGGGGGTGCAGGAGTCAGGGTGGGCAGGGGGCTGGGGGTGTGTGTGGGGGGGGTGCAGGAGTCAGGGCAGGGGGCTGGAGGTGTGGGCTGCGGTCGTGGGGGTGGTCCCAGCCCCCTGCCCCACCCTAGCCCCCTGCCCTGAGTGACTCATGGCAGGGGACTTGGGGGGGTATGTGTAGGGGGAGCGCGGGGGCCACGCCTTTGCTCTGCGCTGCCCCGATTCAGCCCTCTTCCCCAAGGCCCCGGCCCCGCCCCCGCCTCTTCTCCGCCTCCTCCTATGAGCATGCTGCGGCCCCGCTCCTCCCCCTCCCTCCCAGAGCGACCTGAGCACCGGCAAACAGCTGTTCGGTGGCGGGGGAAGCGCTGGGAGGGAAGGGCGGGAACGTGGCATGCTCGGGGGAGGAGGTGGGGAAGAGTCGGGGGAGTGGGGAGCTTGGCTGTTGGTGGGTGCAGGTGGAGCCTGCAGCAGAAGCCGGCAGGACCAAGCTTCTGCCCCCACAGCTGCCTGGCTCTGGGGCCCCCTGTTGGGGGGGCCCCGGGCCAGGGCACCCTGTGTTTTACTGTAAATCTGCCTCTGAGTGATTACTAAGAATTGGAGTGAATCATATTACCAAAAAGCCCTCTTGTTGTAGGCCCAACGTTGGGCCTTTATCAAAGAGAGTTGATATTCTGTGCTTAGCAAGTTTCTGTAGTCTGGCTAAATTACATATTCCATCCCATTCGTTTCCTGGCAGACTCTATTAATTGAGCTGTAATGAGATCGCAGTACATTGTTCTAGGTAGGTAGTCACTGGGTCCTGAGCTCCGCAGACTGGCCAGGATGGCAGTGCTGCAGCTGCTAGAGCTGGGAACTTTGCTTTGTTCTCAAATTCCTCCTCTCCCCCCTTCTTCCCCCCCCCCCCCTTTGGAATGGAATCCACTAGCTCCAGAAAGGCTGTGCCCAGCACTTTGGTGTGGGGGAGGCTGATATGACTCTTTCAGCTGGATCCTAGGGGATCCTTCTCAGTCTCCCTCCAAAAACAGAGGAATAAATGCAGGGTTTAGTTACAGGGTGGGATGGGTTGCCAGGCTATTCATTTTAATGGCTTTATCTGCAGGAAACTTACAGTTCACAGAAATATAGGCAATGGAAAGGAGCTGAGGAAATGGATAGTATGCGCCCACCTGCTTCTTAATGATACTCCCTGTTTGATGGCCTAGAGAGTGGTGGAAAACACCCCAGTGTTTCCATTGTCACCCTTTACTGGGGGACGTTCCTTCCTTACTCCAAATTTGGAGCGAAATATACTGTTGTAAGGTTATACATAGGATTAGGTGCATAATCCTGGTGATTCTCACTCACACGCAGCTGTTGCAAAGGATATTAAGCCTGACTTGGGACTTTTTTTTTTTTTTTAAATTAATAAGGTAGATGCTCACTTTCAGGCCATGTTGCCTATTGGTAAGAGCAGAGAAATAGCTGCTGGGACTCTTCAGAGCTCTGCTGCTTGAATCCAAGTGATGTTCGGCAATACACAACCTCGGTGTGTCATTTTTCCCCTGTTAAAGGGGATAGTACATACCTCGGAGGACTGTTAATGTTTGTAATACTTCTTGAGATCCTGTGTAAGTGCAAGGTAATATGCACGTGCACCTGCTAAATTGGTGCTGTTTTCACTCCTCCAGGCTCTCTTCACTGTTGGCAAAAGAAGAGTTGAACTTAAATGTGCAGCAAGTTATCATTAACTGTTGTTGTGAGCCACTGTCCTTGTGCAGTGCCAGGCAAAGCAGCCAGACCAGGTCTCTTTTGACTAACATCAGCAGCCTAGCACATCTTCATGCCTACCATTGTTTGCCAGATGTTGAGATACCTATCCACAATCCAGCTATGGACTCTGAGGAGGATTCTACTCAGCCCTCTTCCTCCCTGGCTGACTTGAACCAGCACTCACTCACTGCCTCTTCCCTGGCCTTCCTGAAGTGTCAGTCAAAGCTAATGGCCGCTGTGGCATGTCTCTGTGCATCCAAGGTACAGAAGGTCCCCAAACCAAGCCTGTCATGGATGGAATTTCGGGGCAAGAGGGAGGTCCCCTTGGGCCTGGAGCAGATTTCCAAAGAGTGTGAGACATTACTGAAGGAATTCTTGATACTGGAGAATTTTCTTCTCACCATGTCTGAGCCACTTCAGGATCCCCAGGAGGAGGGTAGTGGTTTGGTTAGTGGCCTCTGTGGCAAACCGTACATGTCGCTTGTCCTCTTGGGCTTGCATTCTGCCATGGCTGTCGAGGTATTAATGGAAGTCTTTGAGCAAGCGCTCGCTGCAAAGGACTGGCCCAGAGCCCTGATGGTCTTGGACCTGTACAGTCAGGATATGGAGGAGCTGACCAGCGTGAGGGATGCTGTGCTGAGCTGTGCGACTGCTGACGGTAAAGGGAATGAGTTTTCTTTATAGTGTACGGTCTCAAATAGGGATTGGAAATTGGGGACTGATCTGGTGATCCGTGGGCAGATTCAAAGAATGGAAATTCTTTTCTCTCCTCCCCCTGTTTCCCCAAAGCATAGAAGCTGGGCTTCATGCTTGTAGCTTTTCTTTTCACAGATAAGGATGGTTGGCAGTATCTGTTCCCAGTGAAGGATGCAATGTTGAGAAGTAGATTGGCCCTGCACTGCGTGGACAGGTGGCCCCTTGAGGCTTGTCTGGAAATCCTAGCTTACTGCATCTGTGATCCTGGCATAACTGAAGAACTGAAGTCTGATTTGCAGAGCAAAACAGGAGAACTGCAGGTTTATCAAAAGGTACAAAAGCCATTTTATTAAGTAACTAGGTATGGAGTATATTTGCTTAAATACTTTTTAACCCTTGGTTCTCTTTGGCACATAAAACATCCTCCCCAAGCCCTTATCCAAAATTTAAATCTCGTCCACTTTCTGAAAGTGCTGAAATGTCAGGTTAACTCTCTCCTTCCCTCATCCATAATTTTTCCTTTCCAGTTGCCTCTGTACTTTTCTTCCAGAGAAGACTGGAGACAAAAGCGCAAAAAAATCCAAAGAACTTGAGTCCATTCTTTCAGGGTCTCTTTTTCCTCCAACCTGCACAGAGGCAGCAATCACTGGAAACTTTCCAAGAGAACTTATTCTTGTTTGAATTTTCAATCCCAGTTTTACAAGCCTAAGAAGTTGAGGAATCCAGATTCTTGCCTGCTTATCCAGTAGGTTTGGCCTATTCATAGCATAACTGGTGCTGCGTTGTCTCTTGGAACTCTATCAGCAATCTCTTCAGACAGATATATGTTAATGGGTTTAGGCCTCTGTGATAGAATCTTTTCATCTAGTCCTCTTGAAATTGAAGTGCATCACCTAGGATTCCCAGACCCTTTCTAGTATGATAAATGTAGTTTCCTGGCTTGGGCTAACTCCTGATGCAACCAGTTCAGCTATCTGCCTGGGCCTGGTGATGGGTCTGAAGTAATATTGTTCAATACAATCATTCATAGAAACTCTAACATTTTATTTTATTAGATTTTGAATTTGCAAGATGTCCCAACGTGGAATGACTGGCAAGACCTGAAAGAAGCCTGCATTGATGATCCCCAGGCCATCATGAGTGTTATTCTGGAGGCAAAGGTATGGCATCTTACATGGCTTTTGTGTTTAAAAATTAGAAAATGGTGGCACTACTACATTTTGTTAAGCAATGTTTATAGATGCTTGTTTCAACAGAGTTCACAGGGCAAGAAAAAAACCTCTTAATAAATTGTGTATTGCAGAAGCTAATAGGAATCCTTGTTTAATGTCAGGATTTAAATGAAAACCAAGCACCCCCATAGTTTTGTCCTAATTTTATTCCCATACATAACCCATTTCTTCCATTCTACCTCAGTAATCTGACAAGGAGTGACTCTCTTGGGTGATCTGTATGTAAGTAACATGCTGTCCTTACCAAAGAGAGGCAAAGCTAGGTGGGTTTTTCTTAATGCTTGGAAGAATAAGCAGCATGCAGTGAGTGTCCAACCCTGGAGTTGTAACTATTTCTTGCTAGTGGGAAGAGTACTGTAAGTCTACTGAGCTGACCTTGAAATGTTAATCAGAGCATGGGCAAGAATAGCCATAATGAAGGGAGCTGTTGTTTGCCTTCCTTCTCCTTAGGATTATGAGTTGTGTGAAGAATGGGGTCACTTATACCCTGTCCCAAAAGAACACTTGATCAGTCTTCACCAGGAGCACCTCCTGCACTTGCTGGAAATGGGAGACACTGAAAAGGCTTTGCAGGTAACCAGAGGGCTGTTTTTGCCTTGCTACCTTCAAAGGGTAGGTTGCTGGTAAACAAGGGTACCCAAACGCTGCTATTGCAGCGCTAAGTTAGGTTACTTGCGGGTAGCCTTGGCTGCATAAATGTAGATTGCAGCTGAACTCATTGTTACAAAGATTCAACCTGTACAGACGACAGGTCTCAACACGCAATACTGCCAGGCCACTTTGATCGAAGTGGAATGTTGTCTGCAGAGACCTTTAGTCTTGTCCTCTACACTGAGGTTTAGACAACTTTCACACATTGTGGACCAACAGTATTGCCAAGCCCAAGCATTCGAAAAACACGACAGACCACAAACATTTTTAAACTAATCTCGTGAATCATGACACTTCAAAAATAACACATTTTAGGTTCTTATTTGCTAGATAGTTAGGTTTCAAGTCTTTAGGGGTCACCTTTTCTGTCTCTTCTCTTTAACCACGAGGACTACAATTTTTTTTTTTTCCTAAATGAAAGCTAAGATTCTGAAGTTGGGGCTTCAAGAAAAACACTAAATACCATAAGACTTGTCTACATGGGGCACATTTGGTCCCTATACTGCATTTTGGCAACTCGTTTTAAAGAACACTTTTGATGGCCACTGGGGCTTGGCCTACACTGCAGAGTTAGGTCCATGTAAGGCAGCTTATGTCAACCTAATTATGTCCGAGTACGTGGGCAGAAGCAAGGCTGTAGTATGTAAGTGCCCTACTACGCAGACATTAAAAACTCCACCTCCACGAGAGGCATAAGCGTATGTCAGTGTAGTCAGGGTGACGCAGTGTCTGTGTAGGCACTGTTTAACTTATATTGGCTGTTGGCTGTCATTCTTGACAATTTCACAGCTACAGTTTGGAGCTATGAAATTGACGAGGAAGCTGGGCAGTCATCCCAGGGCGGGTGTGGGGCTCCAGCTAGAGCCTGGTTGCCCCCTGGGTTTCCCGCTACCAGCCGAGCTGCATGTGCCCTGCTCCCCACTACAAGCTCGGAGCTGCTTGGACTCTGGGTGCGTAGCTCCCTGTTGGGAGCCCAGGAGATAAAGCCGGGCTTCCAGCGATGGGGAGCCAAGAGCCCAGGCTCTCGGCCGCCCCCCCCCCTTTAATCTGTGGAAGCGCTCCTGGTGAGTATACACGCCACCAACAGAAGGAGGGTAGTGTGGACATGAAATGCTGCAGTGATTACTGCAGTGATTCTAAGTCGACTTAACATACATTGACTTAAGTTTCTAGTGCAGACATGCCCTAGGTCCTAGCAAAACCTTCTTTCTTTACCTAGTGTTCTAGTTCGTGTGTGTGTGTTAATAAAGCAAGCTTCTTTTAAAGGATACTATGAGGCCCAGATTTTAAGTTCTATGGGGAAAAATGGATTTTGCAAAATCTTAACAACAAAAACGTTTTCATGGCTTTTTTTAACGAATATGCGTGGTTTCTTGGTTTGGATTCAACTTTAGGAAACTATAATGGAACATTCTTGTGCTGCTAGTGCAGAAGAACCAGGAAGTGAAACTGACCAATCTGGTTTCATTGCTGCCTTGACTTAATGAAGTGTGAAAGCAAAATTCTTTTGGGTTGAATAATCATGGGAGTGTTGTTTTCGTAACACAGAGAGAGTGAAATTAAGTATCCTCTTACAGAGAACTTTAGAGTCCTTACATATTAACAAAAGGGTCTTCTTGATGATTCAGTATTTGACTCTTTATTCTTGGTCTTCTATATTTCACTTCCTGTTAAATTAAATTAACTTGCAATACATCTGTTTATTTTTAATTGTTAGGAACCTGTCCTTGATCATAGATCATTAAGTTGGGGGCAGTTAGGCAGTGCAGTGATATGCACATAGAGGTGACTAAAACACCGTCATGTACTTTAAGAGGTTCCTGCAGTTTAGATAAAATGTCTGAAAGACTAGTGTAGGGGGAAGTAGCCTGTTCCATCCAAGGTAAATGGACTAGCTGAGCTAAGGGGCCTTTCCCTGCCATGTAATCAGGATCGTCTGCATATTTTTCTCTTGGCTTTTGTAGCTCTTAGAAAGAATAGAAGACTCTGATATGCGCCTTGTGATAAGCGAACAGTCTCTTGACAAGCATCCCAGCTTGGCAGCCTCTCACTTCCTAGCAAATTATCTCACTACCCACTTCTACAAGTACCTGACAGCTACACGCCATAACGAAATCCAGGCTCTCTACATGGGATCAAAGGTGAGCAAAGCCATAGAATCCCAGCTGCTTCACTGCATTCTGCATTTACAGTAATACATACTAATTCTACAAGCACTCGGCGGTAGACCTGAGAGGAGAATTCTGCAGTACCAGTGGGAGACCCAGGTACCAATTCTCAGTATCTATCTGAACCAAGTGTATAAACTGGAGGTGAGAGGAGGAGGAGGCCAAAATTGTATACGCTGAATTTTGGGGCTTTTGGGGCTTCCAGGATCATCAGAGCAGCCTCGGGACTTTATGGCTATTGAAAGCAGAGAATAGTCAGCACAGGACGGGAAGGGGGATTCCAGAGGATTGGAAAAAGGGCAAATATAGTGCCCATCTATAAAAAGGGAAATAAGGAGGACCAGGGGAATTTCAGACCAGTCAGTTTAACTTCAGTACTCGGAAAGATAATGGAGCAAATAATTAAGCAATCAGTTTGCAAACACCTAGAAGATAATAAGGTGATAAGTAACAGTCAGCATGGAATTGTCAAGAACAAATCATGTCAAACCAATCTAGTAGCTCTCTTTGACAGGGTAACCAGCCTTGAGGATAGGGAGAAAGTAGTAGATGTGGTATATCTTGACTTTAGTAAGGCTTTTGATACTGTCTCGCATGCCTTTCTCATACACAAACTATGGAAATACAGCCTAGATGGAGCAACTATAGGGTGGATGAATAAGTGGTTGGAAAACCGTTCCCAGAGAGTAGTTATCAGTGGTTCACAGTCAAGCTGGAAGGGCATATCAAGTGGAGTCCCACAGGGATCAATTCTGGGTCTGCTTCTGTTCCATATCTTCATCAGTGATTTAGATAATGGCATAGAGAGTACACTTAAAAAGGTTTACAGACAAAACCAAGTGTATGTGTGTGGGGGGGGGGGGGAAGGGCAGGGGGTTTGCAAGTGCTTTGGAGGATAGGATTAAAATTCAAAATGATCTGGACAAACTGGAGAAATGGTCTGAAGTAAATAGGATGAAATTCAATAAGGACAAATGCAGAATACTTCACTTAGGAAGGAACCAGGGTGGATTTGATTTAAATCACTAGTCAGGAAGACTCGATTTAATCATAGATTTCTACATAAAAGTGCATTCTTGTTGGTTGTTATAACCTTAATACGTATTCTTCACAACTCAGAGATAGATGTAGGTTTCATTTTTAGAAGGTACACACTATACATTTTTAAGTGATTTATTTTGAAAACTTTTCAGATTAGTTTTACAGCTATATCAGAAAATGAATGATTGTTTGGTTATTTCATTTTACCAAAGGTAATTGAAGCAGATATTTATGAAGTCATTGGGAGGTGAACTATCTTCAGTTCAACAGGTTAATCATTAATATTTGGAGGATTTTCTTGCCATGCTGTATTAGGAGGAGACCATCACCAGACTGACATTTAAATTGTTTTATTTAACTAAAACAACAATGTTATGTATTCTGGATTTTTGTCTTCAACAGCAAATGTATAATAATTTAACAAAACAAGAATATGAATATTTAAATTTAGTTAAACATTCAAGTTTTTTAAAATCAGGTTTGTTTTTGTTAAAATTGTTTAACTAAAATAGTTAAATGAAATATTTAAAAAACAAAAAATTAAATAGACTATGTCAGCCAGGTCAACATGAGAAACTTAAAATATTGGCTTCTGCAGCTAACTCAATCGTCTTTACCTTAATTTTCCTGTTTGTTCATAATCTGGAAAAGAAAAACAAGCTTTCCTGCTTTTTCAGGTCCCAAACGATTTCTCAATTTGGAATGAATTAGTCCAAAGGAAGAAAATATTCTTTCTACGCTGGCAGAAAAAGCTACTCCTCTTAAAAGTGAGATTATCACATCAACAGTCCCAGAATCCAAGGGCTTAAGTGATTTACACCACTGATTTTCATTAAAACATCATCAGCAAACATATATTTCTTGAATGGTTCACCCTTAGCTCTGAAGTTTATTGTAGTTGGCATTATGGAGGGATGGGGGGCAGGGATAGCTCAGTGGTTTGAGCATTGGCCTTCTAAACCCAAGGTTGTGAGTTCAATCCTTGAGGGGGCCATTTAGGGATGGGGGCAAAAATTGGGGATTGGTCCTGCTTTGAGCAGGGCGTTGGACTAGATGACCTCCTGAGGTCCCTTCCAACCCTGAGATTCTATGATTCTATGATTGCTGGATGTCCATGTCATCGCCAATTCCTCTTCTTCAGCAGTTAAGGTTTGACCCTGGTACCGAGTATTGAGAATATTTGCGAGAAAATGAGCTGGAGATAGTGCTTGTCCCATTCGTTTTTTTTAATGCTTGTAATTTAACTCTGTCATTGCATATTTCTCTTTTTAAGATCTCACTCAGTTCCTTCCAAATTTCTACAGCGTCAGCAATAAAACAGCTATTTCCCTGCATTGTGTTCGAGGCTACAGAAACAGGCTTCAGGGTACTCACCATGTGTTCAACATTTCTCTTAAGCCCAACGTTGAGAACTTTGGCTATGACAGTGCCATCTATTTTTTTCACGATTTTGTTCACAAACTGTCATCAGATTAGGCCAGTTCTTGATACAGTGCTCAAAACAGTCCACTGCTGAGTTCCATCGCACATCTTGTGGGAGAGTTAGCTTGGTTCCCCCCACTTTTTTCAGAGCAGCTCTTGCAAAGTGGTTGTTACAGAAGTATTTTGCAATTTCAACATTAGCCTTTATTTCTGGAACGCTGAAGTCTTTGGCTAGGAGGTGCATCAAATGAGCACTGCAACCGTATGTTGTTAGCTTGGGACACTCTCTTCTAAATTTCTTCTCATCTTGGATAAATTTGCAGCATTGTCTGTGACCAGGTTGCGTACTAGATATTTGAATTTTTTTTCAGTGTGTTATAGCTTTTACTGCTACTTCTTGTAAGTATTCTGCTGTGTGTGCATTTCCTGATGTATCAATTGTTTCTGTAAGGAAGACATTCCCTTCTTCTGTTGTGACACAAGCACATACAACAGGATCATTGTGGACATTGCTCCACCCATCAAGACTCAGGTTAACAATTTTACTCTCTAGACCTTTTGCACACTGCTCAATTTCTCTTTCATACATTTTATCCAGCAGTTTGTCTGCAACATCTGCTCTGTTGCGTGGACTGTATCCTGGTCTTAATAGCTGAACCATGTTAATGAAGTATGGGTTCTCAATCATACGGAAAAAAGAGTTTGTTGCATAAACAAACCAGGCGATTTTTTCATCAATTACCTCTTTTTGTAATCTGCTGGTTCTTATCACAAACTTATCTATGGTGGTTTCTGGATGATGGAGATTTTTTTCTTTTCTTTTTGCTATAGGTGATATAGTGTGGCTATGTGACCTACATGATGTGACTGAAATACTATAATTGACAGTTAGCTCTGAAACTATAGAAAATGATGGTGATCTTGAAGGTGGATAGTCTTCAGAATCCTGTATATTGAGGATGGATTCTCCTAAACAAAATAAGTCAATTCAGTTATTTATTATTACCATACTGCTCATTTAGTATTACTCATTGCATTCACTGACACTCAGTACTACTTTAAAGGTCAAACTGGAAAAGGAAGATCTGCCTATTTCAGCTATTTATTTTTTATCACAGCTGCATCTAAAATGATAGTACCACAGGGTAACAGCTATATTTTTTGCTCAAACATGAGAATTCAAGAATAGTCCAGAAGGAAGGCAGGCAATCCTTAAGAAAGAAGTATGAAATACAAAAGTTTACCAACCTGAAGATCCTGCATGTTCAGACATGTTCCTTTCATCATCTTCAACGCAGCGTCCTCCTGAGAAGGAACACTTCTCATGATGTTTTTTCATTCGGGCAACCAGGCCTTGCATTTCTTTGTTGCACTGTTTGCATTTTGCATGCATGCCTGTCTTACCCACAAGTGGAGGAACTTCATTAAAATATTCCCAAACTGGGTCTCTTTTACGGCCTGCTGCCATTATGGGTTTTCCCTTCTAGTGAGAGAATGGTATGGTAGATCTCAAATCAGTGAAGGATACACTCGGAGACCTCAAGACTTCTGGAATATGCTGCTCAAACAGTTTCACATTTGTTTCTACTGCCTGTCCCTCCCTTCTCACATTTATCTCCAGACTTCTTCTCCTTGTCCAGACCTATTCCGCCCCCAACAATCTTTCTATTCATTGAACTTTTTGAAACTTTGCACTTTTAGAGAGAGGTACGGGATTGACTCTGTGTAGACAAATTTGCAGATGGACAATAGGTTTGAGGTCTGTTATTTCTCACCTCCTATATATTTATTTATTTATTTTAAAACATTTTTGCTGTTAACAGCATGTTATCTCTGGAGACACACATCCACAGTTTGAGAACTGCAAAACTAAGCATCTCTGATGGTATCTTCTAGACTGAGCACTGAGTCCCATTGGGTATAGAAAAATTAACCTAAATCTATACAGAAGCCCCTGGAACCCCATAAGATTGGGTCCCTAATCATGAACTATTGGAACTTATTTACAAAACTTTTCATGAATATATTGCCTCATACTATAGAATTAGAATTTATAATCCTTATTCCATGATAAGATATCTTTGAACTATAATATATCTTAATTAAAACTATTTTTAGATAGGTTTTTTTCCCTCAAAAAGCATTTTATCAAAAAAATCTGATTTTAAATAAAAAATCCATTTTTTTAAATTTTATTTTATTTTAAAAAAACATTGATTTTTTTCCACTCTGGAAGGAATCGTCAATTGCACATACAAAATGGGAAATGACTGCCTAGGATGGAGTACTGCAGAAAAAAATCTGAGGGTCATAGTGGATTCACAAGCTAAATATGAGTCAAAAGTGTAACACTCTTGCAAAAAAAAAAAAAAAGCAAACCTCATTCTGAGATGTATTAGCAGGAGTGTTGTAAGCAAGACACATGAAGTAATTCTTCCGCTGTACTCCAAACTGATTGGGCATCAAATGATGGAGTCCAGTTCTGGGTGCCACATTTCAGGAAAGATGTGGACAAATTGGAGAAAATCCAGAGAAGTGCAACAAAAATGATTAAAGGTCTAGAAAACATTACCTATGAGGGAAGATTGAAAAAAATTGGGTTTGTTTAGTCTGGAGAAGAGAAGACTGAGAGGGGACATAACAGTTTTCAAGTACAGAAAAGGTTGTTACAAGTAGGAGGGAGAAAAATTGTTTTTCTTAACCTCTGGGGATAGGGCAAGAAGCAATAGGCTTAAATTGCAGCAGGCAGTTGAGGTTGGACGTTTAGGAAAAACTTCCTTACTGGTGGTTAAGCACTGGAATAAATTGCCTAGGGAGATTGTGGAATCTCTATCACTGGAGATTTTTAAGAGCAAGTTAGACAAACACCTGTCAGGGACGGTCTAGATAATACTTAGTCCTGCCATAAGTGCAGGGGACTGGACTAGATGACCTCTCAAGGTCCCTTCCAGTCCTATGATTCCTCCTTGCTTTGGGAGAGGGCATGAATCCCAAGCTTGTTCTTGGATAGAAGTAGAAAATACAATAGCTGTTTGATGCACTCTGAGCAATAACACTGCTATCTGTATAATATTTAGCACATATATGGTGTCTTTCATTTGAGGCTGTCCAGATGCCTTCCAGATGTGGGCAGTATTATTCCAATATTTGGATGGGAGAACTGAGGTGCAGAGAGAGCAGCTGCCTTTACAGAAGTCACACCAAATCCATGACAGAGCTGGGACTAGAACTTGGGTCTCCTGATTTTTGCCCTCCCTTGCTCTGGCCAGTGTGTCCCTTGTTCTTGCCACTATGCTCCACTTTAAGCAGATATTTAAGCAAACTGAATGGATTGAAGTCTCATCTATAACTCTGCCCTGTAACATTACCAGTATCATACCTGCTTTAGTGCTCCCTAAAATAACTGGTGCATGGTGCAATACTCTTCTGTTACCTAGCTTACCTGGTATATTGGAAAGTGGCTATAGTAAGTGGCCATTCTTGAGGAAAGTACTATCTACTGTCTCCATTTTACCCTATGATGAGTGTAATGGAACCGAGCAGCAAAAAATATTAAGGATTGGGTTAATTATTGTTTTTGCCTGCTGTCTATTGTAGTGGGAGAACAATATTCTGCCTTTCTATAACTCCTCTCCCCTGACAATCGTAAAGCATTTTACAAATGCTAATTACATACCTACTTCACAGGGAGGTTGTGATATTTCATTATACAGTTAGGGAAACAAACTCTCTTGCCTCAAGAGGTTTGCCCAAGGTTACATAGCAAGTCTGAGGCAGAGCCAGGAATAGGACCCAGGCTCTCAGGTATAGTCTTTAACCTCTCAATATCGCTTCCTCCCCCATATAGATCATTCTGTAGGGAGCTTTTTGGGTGTAGCTAATCCTTTGATTCTGGCTATGTGATAATGGTCGGTCTCTGTCTCCTTCCTGTGTCCAAGGTGTTGCTGACTCTTCCTGAGCCCTACCGTGCTAGCTACTCCCACCTGTCCTCCAGGCCTCTGCTCATGCTGGAGCAGCTGCTCATGAACATGAAGGTAGATTGGGCAGCCGTGGCCGTGCAGACGCTGCACCAGCTCTTGGTTGGGCAGGAGATTGGCTTCACTGTGGAAGACATGGATGCTTTGCTCTCCAAGTATTCAGAGAGAGCCCTCGACTTCCCCTACTCATTAAAAGAGAAGAGATCAGGTGACTGCATTTCAGAATTTTCCCTTTTACCAGGAAAGGCAGGGGCAGAGGCTACATTGTTGTCAGTTACCCTTAAGAGCACCCTACCCCATTTTACTGCAGGGTTTTATACAACCAGATATCCCCTCCTAGTTCCAGCCGAGGGCATATTCTTTGAGAAGTCGTCCTCTTTTCACCACACCATGTGTTTTCAAAAGACTAGTGGCCCAAATAGTCTTAATTTTCACCTGCTGCTTTTTTCAGGGCCCTCTTCCTTTTACCATTTAATCTCATCCCTTTCAATGTAAATTCATTGATGGACTTAATATATAATGGGGGCTTCAATAGCATCTTGCCCAAAAACAAACAGGAGTTTATGTTGTGTGGATCTAAATGGGGATAAAGTCTTTAAGACTTGACCCCTTTTTGTACTCTCTGCAAACCCCCCCGAGTTTGGGGGCAGTTCTGTATGATTGGTTGTCTCTGCCTCAAGAGGTCTGGGACTGGAACAGCAGAGGGTGCTGCAGATCAAAGCAGGTGCATCAGCAGAGCTGTGCATGAGAAGCCTGCACAGCATTTGCTTGCATTATGCCTCCCTCTAATGGTTGAGCTTGTTTAATAAAATATGCATCTTTTTCTTGTTCCAGTCAGTTGCTTGCAGGAGATCAAGTCTGACACTCTAATATTAGTATGTGTGTTTACCCTGCCAGGGAGTCAGATGCTTCCTCTTTGCTTTGACCATCCTGTTCCAGTGGAGGGGAACCAAAGTCAGATTAACAGTGTTGTTATATCTGTCACAAGTGTGGTATTCTAGCAGAGAGTTTCAGCACCTGTCCCATTATTCCTGTGTCTTTCACAATTGTCCTGTCCCGAGATAGGGAGTCTGTCTCTCTGTTTAGGTCTCTGAGCAGTAAGACCTGTGTGTGTAGTTTGCATGCTGTAGAGTTAGTTAATTTGTGGGCTAATCTGCATGAAAGATGTAGTTAATCCCGTGTGGACTAACCCTTTTTTGCACACTGCTGTGAATGGGTTATGCTAATCTTCCTACTGGCAGATGAATGGATGACCAATATTTTATCTATTTCCTTTGCCCTAGATTCTGTGATTCGCACCCAAGAGAGTCTCAATCAGGTATCTGAGTCAGATACCTCGTCTAAATCAGGATCAACAGAACTGTCTCCTGCCAGTTTTCCTGGTAAGGAAAAAGTCTAATGGTCATACTGTTTCTGGTCCTCTTCTTACTCCTTCTCAACCTCATACTCTGCCCTAATCCTGCATCCTACCCCTCTCTTTAAAATAACAGTAGTTACACACTCTGTTCAAATTCAGCACAGGTGAGTAATAATCTAGCACTGTTTGGAGGTCTAGGAAACATGAGTTTGTAGGGAGAGGGTCTCAGTTGGGTTCTTAGCGGACAGGTGTCCGCATCACAAAAACCACCAACACAATTGGCACTAACTGTCCCCTTTCCAGCAGTCTTGGCAGAGAGGCCAGCGGCTGAATGGGCCATGGAGACTGAACTTCCCTTTTGCTCCTGAAGTTTTTCCCGCCATGTCAGGGTGAAAGCAAATGGGCAGATGGTGGTATAGGATAAGCTTATGCTGCCAACACTTCTACAGTATCTGCTCTGTGACTAAACAGGATTTCAAACTCCAAGGCTGTCACCTTAGCACTCTTCATTGTTTGTTTGGGAGATCGAGCAGAGAACCTCAATCTGGATCCCTTGTTTTGCCCCTCTGACCTTTCCCCATTCCCTATTTTTTCATTCTTTGTCCTCTGTAACTAATTGTTTTCTAGGATCAGTGGCCCTCCCCTCTCCTGAGGGGCAGGTCTTCAGTTGTCTCAGTAGGCTCTGATCACTGGTCTAGAACTCTCATAGCCTGGCACTTGTTAGCAAAAGCAAAATAATTATTTAAAACAAAGCAAACCTTCTGAAAAGTATATGCAGCTAGAAATAAAATGTACTTAGTTCACCATCACATCAGTCCTGAGTGACATTGAAGAGTGTATGATCACATCTTCAAAGGGTAAGCATTGCAATCTGATACTGAATCTGTGCTCCCAAGGCATGACTGGCAGGAATTCCCAGCACTAGAGTTCTAAAGGCATTGGTTGACCTGTCTCCTTAGAGGGTGGCATGTCTTACTGTAGCTAGTTATCAGTGTTCATAATCAATCTGGAAGTGCATGTTAAGCGGTATCCGGCAGGGATCTGTCCTGGGTTGGGTTCTATTCAATATTTTCATAAACTATTTGGATAATGGCATAGAGAATACACTTACAAATTCTGCAGACAATACCAAGCTGGGAGGAATTGCAAGCGCTTTGGAGGACCAGATTAGAATCAAAATGATCTGGACAAACTGGAGAAATGGTCTGAAATAAATAGGATGAAATTCAGTAAGGATAAATACAAAGTACTACACTTAGGAGGGAATAATCAGTTGCACAGATACAAAATGGGAAATGGCTGCCTAGGAAGAAGTACTGCAGAAAAGGATCTGGAAGTTTATAGTGGATCACAAACTAACTATGAGTCAACAATGTAATAGTGTTGCAAAAAAAAGTGACCATTTATTCTGGGGTGTATTAGCAGGAGTGTTGTAAGACACAAGAAGTAATTCTTCCCACTCTACTCAGCCCTCAGATGAAGTATTTTGTCTAGTTCTGGGCACCACACTTCGGGAAAGATGTGGACACATTGGAGAAAGTCTAGAGGAGAGCAATAAAAATTATTAAAGGTCTGGAAAACATGATTTATGAGGAAAGATTGAAAAAATTGGGCGTGTTTAGTGTGGAGAAGACTGAGGAGGGACATGAAAACAGTTTTCAAGTACATGAAAGGTTGTTATAAAGAGAAGAGTGACAAATTGTTCTTAACTACTGAGGACAGGACAAGAAGTAAGGGGCTTAAATTGCAGCAAGGGAGATTTAGGTTAGACATTAGGAAAATCTTCCTAACTGTCAGGGTGGTTAAGCACTGGAACACATTGCCTAGGGAGGTTGTGCAACCTCCATCATTGCAGGCTTTTAAGAACAGATACACAAACAACTGTCGGGGATGGTCTAGGTCAGGGGCGGGCAAACTTTTTTGGCCTGAGGGCCGCATCAGGTTTCAGAAATTGTATGGAAGGCTGGTTAGGGGCCGCTGTGCCTCCCCAAACAGCCAGGCGTGGCCCGGCTCCCACCCCCGCTTCTTGCCCCCTGACGGTCCCCCTGGGACTCCTGCCCCATCCACCCCTCCTGCTCTCTGTCCCCTGACCGCCCTGGACCCCCTGCCCCTAACTGCCCCCCTTGGGACCCCTGCCCCATCCAACCACCCTTTCTCCCTGACCACCCCTGGACCCCCCCATCCCTAACTGCCCCATCCAACCCCCCTCTCCTTCCTGACTGCCCCCCCAGGACTCCTGCCCCATCCAACCACTCCTTCTCCTTGTCTCCTGATCACCCCCAGAACCTCCACCCCTGACTGCCCCCTGCCGCCCCATCCAATCCCTCCTCTCCTTCCTGACTGCTCCCCCGGAACCCCTGCCCCCATTCAACCCCCCGGTTCTCCACTCTCTGACCGCCCTGACCCCTATCCACACACCCGGCCCCTGCCCACCCCCCGAACTCCCCTGCCCTCTATCCAACCCCCGCCCCCTTACCGCGCTGCCTGGAGCACTGGTGGCTGGCGGCGCTACAGCCATGCTGCCTGGCTGGAGCCAGCCATGCACTGCGCAGCACAGAGCACCGGGTCAGGCTGGGCTCTGTGGCTGCGCTGCCCCAGGAGCTCACAGCCCCACCACCCAGAGCACACCAGCAGCACGGCGAGGTGAGGCTGCGGGGGAGGGGGAATAGTAGGGGAGGGGCCGGAGACTAGCCTCCTGGGCCAGGAGCTCAGGGGCTGGGCAGAACGGTCCTGCGGTCCGTGGTTTGCCCACCTCTGATCTAGGTTATACTTAATCCTGCTTCAGTGCTGGAAACTGAACTAGGTGACCTATCAAGATCCAGTCCTATATTTCTGTGACTCTGAAAGTTGATAGAGGAGCTCTACATAATGGCTGCTGCTCTTGCTGCATTTCTGCTCTTTCTTTTCAGCTGTGTAGATAACTCTTTTTCCTTTGGGAATGATTCTTTTCCTGACTGCTTCCTTTTCCTGACGGTCCTTTTATTTAAATCAACAAAAATCTCAAGGTATTTTTGGTGTTAAGTCCAACCCACCTTGCATATGTCACCCAACCTTAGGTTTTAAATTTCTATTTGGTTACATCCCTACACTAGTCATACTCTGTTTCAGAAGGCTTGAGAAGCAGCCCCAAGTGATGTGATATAAGGGGCCCAAGTCCATACTCAAAAGTGCGTCCAGAATTGCATGTGCGGATCAGGAAATTGCCTCCGTAGAAGTCTAGTTAAGCATAATCTAAGCACAGAAGCCTAAGTAGGCATGGTGTGATGTTTAGAGCATGATGTGAACTAGCGCATGCAATTGCAGGAACCTACTTGTGGTTTCTTGTCTACTTTTGCAAGTTGACTTGGAGCTCTGATTTTGAGAAACTTTGGCCCAAGAGTTCCTTTCTGGAAAGACAGGTCTGTTGCATGAGAAGCTTTTGGATGGACCATTGAGCAGCGATAGTCCTCTCTCACTGCTTTCCTTTTCCTACTCCCTTTGTCTATCCCCAATTTTTAAAAAAATCAATAAAGCTGTGCCTATTCTTCACCATACTTCTTTGCTTATATGTTTGTCCCCATTGCCTACCCTTCATCTGTTTGCATCTTTAGATTGTAAGGCCTTCAAGGTAGAGATTTCCTCTTTTCTATGTTTGTATTGCACCCAACACAATAGGTGAGGACTGCAGTCACTAGATTTTAACTGAAGCAGGGTGCCTTGTCACCACTAGACTCTTAACACAGATTAGTTAGCATGTGTTACATCACATTTTTAAAATCTTAGTCCAGACAAGGCCCAAGAGACTGTGTCCTCTCAAAGAAGTGCTGCCCTGGATGCTGTACAGGTGTGTGGGGGAAGGAGAGAGGAGGGAGAAACCCTTCCACTCAGCAACCACCAAGCCCCACCCCAAATCATCCTGTTTGTTCTTGTGGCCACAAGACTGTTGGATATGGTAGGATACAAAAAGAGGTTTGTTGGAGGGGCGGGGGGAAGGTTAGGTTTTTAAAAGATGTTTTTGAGTTATGGACCAAATTTAAAAAAATTGAGGTCTGGTAATTGGAGCAGGGCACCCAAGATTCAGGAGGCCTGGGTTCTCTAATCCCTGTGCTGACACTGGCTTGCTCTCTCCTCTTTGGCAAACTGCTAATATCCCAGCACCTCAGTTTTCCTTCTATGAAATGGGATTAATATGTGCCTACCTCAGGGGTATTTTGGAAGACTTAATCACTGTTTGATATTCTCATATGATGTTTGTGGCTTGGGCTCGGAAGCCAAGTGAGGGGAGTGGGCTTCAGAGCCCGAGTTCTAGCTTGAGCTGCAACTTCAAATCACAGTCTACGCAGCTATTTTTAGCTCAGTAGCATGAGCCCAAGTCTGTCAACTTGGGCTGGAGGCTCCCTGCCGGTGGCTGTGTACACATACCCATAGTGATCCCTGCTCCCCCCGCCACTCCTATAAATGGGGGAGGTCTGAGCCATGGCCTGGGACCAGACCCATTCTCAAGTAAAGCACCTCCTCACTATGCGTATGCGGGGGAGGGTAGTGGTTTTGCAGGGTGGGTATTTCTCTCACTTGACTTCCTTCTCTGAAGCTTTCTATGCTCTCCTTCACGATGATCAGGCAATACGGATGATCAGAAGGTTACATTATTTGACAGGTACGGTGTGTTTAAAAACCATGAACTGGAGATAGGGAAGTGGTCCATGGATAGGGACCCTGGGAAAAAGGATTCAGAAGAGCAGCCTGGAGGATGTGACCCATCCGTTTGTCTTGTATTCCTGATACAAATGTTAGTGTTGGGCTTTCTAGCTCCTGTAACTGTTCCGGTATTATATGAAAATGAAATACTGGGTTTCACTTATGTCCTGCATGGATCTGTTGACCTCCTGATAGAACATCACTAACTTCCTTTTGCATCTGGCATTAATCTGCACTCCAGTGCTTGTCAGCCTGATGAACATGAAGTAACTTTCTCTTAGTGGGAGCATGTTACTTCAGCTGGAGTTTAAGTTGTTTCAGTTTTAGAAGTAGTATGTGAGGGGAATTTGAATGGGTTACAGGTGTAGTAAAGGGTCCCCTTGCCTTTCACGTCCAGGAGCCAATTCCTGTTCAACCCATGTTAGTAGTGAATATTTGACAGCTGTTTGATTTGTGTAAATACCCACATCACACAAACTACTGCAATTAATAGCACCAACAAGAGGCCAAGCTGGCAATCTCAGTAGTGAGACCAAGGATTTGAAAGGTCATGGAGACTAAATTATCCTTTTGCTGCTCAGAATTAATTCCTCCAGGCCAAGGATATGATGTGATGGTGAAGCAGGGGTGCACTGTGTGGAAGTCTAGGCTGCTGCTGTCCCATGTTGTAGTTGCTGTTGTGCTGAAGAAAAGTCAGTCTGGCACTTCTGAGCAGCACAGAGTATAGCTGTACAAACGCGCATGTATCTGGTGTTGCATTCCTGCCTTGTAGAGGCTCTCCAGGTAAGATTGGTTGATGACAAGGCACAAGCAAGCCCAAAGATCGCTTTTCTCCAGGTGTGGTGGGGATAGTGATGTATGGCTTCAAACACAAAAGCAAGATTTGCCTGTGGTAGTAGGTACTGAAGTGACTGGAAGAGTTTGCAGTCTCTATCAACATATGTTGTTGCAACATGCCAAGAAGCCTCTTGTGCATTTAAGAAAGATCTCGTTATTTAAAGCATCTGAATGCCTTACGGTAGGATGTACCATGTCTAGCATGGAGGGTTGAAAGGTACTAGTAATCTTTTCATTGGTAACCAAGAGGGTCAGTCTGACTGTGCTTTAGCATGTGGTCTGGTCTCTGAAATTCCACTAAGCAGCCTAAATCCAATTCCACATATGGCTTGGTTCTCCAAGGTATCATCCAGTCTTCAAGTCCGAGAGAGAGAAGCCTGCCTCGGAATCTGTTTCCTCAAGAGTTTGTGCCACCTGAGGTGCCACCGTCAAAGCAGCAGTGGATCCCCGATGAAACTGAAATTACATGCATGGTCTGCAAAACGGAACGTTTTACTATGGTAAGGAACCCGGGTCAAATACAGATACTCGTAAGGCTGTGGTGGGGCACGTGTTGGTGGTTTGGTTTTTTTGTTTTCCCTGCAGCCGGTGATTTAACATGAAAGCTAATTCAGATGGACTGTTTCCTAGGAGCCCCCCATGATGCTAGCAGTTTGTCCCTCATTATGTTCATACCGTCCAAATTGCCAGTCAAACAGATGTTGAAGGGGAGATTGTGAGGTTTAAATGTATTTGAGGTGACAGGCTATACTGATGGCTCCTGAAAGATCTTTCTGGGGCAGGTGAAGTGATAGAAGTAGAGCCTAGGAAGGGGAAAACTGATCCTGGGAAAGTAAACTGCTAAGGCTCTTGTGGAATGTCATCTTGTTCTTTTCCAGTCAAAGACAGTCTACGGAACTTCTGCATCTGGAGAGCTAAAAGCTGAAAAGCCAGACTTCGGCAAGCTAGTCCCAATTGGGCACATTGTCCCTCCCTGCCATCACCACCTTTGGGAGAAAAACAATCAGTGGGCAGACCTTAGAGATTTTTGAAGCCTGAGATGAACAGAAATTATTTGCTCTTTGCTGTTCATTGTTTTTAATAGGGTAAATTCACCTATGAGCTGAGTGGCTCTAATAAAAGAAGGAAATGTCAGCTGCTAATCTACTACACTCTTCCAATTAAGCATAACCTCTCTTGTGTCTCAGTTTAATAGGCGCCATCACTGCAGACGTTGTGGGAGGTTGGTGTGCAGTTCTTGCTCTACCAAGAAAATGGTGGTGGAAGCTTGTAGAGAAAATCCAGCTCGTGTATGTGACCAGTGCTACAGCTACTACAGCAAGCATTGTCCACCTGTCTTAGCCCAAGACACGAGCATGTAAGTCCTTGCATACAAGTTCTGCATAGTTCCATGTACCCCTCTTCCCAGCTCTGTATGTGTGTGAGACAGCATAAGTACAGCAGTGCAAGCACTGTGCTTTAATCTGACCAGAAAGAGCCACCTCCATGGATTCAGAAATGAGGCTGTGGATTAAGTAGCCCTTGAGATTGCCGATGAAGGGGCCAGTAATGATGAAGGGTTTTGTGATGTGGATGTTTTCCCCTGAAAATGGGACTGAAACTCATTTCATACAGACTCATTGAGCTGGTGGAGGATGTGGTGAGGAGAAGTGGGAGAGCAGTCACCTCTCTGCCCTGCTATCAGTGGACCTACTGGGAAGAGATGAGCACAGTGCAGTTTTGAAATGGTACATGAGGGAAGAATGAGCAGTAAATCAGGGGAGCTTGTGGCATTTCCAAATACATTAACAGGGCCCTAAATTTTGTTTGTGTGGGGCAAGGAAGCCAAAGGGGGACAAGTAGGTTGGACGATAAAGGATTTGAGTATTTCTTGTTCTTTCTGTACTGTGGCTGGTGGTGTGTGAGGTAGCATAATCTGGGGGCAGAGCAGAGAACTGGATGCCAGGAACTCCTGAGTTTTAATCTCATCTCTGACACACACTTCTTCTTTGCCCTTAAGCAAGTCTCTTAACTCCTTACTGCCTGTTTAATAGATACAACACCTTTCCTTCTGGAGGTTATAAGGAATAATTATTTAATGTTGGTGAAATGTTCTTAGTGCCACATACTTATTTTTCCATCTGTATATTTTTTGGGGAGGGGAGAGGTCATCAATTATTTTTTATAACTAATGCTACGAAAATGTTAGCAATATTGAACGAGCCATTTTCTTAACTGCCAGGCTTTAATCACTCTTTCCTCAGTGTGTTGGAATGGGTATGAAGCTTCTGTCTCTCTGTTTTACAGCACAAAAGAGGAAGATCAAGACTTGATGGAAGGTGAGAACAAAGTAACGTTCAATTTCTGCTTTTAATGTGTACGATTGTCATCTTTGTATGACAATTGCTAATAAGCTGGAAGCTGTGTTGTAGCTAAAGGATCCAACAGCACTTCCAGTAATAAAATCTCTGCTGTTTTCAACTATCATTGGTCTGAAGTCAGTCATGCAGGAAACTATGAATGGAGTTGAGGATTGAGCTGCTGGGTTCCAATTCCAGCTCTGACACTGTCTAATTGTATGACCAGTCACTTAACCGCTCTGTGCCTCAATTTCCCCGTCTTTCAATAGTGTTGTGAGACTTCATTCGTATTTATAAAAGCACTTTGCTCTTCTCAAGCATCTTCATGCAAAGGATCTCAAAGTACATCATTATAAAAGTTGAAGTATTTTTCTCTCTGGCTGCTGGTCTAGGACCTGTGGATCTTGCAAGCATTTGTTCTAGTCTTCCAGAACATTTCCAGGTCTGGCAGGTCATGAGAAAAGGGCCCACGAAGTATGGGTGCTAGTTGAAATACTGAAATTCTTCTAGTAACTAAGGTTAAAACATAAAACTTTTTAAAGCTTCTCAATAGTTCCACAAACCATAAATACAAGCTAGTATTTTCCTCTCTCCCAGTGAAGTGTGACAGGCTGTTTATTGTCAAAAGCAGGTCTTGTTGCTGTGCTCCAGAGGAGCTACAATGGTCAGGCGAAGAGCAGCTAGTATCAGATGTCTAATAAATACAAAGATAAATACTTCAGACTGAAGCAATTGAAAATGGAACTTCTGGTCAGTTGCTGCTGGAAGATCTTTGTCTTCATTACTTTGTTCAGTCTTTCATTTGTGTCCAGTATTTAGTGCACATCATTTCATTGGACTTGTGTAGCTCCTCTTGAGCATGGCAACAAGGACAGCTGCATGGGACTTGTACAGCCTCTCAGACTTAGCATGGGAAGAACCAGAGCAGAGTGATGCAGCAAAGTGATACTGACTTTGTGGGACTATGGGGATGTTTTGCTGAATAAGGATATTAAGAACATAGATGTCACTCACGCTTTTAAAATGGGCTTGTTCTGATTGCCATCTGTTATCTTCCAGTTCAGTTTGGACATAATTTTCTATATATCTTAAGGTTTTCTACTGCTGCCTGTCATGGTACAATCGGAGTATGTTTCATAGCAATAGACAGTTTCATAGCATAAAGTCCATAGCAATAGATAGTCCTTGGTGGACTTTGTGGAGTCTGTGGCGTTTTTCCCTTTTGAGGGAAAAACTTTGCTTGGTGTAGAATTTGGATTTTGAAAGGGGGTGTTAGTTGGCTTTTGTGGCTCAATGTTGTCACTTTTAGCAGCTAGTATCTCAAATCACTTCACCAGAAGGGTAATGCTTCCCAAGTTGCTTTAAGATGGCCTGCAGCTTTGGTCTGACTACAGCATATGTCAATTTTGATGGGAGAGATTCTCAGCTCAGAATTAAATTTGGGACCAAAAAGCCAGATAGTAATCAGAATGACCTGGTTTTCATGCTCCCATATCTCATGAATTACAGTACCAGGGCTAGAAATTAATGCTATATATCACTTGAAATCTGAGATCCCTAGCTTTCCAGGGATTGGAGCAGATACTCTTAGCAATCTCACTTTGAGATACTGGACCTTTAAAAACTCATTGGTCTGGTCCCTCAAACTAACAGTACTGTTTTGGCATTGCTCCAGAACTACTGGAACTTTTTTCCAGATTTGAGTTAAGGTTTCTGGGCTGCACAGTCCATCAGTGCAAATCCTAAAAAGCAAATAAATAAGTTGGTAAGTCATTTAGTGCTTCATCTATAATCCGTTTATTCATTCCCCTTCTCAGCCTCAGTGACTTCCCTTCCACCACCCACAGAGCACTTATCTCCACCGATCTTCTGACAAAAAAACATAAATATTGTAGCTCACAGGTGGTCAAAAAAGAAGGTGGGTATACTGTAATGGAGTGGCACCAAAAGAGTTAAAAATACCCTGAATTGGGGATATGGGTGTTTATTGAGGAAATATTTTAGACAGTATAGAAATTGATGTTTGGGAGTGGAAATCTGCTACTGAGCATATGCAGTAGCTGCTTTCTGTGGTTCTGTGCTGTGCGTGTTGTATAGGTGAGATTGTTTCATCCCTCTAACTTCTGGAGTGTGTGCTGAGAACAGCACAGGTAGCTCTGATGATAAAGCATACAGAATAACTTTGTGACATGCTTTCTGCCTGATTTTCTGCCCCTTCCAGGATGATTTTGATTAACTGATTCCTCTTTCTCAGCAGTACAGACCTGTGGTAACGGAGGTTTGGATTGCTCTGTAGTGATGAGAGTACCCAAGGCAACTGAACTTGAGTGGCTTCTTTCTCTGAGTGAAGATGAAAATGAAATTGTGCGTAACGAATTTTATTATGAACAGGTAAGAGCTTGAGAGACAGAGAGGTGAGTCTAATGTAACCAGTTCCCTTTAGAATTCTATTAAGTGCTGTTGTAGTGTCCATTTACAAGCTCTTGGGTCTTTCTTTACTCTTAATTGACAGGCCCCTAGTTCTTCCTTGTGTATTTCCATCCTCAGTCTGCACTCAGATAGCACAGCATGTGGCCACCAGCTGATACAGCGCTGCTGTAAATTGTCCCAGGGTCTGATTAACCCTGAAGTGGATGCTGGGCTTCTCATGGACATCATGAAACAGCTGCTTTTCAGTGCCAAGATGATGTTTGTAAAAGCTGGAAGGAGCCAGGATCTAGCTTTGTGTGACAGGTAAGTTGCCAGCTGTCCTTTTGGATTCGTTGGAGCTCTTAGCCTTCCTTTAATGAATTAAAGTGGTGGTGAATGGTGCTGGACTAACCTCTCTAGAGGCTAGAGAGTGACCTGTTTATCCACAAAATCACTATTGGGAATACTAGACTCTTGGAGTAGATGGGAATAAATCTCCCTGACTTTAAACTTGCTGCTTTTACTATGGGAGATTTTTTTTAAGCTTAACATTTTGCTTGTTTTCAGACGCTTGTTTAGTTTAGGCTTTTACAATGGTACTTGTCAGGCATTTGAATTTTATTCCTTCCTGGGGCATCAGTGTAAGGCAGAATAGAGTGGGAAGTGCAATGCAAGGGGTCCCAGCTGTTCAGGTAAATGTACCACAAAACCAGACTTGACAGTACTGGTTAGTGTTTCCACAGGCTGTATTAGCCAGTCTGGTTGAATGAGAAGCAGCTAGCCGGAGCAGGAAAATGGCTCTAGGATAGTGCCTTAAGGAAGGGAAGTAGAGTTAGAGTACCAGAGACAAATTTGGAAGTACCACTGGTTGGGAATCACCAATGTAAAAGATACTACAGGCATAAGGGCTTTGAAGATCCTTGCTAATGAGCCTTAGAGTATAGTGATATGCTGTGTGTGCACGTGCCCACTCACTTCATTCCTGCTTCCTTCCAAACAGTTACATCAGCAAGGTGGATGTGCTGAATATTTTAGTTGCTGCTGCCTATCGCCATGTACCATCTTTGGATCAGATTCTGCAGCCTGCAGCAGTAACGAGGCTAAGGAATCGGCTTTTGGAAGCAGAATACTATCAGTTAGCTGTTGAGGTAACAAGAACGGGGGGATGAAGGTGTTAACCCCCCCCTTTTTTTAAATCGTCTTAGATGGCTTGCTTTCCCTACCAAACTTAATTTATGTGATCTCTGATATTAAAGTACAATGGGATGTGATTAAAAAAGGAAAAACTTAGGAAATATTTTCAGATGCTCAGTTTAACAGTGAGCTGCATTCTGCTTGGGAACAGTCTGCCAAAGGGAGTGATGTGAACCCCATCATTTCATCCAATTCCAATTAGGACAGGCAAAAAACTAAAAATGCACTGTCAGGAACAAACTTGCATTGGTAGGGGAGCTAGGACATTCAGCCTAATAGATCTTTCCTTTCTGTGATTTGATTTGTACTTAAGGACTCTGAGGCCTGCTAGGACGGACAACTTTGAAAAACATTCACTTATGAGACAATGATAAAACCTTGACAGCTCATCTGGTCATATGGCTTATCTTCTGCATTTTGCCTCCCTACCCCATTGATTTCATAAGCCTCTGGTTGTGGCATCGCAATTATTATGAAGAGGATTATGATGACACAAACAGGATTAGGATCCCTAGTAGGGAATAAGCAGCATGAGCAGATGAACTGTTAAACAAAAATGGTTTCTGTTTACATGCGAACATCTCTGCTAAAGAAACTGTGGGATGAAGTTTTCTATCAGCAGATTTGTGTGAAAATGAATGTTGCCAAAATGTTTCCATGAAGCATCATCAAGTCTGTAAACAGAAAACCACTAACACTTCGTATCACTTTTTAAACCACAAACCTGTTTAGTGTTGTTTTGTTCTTGTAATAAAACTATATAAAATCTACTATGAAGGGGAAAATTACTTTACCTTTATGAATGTAAAAACTGTTGGATTGAACTTTCCTTGACCGGTGATTGATTAAACTCTTCCATTACATTTGCAATCGGAAAATCCTTCCATAATCAGAGTTTGTGGGTAGTTCAGTAGCTGGTATTTAAGGTCACTAATGTGGAACTGATAAAGGCATTTCTTAGTGTACAAGAAGACATTTTTTCTTTGGGCAATGGAAGGTCCCAGATTTAGATTAGGGGTGTAATTATCTGCTTCTCCTGTGCTTCTCTGTATTATGTACTACTAACTAATGCTTTGGGGTTTAGGTTTCTACAAAGACTGGGCTGGATCCAGGTGGCGCATGGCATGCCTGGGGTATGGCTTGCCTTAAAGCTGGGAACTTAAGTTCAGCAAGAGAGAAATTCAGCCGATGCTTAAAGTCACCCTTTGATCTGAACCAGTTGAATCATGGCTCAAGGCTAGTCCAAGATGTGATACAATATCTGGAGTCCACTGTGAAACCCATACTCCTGGTGGTAAGAGGCTATTCTACCTGTTCTGGAGAACTGTACCAAAACTGTCAAAGTCCTGAGGCTTTGGCACAGTTCTTTAGGAAGAACATGATTCGACCGGGGGAGAGGGGACATCCATAGCATATTATAGGGGTTAATGCTGGAGTAGTATTTTGCGGCTGCTTTTGTCTTTTTGACATGACTTGCATGTGGAGCAGATGGTGTGAGGATTTGCACCACAAATACTGAAGCCTGTGCAGAAGCCCCACTGGCTGCACCCCCCAGTCACTGACTGACAGCAGAATGATGGGATTCTGTTTGTGTAGTGTTGTGCCCAGTAGATGGGGAAGAAGCTCATCTTTTGAAGGTTATGCAGTAATGCAGAAGCCCATCTGACTGCTGTTTGGAGGCCAATGTGAAATGGGGTGGAGGTCTCAGTCTAGCTCTTAATGAACTGGTGTCCATGTCACTATGTATCAGAAGTGGCACTAATTTCCCCCCTTGCTGATCTCAGTTAGAGGCAGCAAGGATTGTATGAGTCCTAGAAGACACACTCCTCTTTCCTTCCACCATCACTGGTGCAGCCCTTCCAAATTAACTTGTGGTACTGTGACAAAGGTCATTATTAAGAAGCCTGCATTTTTGGTATCAATTCTCTGTTGTGTGGCTGGAGAACTTTAGTTTCCCAGACTCACAATTTAGAATCTGTTGCCAGCACTAGATTTGCTTTAACAACACCACCACCAAAAAACCCTTATCAGTCTCTTTTGATTAGCATTGATTTTGTAATTAAACCAACTTTTTATATCTTTATTACAGAGCATAGAAAGTGTCTTTATGAAGAGACTAAGTTCCATCCATCTGTACAATGTCATGTAATAGTTGAGGGTGAAACTTGAGACGTCAGAACCTCCAGATTGAAAATGTTCCTTTTAGAATTTATATAGTTTGAGTTTACTGTAAGCTATAATTAGGTACTAACTAAAATTCAGGCCCCAATTAAAGCTTTGAATTATATATTTGTTCTCCTAAAATTTCTGGTCTTCAGCAAATATGCACTTTAGTCTCTGACTTGCTGTTTTATCAGAAGTCTCTATCAGCAGTGGAAATATCTTTAAAAAAACAAACCTCCTATAAGGACCCATTCATATTGGGAACAGAACCACAGTAGCTGCAGTCATGTTTAAGCATCATTGCTGCTCGCAAGGTTTGAATACAGTTTCCCTATCCAGTAATATGGCTGGAGTTTCATCCCATGTATACCACAGTAGAAAAAGAGAGGGGGTTGGCTGATACACACTAACCCTAGAGAGGCTCTGCAGAATAGTCTTCCTGTTAATCGTTCCTGGACAATCCCATGTCATTGATTCTCTGTCTTAATAGCAGGATGATGACTACTTTGCCACACTGAGAGACCTGGAAGCAACCCTGAGGACACGAAGCCTGTCTCTGGAGATGATGTCCGAAGGGAAGATCCAACACAACAGCTACTATCAGGAGTGCTTGTTCTATTTACACACTTATGGCACCAACCTAGCAATCATTAGCTTCTACATGAGACATGACTGCATGCGAGAAGCACTTCTGCATTTGTTAAATAAGGTGAGTAAAGAATTCTGCTGGCAGTGTCAGAATCTGCTCTTGTATCATCTAAATTGGAGATCTGAAAGCATTAGGAGGACTTCTCCCTTCCAAGCAAATCCAAGATGGTGACCAGGATAGTACAGTATATATAATGACTGAATTCAAAATCCAGCATGCTCTATTTCCTCTGAGCTTTCACTATTTATGTTCTCATTGTCCAGTCTTCTGTGGATTTATTCCAAATGACTGAACATCTGTGTCATGTAGAACATTAACCAGCACTGTTCCATCTTGAAATTATTATTGCCCCATCCCCTTGCCAAAGTAGGGAAGGCTAGAGAAGAGAGCCATTCTCTGTTCTCCTCCAATACTATCAATCCACCAGCTCTTACCAACATGAAAGCTACTGAAAAATACTTAAAACTTCTGGAGTGTGTGGGATTTTAGCTGGTTCGTTGGCCTATTAGAATTGAAATACATTTGATGTAGAACATACTGATTGACATACCTAACTCCATTATTCTGTTTTTTCCATTTTTATTATTCCATTATTAATCTGTTAACTGGCTTATTAATAGGTAATTGTTTAAGTGGCCTTATCAACTCTGGTTTCTCTTTATTATCACCAGTGTGATTGCTGTAGTTAGAATTGAGAAGGTCCTTTCAAAGCCCTTATTCTCAGTTACCTTTTGAACATATCCTTTTTGTTCTTAGCTTAGAAGTGAATTGTGTTTTGTTTTTTAAAGAAAAATCTGCTTGCTTTTGAGTGCCCAGTGGTGCACAAGCAGTTTTCCACCAGTAAAATTTTTCAGGTAATTCAAAACAATTTTAGCTTGAAAACTTCCTACCGCAACTTGGACAGAGAGACTTCAAATGGCAGTTCTCACTTTCCGGTTCTCTTACAGCAGTGCAAGGTTGTTTTGGTGCTGAGGCTCTCACCACTGCAGGGGAAGGATTCCACTGAAAAGTTAACCTGTTTCCACCAAATGTATTTTTTGTTAAAACATTTCTGTGCATACCGGGTTCTGTAACTTGTGCTGTGCAGTGGTTTTTAAAAAAAATTAGCAAACCCAGTCACTACCCTGAATGCAGTGATTAAACAACATGGTAGCACCCCTTTAAAAAACAGTTCAAAGCCGGCAATTTGCTGGGTGCCTGCCTGTGCTCAGAATGTAGGGTTAACCTCTCTGTCACTGGTATTCCCTTCAGTGGCAAGAGAAAAGCCAATTCCTGCAGCTGATTCACCTCAAGCTCCCTTCTTCCCACTGTAGGAGAGCCCGCCGGAAGTGTTCATTGAAGGGATCTTTGTCCCAAGTTATAAAAGTGGGAAACTGCACATGTTGGAGAACTTGCTGGAAACCATTGATCCAAGTCTGGAGAGCTGGGGCATCTACCTGATTGCAGCCTGCAAACACTTGCAGAAAAAGAACTACTACCACATTCTGTATGAACTGCAGCAGTTTATGAAGGTAAGGGTGGGGTGTGTGGCCCCCCCTTTATTGCTGAAATAGTGAATAGTATCACTCTATTCAGCAATTTTACTTGGGTGTTAAACTCTGTGCCTTGGTCACGTTATGTTTTCTGTGAATTCCCTGGGATGCTCCGATGAAGTGAGCTGTAGCTCACGAAAGCTTATGCTCAAATAAATTTGTTAGTCTCTAAGGTGCCACAAGTACTCCTTTTCTTTTTAAGTGAGAGAGTAACTGCAGAGTCCATGTCTGCAGTTGTTTCCTGTTTCGCATTTTCTAACTGAAGTCCTTGTGCTTTGTGGATACATAGTATGTCTTTTGCTTGCTTAATTTTTATTGAATATAAGCTGGTAGGAACTTTTCTGATCTTAGGAAGACCCCAGGCAATACTGTCTATTCATATCTGCTGTGCTTATTGTCATGAATCTGGTCTTGTTGCACCATCTTATCTGTTGCTTTAATTGTATGTCCTCTTAGGGAACCATAATGTTTGCTTTGTGTGAGCATTTTAGTACCAACAGTCAAAGTAGCTATGAAGATGTTCTGCCTATGGATGCTCTCAGTCTTCTCCGCTTCTGAGATTCTTATAGTGTTTCTCAACATCATAGGTCATAGCCTTGTTGTCAAATGATCCCCCTTTTAAAAGTTCATTACTTGTTTGTTCGAGGATCATGTCCGTGCTGCCATGACCTGCATTAGATTCTTCACTCACAAGGCAAAGTCTTACACAGAGCTGGGAGACCAACAGAAATGGCTCCTGAAGGTCAAGGACCACCTCAAAGTCTACCTGCAGGAGGTTTCAAGGAGTTCCGGAAGGAAAAAAGCTGCTTGCACTTTTCGGAAGAAAATGACGGCCACTGATGTATCAAGGTATCTGCAAAACAGGAAATGAAGAAGTTCTGGGAATGAGGTTGCACTTGAGACTTGTCTTGATTAGGAAAACTGGTTGAGTTTAGGTTGGGCTTAGCTCACATACTAAACCCAGCCCAAAATTGACCTTTTTCCTACTATGGTATACGGGAAGCACCGCTCTTCCTGGTCAAGACAAGCCTCAAGTGACAGAATGTCAGTCCCTGTACCATCTACCCTCCTGTATTTAGGCAAAACCGATATGGGCATAGTCTATACAATTTACATTTTGTTTGCTAAACTTATTGCCTGTATAGTAGCAGAGCTAGATGCGAGCCTTAGAAGTAAGAGTTAGATGGTTAACTGAATTTCCAAACTTTAAAATGTTGTTAGAAGTTTAGTCCTCTGTTTCTAACTTTTGGGGTGTCTATAACTACAGTTTTCTTAAGGTTTATTTTCATCTAAAGTTACTGAAACTTTTTCACACTTGGCTGCAGCTTAATAAAAATTAGTCTTTTTGTGTGTGTCTGGGAGGAGTTGTTAGAGATCCACAGCTGGTCAGTGTGTGTAACACTGAACTTCACGTGAGTACTCGTAATGCACGTTTCCTATGCAGTTCTGGAGGGCACTTCAGTGCTGCAGATGGGGTGAGACAGAAGGAGCTAACGTTAAAATTACTCTATGCCCAAGTCAAACAGCAGCTAAAATAGCCATTTTTAATTTTGTTAGAGACACATCTACCTTTTGAGACACTTTCAGTAATGTAATAATTTGTGGATGGTGCACTTCATTAATAGTTGTGTAAATGCGTCTCTGTACCCAGATAAATGAGAATTTTTTTCCCAATCTAGGCACATCAATACAGTTGAGCTACAGATGGAAGTCACCAAGTTCCTGCATCGGTGTGAGAGTTCGGGGACCTCTCAGATAACTGGCTCAAACTTGCCCACTCTCTTTGGAAACAATCAAATGAAGATGGATGTAGCTGGCAAGGTACTAGCTGCTATTTAAAACATAACATTTGCTGCCTTAACTTGACCTGCTCTGTGGATTAAAGGATGATTTGGGGGCCTGGAGCACTCATCTGGACTCTCAAATAATACAAAAGGTACTTTCCAGTTGTAGCTCTCAGTGCATTTTAAAGGTAGGTAAGTATCCTTATCCTTATGTTACAGGTGGAGAGAAGTTTAAGTAACTTGACTACCATGGGGCACCTGACAACAGAACTCATGTCTTTGCCTCTCCCTCTCTGGATCATGCTGCCTCCCATTGTTAGAGACACTTCTTAACAAGGCGGTAAATTGCCTTTTGGCAAACAGTATTGCAGTGCTGAACTCAGGCAAGAGGCAGTAAAATACCTGGGCTACTTTTGTACAAGTGACTTCATTTCCTTGTGAGTTTTCTACACATAACCAAATGGGAATGTCTCACTTTCCCCTGTGTCTAATGTTGGAAATTTCTTCACAGGTCATGCTGGAAGGGAAGAACATTGAAGAAGGTTTTGGAATTGCATTCAGAGTTCTCCAGGTATGGAAAACCTAAGAAGTTGCTGCATGTAAGGTTGATCTCACTCCTGTAAAGCACCACTGTTTATTACCAGACCCTTTGCATCAAGTGGGGAAAACACAAGTTTCAGATCAGTCCCCATGTTTGTGTAAAATACAGACCAATCAATTATGTAGGTTCTAAACCTCCATGCATTGTCAGGGACCCCCCTTCGCCCTGGAAATGAACTGCCTGGCCAGCTTTTAGTTTAGAGAGTCACTGACGTCAACTTCCAGATCCAATTAAGCTGGGGGAGGCTGTGAGTGTGAGTGTGTGAGGGAGTAGAGCTTAATTTTCAAGGTTCCTCTGTCTGTGTCTCAATGTCATGCTGGCAGTTCTGAGATCTCTAGATCAGCCAGAAGGCTGTCTTGCTGTGCATCTGAGTAAATTGGTGCCCGCTCATTCACTGAAGGAGAGGAGATTAGAGAGGGGGCACCCTGATGGGAGAGAACAAGTGAAGGAAGGGGCTCCATGCACCATATGAAGAGAAAACTAGGGCACTGCCTGCTCTCCTGAGAGATGGGTCTGGTCTCTTCAGAGCCAATTAACTTGCCTCCTTGTTCATCCACAGAGTTAGCAATGCATTCCCTTCCTCCCTGCTGCTCTCCCAGAGTAACCAAGCAGCGTTCTCCACTGCCTTGCATCTTCTTCAGTCATTCACACTGTGCAAAGTGCTACCCCAGGTATGAATGGAGAATTCAGATTTGGTAGCATTTGACACCCACTCTGCACAGGTGTCAGTGACTGCGCAGGATATGGAGGCAGTGAAGAAACAGGCCCAGAGCTGGCGCAATGCTGTTCCCAAAGCCTGCTCATCCAGGGAGCAGAAAGTATTTAATTGGAAACTGTTTTTTTGGAAATGTGTCTCCAGCATGTGTGGATGGCTGAGGCTGAGATACTTGCCAGCATGGTACTAGTAGCCCAGGTGCTTAGCTGAGAAGGACCCACATTAGTAACTTGGTGGGAGTGCAAGGGGAGAGTCTGCCTTGCATGGAGTGGAGCAGACTGCAGCTGCCCAGATTTTCAGTGCAAAGGAGTGGCCTCTGGAGACTAGGGTCCCACTGTGATCTGAGTGACCTGGCCTTCCCGAGCAAAGTGGCATGCTGGGCCCTCTTGCCCTGAGGGCTGTACTTCTGTATGGAAAATGAGGGTGGCAATGGGCTGCGTTTTAGAGCAGTGTGGACTGTACTTGAGCCACATTCTGTTCTTCTAGCAGCACAGTGCTCCTCCTCTGGGCAGGCTTGGTAGAATCTGCCATGACTGAACATGCTGCTTTGATGCTTTCCATTTTCCCACTTCAGGACTTCCAGCTGGAGGCTGCAGCTGTGTACAGTAAAGTGGCCAAGGTGCTGGTGAAGCAGCAGAACTACAGTGAGATCCGGCAGCTCCTTAAATGCGTCAGTGAGTCTGGAGTTGCAGCCAAAAATGACGGGGATATCATCATCCTAAACTGCCTGGATGAGTTTAAGGATATCCCCTCTGAGGTAATGCCGCCCCCATGGCACCATCTTCTGAGGTGGGATAGTCTAGAAAGGGGACAGTCCCTTGCCTCTCAGCATCCATACCATGCACTGAGACATGCTGTCAACCTCTTCTGGCCCCTTATTTCACATGTTCTATCTCCAGAGAAATCAGTTTGCATCTGCAAAGGGAAATGGCTATTCGGGGGCTGTGATTGTCTAGCTACAGGGTCCTTTCCCTCAAATCTCCCAGCAAGGTGCTGTGCAAGTGGCACGCAGGAGAGATCCTTCTACCCAGTGGGATCCTCCCTTTCGTTGCTGTTTGGGATGAGGAGGAGTGTCTTTCCATGAAGATCCCTTGCTGGTAGAGAGGGCACATGGAGGAGGGAGCACAGCCATGTGTGCCCCCAAGAATTGCTGCCTGTATAGGAAGCCACCCGTTAAGATTGCCCTGCCCATCACAAAACCTTTACATTGCTCTGTGTGTGTGTGGCGTGGAGGTAGGGAACCCGAAAGACCTCCATGAAGCTACCACTGCGTAGAGGGGGGCAGGAAGTCCTGATGAGGAAAAGCTGCCCTCATGGAGTTCCTTGAAGACACGACACTGGTTTTGGGCCAGGAGGTAAGCTGCAGTAAAAGGGAAGATTTGGGCTTAGTACCCGGCGCCTCAGGAACTGGGACAGTTGATGGCTGAGATGATTTAAACACCTTGCTGTAATTTCATCTGTGCAATGTTTTAATCTGATAGGCTATAAAACTATAATGGTTTGCAATCTACAGTCCTCTAATTGTCACCTGCTTTTCCCCTTTGGGGTATAGGATCTGGACAATCTGATCCAGGATATGGACAGCGACGAAAACAAGGTGAGTAAAGTGTAATGGGAAACCCTTAGCTTGCTGTGGGAACGCTATGCCTGGAAACCAAAGCTTCTCAAGATTGAGCTTAGATACCTTGTAAGTGTCTGATCTCATCTCTTCTCCCCAACACTGGGAGTGAAGTGTCCCCAAAAGTTAGAGACCCTTAGGTCTCTGAGAGCTACTGTGTGGGACTTAAAAGCAATGCAAAGATTCAGTTGGCTCTTTTTGGTTCTTCCTACCTATTTTCTCATAGGTGCACTTAATTTCCCATGCAGCTGACGGGGATCTATGTGCATCTAGGGAGACCAGCATTGAGCTCATTATTATTCCAGTGTTATATTATTGCCATTGTGGTAGGCGCACACCGTCCTTTATCTGATCAATTTGGTAATTTCTCTTCTTTGTAGACTATGCTAAGACTGAAATACATGGCTTCTGTTAATTATATACACTGCACTTCTCTACTGTCTTCAGTATAAGGCTCTCAAATCATTTTACATTCACAAATAGATAAATAGATTCTGTTCCCATTTTACAGATGGAAAAACGGAGGCCCAGAGGTCACGTGACTTTCCAGGGTCACATTCAAACCAGTGGCAAAGCTGGGACTTGACTCAAGGAGTCCTGATTCCCACTCGCCTGCTCTGACCACCAGACATGCTGTTCTGAGAAATTGGATTTGATTTCTGTCACTGCATTAAGTTCAATGCTACAGTGACCCTAATGTGAGCTTTTGAAAGAACTAGGCCATGGGCAGAATGCCTCTGTGAATCTTTGCTGTTCAGATATGGAGGTTTTCAAGCATGAACTACACATGCAAGAATCCTGATTTTTGGTTCCATGATGATCAGCATCCAAAGAAGTTCTAAAAGCCAGTGACAGAGGCTTACATTTTAAAAAGTCTAATGCACTGGCCCTTTGTAGTACACTTCTTATAGCAGAACCTGGCCTGTGCTACATCCTATCCTCTGCATCACAATGCACACCCTCTCTAAATAGTACAGCCTACTGAACTAGATTTCCCAATGAGCCCTCACCTCTACCTGTGTGTTAGAACTCAGTCTGGGAGGCTGTGGTGAACAACCGCTTTTCTTTATTGCTTCAGATCCAAGCCTACCTGATGTGCAACAAGCTGCGTTCTGCCTACCTGGTCTCTGTGAGACAAGAGAATACCAGAGCCGTGCAGCTGGTGCAGCATGTGCGGCAGTTGGCCGAGAACAGCGGGGAAGACGTTGTGCAAGCCATCTGTGCCCAGTGGCTTTCAGTGCACCAGCCCAAACAAAAAAGCAGGTTCACCCAGACCACTAGGAAATAACTACCAGGCACCAGCATCCATAAAGGGAAGACTTCATATGGCACAGAGAAGAGCAGCTCGGTGATCTCTCAGTGAGAGTGAAGTGGCAAGCAGGAGCTGCTAGAGTGCCTGTAGCTAAAGGGAAGGAATACAAGTGCCAATCCTGTGTTCTGATGACCAACAATCTCTACCTCAGGGTGTTTTCTGTGTGTGTTAAACCTGAACAAGCAAGACTAAGGATTATGGAGAAACGCACTTTTCTCCTCTTTCCAAGAGGCATTGCACTCTTTTTTGCCATGGGTTTGTTTTAACCTAGTAAACCTGTGTATAGTTGATGACCAGATCCCATCCCAGCTCAGTGTACATTGAAACATAAATCTCTTTGATTTCTATTAGCCAGAGCCATTTTATAATGAATCTATCATTGCAAAGGTTGAAGAGAGTTTTGTTTCCATTTACATAGACTTGGGACTGAACTTTTGAGGTGACTTTTTAAAGATCTATACTAATTATCACTAAGTTTTTTACACTAGCACAGTATGTGCAAATCCTTTAGTTGGTTTGAAAGGCAATGGCTGGTTGTATATGGCAGGTGTCTCTATGCTGAAATCACTGACAAGTGTTTGCCTGCTGCTTGGGCCCTTGGATGGATGGATGGATGGATGTAATTGGAACGGGATGCAGTACAAAGGGGAAAAGCTTGAAATAGGATAAGAATGTCTGAGAGAACTGTCTTACCTCTTGCTTCCCTAGTTTAATCCACTAAGTGGATTAAACTGCTGTGATACAACTGTCATTGGATAGTCGCAAGGACTCTTATGTCCTTTTTCCATAGTGTAAACAAGCTGAGCTATACACCCCTTGCACTGTAGGGAAAGCACCTTCCTTTTACAAAAGGGTTAAAATGGTGAAATTTAATCACACAGCAAAGTTATAGACTGCTGAACCATGCAATGAGTGTCCTTACCAAAGCAATCTTCCCCTTCTGACAAAGTGAAACATTTTGGACTGAATTGTTATATACTTTAAAATAAAACAACCACCCCCCATTTGTTCCTGGGGTGAAAAAATGGCTGAGACAGTCTGGAATACACTGGGGACTGGCAGGCAACAGGCATCCTTTAGCTCAAGTGATGTCCCTGTATTAGTTGCTGCTGCACAGAATCTCTTTCCCCAGTTGTCTGCTGCTGACTAGAAACAGACCAAAAGCCACGCTCCCCTGGTCTACTTCATTTAACAGCAGGTTTCTCTGGTGTAAAGTGATTCTGTTCAGGGGCATTTGGATTTGGCTACTGCTTCTCTGCAGCTGATAATCAGAGAAGAGGGAAAAGTAGGAAGGAGAAACAGGCAGCAGAGAATGGAAGAAGCAGAAATGAGTGATGGTTTAAAAAGAAGTTCCCTAACTTTGGCAGCCCACAACATGCTTGTCGTGCAATGGATGTAGACTGCTAACATTTAGAGATGGGCAGCTCAATTTCCCTTTCAGTAGCTCCCAGTGTATTACAGTCAGCTGGCTCGCTTATAGCCAAATGAAATCTATAAAGATGTTTAGTTTCTGGAAGTGTAATATAACTAATGCCATTGTACAAAGTAAGCTAAGCAGGCAAATAGAGTCCTTGTGATAGACCACAGACCTCCAATGAGATGAAAAGGACATGGTTGACCTCATTTTGAATGTTTCATGACCACTGTCCCACTGACTCAAACTTCTCTCCCTGCTGGAGATAATTAGCTCATTGGATCTGGGGTTAGAAATAGCTCCGATCTTAGAATCAGGGATGACCACGCTTAGCTTCCAGAATCTCCTAACCCCAGATCTCAGAGATCCCATTAGTAAGGGTAATAAAAGCTGCTTTTATTGTCTCAGCCAGACAGAACCGGCCTTGCAGTGTGCTCCAGGGGTTAGGCTTGTCTTGTTGGGTGTGATACTTTTTATGGTCTGGGTTGATACCAAATCTATAAATAAATATGGGTAGAGAGGTCTGTACTGTGTGCACTGATGCAGTAAATACCATTCTGTATGCATCTGTGAGAGGAACTTGAACATTGTAGAAAAAGAATGGTGCCTGCCATGTAGCCCAGCCATTTTTGTGCCTGTCTTTCTGCTTGACTTCTTTGCACTTTATTTTACGCACTTTATCGAATGTTTGTTGCAATTTTGATAGTCCTTAACTTAGAATTCTAAGGATCTTTTTCTTACCAGCAGAACTAGAACTGGAATTTTGGCCCTGATCCTAAAAGACTTGTCACGAGTAGTGCAGTTAATGTTGGGCTTAAACCCTAAGCATAAAAATGGATTGAACACTAGTAGTAGTTGAAAGAGCCATTTGTCAGTTAACAGTTATAATCTGTTTACAATGAACAAAGGAGAATAAAGTATTATCAGCAAAGGTCACTTGCCCCAGTCCCTCTTTTGTGTATTGCTCTGTTCTTTACCTCTAGCATAGTTGGGTGGCCTCTCCCTCTTCAGCTTTTCTGTTTGGAACTGGTCTGGGTCACCATCTGTTAAGGAAAACACCTAGGACAGGGGTGGGCAAACTTTTTGGCCCGAGGGCCACATCTGGGTATGGAAATTGTATGGCAGGCCATGACTGCTCATGAAATTGGGGGTTGGGGTATGGGAGGGGGTGAGGGCTCCATCTGCGGGTGTGGGCTCCGGGGTGGTGTTGGGGGTGCAGGAGGGTGCTCTGGACTGGGACTGGGGGGTTCGGAGGGTGGGAGGGGGATCAGGGCTGGGGCAGGGGGCTGGGACACGGGAGGGGGATCAGGGGTCCAGGCTCCAGGTGGTGCTTACCTCAAGTAGCTCCCAGAAGCAGCGGCAAGTCCTCCCTCAGGCTCCTGTGCGAAGGCACAGCCAGGCAGCTCTGTGCACTGCCCTGGCTGCAGGCACTGCCCTTGTAGCTCCTATTGGCTGCGGTTCCTGGCCAATGGGAGCTGCGGGGGCAGCGCTTGGGGTGGGGGCAGTGTGTGGCTGCCCCTATGCATAGGAGCCAGACTGGGGACATGCTGCTGCTTCCAGGAGCCACACGGAGCGGAGCAAGCCCCTGACCCTGCTCCCTGCCTGGAGCACCAGAGCAGGGCAAGTCCTGAACCCTGCTCCCCAGCAGGAGATTGAGGACCGAATTAAAATGTCTGGAGGGCTGGATGCGGCCCCCGGGCCATAGTTTGCCCACCCCTGACCTAAGAAGAAGGCAGTGTAGGATTGTTCCCCAGTAGTGGAGTTCTAAGCCAGGGAACCAGTGCAGAATTGTTTTGTACGCTCTAATCTTCCTAACCTAGTCTAGCTTTAAATATCTAAATTAGTTGGAAGACTTGTTCCACAACCTAATAAATTTCACCATGAGGAAATATTTCCTAATATGCAGCCTATATTGTATTTAATTTTACTCCTACACTGTACGCATGAAACTAGTGCATGCCACTGCCACCCACTTAAGAACAACTTGAATACATGAGAAGGAAGATGTGGAGTAACAGCGTAAAACAGGAATGATTTTATTTAGTAATGTCATGGTTGGAGGTAACTCAGTGGTGACTTGCAGGGTCAAGCATTGCTGTAGAGAGAGCTGGTAGTGCTAACCTAAATCAGGAACTAGGCATCTGCTTCTTCTAGAAAATGCCATTCACTTGTAACTACACAGAGTACAGGACTGAATGTCTGGATTTCCTAGCAGGCGGAAGGCAACCCTGCAAGCTGTGATACCCTGACTGCAGTGACATTTTAGCCATGTGATGCTTCCAGAAAAAAAGTCAAATGAGGTGTAAAATATGACCTCTTATAGGCAAGCAGCTCAATTACCACCCAGGGTGGGAAGAATTTGGAGCCTGCATGACTGCAGCAATGACCAACTTTACTTGCCCTTTGCAACAGGTATGTCCAATGTGTTGTAAGTGCCACATGCCACCCTTGGCTAACCTCTCCCTAGAACTACTGGGCAGGCAAACTTAATGCCAATGTAAACTAGGTTCTACTCTCTCCTTCCTGCCCCATTGCTAATGTGGCCATTGCTGTCTCGCTAGGGATGATCCCTGCCTTTGTCTAGGGCTGCAATTCCAATATCCTCCATCAGGACAGCAAACGTGGCAGGGATGTATCAGACACAGCTTGGATTACTCTAAGTCAAGGGCAGGCTCTGTTACTTACTACCCTATACACCACTCACAATTCTCTGCTCACTCTCTCTACTGGCAGCTCTCCTCCCCCTTCCCCCGCTCCCCTGTTTGGCATTCCAAAACCACCTACAAGGTACATGTGGCAGTTTATGCAGTGCCTAGCACAAAGTGGTCCTCAAGCCTGGTTGCGTCAACAAGGGCTACTGAAATACACTTGATTAACAATCCTGAGGGGCCTCAGCACTCGCATCACTTGCTCCTTTAAGCTGGGGGTTGCTGTAGCTTTAGGATCCCCTTCCAAGCAGTGGAGCGGAGACAAGTGACTCAGTGGAGCATATATTGAAGGAAACTCTCAACCAGTCTGGTTACTACTGCTGCATAAAGACTCTTCCATAAGCATAAAGCAAAATTTCTAAATTGACTTGTACAGAAACCTAACTGACCTAAAGCCTCCATTTCTATTGGGGAACCAGGGGAAGAATGTGTTGTGGAATGGAAGGCAGGGCGGGGAAAGGATAAGCCCTGAGTCACTGCACTTTGCCCTGAGCCTCCAGTTAGGAAAGAGGGATGAGTGGGGCAATAATCTCACCTTTTCTTTTAAAACACAAGATATCTCAGAAGTTTAAGGGCAATTGTGTCTATAAAATCACTAGTAGAGCCGCTGCAAGTGCCAGGCAGGGTGCATGGTTGCTTGTGTTCCTCTACCCAAGCAAAATGCTCCTTAAGATCATCAAATCCAGGCCCATCCAGCTACAGATCAGGGGTTTCGACAGTTCAGTCCCACTGGATGCCCAGCAGCTCGCAACTGACATTCCACAACTTCTTTGCCAGCTCATCGTTCCGGCCCTGAGGGGAAACATAGGCTGGCCGGCAGTCACTGCAGAAGGAAAGAAGAGACTTTCATCAGGTGCCCTGGCTGTATTAGCACAGGTCCCGCTGAAACGCATGGACACACTAGCTGCTGCTATCAGCTTAACTCCTTCAAGCTGGATTTAAAAAAAAAAGAGGGGGAGAGGAGAACTAGTAGCATTGCTTATGGGGGAAGGCAGAGGGAGGGTGTGGAGGCAGGAGAGGAAGCAGCTGGCAGCCAGGCCACCATACTGCTAAAGATGCAGGCTTCAGTGTAGGTAGCGCTGGTGGAAAGGAGAGCTGGTACATGAGGGACCACCACTGTAACCCTTGTAGTTCCAAGCTCTACCTGCTCGTATCTGCTTTATACAAAGGTTACAGCAATGGCCTAAATGCCATAGTTCACTGATGCCTTTTGGAACATGACTATAGAAATAACATGCTATCAGGAAAGCATCTGAGAACCTGACCTTCCATTCTGTATGTTTATAAAGCACCTTGTACCTGTGTGGGCCACATAAATAACCAGGGTGGCTGCCTCGCAGGCAGGTGATCATAAGAAAGGGGAATGATGCTGCTCCCTCATGGAGAGGTACAGCTGTGGAATAAGCTGTAGCAGAGTTTGGAGAAAAGATCTCCCCCCACAGATGTCAACTGCAATCAACAAATAATTAAACACAATTCTTCAGCATGGTTGTCTGAGGAGCCAGTGGCTTGAAGGCAGTTTTCCAAGCTGACAGCAGAAGGTCTAGGAGGGCTGTAACGTAAAGGTGGAGGTTACTTGTACCGTGCTGGGTTCCCACTTAATGGCAGGAGTTAACTTACTACCCAATCATTCTGTTTATAAAGAGATGGTACATACAAACTGATTTCACTAAGCAAGGTAGTTCCATATTTTATACACTCCAAACTCCACCCAAGACCGGCTTTTCCACTGACACCCACAGTCAGACATTCCTTTATTTTAAAAACCCTACCCTTGTCTTCTCCCTCATGGTGTGGACATGCCTTTGGTGAATAGCCACAGTCATCTTAGTGCTATTCCCCCTGCTCCTCCACCCCCCGCCCCCTTCCATTTTATTACATCACATTGGATATCAGATTGTGAATTCTTTGGTGCAGGGACTGTATGCTCTCAGCTATACTACTGGGTATGGTAACGTAATAAACTGAAGTTGTAGTAAGGGAAGGACAATTCACCACCTGTTCAGGATTTCCAAGCGTGTTAGAACCTGCTCATGATTACTGAGTAAGATGAGTGCCTTGGAATGTAGGTAACGCTGATGGGCAGCCAAGGGGAAAATCAGGCAACAGCAGCAGCCATTGCCATTACCTGCCCCTGACGTATGCTTGATTAAAGGAAAAGTGCAGTTTATTATTGCCCTAAGTGTCTGAGACAAAAATTCACTTAAATCAGACTAAAAGACAAGAAAATTACAAAGCAGCATTAAAAAAAAAAAAAAAAAAAACCTAAGAGTTCCACTGACAAGGAGTAGATAGCTATGTACTATTTGGAGCTTGCCATTTTAGCAATGAAAACAACAGGAAAGGCAGCCTAGGGATATGGATCAGGGCAGGAAGATCAGAACTGCTGTCAGAGACACAGACCAGCATGTGATTTCCACAGCTCGTTTGTGGAACAGAGCTGTACCCACTAATCGAAACAAACAGGAGATGAACAAAATGTGCCTAAGAGGAGCTGTGGCAGTCTCCAGCTATATCTCTTCTCCACCTGTTTTGCTATAGGACATCAGCTTCTGCCACAGCTGCTTTATTCTTCATCACTTCCAATTTATATAAAGGCCATTTTAAAGAAGTATTAGTGATTGTTACGATTTACATTCAATTAAGTGACAGGATTTGGACACAGTTCTATTTCAGAGACAGTCCAATATAAATCTGGGTGTGCACCCACTCAAGCTGCTATTTACTAACCATTTCTCCATGGAGTTCATGCTTGCTTCTTTTACAAACCTAAATCCACTTAGAGTTCTCATGCTCCAGCACATGGGACAGTTGAGATTCACAAAGGCTGCTTTTATCTACTGGGAGATAGAGGCGCTCGAGAGAGGATTAGGGGACCTATTTCTATAGCCAAGGCAGATTAAGATGGTACAAAAACTCTGTACTTGAAGATCAGACACAAAGGCATGTCCTGGAATAATCCTATGGTTCAATCACAAGGGAGAAGATTGAGTTTCTAGTTTCAGATATGAAGGAGGGAGTTTTATCTCATGTCAACTGCATTCATGTAAAAATCAAAGGGCAATTTCCATATCGAATTCCCAAATGTGAGGTGGTCACAGTGAAATGATCAAGGCAGAAGGACAGTTACATTCAGTGCTGCCTAAGAGTAACATGTGATGATCATTTGGTTAAGCCATCCTGAGCCGTGTTTTTGGAAGAGGTAAGAAGATGGTTATGCAGACCATATGCAATGTTCCCTCTAATTTTCGACAGGCCATGTGCGCAAAAAATGTCTTCTGTGCAAATTGTTGTGCTGTGCAAATTTTTGTGCGCGTGGTGTTTCGCTGTGTGCGCGGGGTTTAGGATCTGTGTGCGCGCGCACACGCGCGCACAGCTTAGAGGGAACAGTGGTCACATGATAGCTCAACTGAGATCAGTAGCAAAATGGAGCTGGACTGAATGAACGAGAAGAGCCACAGAAGCCATTTTGCAGAATGAACTGCCTTGCATGCACAGACGTGCAGGGATCTCCTTTCCTGAAGCTTCCTGCAATGTGTGCAGCTTCAAGATGTGCCACGCTTTGGAGAATCAGCCCACATATGGAGGTATTTAACTTGAGACACAGTTTTGAAAATCTTGAGCTCTGCCTGCACAGCACCAAGCACTTTTGCTACTGCCTTATAATCAGAGGCCCTCCAAGCACTTTACAAACGTTACTGAACCAAGTGTCCTAACCCCACTGAGATGCAGGTATTATCATCCTTTCGCAGATGGGGGAAAACTGCAAAGAGGACCAAATTCATCCTTGGTGTGACTCAATTGAATTCAGTGACGATACAGCAGGGCTGATTTGGGTCAGAGAAGTTAAGTGACTTCCCAAGCTCTCAATACAAGTCTATGGCAGAGTAGGAATAGAACCCAGAGTCTGTGACAGCCCGTCTGCGGCACCTGGCATTGGCCACCATCAGAAGACAGGATACTGGGCTAGATAGACCTTTGGTCTGACCCAGTATGGCTGTTCTTATGTTCATCTTGTGCTTAAAGCACGAGCCCATTCAAAGACTACAGGACTGGGTATAATGTACATCATTATATAGGTAAAGAATTCCTTAGAAATACGACTTTTATCTTGGTGTCATGATCAACCCCTTTCCAATCCGAAGTGTTCAGATTCTTGTAACTGGTACAAATTCTAAACATATATTTCTAGCACTTCTCCCTTCAGATCTGTGTAAGCCTCAGTACAGTCCCCTCTCAGACAAAGATTATAGCCTTACCTCGCCCACACCGCTTATCCCCACACCCCAGAGACATCTGGGTTGCATCCTTCTGCCCCACCAGAGCAGATCAAGTACCTCTGCCCACCTGAAATACTGTCCAGTCACAGACTCCAGCTCCTCAGCCACTGCACAGTATACGCTGGTCTGGGCTCCTTCGCGTGGAGTCTTCAAGAAGAAAGAAAATGTCTTCCACAACAGGGTCAATAGAATCGAGTGCCGGCCCAATCTGGAATGAACAGAGCCGGGGTGCAGCGAGTTTGCAGTGACTCCAGTGCCTACAGCAAGAGGGACAACAAGGAGCATGTATCAAATTAGACCCTGCCTACATGCACTAGAGCCTCCTTAGAAGGAAGGCATTAACAGCCTTCCTGTTTTACCCCAGTATCTAACATGTTAAAGAAACAAAGGTCCAGATGCAGATATAGTGGGGCAAATTGAACTCCCTTACACTTGCTTGCTGGAAAGGTGGACAACATCTCACCACAATTATGAACGCTGTACCATTTTAGTCGTTAGGCCTTTTACAAAGCAGCCTGGCAAAAACATTAAAGGCTTGCCCACTGCTTTGTAAAGCACAGACCCCTCCTGATTTACTCCAGTACTAGGACTCTAGATAAGAGACCTTATCTCTATTTTTCAGACTTTGAATCTCATGAGAGATGAGCAAACCTCAGCTGTTCCACCATAACCTTTGATTCCTATGCTGAGCACAGAAGCATTCAAAGCCTTTTCAGTAGCAGTCCATGGTTCACAATTGCTGCTTTGTCCATGGGGATACAGCTCCTTTGTTTGCAGATTTGCTTTTGGACAAGTGTTGAAAACGATGAAACCTATTCCTCTGAGTATGGCCAGCTCACTCCCTCGCCCTAGCCCTGAGGGTAGGGGCACAGCCACTGCCTTAGGCCAACCGCTGGTCCCTCTGGATTGACTGCATCTGCTCCCACCCACCCTGAACACCTGCCAGGGACCCACATAAAGTCTCTTCCTTACCCCACCTTGAATATCTTCATTTCTGCACAGGATCTAAGTACAGCTACTTTCTAGTGCCATTTTGAATGCCACCCTCCAGAACCCAAAGGATCTGAGTATGCCACATCTGGTATACAATCAACTCCCCTCTCAGACTCACCTTGAAGGCGTCTAGCCAGCTCCCGGGTGAAGAGTACATTGGCCAATTTACTGTGACAATACGCAAGGCCCCAGTTGTAGCACTTCTCACCCTGGAGGTCATGGAAGCGGATCCTGCCTCCATGATGAGCCAGTGAGGACACATTCACTATGCGGGCTGGGGCCGACTGCTTCAGGCACTCCAACAGCAGGAAGGTCAAGAGGAAGTGACCTAGGGAGAGATGGGATTTGTTTTACTTTGCCTTTCTGTTGTGCCTTCCATCTTAGGATCTCAAAGCACTTCAGGCCGAGTACTGAGACAGCTCACAATTAGCCCCATTTCACAGATGGGAGACGTGAGACACAGGCAGGTCAGGGCCCAAAATTTCTCAAGTGGCCTCTACTTGTGGGTGCTCAAACAGCTGGAACTGGTGAAAGGTTGCAGGAGATGGTAGTCCCATTTGCCAGCTCTGTACCCTCAGAATAGGCACTCTGTGGGCAGTGAAAGGGCAAGCTTCCCCTGCACTGTTCCTCCCCAAGAAATTTAGGACCCTCCCAAAACAGCTTAGGTCTCTACTGAGGCTTAAAGTACTCTGAACTTCAGTTATTTCCCTGCATTCTTTGGGGCAGGAGAGGAGGAGTCCTGGATGCAAAGTCTCAGCCTGGGATTTTTTGCCACCAATATTTATTAAAAAGGCACAGCCGGCTCTGCCTGCCACCTCCAACTCTCAGACCCTTACCAAGGTGATTGACTCCCAGATGTATCTCAAAGCCATCAGCCGTCTTTGAGTAAGGGCACAGCATCACACCTGCATTGTTAATGAGGATATGTAGCTCCTTCTCCTCTGCAAGGAACAACAGATGGGATGACACATTAAACAGGGATCCCCTGACAACCGCCCAGCACCAGTATGGCATGGATCAGCCAGAGAACTTAAGCTGACTGAGCTGCGGTTGTCCCTCCCCTCCAAAATATAAAAAGATACCTCCCCAGTCTAGTACTGCAGCCTCTGGTGATTCCCCATCATGCAAACAAACCAAACAGCATCTTTTCAAGCAGGGGAGTGTCTGACAAAGTCCACTCGCAACAGTGTGCCCTCCCTCCTGGTTTAATATTGCTGGCAGTGTTGTGGGGTAGAACTAGTCCAGCCCATGTGTGCAGGACAGACTATTACCACTTTGCAGCCTTGCTTTGGGGCAGCATAAACCTATGCCATCCCAGGGAACAACTCCAGTTAAAGTAATTGGGACTCATATAGTAAGTAAGAATAAATATATCAGAGGGATAAATACCAGAGAGGGAGAGAAGTTATTTAAGTTAAGTGCCAATGTGGACACAAGAACAAATGGATACAAACTGGCCATCAACAAGTTTAGGCTTGAAAGTAGAAAAAGGTTTCTAACCACCAGAGGCATGAAGTTCTGGAACAGCCTTCCAAGGGGAGTAGTGGGGGCAAAAACCTAACCGGCTTCAAGGCTGAGCTTGGTAAATTTATGGCGGGGATGATATGAAGAGACTGTCTACACTGGCATTTAGCTAATCTGCGACTGCTAACAGCAAATATCTCCAATGGCTGGTAACACGGCACTATATGGGAAGGTCTCTGAATTACTACAGAGAATTCTTTCCCGGGTTTCTGGTTGGTGGGTCTTGCCCACATGCCCAGGGTCTAACTGATCACCATATTTGGGGTTGGGAAGGAATTTTTCCCTCGGTCAGATTGGCAGAGACCCTGGTGGTTTCTCACCTTCCTCTGCAGCATGGAGCACAGGTCACTTGCAGGTTTAAACTAGTGGAAATGGTGGATTCTCTGTAACTTGAAGACTTTAAATCATGATTTGAAGACTTCAGTAACTCAGCCAGAGGTTGGGGTCTATTACAGGAGTGGGTGGGTGAGGTTCTGTGGCCTGCAATGTGCAGAAGGTCAGACCAGATGATCATGATGGTCCCTTCTGACCTTAAAGTCTATGAGTCTATAAGAAAGGGGCATTTTCACAGTCACTTTAATAATAATACTGAGGACTTATATAGGACCTTCATATTCAGCTCTCAAAGTATTTTACCAAGGTGGTTAAGCCATGACTTGCCCAAAGTCCCACAGCAAGTCAATAGCAAAACTTGGAATAGAACCCACTTGTTGCAACTCCCAAGTCGATCTGTCTGCTACACCACATTTGCTCTTCAGAACTAAAGAGCAGAGAGCTGCCCTTTTGATCAGAGCTGGTGTTAACCAAATACCGTCCCCTAACAGTAAGCGTGACAGTATCTAGGGGCCATACCTGCTAGGAAGTTCTCAGCAAACTCTCGGATAGACTTGGTATCTGCCAGATCCAGCTTCTTCACAATTACTTGTTGGTTCCCTGTCTCTGCTCGGATCTCACAGGCTGCTGCTTCCCCCTTTGCCATGTCTCTGCAGGCAACGATCACCCTGGCACCTGCAATGGGGAAAGGACAGCAGAAACACAGGCTATGAGCAGTGGGGGCAGGGTGGGGAGCCGGGACAGAAAGGCAGGTGGGCTACCCAAAGGTTTACAGATAAATTTGTGAGCAATAAGTGGGTAAGTCAGGGGGTTAGTTGTCAAACAGCCTTTCTACCTCTGAGTTACCAGCTTAAATCCAGCCCAGCTAGGTAGCGACCAAAGGGTGCTACCTTCTCAAGACTGTTCTTTGGTTGGTGTGAAACAAGCCTGAAGGGTCTCTGTCCAACTCCTTTTGGGCAAGTTGTCCACTGCACAAAACCAGCAATATTGGTCCTACCAGACTCCCACATTGGTAGTCTCACCATAGTGGCCAAGGTTTGAATGGACTCCTTCACCTAGGTGGCCTTGGCTAGGGCACGGTTTCTAAAATGATTAAGAATGTAATTTAGCCCCCTCCACAGTAGTTGTCCAAATAGCTTTAAACCAAGTTAGCCTCAGCCGTGCTGTAACAAAGACACACACCAATGAAACTAAGTTGGTTCCCAGCCTCACACAGATGGAGGGGGTCTCATGCTAACTTCCATGGACTAAGTTCTGAAAGTGTGTCTGGGAGTCCACCAAAGTGCAGTACTGAAGCTATAAAGGCTCACCTACAGTAAAATTATTATCGAGTCAGGAGACCTGCTTCCAGCATTGCTAAAAGTGTCGTCGGGATGTATAACCATGTTATAGACACAAATAATCCTGCATCTTGGTAGGGGATTAGAAAAGATGACCCATGCAGTCTCTTTTAACCCTATGATTCTATATTAAAGCTCTGGGCTCTCCAGGGGTCTAATCTAGTTCCGAGGACATGGTTGATTCTATCTCCATTATAACTTTTAGCTGTGTTTTACTGGGTCAGAGGACAACCATATGTAACCAGGTCTCCAAACTCCATCATAGTTGTAGTATAGATGGGGCTGTCAAAATAATCCCCTCCTACCTCCAGAGAAGAAAACAATGACTTCCGGTGAAGATGTAAATTACAGAGGGACTTTTGGAGGTGGAGGAGGGACAGGTGACTTGCCTCTTTGTGCAAGATCTCTGGCTGTCTCCTTTCCAATGCCTGTGTTGGCTCCCGTGATTACCACCACCTTCCCATTCAGCTTAGCTGTTGACTTACACACCCCTCCTGCTATGTACCTCCTAGAAGAGAGGACAAGAAGAGGAGCTACTAGGGATTTACAAGGACAGTTTTCTGGTTATCAGGCTCAGTCCTGGGGACTGGCATTTAGTGTTCTGTTGTCCTGCTTGCTGGCTTTGAGCCAGCCACTTAGTTACTGGGTTCAGAACAATTGGAAAGACACGGGGACATTTACATAAACTGCCAGTTCCAGGTTCCTGTTTTCTTATATTCCCTCCATGGCGCCAGCTACTGCTCACTCTTCTTAGAGGTTGTTACAGCCACTGATGCAGGTTCCCATTCATCTTCCAAACTTCTGCACCCCGAAGTAGACAATATTCCAAGCTGCCCACTCTGCTATAAGTATGTCGGTATGTAATGCACTTGAGTCCTGGGGTCTTGAGTCCTGGTTTCCAGTGGCTGCAGCCCAACAGGGACATAAGCCCTGGTACTCTGCCACCTAGCCGAGAGCTTCCTTTATTTAGTTCAGGGGACAGATCTGAAGTTTTCCATGTCACGCTGCATGCAGGAGAGCTGGGGACCACAATGTCTGCATATATGCAGCTGAGGGTTTGTTATGAGCACCACATAACAGGGGACTGTGGTACACAGCCCCAGAGCAGAGAGGACTATACACAGCCCAGAGGCAGGAGTAAACCAGAGGCAGCAGGATTAAGGGAGTTGACGGGGGAGCCGCCGCGGTCGACTCGCTGCCATGAGGATGGCCAGGTAAGTCGAACTAAGATACGCAACTTAAGTCGAAGTATCTTAGTTCGAACCCCCCACACACACACACACTGTAGCCCAGGCCTGTATTTCTCTATCGGGTGTTGTAAATTCTTCACTGATATGTGCAAACTGCCAAGCTATTACACAAGTGGGATGAGAGTTACCCTATTGGCTGCTGCTATCAGTTCTCTCACAGATCATCCAATGATCTTCCTCTCACCAAGACCATCTGAACTAATCTAGGTTTCAGAGTAACAGCCGTGTTAGTCTGTATTCGCAAAAAGAAAAGGAGTACCTGTGGCACCTTAGAGACAAACCAATTTATTTGAGCATAAGCTTTCGTGAGCTACAGCTCACTTCATCAGATGCATACTGTGGAAAGTGCAGAAGAAGATCTTATTATATACACACAAAGCATGAAAAAATACCTCCTCCCACCCCACTCTCCTGCTGGTAATAGCTTATCCAAAGTGACCACTCTCCTTACATTGTGTATGATAATCAAGGTGGGCCATTTCCAGCACAAATCCAGGGTTTAACAAGAACGTCTGGGGGGGGTATTGTAGTTGTAAGAATGCTTGATAGAGATCTTGTAGGTGTCTGTCTCTGTCTGAGGGGTTGGAGCAAATGCGGTTGTATCGCAGAGCTTGGCTGTAGACGATGGATCGTGTGGTGTGGTCAGGGTGAAAGCTGGAGGCATGTAGGTAGGAATAGCGGTCAGTAGGTTTCCGGTATAGGGTGGTGTTTATGTGACCATCGTTTATGAGCACTGTAGTGTCCAGGAAGTGGATCTCTTGTGTGGACTGGACCAGGCTGAGGTTGATGGTGGGATGGAAATTGTTGAAATCATGGTGGAATTCCTCAAGGGCTTCTTTTCCATGGGTCCAGATGATGAAGATGTCATCAATATAGCGCAAGCAGAGTAGGGGCGTTAGGGGACGAGAGCTGAGGAAGCGTTGTTCTAAATCAGCCATAAAAATGTTGGCATACTGTGGGGCCATGCGGGTACCCATAGCAGTGGGATCAGCGGCACCTACAAGATCTCTATCAAGCATTCTTACAACTACAATACCCACCTGCCGAAGTGAAGAAACAGATTGATAGAGCCAGAAGAGTTCCCAGAAGTCACCTACTACAGGACAGGCCTAACAAAGAAAATAACAGAACGCCACTAGCCGTCACCTTCAGCCCCCAACTAAAACCCCTCCAACGCACTATTAAGGATCTACAACCTATCCTGAAGGATGACCCAACCCTCTCACAAATCTTGGGAGACAGGCCAGTCCTTGCCTACAGACAGCCCCCCAACCTGAAGCAAATACTCACCAGCAACCACATACCACATAACAGAACCACTAACCCAGGAACCTATCCCTGCAACAAAGCCCGTTGCCAACTGTGCCCACAAAACTATTCAGGGGACACCATCACAGGGCCTAATAACATCAGCCACACTATCAGAGGCTCGTTCACCTGCACATCCACCAATGTGATATATGCCATCATGTGCCAGCAATGCCCCTCTGCCATGTACATTGGTCAAACTGGACAGTCTCTACGTAAAAGAGTAAATGGACACAAATCAGATGTCAAGAATTATAACATTCATAAACCAGTCGGAGAACACTTCAATCTCTCTGGTCACGCGATTACAGACATGAAAGTCGCTATTTTACAACAACAAAAACTTCAAATCCAGACTCCAGCGAGAAACTGCTGAATTGGAATTCATTTGCAAATTGGATACAATTAACTTAGGCTTGAATAGAGACTGGGAGTGGCTTAGTCATTATGCAAGGTAGCCTATTTCCCCTTGTTTTTTCCTACCCCCCCCCCCAAGACGTTCTTGTTAAACCCTGGATTTGTGCTGGAAATGGCCCACCTTGATTATCATACACAATGTAAGGAGAGTGGTCACTTTGGATAAGCTATTACCAGCAGGAGAGTGGGGTGGGAGGAGGTATTTTTTCATGCTTTGTGTGTATATAATAAGATCTTCTACACTTTCCACAGTATGCATCTGATGAAGTGAGCTGTAGCTCACAAAAGCTTATGCTCAAATAAATTGGTTAGTCTCTAAGGTGCCACAAGTACTCCTTTTCTTTTTGTGAACTAATCTAATCCACCCACACTAAAGGAATTTAAAAGAGCGTGAGTTGATTTGGATGACTAAGAACTGGGTCAGATGTCCCAGCTGTAACTCCAACCAAGACAGCGTGGTTACAGCAAGGGAAAATTTGGCCTTCTTCCTTCACATTTTTATGGATTGACAATTATCTTCTTAATTCTTTGAAACTTCATATTTCCCAAAGTAAGCTGCCACCTTACATCAACTTTAAAGAGCTCAGAGATAATAAAAAGGCAATTATAGAAAGTTTACAAAGCATTTAAAGTGGCTACCTTGGGGTCAGGTTAGGTGCTAAATATGGTCATTTTATTGCTAACAGTACAAAAGCTTATTTTAACCAGAGAATTGGTTCAGAGAATCATAGAAATTAGAGCTAGAAATACCCAGCAGGTCTCAATCCAGCCCAAGATCAGGAGTTAGTACAACATTGCTCCCTACTATTTCCTAGATACAGGGTTCAAGGTTAGTCTAACTAACATTTTAACTTGATGAAGTCAAAAAAGAATCCCCCGTCCAAACCCTTTCCAAAAGCAAGCAATCTATTAAAATGTATTGGAAGGAAAACAACTTTCTTCTTTTACTTAATACTCTACCCTAAGCATTTATGGTCATACTATTTTTATGCAGCACTTTTATGCCTTTCAAGTGCTGCACAGACATTAATATAGTAAACCTCATAACATCTTGGTAAATTAGCTATTAGCTCCATTTTACAGATGGGGAAACTGAGGCACAGAGAGGCTTGCCCAAGATTGCAAAGCGAATGGACAGCAAAGGCAGGGTTCAAACCAAACTTAGCCTGGCTGCCAGTTCCCTGCTTTAATTGCTTGTTAAGTCTGCTTCATTTATAAAGAGGAATGGAGAGGTTTTAAGACTCACAGATAACATGATAATGTAAACCCAGGTTCTCAGAATCCTGGACACTCTTCCTTTGAGATTTGATGTTCACATTTATTATCTAGCATATTACCCGATCTTCCTCTAAGTGCAATAATTAATAAACTGATCTGCCTTCTCTACCAAGAATGCACTTGCTGGATCCCCATTTAGCGGAAGTAAAAAGGTGCATGCTTTTTAAAAGGTAAAAGGGTTTACACAGTAGCTAATCAATCATCTAATACAGACCTGATGTAGGGAGCTGCCATGAACAGGAGAAGGGGAACACAGATGAATATTCCCAGCACGGTCACCAAGCAGTTTAGCATTGCTGCTGTCTGTTGTTTGCCCTCCCTTCCAGTGACTCTTGTCTCTCAGCAGAGAGAGAAGGGAAGGCTAGTGAAATACACCGGCTAGGGAGCATTGCATGCAGGGAGTTGTAATCCTACCCATCAGCTTTGTGTGCAGAAAGGCAGAGCACACCGTGCTGGGAGTTGTAGTCCAACAACCCAGCCTGGGCAATGTGCAGTACTGGTGGAAAAAAACAAAGGGTCATACCCAGTGATTTCTCTGCAGGGAAAGATATACCTTCTCCCCCAAAATAAAACAAAACTGCAAGCAAGTCAGTTCCTTAGATCTAAAGGATCAATAACTTCCTAGCCACTGAGTTCATTTGTTCTCTACTCTATAACTTTCTGAGGTTTGCTTTATCATTTGCTAAATGTCAGCAGCACTTCTGGTCTGATAGATAAAGTGCTCTTCAGAGTCCAGAGAACCTGGGTTCTATTCTGGACTCTGCTGTTGCCTTACTAAGTGACCCTAGGCAAGTCATTTCACTTTCTCTCTGCGTCAAACCTGTAAAACAGGGCTAACAGTACCCATCTTGATAAAGCATTCTGAGGTCTAAGCATCAAAGTGCTCTCAGTGCAATATTTGAAGATATTTAAATTAACTGGCTAGTGTGTATATGCACTCGGAAGTGATAAAATGTGTCACAGACTCTATATTGCTAACAACTAAGAGAATCCCGGGGCCCTTTTGCTCAAGTGATGGAGGTCTGGGCCTTTTGTAGCAGCAGGACTGGGGTTCTAGTCATGCTGTTATCATGAAGTTCCAAGTGACATGCTGTGCAGGATAGTGACAACCATGCCACCCTGGTCAGCCACAGATTTGTTATGATGTAGCTCTACTTCATTTCACGGCTTCCAGATGAGCCTTTTTCAAAACGTTGCACATCTCAAACACAGGTTCAACATCCACATTTCACTCACTGAACAGCCAGCAAAGCAGGAAGTAGTTCTGATCGCTCTAAGATGAATTACGTTATATTGGCATCTACTACATCTAGTGGCCAAACTAGAAATTCCCAGATGAATATTTGTGTTTAGTCTCTTTTTGGTGTTTGTACTACCCTGTTTGGTGAACTATCATCTTAAAACACAAATAAAGCTGAGGGATCTGTGCCACCAGGAACAGTGCTCTTCTTTCAGCCAGGATGTTCAGAAAGAAACACACAATTCAGAAAACAGCAGTTCTGCAGGTTTAATTATGCAGAAGGAACTACCTGAGCAGAGAGCTCAGGCTGGAAGACTCATCTCTTCCAGGACTGTTTGGAGCATGATCCCATTCAAACATCATGCTAGTGATGTCAGTAAATTACCCTTCTTCAACCCCACTTCTAGGTTTCTGTTATTAGCTCTCAAAAAATGTAGATGATTTTGCGCGTGTATGGAGAGAGAGCTAGGAGAAAGTATGGCATTTCCGAATGAATGATCAAGACAATTAAACTGATGGTCATGCTGCCTCCTCCAATGGGCCCTTTACCAATGAAGAAGAGAACTCGAATTTAGAATCTGGGGCAATGGGTCTGCTTTGTTTCCCTGACAGCTCTGGATTTTTCACATTTTCTAAACATTTAGGTGCAGGCACTGGTTACAGAAAAAGAAGCTATCAAAATCCAGTTTCTTTAATTCACCAGAACTTTACTGATCAGTGTTTTCATATATAGATGGCCAAAGCTGGCAGCTCTCAGTGGACCTATAGCAAACACACATCTGTAGTTTCCGATACAGAGGTCATTTTGAAAATAACTTGTTTTGTTTGCAAGCATCCTTTAAAATTAAAAGTTTTCTACTGCTTATGTCACATACGTATATTTATGATGGCTGGTACCAACCACTATAATTAAAGTTGAAAAAGTTTCATTTATAACTTCCTATTTTCACACTCATAACTTTCTGAAACATTCAACTTTAGTTTTCCATATTCAGTCTATGCCCCGCAGTGAATTTTTCTGGAAAGGGCAAACAAATATCTTTCAGACTTTTTTGAATTATGAGACTGTGAAAAAACACACTTCCAATTATAAAATAATTCTAATAATTATTTTTAAACATAGACAAAACCAAACCAGCAAGAATTGAAAATTGGCATGAACACAGTCCTCACCGAGAAATAGTGGTGCTTTTGGTTGGCTTGGTTATGATTTACCAAAGTTCTAACTATTTGAAAATTGCACAGTGACCATGGACAATAGAAAATTTCCCTATGAGTCCAGTTAGATATTTAACAATAGTTACACTGTATAATAGGCACTCCTACTTAATTATGCAGGCATTTAAGTATTTGTGACAGTTTGGGGAATCTGCCTATGTAAATTTATGAATCCATTTGAGTGAGAAAGAGATTTCATACAATATGACCTTTTATATGGATTAAATCTTCCATTTTATGGCATGAACCTGACAATGTCCAACCCTGAAAGAAAGGGCCATTAATAGCCATCAATAATTGAATAATCTTATCTTAACAGATAGGGTGGATTGATTTAAACTGAAGGGATTTAAATCTCCAATTTTAATCATGACTTAAATCAGTAAGCAGGAAACCTTGATTTGTACTTATTAGTTATTTTCTTTAAGATTGATTCTCATTAGTTGGTAACCATTAAAACATGTTGATTTGCAACTAAATATAGACCTTACATTAAATTTGTGATTCTTTTTGCTAACTAGGAGATACCCCATATCTATACATGTTTATTTAAGCAATTATATAGCTTAATTTACATTTATTCAGATTCTTAATGTTTACATTTGTATTATGTTACAAAATGGTGACTGATGAATTTCTTATTTATTAGTGGATTAAATTTTACTTGTAATTTGTGTCAAGCTCTATTTGGAAGGAAATTTTAACTGAATTAAAAATGTACAAAATGAGCATTTTTAAAAAAAAATATGCTGGATACAGAAGAAAAGAACTTTATCAAAAAGTTTATCAAAAGATGTTTCCCATTTAAAGCAAACTGATTTATTAAACAAAGGAAGTATTATCTATAATTAGTGAACTGAAGTGATTATTTCTGGTGAATATCCAAGGTTTTAGAAATAGAAGATCTCATCTTCTCAAACCTAGATTTTATTCATATATTGGAAGAGAAAAACAATCATTCCTGCTTTTTTAACTTCCAATTGGGTTCTTAACTTCGAATGAACCAGTCATTGAACTGAACTAGTTTAATAAACTGAAATGAAGAAAATATTCTCTCTGCACCCGTGGAAGAGGCTATTGCTTTCAAAAGATGGTTTGGCACTTCAAGAAACTGTGATTCCAGGTCTTTAGCCATTGACTTCCACTATTTTAGGGGTTTGACTTTCTTTAAATCTTGGCAGCAAACATATACTGCTTGAATGTTATTTTTGTATATAATTTAAATTATTTTAATAGATTATAAGAAGTTTAGGCCTTAACATAGGATATCAATTTCAAATAAATAGGCTTATTTTTAAAAAAATAATATACTTGTATTTAATTTAAATGTTTTAAAAATCTAATTTTAAAAAGTCTGATTTTTTAATTTTTTTAAAAAAACATCCGTTTTTATCCACCCCTGCTGGCAGAACAATGGAGACTGTCAGCAGAGCTATGAACTGTTAATGATCCTCAGTAGCCAGCAGCAGACAGAGGAATAGAGAATGGAAAAACCCCAGGGCAAGGACAGGAAGAGACAAGGTATTAGAAACTGCTTGTAAAAGGAGACATGCTCCTTAGCAAGATAGACCATCACCAGGAAGAGAAAACTGAGTAGGAATGAGGTGCAGGAGAGCCCTGGAACACATAAAAACACTGACCAAAAACCAGGAGTGAAGACGGCAGGAGTGAAGACTGGAGGGAAGGGTTTGCATTCAGATGCTTGTTATTTTTCCATAGATCTGTAAAGCTGTTGTGCTCTCCTCAGTAAAATGCGTATGGTTATGAAGTGCCTTTGCAAAGTCAGCATGATCCTTCATTTAATTGTCATGTTGTCCCCAAAGCATTAAACTGTAACCCAGAGCGCTTGCGCAAGAGGAGCGCTGGTGAAAGGTGTGCTTAAGCTACTGGGGAAACTTGGGGTGGTCCACACTCTGCTTTCGAAGCTAGAGCAGCTGGTTAACAGGGCTCTATATCCCAAGAGAGGATACCAGCATTGGAGCTGTAGCTCACGAAATCTCATGCTCAAATAAATTGGTTAGTCTCTAAGGTGCCACAAGTACTCCTTTTCTTTTTGCGAATACAGACTAACACGGCTGTTACTCTGAAACCTGTACCCTGAGAGTGTGTCTGAAGACCAGACATAGAGACAGTCTCTGAATGCTACTCAGACCCAGCCGGGTTGGAAGCACCCAAGATCCAACAGTTGCAACCAATACAGCAGGTGATCTTCCACAAGGAAGAGCTCAGCCAGGACTCTAAGCCCTGGTCTACACTAGGACTTTAGGTCGAATTTAGCAGCATTAAATCGATGTAAACCTGCACCCGTCCACACGATGAAGCCCTTTATTTCGACGTAAAGGGCTCTTAAAATCGATTTCCTTACTCCACCCCTGACAAGTGGATTAGCGCTTAAATCGGCCTTGCCGGGGCGAATTTGGGGTACTGTGGACACAATTCGACGGTATTGGCCTCCGGGAGCTATCCCAGAGTGCTCCATTTTGACCGCTCTGGACAGCACTCTCAACTCAGATGCACTGGCCAGGTAGACAGGAAAAGAACCGCGAACTTTTGAATCTCATTTCCTGTTTGGCCAGCGTGGCAAGCTGCAGGTGACCATGCAGAGCTCATCAGCAGAGGTGACCATGATGGAGTCTCAGAATCGCAAAAGAGCTCCAGCATGGACCGAACGGGAGGTACGGGATCTGATCGCTGTATGGAGAGAGGAATCCGTGCTATCAGAACTCCGTTTTCGAAATGTCAAAACCTTTGTCAAAATCTCCCAGGGCATGAAGGACAGAGGCCATAACAGGGACCCGAAGCAGTGCCGCGTGAAACTGAAGGAGCTGAGGCAAGCCTACCAGAAAACCAGAGAGGCGAACGGCCGCTCCGGGTCAGAGCCCCAAACATGCCGCTTCTATGATGAGCTGCATGCCATTTTAGGGGGTTCAGCCACCACCACCCCAGCCGTGTTGTTTGACTCCTTCAATGGAGATGGAGGCAATACGAAAGCAGGTATTGGGGACGAAGAATATGATGATGATGACGAGGTTGTAGATAGCTCACAGCAAGCAAGCGGAGAAACCGGTTTTCCCGACAGCCAGGAACTGTTTCTCACCCTGGACCTGGAGCCAGTACCCCCTGAACCCACCCAAGGCTGCTTCCTGGACCCAGCAGGCGGAGAAGGGACCTCCGGTGAGTGTACCTTTTAAAATACTATACATGGTTTAAAAGCAAGCATGTGAAAGGATTACTTTGCCCTGGCATTCGCGGCTCTCCTGGATATACTCCCAAAGCCTTTGCAAAAGGTTTCTGGGGAGGGCAGACTTATTGCGTCCTTCATGGTAGGACACTTTACCACTCCAGGCCAGTAACACGTACTCGGGAATCATTGTACAACAAAGCATTGCAGTGTATGTTTGCTGGCGTTCAAGCAACATCCGTTCTTTATCTCTCTGTGTTATCCTCAGGAGAGTGAGATATAATCCATGGTCACCTGGTTGAAATAGGGTGATTTTCTTCAGGGGACACTCAGAGGAGCCCATTCCTGCTGGGCTGTTTGCCTGCGGCTGAACAGAAATGTTCCCCGCTGTTAGCCACAGGGAGGGGGGAGGGTTGAGGGGGTAGCCACGCGGTGGGGGGAGGCAAAATGCGACCTTGTAACGAAAGCACATGTGCTATGTATGTAATGTTAACAGCAAGGTTTACCCTGAAAGAGTGTAGCCAGTGTTTTATAAAATGTGTCTTTTTAAATACCGCTGTCCCTTTTCTTTTCTCCACCAGCTGCATGTGTTTCAATGATCACAGGATCTTCTCCTTCCCAGAGGCTAGTGAAGATTAGAAAGAAAAAAAAACGCACTCAAGATGAAATGTTCTCCGAGCTCATGCTGTCCTCCCACACTGACAGAGCACAGACGAATGCGTGGAGGCAAATAATGTCAGACTGCAGGAAAGCACAAAATGACCAGGAGGAGAGGTGGCGGGCTGAAGAGAGTAAGTGGCGGGCTGAAGAGAGGGCTGAAGCTCGAATGTGGCGGCAGCGTGATGAGAGGAGGCAGGATTCAATGCTGAGGCTGCTGGAGGACCAAACCAGTATGCTCCAGTGTATGGCTGAGCTGCAGCAAAGGCAGCTGCAGCACAGACTGCCACTACAGCCCCTGTGTAACCAACCGCCCTCCTCCCCAAGTTCCATAGCCTCCACACCCAGACGCCCAAGAACGCGGTGGGGGGGCCACCGGCCAACCAGCCACTCCACCACAGAGGATTGCCCAAAAAAAAGAAGGCTGTCATTCAATAAATTTTAAAGTTGTAAACTTTTGAAGTGCTGTGTGGCATTTTCCTTCCCTCCTCCACCACCCCTCCTGGGCTACCTTGGTAGTCATCCCCCTATTTGTGTGATGAATGAATAAAGAATGCATGAATGTGAAGCAACAATGACTTTATTGCCTCTGCAAGCGGTGATCAAAGGGAGGAGGGGAGGGTGGTTAGCTTACAGGGAAGTAGAGTGAACCAAGGGGCGGGGGGTTTCATCAAGGAGAAACAAACAGAACTTTCACACTGTAGCCTGGCGTCATGAAACTGGTTTTCAAAGCCTCTCTGATGCGTACCGCACCCTCCTGTGCTCTTCTAACCGCCCTGGTGTCTGGCTGCGCGTAACCAGCAGCCAGGCGATTTGCCTCAACCTCCCACCCTGCCATAAACGTCTCCCCCTTACTCTCACAGATATTGTGGAGCACACAGCAAGCAGTAATAACAGTGGGAATATTGGTTTCGCTGAGGTCTAAGCGAGTCAGTAAACTGCGCCAGCGCGCCTTTAAACGTCCAAATGCACATTCTACCACCATTCTGCACTTGCTCAGCCTGTAGTTGAACAGCTCCTGACTGCTGTCCAGGCTGCCTGTGTACGGCTTCATGAGCCATGGCATTAAGGGGTAGGCTGGGTCCCCAAGGATACATATAGGCATTTCAACATCACCAACAGTTATTTTCTGGTCTGGGAATAAAGTCCCTTCTTGAAGCTTTTGAAACAGACCAGAGTTCCTGAAGATGCGAGCGTCATGTACCTTTCCCAGCCATCCCACGTTGATGTTGGTGAAACGTCCCTTGTGATCCACCAGAGCTTGCAGCACTATTGAAAAGTACCCCTTGCAGTTTATGTACTCGCCGGCTTGGTGCTCCAGTGCCAAGATAGGGATATGGGTTCCGTTTATGGCCCCACCACAGTTAGGGAATCCCATTGCAGCAAAGCCATCCACTATGACCTGCACATTTCCCAGGGTCACTACCCTTGATATCAGCAGATCTTTGATTGCGTGGGCTACTTCCATCACAGCAGCCCCCACAGTAGATTTGCCCACTCCAAATTGATTCCCAACTGACCGGTAGCTGTCTGGCGTTGCAAGCTTCCACAGGGCTATCGCCACTCGCTTCTCAACTGTGAGGGCTGCTCTCATCTTGGTATTCATGCGCTTCAGGGCAGGGGAAAGCAAGTCACAAAGTTCCATGAAAGTGCCCTTACGCATGCGAAAGTTTCGCAGCCACTGGGAATCGTCCCAGACCTGCAACACTATGCGGTCCCACCAGTCTGTTCTTGTTTCCCGAGCCCAGAATCGGCGTTCCACAGCATGAACCTGCCCCATTAGCACCATGATGCATGCATTGGCAGGGCCCATGCTTTCAGAGAAATCTGTGTCCATGTCCTGATCACTCACGTGACCGCGCTGACGTCGCCTCCTCGCCCGGTAGCGCTTTGCCAGGTTCTGGTGCTGCATATACTGCTGGATAATGCGTGTGGTGTTTAATGTGCTCCTAATTGCCAAAGTGAGCTGAGCGGAATCCATGCTTGCCTTGGTATGGTGTCCGCACAGAAAAAAGGCGCGGAATGATTGTCTGCCGTTGCTCTGACGGAGGGAGGGGCGACTGACGACACGGCTTACAGGGTTGGCTTCAGGGGGCTAAAATCCACAAAGGGGGTGGCTTTACATCAAGGAGTCGTTCAGGCAGGACTTCATGGAGGGTTCCAATAAGAAATGGTGCACCTAAGTTATTGTTCTTATTGGAACAAGGAGGTTAGCCTGGCCTCTGATTGATACATGGCTAGATTTACCTCGCTGCACCTTCTCTGTGAGTGACTGCAGTGTGACCTAGAGGAATGAGTCCCCTAGACAGGGAAGAAGGCAAATGAGTACAAAACAAATCTGGTCTATTTCTTGTTTTGATCCACTCCATCTATCTTTTACATCTTTGGCTGGCAGCAGACGGTGCAGAAGGACTGCAAGCCATCCACATCTCATGGCTGCTCGGCAGAAGATGGTACAGTACGACTGCTAGCCATCCTCATCTCTTGCCTGCCTGGCAGAAGATGGCACAGTACGATTGCTAGCCATCGTCATCTCTTGCCTGCCCGGCAGAAGATCGTACAATACGATTGCTAGCCATCGTCATCTCTTGCCTGCCCGGCAGAAGATGGTACAATACGACTGCTAGCAATCCGTATTGCCTGCCTGCTCACCATTAGACGGTTCAATACGACTGACTGCAGGACTAAAGAGAATGACCTGGTCAAGTCACCAAAAATTTAGTCCCTGCGCCCATGTCTGCCCAGGCGCTCCCAGCCGACGTGGCCAGGAGCACCTCGGACATGACGAGGACGGCTATCAGTCATACTGCACCGTCTGCTGCCAGAAGGCAATGGGTTGCTGCTACTGTGTAGCAATGCCGTACCGCGTCTGCCAGCACCCAGGAGACATACGGTGACGGTTACCTGAGCGGGCTCCATGCTTGCGGTGGTATGGCGTCCACACAGGTAACTCAGGAAAAAAGGCGCGAAACGATTGTCTGCCCTTGCTTTCACGGAGGGAGGGAGGGAAGGGGGGACTGACGATATGTACCCAGAACCACCCGCGACAATGTTTCAGCCCCATCAGGCATTGGGATCTCAACCCAGAATTCCAATGGGCAGCGGAGACTGCGGGAACTGTGGGATAGCTACCCACAGTGCAACGCTCTGGAAGTCGACTCTAGCCTCGGTACTGTGGAAGCACTCCGCCGAGTTAATGCACTTAATGCACTTCTGTGGGGACACACACACTCGAATATATAAAACCGATTTCTAAAAAACCGACTTCTATAAATTCGACCTTATTCTGTAGTGTAGACATACCCTAACACTTCACTTCACTTCTTGTTTCAAGGAATTTAACAATTCTACTGGCAAGACAAAAATGGAGCCAATTTTGTATTCCAAAATCCGAATTGGGGGTGGGTGGGGGGGGTGGGCGTCCTTTGATACCTTTGAAGTTCCTGAAAGAACTCTGCTTCCTAAGATGAGAGTTGCAGCACAGTTGATGAGAGCAGGAAATCATTTGATGGCCTACATGAGATGAATGGAAGGGTCTCAGGCTAGTTCCCTGTGGTCAGGTGTACACATCACAAAAACAACCACCACAGCTACCACCACTTGGACCCCTATATGCATCCGACAAAATGGGTATCCACCCACGAAAGCTCATGCTCCAATACATCTGTTAGTCTATAAGGTGCCACAGGACTCTTTGCCTCTTGGACCCCCTTTAAGCAAAGGGTAAGGAAGAACTTACTGAACGGGGCATAGAGACTATTAACCCTAAAGGGAATCCTCCAGGTCACAGTTGAAGTACAGTGTTAAGCACTAAAGTGGCCACAGATAATTAGAGTTTTACCTCCTCTCATTTGGAGAGTATGGAGTTTACTCACTTCTCATTTAAGAAATAAAGACTTTAGTTACTCCCATTTTCCTGTGACAAGCAAATTGTGGCTGTACAACCACAACAACTGCTGTGTGAGTCATCTATTGGCTGGTTACATCCAGCACCAGACAAGTGGCCTGTAAAATCTGCAATAAGCATCTAATGCTACTCCATGTATGGACTGACTGAATACATATATTAATTATTATTATACATACAAATTAACTGTTCTTTTTCTGATATGATTGATTATGATTTGAAAATTAAGGTTGGGAAGCAAGAGTTTACCCACTCCTTTTTTTTACCACTACTGTTAAACCATGTGAGAAAGTTTATATTGACTCTTTCTGTATCTCCTTGGACAGGAGACTTCAGTGTCAAGATCTGCCAAGCCAGAACCTGAATTAGGTTCATATACATGCAAAGCTACTACATTGGATGACACAGCATAACAAACTCAACATACTAGGTTTCTCTGTGATTGCTGGTATGTGCACACCCTTGCTATATTTTTCAGGGGAGCAAACCACCTCAAACCTTGCTCTTGAATATGCTTGCAGGGCAGGACTCTTGCACATTTTCCATTCCTTGCCTGCACAAAGCAATGGGGTGAAACAGGTATAGACTGTGTGTGGTCACAGCAATTGTTGAACAAATTTTGTTGCTTCAGAACTGAACTTTACCAGCGGTGATAAAGGCCCGACCATCACATTGTTATTCATAGGCAAGCAAGGAGCAAGCACAATACTGTCAAACACAACTACTCTAGAATTCTCATTACACAAATGATCCCAACACTTCAGCAGGGCCGTGGACACCCCATCATTCTGAGGGCCAAGTAATGGCTTGTAAACCGTCAAAGGGTATTTTAAATACAATTTTTCCCAACATTCACTTTTGATCTGAGTCCAAATCTGGCACGTTTTGGCCCCACAGGTAACTGAGGCCACATGGCTCCCAGCTGCCTGTACCCAGCAGGAATGGGAGGGGGCCACCCTGTCCCAGAATAGAGAACAACAGGGCAGTGGCTGTTCCCCTTGTGACAGACAATCCTACGGTTACCAACCCTCCAGGATCGGCCTGGAGTCTCCAGGAATTAACAATTAATCTTTAATTAAAGATTGTCAAGTCATTAAGTCTCCAGGAATAGTCCAACCAAAATTGGCAACCCCACAGACGGGGGACGGGGGGGGGGGGAAATCGCAGAAACCCCCAGGGATTAACGGCAGCTGGGAGAGAGATGAGAGAAGGCTCCACCCGCAGCATTGTCGGGTCTGGTTGTTCGCAGCCTTGGGACCTACCCACCTGAAAGTCCCGTGACTCCCGCGTGACCCTCCCCACAGCAGGACTACCCTTCCCAACATGCAGTGCGCGACACGGAGTTTCGGGGCCTCCTTCTTGAGGCGGCAGGGATAGTGCCTGATCCGCAGAACCGTGCTAGTCCCATTCGGGAATGGAGACTCAGACCCCAAATGCTGCTCTCGCAAGGCAGTGGGGAACTGCGCGGTGAACCTCGTGGCCAGAAGGCCGGTGCCGAGTGATTTATCATCAGGCGCTACGTGGGGCACCCTCCTGGGCGGGACGAGTGGCCGGACCGATGAAGCCCCGACCTGCGGCCCGGAAGTGTCCGTGAAGAGCGGGTGATGGGACCGGGATCCTAGTAACAGGCGAGAGGGCCGGGAGACGGCGGCTGCTGCCGCTGCCGCCATGGCGGGTCTGGGCTCCAGCTCCTCCGAGCACTTCGAGCGGCTGCACGAGATCTTCCGGGGGCTGCAGGCGGAGCTGCGGGGCATCCCGGAGAGACTGCGGGGGAGCGCGGCCGGTGAGGCGCCGGGGGCGAGCGCGGGGCCTTTATTACGTTGGGAGGGAGGGGAGCTGGAACTCGCCCCCCACCCCACCCCCGTCTGTCTCCTGCCCGGTCCGTGGCTAGCGCGGAGCGCGTCTCCCCGCAGCGCGGTGTCGGGATCCCCCGGAGCTGGCGGGCGCGGAAACTGGAGATTTAGGTTTGGGGGCAGGTTTCTCCGGGGCCGCCTCCGAAACCGCAGGCTCCTTGGCTGAAGAGGCGCTACAAGCGCTGCCGCAAGGGACCGTGAAGAGCGCAGAGCGGGGCCTGGCCAGCGGGACCCGGCTCGCCCCCACGCCCCGCTGCTTGGGGCAGTCAGGGGAGCGATTTCCAAATTCCTAATGCCGCTATTGGGCCTCCCCGGAATGGCAGGGAGGGCTCGGGGTGGTGGCGGAAGCTTGCAGAAGCAAACGGCAGGCAGGTGCGCTTGGCTTGTGCCTGACCCGACCCCCCACCCCGAGCCAGGACCGGCTGGCATCCCGCAGTGCCCAAAGCTTGAACTGTGTGTGGAGAAGGCTCGTCCCTTGGCTAGATCCGCATCAAAATCCCCTCTCTTCAACCCTCTCGTCCGTGTTCGGTCTTTCCCACTCCTCGTGCTGGCCTTCCGTAGCAAGCAATGTAGCCTTACAGGGTCACAACACTTGCGCTTGTCAGTTTGTAGCTTGCAGAGGAGCAGAGCTGTTCTTGAGAACTTGTATTTCTGGTTGATACAAGTAACAAGTGTCAAATCAGCTCGAAAATCCAGTAGGTTCCTGGGACAGAGCTGTTCAACTTCCAGAACAGAAACCCTTTCACTTTGTGAAGCAGATGGGATAATGCTGTGAGCTGGGTAGCTCAGGGGATTGATAGTGAAATACAGAGCTTTCCAACTAGCCAGAACTAATTGGCCCAGTCTTATTAGCAACCTTGGAAGAGACCAAGAACTACATGGGACATATAAATAGAAGTCTGACCCTTAAGATGATCTCAGCTAAATGCATGAGGCATGCTAATGGGGCAGTGAGGAGAAGATTGGACTGTCCATGTAATACATATTCTATGGATAAATAAAGATCTTCCATCTCTGAAATTGTCAGGCCAGAACCAGTCACTAGCATTACATTCCCAAGATTCTTTTAAAAAGCTATGTAGAGAGGGAATGTGTGGATGTCTGCAGAGGTCTGATATACTACTTGCTCTCTTTGAGCTAATTCTCCTGTTTTCTTCTCCTCTGCAGCAGCTGTTGGTGGCTTTGCTGTCTTGGATGGCACACTCTGGGGTGTTGGTTTTCAGTAGTTCTGCTTTGCTATATGTTACTGGTTAGTTATTTCCAGTTTTGTAGCTTCACCCTTGAGCATGCCTACTTTTGGGTTAACTAAGATCCCAAGCCTGTAAGCACTTATGCATTATTTTTGCCTTTGGGCAATCCCACTGACATCACTGGAATTACTTACACAAATTTAAGTATTTGTATGCTTTGGGCATTTGGCATCAATCTTAGCACAAACAGGAGAGGCAGTGTTGCTCTATGGGGCTGCAGAGCTGCACTCTTGTGTGGAGAAAGTTTTCCTGTTGTTCGTTTAATGTTACTCTAGGTCTACTGCATGAATTGCATTTCCCTTCTGAAATGTTGTTGGAATCTTGCCTAAAAGATTGTTAGGTGGAAATCTAGACAAATGAATTAATAATATAGCTATCTGAGTCTTCCTGTCAATTTTTGTAGTTTTATTGCCGTGTTTTTCCTATTTTTAAATGATTTTCTCTTCTCTGTTGCTGTGGGAGATTTCTAGATTATGTGGAAGATTTCTAAAGTGAAGAAGCACTATGTGTAATGGTTTTCAGAGGGGTAGCCATGTTAGTCTGTATCCATAAAAACAATGAGGAGTCCTTGTGGAACCTTAGACTAACAAATTTATTTGGGCATAAGGTTTGGTGGGATATAACCCACTTGATGAAGTTGTTTTTACTACCATATAACGCGACCTGATATAACGCAGGTTTGCATACAACATGGTAAAGTTCCGACACGCTGCTCTGAGCAGCATGTCAAGGGTGCTGGGGCTGAGGGGTTGGATGAAGGGCAGAGGGTCTCGGGGGTGGTCAGGGGCTCTCCCCCACAGAGTCTGAGAGGCAGGAGCTGTGGGGGGGCACTTTTGGGGGCCCCGCAGTCCCAGAGTGGCCCAGGGGATTAGCGGGGGACCGGGAGCAGCCCGCTCTGCTTCTCTGGCCCGAGCCATGTCGCTTGGGGGAAGGGATCCCCCCCTACACTCACACTCACCCGCTCCACTCCGCCAGGTCCTAGCCGTGGCGCTCTGCTTCTTGCCGCAGGTGAGTGGGGCCAGGGCAAGGAAAGCGAAGCAGACTGGGGCTGCATCACTCCACTTCCCGCCGCAGGTGAGTGCGGGGGGCGTCCTTCCCACCGCTGGTGAGTTTGGGGAAGTTGGGGAAAGTGGAGCGCTGCGGCTGGGAGGTAGCAGAGTGGAGTGGGCTGGGGCGTGTTGCTCCGCTTCCCGCCGGTGAGTGCCTGTCAGGGGGTGAGGGGTGTGGATAGGGGTCGGAGCAGACAGGGAGCAGGGGGGTTGGGTAAGGGGTGGGGTCCTGGGGGTGATTAGGGATGGGGGTTTCTGGAGGGGGCGTTCAGGGAACAAGGAACGAGGGGACCAAAGCAAGTTTGATATAACGCAGTCTCACCTAAACACGGTGAGATTTTTTTGTCTCCTGAGGACCACATTATATCGGGGTAGAGGTGTATGTGTAATGTTGTCAAATGTAGAAAGTAATACTGGAAAAATAGCTTCCTCAAATTTTTCAGTTTTAGTAATGTTCAATGTAGCAGATACTGATAATTCCATTATAAAATGTTTGCCTACTTATCTCTCTAAAACAGAGGTTCTCAAACTGAGGGTTGAGACCCCTCAGGGGGTTGTGAGGTTATTACATGGGGGGTCATGAGCTGTCAGCCTCTGCCCCAAACCCTGCTTTGCCTCCAGCATTTTTAATGGTATTAAATATATTAGTGGTTTTCATTTATAAGGGGAGTCGCACTCAGAGACTTGGTATGTGAAAGGGGTCACCAGTACAAAAGTTTGAGAACCACTGCTCTAAAAGTTGATGGTGGCCCTTTAATTCATCTGGTGAATTCTGGTTATATTGGAAAAAGGGAAGTGGCCTGACAAGGGGATTGTTAGCAATATGAGTGAACCTCTTCACAATCAGGAAACTCCCTTACTTTGGAGAAGCCTGACACAAAATTACCTCAATTACTTCTTTTCTCTGCTAGAAGAGTAAAAAGGGCAAATAGTCCTTGTTCTATGGTATTTGTTAGTCATGTGACCATCAGGATTAATTGTGATTCTCTGCACCTTGTATCTAACCATCAACCTTCTAAAAACCTACAGCTTGTTTGTTTAGGCTCCCCATTAAATACTGAGTTGAATACCTAAAGATACCTTTTATGAGGATTATGAAACCCAGATTCTAACTACTCATGGTCATTAACAATGTAACAACACTTCTTTCAGTAATAGAAATTTTAACCCCCCAAGTCCAGTCTGTATTCAAATTGGCTATTAACTCCATACTTTCAGTTTGCTAAAGTATTCTCTACGTCTTGTCTTATGCTGTTTTGTGGTATTATTTTTGCAGTGTTAAACTGTGACCATCTTCCATTCGTGACATGACTGCATTTCGGTGTGTGTGTGCAGTGATTCTCAAAGCTTTGAAAAGGGTTTTGGAATGAGTATAATGAGGTATATTAATATTCAATCCCTGATCAAATGCATTATCCAAAAAGTGGAAATCTGGTTATTTAAGTGGGTTGAAATTTTCTGAAGTACTTTGGACAGTTTCTTGCATCACTTTGGAGGAACAGCAGCGCCACTGAAAATTCCATAGTTATATTTTTCTGAGCTGCGCTGTTCCAGAAACACTCTGGCTGAGGGAGGGCCACAAGGGGACGGGGGAGGTGGTGGCTCAGTGGGGGTGCAGGCCCACATGAGGATGGCAGAGGCGGTGGTGCAGGACCATATGGGGACAGGGGCAGATGTGCCTGAATATGAGAGACTAAGGGTCAGCCAGGGTTTGCGTGGGGGAGGCTCCCTAACAATCCCCGCTCCAAAAAAAAAAAACAAAACAAAACAAAAAAACCCCAACCCTGTTCCATACCTCTCTTACTCACACCCAACAACTCTCCATGTTCACTCCCAGGCTTCTTCCCAGCAATTACTTCCCTCCTCTTCAGCTCCTCCATTACCCCTGACTTCCCCAAGCCTTTTCACTGCTTCTGAGGGGTGTGGGAAATAAGTTTCTGTATTGTAGTTCAAATGAATTATTACTCAGAGTTCTGTATTAATATGCCTAGTAAGGAATCTATTTGTTAAAATTTCCTGAATCTTGTTTGTTAGATATACTTGCTGACAGGAATTTTGAAATAAGTTACCAAAATAATTGAAACTGGTGTGATTACATTGTGTTTTGATAAAATATTCATAATTTTGCAGATTTTTTAAAAAATCTTTTGATGCAGAATTTTTAATTTTTGGCGCAGAATTCCCTCATGAATAGAAAGTATACATTTGATGCAACTTCTTATTCACTTATTACTGCAGTGAGGAGTCTATTATGTTAGCACTGACAGCTAGTGTTATGGTCCATACAGTGATTAGAGTAACTGCCTTTTCGTATTATTTGAGAACATAACTTTTCCTTGTTAGCTGACAACTTGAGCCAGTGTCAAAGCTACTTACGATTAAAATACTGTGGTGTAATTTCACTTTGGGCTGAAAGGGAAATAGAAGTCAGACAAGTTACAAAAATAAAAGGAGCTATTTTAAAGACTTCGATATTTTCTCAAACTTCTACCGACTGAGAGTTTGGTGGAGTTTGGCTTCTTTAGGGGGACAGAGTTGCAGGATTTCATAACAGAAAATTTGACCTTGTAATAGAGCTCTTGTTGCTATTGGAACTATGGAGAGACTGTAGTCTCTTCATAATACTGCAGTTGGAGTAGATGAGTTTTGTCATATTAACCTGTGTGTTTTTTCTTTTTTTTTTTCTTAAGTTGATTTTGTTTAAAGTCAGGACAAACTTGCACTGGCTTCTAGGAGAGATGAATAATAATTCTTTTATCAGAATTCTTCCAAACATGACTGCCCTTTCCCTTTACAATGCTCTAAACCAGTTCTGTGGCCTTCTCAAGCTTTCTGCAAGCTTATAAAAAACATACACTATTGCAAGCTTTTGTACCGGTGACTCCTTTCACATAACAAGCCTCTGAGTGCGATTTCCCCCTCATAAATTAAAACACTTTTTTTGTATATTTAACACCATTCTAAATGCTGGAGGCAAAGCGGGGTTTGGGGTGGAGGCTGACAGCTCTCGGCCCCCCATATAATAATTCGTGAACTCCTGAAAGGTCCCCAACCCCCAGTTTGAGAACTCTTGCACTATTGCTTTCTTGTAGCATCAAGGGATTAGATGTTTGTTTAGAATTCTGCTTACACAATACCATTCCCAATTATCTTTGCAGTATGAGGGTGCGATAGGCTCTGCAGGTAGAAGCATCTAGCAAATGCTATGTGTATCTGTTAAGGCTCTTCTTAAAAACAAAACACAACACATTGCCTTCAAAAGCCCAGACACTCATTACAGGGACTCAGTAGCAAGTGGGCACTTCACATTAAAACTGAAACATACATAGCTCATTGGGGTGACATGGATAATCAGCTTAGCTAAGGGAGATGTGCATTCAGGCATTATTTCAGTATTATCTGAGTTCTTGACAGCATCCCTTACTGAAAGGATTCTAGATTACCTATAGATACATAAAAAGAAAAGGAGGACTTGTGTCACCTTAGAGACTAACAAATTTATTTGAGCATAAGCTTTTGTGAGCTACAGCTCACTTCATTTGTAGCTCACGAAAGCTTATGCTCAAATAAATTTTAGTCTCTAAGGTGCCACAAGTCCTCCTTTTCTTTTTGCGGATACAGACTAACACAGCTGCTACTCTGAAACCTATAGATACATGAATTTCTTCACCTACTGCTGAAGACAGTAGCTGTCCAACAAAGCAAGAGAAGGATGCTGTATCCAGTAGAAACTGCAGGGGAAATGTAGGAAGGTAGAATGAAACTACATATATGGAATTTTACTTCTGAGGGCATTCTGCACCAAAAAATTAAAAATTCTGCACACAATACTTTAAAATTCTGCAAGTTTTCTGCATGCTTTATTTGTCAATAAATAAATGCAGAGGCTCCAGCATGGCAGTAGGGAGCACAGGCCAGTGGCTGCATGAAGGTGGAAGATCACCCTGCAGCCCTCCCACCCTCAGGACACGGACTCTGCAGTGGGGCTGCACCTGACCCTGACACAGAACAAGGTCTGGGCCTACCCCAAGAACACCCTAGGGCCATGCCATTCTACGCCAGGTGCACCAGGAGTGGGGCAGGTAGGCTCAACCAGGCAGGATCCAAGTGTGGAGGGGCTCAGTGTGGGGGAGATCCAGGTGAGGGTATTCTGTGTGGGACAGTCTGGGTGCAGGCAGCTCAGTGGGTGGTCTAGGTGTGGGGGGATCTGGTTGCACAGAGGCTCGTGGGGTGGGGGGGTTACAGGTGCAGAGGCAATGGGACTCTGCAGGGGCTTCCAGATAAAGGTTGTTGGGGCTCGTTGTGGAGGTCTCAGCAGGTGGGGTGTTGGTGGGGTGGGGGTCTGGGTGCAGCTAATTGGCGGTCAGCAGCGTGGCGGTCTGGATGTGGGGGTTCAGGGTGGTGCCGGAGGGGGGGGGGCTCCAGATGCAGGGGTTGAGGTTCAGTGTGGTGGGGTTCAGGTATGGAGGGCTAGGGAGGTACTGGGTGAGGCGTGGCAGGGGTGTCTAGGTATGGGAAGTCTGGATACACAGGGGTTGGGTGGATGGGAGAGCAGCTCCCCATAGTGTGACCCCCTCCCCCCACAGCTGAGGAGTGATCGGGGCAGAAAGCAGGGGAGGATGCTGAGTTTCCTGCAGCTGGGGGAGGTTTCTAGGGTTGGGTCTGACACTCCTTGCAGGTGAAGAAAAAGTCCCATCCTCTCTAGCTGCTAGTCCCAGCTGATCCCAACTAGCAGCTGATCCCAACTCAGGGTAGGAGCCACTGGCTGGGGTGTCCCCAGCCCCATGGTGATTTACCTGTCCACCAGCTGCTGTGGGTGCCTGAAAAATGGTACCTGTGCTGCTAGGTAGTGGTGCGTGTCTGCTCTTGTAGCTTCCCTTTGCTTTCCTGTCAGTCATTTTTTGGTGGGGAAGCAAAGAAATCTGCACAGGACATGAATTTGCATATGTAGTGGCGCAGAATTCGGCCAGGACGTTGGGGTTAACTTCTACTCAACTTACAGAACTTTAAATACCACAAGATAAGCAATTGTTTGAGAGGCATACCAACATAGGTCTTTATCACTTTCCTGAGTTAAGCACCTTTTTCAGCATAGTCCTGGGAATGGAGTTTTGTTGAGTCTCAGAAATCAGCAATATTTTGGTCTTCCAAAGCTAATGGCCTGTGTTGCTTTGTGTGTTCATTTCTTGATCACGATGTGGTGGGTTTTAAGTTCTCTGGCCCTTTATAAGAATTTTCTGGTGGTCCCCATTTTAAGCTGAACTTTGGCCTGGTGTCCTGTTAGTCAGCTTCTTCCTGTTAACTCAGTCTTCTGTATGATGTTCCCATCCTATGGTGGCTTGAGATCTGTTTTAATTTCCTTGTAGCATATTTGATGTGGTTCCATTTCTTTTCCAGAAGAGAAGAAGAAACTAATACGAGAATTTGATGAGAAACAACAGGAGGCAAATGAAACGGTAAGAATGTGGCTGGAATTGTGACACTGGGGAGGAGAAACCCAAATGGGATATCAGCCATAAACTTTTATTTCCCTTTCTCCTTAGAAATGACTTATTCAGGTCCTTGTGCTTCAGTCGTGATGGGGTTAGTGCGGAGTGCACATCCTCTACCTGTTTAGATAAACATGGTTCCATTCTCCAAGACTCAAGCCTGCAGTTTTCACTAGCACTAAACTCAAATGCCACCTCACAATTACCAAGCAAAGCAGCATGCTGGAGGTGCAATCAGAATCCTTAGGATTCTTTCTCTTGCAGGGGGAACCCCAAGAGATAAGTAGCGAATTCCTGCTTTACGCTCTCTTCTGTTGCAGTTCTGTATCCTAGAATCATTTGAACATGGCAGTCTAATCCCCTCTTCTTCCTTGGTTTGTGCAATTGTCAACGTTATGAATGCTAAGCATTCTAATCCTGTTCTGCCAGAAACCTATAATGGGCAGAGCAGTAAAAATCAAGATGACTCTGTATTTTCACACTTATGGGTTTTGTGCTGGCTCATGGCACCCAACGGTAGAACCCTCTCCAAGTAGTGCTTGTTAGAACGTGTGTGTGCCCCTTTCTGTGCCTGCCCTGAGTGTTTCTGAAGGCTAGCCCAGCGCTTCTCTTAATGTGTGTGTTTTTTTTTTTTTTTTATTTTTATTTTTTTTGCTGGCCTCGGAGTGTGGTGAGGTGGAGTGGTCTCCCTCCAACTTGAGTGAGGGACCACTATCCTCCCCCTGGACCCACTTCACCAGAAGTAACAGGACAGGGCAGGAAGTATAAAGGGAGGGCCCTGCTCAGTTTGGGATGCATCTCTCCTAGGGAGATGTATACATCTCTCCTAGGGAGCAGAGCCTTCTGTGGAACCGTGGATCAGCAGCTGAGCAGACCAGCGCTGTACTGCCTGAAGAGACAGAGGACCCTGAGGAGTGGCTGAAGTCGGAAAGTGTGTCAGGCACAACTGTCTGATTTGCAGGTGGATGTGGTGGAATCCAATCCAAGGATTGTCCAGATATCAAACCTTTATCAGATGAGACATTACCTTTCTTTTCATAAGAAAGATGATTGAAGCATTCCTGTGGTGGAACCCAATAAGGCCATGGAACCCAGGACTGCCAGTCCCTCCGCTAGCTGGGATCTGGAAACATACCCATAAGAGAAGCAAACAAGTGAGGAAACCCAGGCTGAGAAGGAATGAATAAACCAAGCCTCTTAATTCTTCTAGGTTTCAGAGTAGCCGCCGTGTTAGTCTGTATCCGTAAAAAGAAAAGGAGTACTTGTGGCACCTTAGAGACTAATAAATTTGTTAGAGCATAAGCTTTCATGAGCTACAGCTCACTTCATCGGATGCATACAATGGAAAATACAGTGGGGAGATTTTATATATACAGAGAACATGAAACAATGGGTGTTAACCATTCAGACTGTAACAAGAGTGACGAGGAAAGGTGAGCTATTACCAGCAGGAGAGCGGGGCGGGGGGAACCTTTTGTAGTGATGATCAAGGTGGGCCATTTCCAGACTTTAGAAGAACAGTAGGAGGGGAAATAAACAAGGGGAAACAGGAATATTTCCAACACATCTCTGAACAACATACTAACCCACAGAGACCTTCCTACCAACCCTACAAAAAGAAGAAGGATTCTGGGTGGACTCCTCCTGAAGGTCGAAACAACAGACTGGTCTTCTACATAGATTGTTTCTGCTGACGTGCACGGGCTGAAATTGTGGAAAAGCAACATCACTTGCCCCATAACCTCATAACCTCAGCCGTGCAGAACACAATGCCATCCACAGCCTCGGAAACAACTCTGACATCATAATCAAAAAGGCTGACAAAGGAGGTGGTGTCGTCGTCATGAATAGGTCTGAATATGAACAAGAGGCTGCTAGGCAGCTCTCCAACACCACTTTCTACAAGCCATTACCCTCTGATCCCACTGAGGATTACCAAAAGAAACTACACCATCTGCTCAAGAAACTCCCTGAAAAAGCACAAGAACAAATCCGCGCAGACACACCTCTAGAACCCCGACCAGGGGTATTTTGTCTGCTACCCAAGATCCATAAACCTGGAAATCCTGGACGCCCCATCATCTTAGGCATTGGCACCCTGACAGCAGGATTGTCTGGCTATGTAGACTCCCTCCTCAGGCCCTACACTACCCGCGCTCCCAGCTATCTTCGGGACACCACTGACTTCCTGCGGAAACTACAATCCATTGGTGATCTTCCTGAAAACACCATCCTAGCCACTATGGATGTAGAAGCCCTTTACACCAACATTCCACACAAAGATGGACTACAAGCCGTCAGGAACAGTATCCCCGATAATGTCACGGCAAACCTGGTGGCTGAACTCTGATGAAGTGAGCTGTAGCTCACAAAAGCTTATGCTCTAATAAATTTGTTAGACTCTAAGGTGCCACAAGTACTCCTTTAATTCTACTCTCTCTAAATGAGAATCAGACCTCGGATCCGCTATGGACCTTTTAGGAGACAATAATGGACCTAGAGGATGGTGAGGAATAAAAGATGAGAAAAATCTGTGTGGAGACCCTGTAGAATTTAGGAGGAGGTATGGATTGATTTGAAGAGACACTAATAATCTCTCTCCTTTTCTCTAAATGAGAAGAGGAATCCGACTGCAGAACTTGTAAAGCCTATTTGCCAAAAATCCATTGGATTTGTGGAATGCTCCGAATGGGGAAGATGCACATCAGCCACCACAAAAAAAAAAAAAATTGTCTTTGGATCCAAGGGCAGTCCTGGAACAGGAGCAGAGGAAGGAGCCAGTCCCACCAATGTGGAGAGTACCTGATCCAGAGAAATACTCAGGACCCCCCCCCCCCCCCCCGCTGCCTCTGATCTTCAAAGTCCGAACTGGAGTCGACTTTGGCTTCTGTGGTTCCAACCCTTAAACCTATGTCAGACTTGGACTGCTCCAATAGGTGTGATGCATGGGATCTGGCACCACTAAGAATGGCTGTCTTCTCCCTTGTCTTCCTTTTTGGAACTAATATAGCCGTAGCGGCTGACGTGGCTCTAGGTTCCTTGGAAGGCAGCTGACCTCTTCCCACCAAGAGTGCCTTCAAAGTCTTGATGGCTTTAATAAATAAAGCCGGAGCTGATCCCAACATCCTGGAACCTGTACACAGTTTAGGGTTGCTGGAGGAGCTGAACCTGGTTTGTTAGATTTCTGATCTGGAACCAGAAGGTTTACCAGCAAGAGCTGTAGTCTATTCTGCCTCATTTTATGCACTCTGGGCATGAAAGCCTGGCAAATAGAATATCCAGGAGGAGAGCGGCCTTCCCCCCCCCCCCCCCCCAGACCCTTCAGATACCTAATATGGTCATCCACCTGTGACCCAAGAACATCTTAGTGTCAGCTAAAAGAGGGATGCAGAGGGGTTACAGGAGTCTCCGAATTCTGGTATGTAGATTCTAGTTCACCAAAGCGCCTTGTGTGAGGTTTCAAATGAAAGCCAGTGTCACTGGTCATCAATGTCACTGTGAAATGTATGTGCATGTACTGTGCAAGGAGTTATCTATCTGTTCCAGAAAGTTATGTTCTTAAGCATGTAAGGTAAAAGCAGGTCACCAAAAGGTGACCTGCCTTAGGCTGGTTTCTCCAGATGGGAGGCAAGATACATGTATGTCTTTCAGGATGTAAATTTAGCTTTGTGAGCTAATACAAAGGATGACCATTTACATTGGAAGTCAGATCTTAACAAAGAGATGTGAAGTAAACAGGAAAGGACCGCACAGACATAAACAAGCTACAGGGAATTATCCTGTCTGTGGGGAAAGATAACGAACTTTGGATATAGTTCTAGAAGGCAAAGAGAACTCTCGGGTATCCTGCACCTAGGAATAAGTAAATGGATGGCTTGTCTGCATTCGTGAAAGTGGGGTCTCGGCCAGCCTTGGTTGAAAATACCGTAGAGGATTTTGGTTGAAATAAACTTCTTTATACAGGAGGTTAACCTGTTAAAGTTTAGTCTCTAGAAAGCATGTTATGACTGTGTTTTGTATGTAAACATTTGTTTCCAATATTCTTTCTTACTATTACTTGAATCTTTGATAACAACCTTATTTTTGTTTTAATTAAATATACCTAAGTGCTGTGATGTTAAGTGAGGTGCTTGTCCTGAGTTGAAACTTACAAGCTGATGTGTACTGTTCGGTAACAGAACCTGGTAACTGAGTGTGCAGTGCGTAAGGGGCAGGGAGTGCTCTAAGACCTTGTGGGAGTTGGGGTGGGTTGGTATATACCCATTACTACCTACAGAGAGAGAGCAAAGACTGTGGAGACCTGGAAGGTAGTGCTTGTACTGCCAGAGCTATTGATTTCAGGGAGCTGATCCACAGCATACACAGACAAGACTGCTTTGCTCTAAGGCAGTGTTTCTTAAATGTGGCCATGTGTTCACATGCTGCCACCAGGGGTTTTTCCTGCGGTCATGACTGCCTCCTGGGCAGAGATAGGGGAGGGGACAAAGCAATGGGGCTAAGTGGGTGGGCTTAACCCCCCTTTAGCCTTGGGGCTCTAGCAACAGGCTTGGTACTTCAGTCCCTTGCCCCCAGCTTCAGCTGTGGGGCTACAGGCTCTTGGCTTCTGCCCCCTGGGGTGGTGGGGCTCCAGTCTTCAGCCCCTCCCCCGCCCGCTCCAGCTCTGGGCTTCAGCTGGACCGGTCTTACTGGACACCATGGTCGAGGCGAGGAGCAGGGTGAGCCTGGGGTGCGATACTGCTGAAGGGATCTTGGGCAATGGGGGGAGGGAGGCAGAAGCAGTGGGTCCCAGAGGGGGTGATGGGGAGCCGGGGCGTAGGTGGGGGCTGGGGAAGGTGACAGGGGCTAGAGGCGATGGGGGAGGCAACAGGGGTCAGGCGCACCAAAATACAACTGTACATTTTTATTGAGTCTACAAAACAAAAAACAAACCCAAAAAAATGGTGGACAATTACGCAGGTACAGTAGCTTGCTGTACTAGATATATGGATTGCATATTTCATTTACATTAGCCTTAATGTCCATTGTCCATCACAGGACAATCCAGATGTTTCTTTTTGACCCTGTAAATTTTGTGGTGGTGTATCATTTGGGCTTTTGTAGTTTTTAAGAATCATGTTTGTTGAATCTCTGAAACATGACACAGTAGATTTGAAAATCAAGCTACTAGAAAAAGTGGTGGTTTCGTCATCTCTCGATATCTTCATATCAAGACTGGAGGATTTTCTGGACAATATGCTTTAGCCAGTGTAAGGGACTGCGGAAGACTTTGTTACGGCCTAGCTAGGGAACTTCCGATTTCTCGAGGTCACCCGGTCACTGTAGGTCATGGAGAACCAACTTCAACCGGTTTTAGGCCGGTTTTGTCTGCCTTGAATGGCCTGTTGCCAGGTAGCAGAAAGCCCCTTTAGGGAAGTACCTAATTATATATTCATGAGCTGTTTCTGTGTACTGCTTATTATGGCTCGCTGGTTGCCCCTTCGTCGGACTCCGTCCCAGGCAAAGCTCCAGTGTGCTGGGTTCTCTGCCTCCGTGACAGCAACGCTTGGAGTCCCCGTTGCGGGTGTGTCACTAACCTTCAATAAAGCCAATAACTCGCTGCTTAGCTGTGTGTGGGTCTCATTTTCTCAGGGTACCTCTGCCGGCCTGCAGTGCTTCGAACACCTTGGCCCAGAACAGCCAGATACAAGTTATTGGGCTCAATATGGGGTAACTGGGTGAAATGGCATGCAATAGACATGAGGTCATACAAGATGATCTAATGGTCCTTTCTGGCCTTAAACTATGAATCTATAGTAATTGCCATTCTTTCCTGATCCATCAAAGGATTATTGGTGTAGAGATCCAGACATCTGCATGCTCCCACTTGGCTTAAAATAGAGCTGGACTTTTTTTTAATGAAGCATTTCATTTGACCAGAAATGAAATTTTTGTTGACTTTTTTTGATTTGACCAACATTCCTGAAAATTTCTGGTTGAACCCTCCGTGTGGGGGCGCCCCCCCCCCCTTTTAAAACTTTTTGGAACTGCCAGCAAACTGAAAAATCAGTTATTCACCCAGCTTTAGTCACGTGTCCTATTTAGAGATGTACTGAACTGCTCAGAGTTCAGATCTGGAAGTTTGGTTGATGGCCTGTCCAACTTGTGTAGATGTGATTGAAAAGTTGACACCAACCTAAAACTGTTTAAAGAATGTGAAAAAGGACAAAGTACAACTATCAAAATGTTATATAGAAAATCAATTTTATAATTTTGGCTTTAGTCTCTTTCACTGAAGCATTCCCCAATCCATGTCTTGTACCAGAGTCCACATGTATACCAGTGTCTTAGTATTCTCTTGTTCTTATTGGGATGGTGTAAGAATACAAATCAAATTATGGAAGGTACTGATGACATGATACTGACAAGTATGACTTGTTCAATATTTTCACTTCAAGAAATGAAATCGTAAACTTGAGATCTTAATTCAGAGAATGCTCTCTATGATGCTGTTGGGACTTATCTTGTTAATTTTTGGACTTTTTTTTTTTTTTTGAGGGAAGGCTGTTTAACACAGTATGAACCCTGTGCTGTGGATTGGACAAAATGAAGCCTGTGAAATCACGTAATCTTGTTGTCCCATATGTTTATGTGAAGGTGTGACTTGTGGAGACTCCTGGCCTGGTATGCAGTACTTCCTCTTGAGCCAAGCAGCTGCTGGGACCTGTAGACCTGTGCTATGCCTCTGTAATTGATGAGGGCAGCTACAATGTCCTCCCTCACAAAATAGGTTCATTCCTTTGACTCCTGTCAAGTTGAGAGTACATCTTTGGGTTGGGCATAGTTTGAATACCCCCTCTATATTAGTAGAATGAATGTGGTACTTTTTATAACTACTTTTTCTCTTCAAAGCTGCGGGAGATGGAAGAAGAACTGAAATATGCCCCAGTGTCCTTCCGCAACCAAATGATGAACAGAATCCGGACCTACAAGAGAGACCTTGCCATGTTCCAGAGAGAGATTAAAAGCACAGATTTGGGGTTGGGTCTTGGAAGTCGGGGGGACACAAAATACGGAATCTATTCCATGGAAAATGAGCAGAGCGTGAGTGTCAAATAGATATTAACTATATTTTAAAACTCTTGATTGTGATACAAAGTGAATTCAGCTGTAGCTAGCTGTGCTAGTTAATGTTTCTGTCTTGCCCTCCTTAGTTTCTGAGCTCATGTAACTTGGCTGTAAACATACTCTGCATAATAGGGAGTATTTCTCATGAGAGGAAAATTGTACCTGGAGCTCTTTTAAAAAAGCATGTGTCGTCTTTGTAAGAATGAAAGAATAAACTCAAAATAACAAACTTGCTTTTTAAGAGATGCTCAATATTTTTTTAAAAACCTAAAAATAGATTTTCATTAAACCTACTTAAATACTTTATTTAAACATTCCTTACAGCACAGAAAACACAACTGTAGTAGTGCAGGAAAAAAATTAAATGACCAATTTCATTTCACTGTCAAAGGTGAGTGAAGTATATATATTTAAATGCACTGCGTAGCATCAATGGTAAAGCTATCTTTAAAATTCAGTTAAATAATCCAGGTACATGTAAGAAGCCATCTATTTAAGTAGCATATTGATCTGGCCACTCAAAACTTTTAAGTACCAGATTTTAGTTTTGTTGTACTGTAGACAGTTAACTCAAAGTATGAGTGAACTATAGAGACTAAAATCACCTTCAGTCTTAAAGCTCTGAGGCACATTGATCTGTGTGGGAAGTTTGTGGTGCTGTCCATCCTGCACCTGTCCTGTGGCTGGATTATTTTAGTCTTCGGTATACCTTTCACCAGATCAAAAACTTTGAAGACTGAGGTGCTATCCTTCATTTGTCTGGATATTGCAGCATGAGGCATTTATTGCCTCCCTTACAAATACCTTAGTACAGGATGGTAGATTAAAGACTTTTTTTCAAAATTTAGGAAAATATTTTATTCTGAGGGCCAGTTCTGATCCAAGGTCAGTGAGCCTCTCTCATCCTGACAGGTTTCAGAGTAGCAGCCGTGTTAGTCTGTGTCCTCAAAAAGAAAAGGAGGACTTGTGGCACCGTAGAGACTAACAAATTTATTTGAGCATAAGCTTTCATTAGCTACAGTTCACTTCATCGGATGCATTCAGTGGAAAATACAGAGACCATGAAACAATGGATGTTTCCATACACACTGTAAGGAGAGTGATCACTTAAGGTGAGCTATTACCAGCAGGAGAGCGGGGCAGGGGGAACCTTTTGTAGTGATGATCAAGGTGGGCCATTTCCAGCAGTTGAGGAACAGTGGGGGTGGGGGGATAAACATGGGGAAGTAGTTTTACTTTGTGTAATGACAATCCACTCCCGGTCTTTATTCAAGTCTAAGTTAATTGTATCCAGTTTGCAAATTAATTCCAATTCAGCAGTCTCTCGTTGGAGTCTGGATTTGAAGTTTTTTTTGTTGAAGAATTGCAACTTTTAGGTCTGTAATCGAGTGACCAAAGAGATTGAAGTGTTCTCTGACTGGTTTTTGAATGTTATAATTCTTGACGTCTGCTTGTGTCCATTTATTCTTTTACATAGAGACTGTCCAGTTTGACCAATGTACATGGCAGAGGGGCATTGCTGGCAAATGATGGCATATATCACATTGGTAGATGTGCAGGTGAACGAGCCTCTGATAATGTGGCTGATGTGATTAGGCCCTATGATGGTGTCCCCTGAATAGATATGTGGACAGAGTTGGCAACGGGCTTTGTTGCAAGGATAGGTTCCTGGGTTAGTGGTTCTGTTGTGTGGTGTGTGGTTGCTGGTGAGTATTTGCTTCAGGTTGGGGGGCTGTCTGTAAGCAAGGACTGGCCTGTCTCCCAAGATCTGTGAGAGTGATGGGTCATCCTTCAGGATAGGTTGTAGATCCTTGATGATGCGCTGGAGAGGTTTTAGTTGGGGGCTGAAGGTGATGGCTAGTGGCGTTCTGTTGTTTTCTTTGTTGGGCCTGTCCTGCAGTAGGTGACTTCTGGGTACTCTTCTGGCTCTGTCAGGCTGTTTCTTCACTTCGGCAGGTGGGTATTGTAGTTGTAAGAATGCTTGATAGAGATCTTGTAGGTGTTTGTCTCTGTCTGAGGGGTTGAAGCAAATGCGGTTGTATCGTCTACAGCCAAGCTCTACAATGGATCGTGTGGTGTGGTCTGGATGAAAGCTGGAGGCATGTAGGTAGGCATAGTGGTCAGTAGGTTTCCGGTATAGGGGAGTGGTTATGTGACCATTGCTTATTAGCACCGTAGTGTCCAGGAAGTGGATCTCTTGTGTGGACTGGTCCAGGCTGAGGTTGATGGTGAAATGGAAATTGTTGAAATCCTGGTGGAATTCCTCAAGGGCTTCTTTTCCATGGGTCCAGATGATGTCATCAATATAGTGCAAGTAGAGTAGGGGCATTATGGGGCGAGAGCTGAGGAAGCGTTTTTCTAAGTCAGCCATAAAAATGTTGGCATACTGTGGGGCCATGCGGGTACCCATAGCAGTGCTGCTGATTTGAAGGTATACATCTCATCCTGTGACTTGGGCTACTTATTTGCATGAAAAGAGGATCTTGGTGGCCTAGGCATTCCATCTGCTGCTGCTGCTTGTTCTCATGTAATCCTCTGATTGTGTGACCTCATAAAAAATCTCCACAGCAACCAATTGTGAATGCTGTAGATAAAGGAATGACTTAAGGTAGGGATAAAAGGAGCAGATAAAAACAAAGATCCTATTTTTAAGTAAGTATCCCCTAACGGTAGAGGGAAGTGAGATTAAAGGAAGGAAAATGTGACACATTTATTTCTAACCAGAATGTTTTAAAACCTTTCCCATGTAGCATCTGTAGCCCTAAGACTAACCTTTCAGTTGACTCCTTTTTCATGTCTTTGCTAGGTTTAAGATGAACCTTTTTAACCCTATTTTGAATGTAGTTTTGGGGGGTGTGTGTGTGTGTGTGTGTGTGTGTGTGTGTGTGAGAACTACACCAGGCCTCTTTCTGTTTAACTACAGCTTGTTTTTTCTTGGCTTCCTAGAGTAGATATTTGTCCCTAAAATCATGCAAATGATAGGGCACAGGAAATCCTAGGTTATTTCTTGTTTCCAAAAGAGGTTTTCTAAAGAGAATACATTTGCTATCCTGGACTAAATCTCTGCTGGAGTACTGTTAGTCCCAGTTTTTGCATTTACTGGAGATAGATTTCTTCATAACTTTCTAGTTTTGTGGTAATATGCAACAAGCCTGTATTACAACAGATACAGAAGAGTCCTGAATTCTCTGCTCCAGTCCCAGTCTACTGATTTTTGAGGCCATCCTGTGCTGTGGATTTTGAGGGAGTGGGGCACAATTGACTTTAAGGTGGGAAAATCAAATGAACCTAAATATGGAACAGCATCTCTTGCTCCGTATTTCAGCCTCTAGCAGTGACTGACTTGCATTTTATGGTTGTGGTTCTTAAGGATGTAAACAAGGAAATCTGTCTTTAATCTTTTTTTGGCTCTTAAACTTTGTAGTGAGAGAGAGTGTCCTCTTTCTTCCTCCTCTTACAGTAGTTTGTTTAACTCTGGCTTCCTCCCTATTCTCTAGAAATGTTGCAGATAAATCTCTCATCCATAGTAAGGGCTAATACTATGTAATACAGAGTTAATGTACTATATACGTCCAAACATTGATTTGTCTGCTTCTGTTAACCTAAAAGGACCTTGTTGCTGTTTATAGGCACATGGTCTATAAAGCAATGCGTCTCAATTCTAGAGTGCATCAGCAGCCAGTATGGTTTTGCTCCCATGTTTAACAGCTAAACAGTACAACCTATTTTTTAGACTCATCTGCAGTTGCAGAGGGGGTTGCTTCTCCAGGGGACAGACAGCCTGAACCGAGCCACTCAGAGCATTGACCGTTCACATCGGATTGCTGCAGAGACGGATCAGATAGGTACCGAGATAATCGAGGAACTTGGGGACCAGCGAGAGCAATTGGAACGCACCAAAAGCAGAGTGAGTGTAAAAGCAGTGGGCACTGTAACATAGCCTGGCATTAGCCTATATGGAGATCTGGGTGCTTCCATCAAATGTTTACTTCCTGGGTATGAAAGCTGCGATATGGACATCTGGACAGAAGGAGCAGTTAGAGTGGAGGACTGTAGATTGGTGACAAATAAAAAATTGCCTCCATTTGTTCAGCCTAGCAGTTCATAAACTTCCACCATAAAGAGCACTTCGCCCCCAGGAATAAACTGTGAAGTGGAATTTCAGTTCATTTCTGTTTGGCTTTGAGTCCTATGCTAGTGCCTGCATCCTGTTTAAACTTTAGTCATTTTATCACCCTGACAGTGTGAAGTAAATGGAAGAGGCTAAATCAGTTTTTAACCTGAGTTTTTATATGTGGATGAAATGGGCTAGATTACCCAATAGGTCTCTTCCAGCTCCCTGGGGCTAAGGCAGGAACTAGCCCAACAACTAATAATGTAAACTATTAATAGTGGTTTTAAACTATATAAACTTGACCTAAAAGTTAGGCTTTAACCACTGAAGCCTTTCTTTTTTGAGTGAAGCATTGTCAAAGTGCAGTTCCACTCTGATCCAGCTATTGTGTCCTGGATCTCTGTATCAAATTTGCTCACTTAACAAGTGAAGATGTGTTCTTACCTCTAGTTCTGCAAACTAGGCCTGTGCACAGTTGAGCTTTGGTTATTTCCAAGTAGTATCACCAGTAATGAAGATTCATTAGACCTTTGGCTGCATTTCTGCAATCCTGTTGCCCTCAGTAGATTTGCACACGAGTAACGGAAACTTGGTAAACCAATATATTGATGTACAAGAAAGAACAGAATCCAGCATTGCAGCACCTACACTTCTATTTTTAGCATGATAGCTTAATCAAAGGTCTTCAACCTGGGAATCACACCTCTAGCTCAAAGTGTACATTTACCCATCATCCCAGTTTCATATCTGATCTTGGATTTAATGTGAGTGACTCCCTCTCCCAGAGTAGGGCTGTCTGTATAGTTCTGTCAGCAGGCCTAACCAGCATAGGCTCTTTCTCTGGGAGGCAAAACTTCAAAAGTCTTGTTACCTGTATTGCTTCAGCATTGGGAATTTACAGTCATCACTCCCCTCTAACTATCGTTCCTGCAGGAACCATCCATTCATCCAGGAATACAATCACTAGCCAGCCCATAAAGATGTACAATATTTTATAAAGCTGATCCAAAAACCTGAATATTCTGTTTCCGAAACATTGCATCTGTCAAAGCTACTTTCTTCTGAAGCTAAGAGTTAATGCAGTCCTTTGGATATACCATCCTGTTAAACTTGTTCAAGGAGTTATGCATTTATAGTGTGCTTTCTGTATGCTGTTCCCTCTACTGAAATAGTAATAAATACAAGCTCACCTTCTTTTTGCATATGCTCCCTTAACAAAGAGATGAAGTCTAAACTGTTTTTTAAATGGACTTGTGGACTCTTCCGGAGCTGTGAGCAGGAGATATTTGCAACTGTATATAAAAAAGGTGCCAAAAGTGGTGACTCTTGACAGGCAGAATGGTACAGATCTGCCATCACAAATCCCTTTTCACATAGGATCTAACAGGAGTCAGTGTTTGTGAAATGAGTGAATTCCACTCATGCAAAAACAGATACTAGTGTTGGCATCAGGCTGGAACCAGCTTATTGTTTGCTTTATGATCTGCACAACCTGATTTCTGTGAAAGCACTTGGTGCAGTGAGTGGGGGTTTGAAAGCCTGGGCATAAATAGATCCATTTACGAAGGGTGCTTGTGAATGTAAATGGCGGGCAAGTGGCATGCACTTCTAAAGGGGCTCTGAGGCTGTGTCTACCTCATGGACCTTCTAGCAGCTGGTGGAAGAGAGCTTGCCTGTAGGCATAATTAAACCACCTCCAATGAGCAGCAGGAGATGCTCTCCTGCCAACATAGTGCTGTCCACACTGGCACTTATGTCAGTCAGGGGTGTGTGGGTTTTTTTTCTTTCACCACACCCCTGACAGACAGGTGCTAGTGTAGACAACCCCTAGTTTGACTCACTCAGTAAGGACAACTGGCCTAATTTCCCTCACAACCCATCTCCTTGAACTTCTGGAGCAGGGCTGACCAAATTTTATATTGAAAGCTGCAGTGACCACATGTTCTGAGTCTCAGGTTTCCACCTGAGTTGTTTATAATGTGACAGCTTTTAAAATGCATAACCCTAATTTGTTTTGCTTGTTTCTTACTAGGGTCCTTCTTGAACCCAGATCTTTTGTTTGCTTAATTCATTGTGCCCTCAACTAACTGCTGGCACACTGTGGGTCAGAGTACAAGGTTTGGCTCTGTGCCTTTTATTTCCCTTCAGAATAAGTGGAATCTGTGTTTTTCTTTGTAGTTAGTGAACACAAGCGAAAACTTAAGCAAAACCCGTAAGATCCTGCGTTCCATGTCAAAAAGGTGAGTTGTATGATGAATTTGCTAGCCTCCAATAATGACCAATCCCAGACAATTGCCTTTCTTCTAAATCTCAAAATAAGATACAACCAGAAAACTTACTGTGCAGGAATTGCCTCACCCAGTACCCAAATGCCACTGCCACCTATGATAACAGTGCAGCAGTTCTACAGCACAGGGGATTTAAAATACCAGAACAGCTGGGGGCTTTTAGGTAAACAGAGTAACTGAAATTTGCCCAAATAAATGGGCTACAGTCTCTCCTTTAATATTCCTCAGTGAGCAGGTATTGAGAGACAAGGTGGGCAAGGTAATATCTTTCATTAGACCACCTTTGGCACCACAAAGAGCTCTTTCAGGTCTGGGAAAGGTACTCAGTCACAGCTAAATGCAGTGGAAATTAAGGTGCCTTAATTTCACTGTTTTTCTTTCCTTTGGAATAGTTTAGACTAGAGTTTGAGTGGCACTCTATTGTTCATTGTATAGACTAACTAGTCTTCCCTACCCTATTTCTATTAATCTCTTCTGGATTTCAACACCCTTTTAAGGTAACAAGCTGATGACTGTATTCATGGGCAAGGTGTATTATGCATTTTATAGAATACTCCCTGTTCTGTTCCTTGCTAACACATTGTTTGCTTCTGCATAGTGACCAGCCTTTAAGCTATCAATTGATACTCAAGATTCTTAGTTCCTGAGTATCAATTCATAGTGTTATCTTGCACTTAAGTTTGTTGGTTCCTCTTTTCTTAAATAATGCATCTTGTCTGTGCTGTTCATCTTCAGTTAGCACCAGTGTCCTGCTCTAGAACAGGAGTCCTCTGTACACTCCATTAACCTTCTTCCATGTTGACAGCAGGAAACTAACTTACCAAAGCTTGTGGAGGTTCAAACAGCCTACTGATTTGTTTTTTTTCCTTTGTCCATGAGACAACTTCAACCTGCTACTGCATTACAGCTTGCTGTGAGTTCTTGATGACCTGCTTTAGTCATCTATGTAAACTGTATGTGGAATGATCTTTAGCGACCATAGTAACAAATGAACATTTTGGGGAATGCAGAGGTGGGAGAGTGTGCTGTAGTTCAAAAGGAATTATGTTGGGGAATTTTATGGCCTGTTAGACAAGTCAGTAGTCCCCTCTTAAAGGCCAAACATCTTTAGTCAAAGACCATTTTGGCAGAGTACAGTAGTATCCTCTGAAGAGCCAACCCATTTTACTAGAAAGTTAGAGGCCCATACACTGAGTAGCAGTGGCTTATGCTCCCAAGAAATAAACTGACCTAATGGGGTAGTCCTGTCCATCTTAGTGTGGAAATAAAAAAAAGTTGGAGAATACATTCTCCATTTCACTACTTGCAGTGGTGCTGCAAAGAGAAGTCCCAGAGAACTGTTAGAAAGCTGTTTAGTATAGGAATCACTGCTTTGTCCCTTCTTCCTACTTTTGAGAAATTTGTGGAGAATTCTCCACAACAGAAGTACTAAGCTTAGTGATGAGATTTAAAGACTAAATCAACTTTTGGTAACTTTATGTAAACACTCCAGCTGAGAACCTAAAGAATGTTTTTAAACCAGACTGGAGCATATACAGGAGGATACTCCTCAAGACCCAATAAAAGTCTTCACTTACCATGAGCAGCATGATCCTAAACTCCCTTTTCTCTTTCTAGAATTATGACTAACAAGTTGCTGCTGTCTGTCATCATCATCCTAGAACTAGCCATCCTAGGAGGTGTGGTCTACTACAAATTCTTCCGCAAGAGCTGAACTTGCACAGCCCAGATTGGTGTTCCTTTGTGTCAAGGATTATGCATGGACATAGCTGAGAAATGAGATGGCAGTAGCTCCAGAAGAAGTGGATGAGAGGTCTACTCCATTTGAAAGTCCTGTGGTTGAGCTGTCAGGTTCTGGCAGCATTTTCAACTGAATTATGTACTGACTCTAGAAAGACATGCAGGTTATAAAAATGCAAAGACTGACTGAAGTAATGGTAATAGACAGTAATAAGGTAATTGTTTTATTGTCTAAATTTACATACTCCTAAATGAATAAAAACAGTAGTTATTGGTCAAATGGAAAAAACTAGTCTCTTTAAAACAAAGTAAAACACCAAGTGTTTGACAATCTATCCACTCAAGTGCCTCAGCGGAATGCCCAATGTGAAGTGTCTTCCATCATGTGGGGGTCCTAAATCCTCACTTGCTCTTCACTGTCTGATTCATCTGGTGAATTGGGGGTTGGGAGTTCATCAAAAACAGCATGTGCTCCTTCTCTGGTGTGCCCAAAGCATGTTGCTAGCACATCTACTGCAAGACTGGCTGTAGCATTCACTTCCTCTTGAGAGGCTCCAAGCAATGGGTTTACTTCAACCAGGTCCACAGCCGAAAGCAATCCTGAGAAGGCAAAACACATTACCCCCTGAGGCAGGAACATGCTGGACTTCTGTTCCTGCTATTTGATGGGCAGTTTCACACGGCTGCTGTGGAAGAGCCAACACTATAATTCTACTAGTCACTGAATAGTTCAAGGCTCATATCTCCAACCTTGCATTTTAGAACACCCTGGGAAAAGGTAAGCCTATCCCCAAGTGCAGTCCATGGAGGCTGCTTCTGGCTAGCAGATGCAAATATTCAGCCTGTCTGAAGAACAGAACTGGGAGGCCCCTGGGGCCTCACATGTTACCAGAGGCGCAGTACTAGTCTACATTATGACCAGCAACTGTATCACCTCCATCTTTCCCAAGCAGCAATTGGCTATACAGCAAAAAGTGAGATGATAGGTGCAGTACCTCTATTTATAGACTATCTGGCTCTAGCCTCAAGAAAGCAATGCCTTGCCTCTTTATGGCTGTAAGATCTTTTAGAATGTAAAGGTGGAAGTTTAAAAATGAGGAAGATTTAGCCACTTCTGGAGGAAGAGAAGCCGAACATTGGCATTTCAGCTATGCTTCTGGAGTTTAACTATGAGAAGCTGGTTAAGTTCAATATCTGGCAAAGTAGCATTGGCTACCTCATCCACTTAATATTGAACCTGTGGCTTAGGTTAAATGCCACTCCAGATCTGTCCAGCACACAGTATTGAGCACATCTCAATGTAGAGTTAAGATTGTCAACCAAGGAACAGTAACAATCCCTTGAATGTTTCTTAGGACCTTTGCTCACAAGCCATTTAACTATAAGTGCATTTAATATCTAAAGTGAGGTGTCCTAGCCCCATTCTGAAAAGCTTATGGTACCTTTAAAATGTGTTAAATGTGCATAGCCAAGTCTTGTATTAGCAAGACTTGTGTTCTGGGATAGAACAAGTAGTTCAGTCACTTTCAGGGAAACAAGAGTGATCAGTGGACTGTCAGAGGCTGAAAACTGAGTTAAAGGAGACAAATGCTATCTCCTTTAAGTTCTCTCCCCACAACCCCAGTGGAAGCTTGAACCTGGGGTTTTAGGATCACTTGCAAGATGAAGGCCAATTTTTTAAAACTGGGTATTTTTAATGTTACCACACTAATGCAAAAAAGGAATATTGATGTAAAACTGGACATTCATACATATGTAAAGTTCTGAAAGTCTGCCCCATCTATTCATTGCTATATAAAATAGGGACCTATACCATTCTGATCTACTGTACCATGCCCCTTCAAAATCATTGATCTAAAGTTTACTACTTAGCTCCTGTCAGTCTAGTTATAGAGAAGCAATTTGAAATGCAAAACAGGTCACCTTAAACCTGTCTCAAATATCTTCTTGTAAAGGTAGAATTAGCTCTTGGCTAAGAGGCTTGTGTGATAATTGGGTTTAATCAAACGCTGCTGGTTGATTCTTACCTGTATTGTGTATTTCCTCTGTAATGTACATGCCTTCCCGATACGTTAATCCACCTAAAACAGGAGTCCCTGTTGCTGGAGCCAGCGAAGGATCAAAAGCATCAATGTCAAAGCTCAGGTGAATTGGTCTTTGTCTTCTGCAGAAAAAATAAAATTGGTGGCTTAATATTCTGTGATCGTATATGTGGTCAGGACCCCATCTACTTCACAGCACACTAGAATCAAGTTTAGGGCACCACTTATTTTCACTCTTTCCCATTGTTTAAGCCCCCCACAAACTATGGTTCAGAGGTGGGAAAACCAAAGGAAAAAAAATGAAGTGTTTCTTTATGCTGGGCTGGCCACACCTGCCATGTTCAAAAAAAAACTTCCCAAAGCAGAGTTCCTCTTTCTCCCTCACCCTCGAAGCATGTGCCAGGAAAGGGGGAAGCTTGTCACTTCACCAGTACTTCATCTCTGTTCTACTGCTTAGCTCAGTTGCTGCCCCAGCACAGGTAGCAGTTTCAGCTCTGGCACCTCAACCCAGCTGGCTCCATGAAACAGTGCAGAGAGCATTAGCTCAATCTTGTGGGGAAGGCTAGAAAGCAAAAGGCAGCTGGCTGTAGCACAAATACTGATTTCCAGGGCATCTTGTAAGCCCTGGGGGATGAAGATGAATGGGACAAGTCATCTAGTTTCCAACTGGCTGCAGACTTGCACTAGTGCAGCAGTTAACTCTGAAAACATTAACTAGGAGGAATTTCCAACCCATAAGGGCTAAAAAAAAAATACCTTGAAGAGTGAGATTCTGTGCCCATGGAAATTCAGGACCAGAGAGTGAGCTTGATATGAACTTTGAAAGCTCCAGTGAGTGCCTTAACATACTAAAAGGCTAACAGTAACTGAGTACAGGGGCAGACCTGGTGCGTTAAGAGCACTTCATTGCTGCTGTCTAGCACTTACCTCCCCTAACAGCTCTTCAAAGCAAACAAAGTTGTTGTGAGCTACCTAAGCTCTATGGTTACTATGTCTGAGCTGCATTAAATGGTGCAGACTTAACCTTTTCCTCAAACTTTAGTAGCCAGGTACTGGATTCTTCAAGATGTGGGTGAAGGCACCACTTGCGTCCAGCCAACATTTGTAGCAGCTAATAGTTATAGGAGGGCTGTTCCGGACCCAGGATGAAGTAGTTTCATTTCAATGTCATCGAAGAGCCCAAGGATTAAAATCAACAGACTGGACTTCAATCTTGAAGCATACTTATTGGAAATTTGCACAGCTGCTAGATGTGCTGTGGATAAGACTGTCACTCAGCTACGTATCACCAGCAGTAACGCAGCACTCCCTTTCCTTTTAAATAACGTACAGAAAGAGGAGTGTGCTGATAACTCAAGTGGTGGTGTGGAAAGTAATACGTCAGACCTGCATGGGTTATCAGAGATTCTCTAACACATTAACAGCTTACAATTCAGGAACTCATGTTTTGTCCGACACATCTTCAGTGACAACGTACCTGCTCATTAGTTGTTCAAATGTCCTTTCCATAACTTTCTGGATTCCAAGGCGATCAATGTCTCTCATTGAGTAATACTGAATGTCATAGTTCTTCAAAATATAGCTGTTAAAAGAAAATGTTAAAAAACTTTCTTGCTTTTGGCTAAAACGTTTAGTACAGTGATTCTCAAACTTTTGTACTGGTGACCCCTTTCACATAGCAAGCCTCTGGTGCAACCCGCCTTTTAAATTAAAAAAACTTTTAAATATATTTAACACCATTATAAATGCTGGATGTGGGGTGGGGCTGACAGCTCATGACCCCCCTGTAATAATCTCCCAACCCCCAGTTTGAGGACCCCTGGTTTAGTACTTTAAACCTTAAAACCCTCACCACCAGCCCACGCCATTTAAATATGTGGCACTAGCGAAAGCGAATATGCAACTCAGACTTCACCAGTAAGAAAAATCCCTCCCCTCCACAGTGGTCTTGCACTTACTGTTCAGCAGGATCCACATCCCTCAGACCAATGTAGACAATATCCGATGTTGAGAGGCAGGGCTTTAGCCAGGAAAAGCCAGGAAGCAGTGGCATCTGCAAGCAGAGAGGGGTGGTATATAGCTATAAAGTGACTTCTAGTGCCATCTGTTTAACAAGCTTCCAGTTCACAATGGAAATAATTTTAGGGACTTGTTAAAAGTTTTGACTTTCACTTCCTCATGCTACCCTCTCTCCTCCCAGAGTGAAATCCTCAAGGGGACAGAAAAGCAAGGTCTAATAGACTGGGAACAGGACAACATCAAGATTTCTTAACAATCTCAGCCTTGCCCCTTTCATACTATTTGTTCTAAGACAAACAGCAGCATTTAAGGAACATAAAAAAAAAAATGAAGTACCTAGTATTGTCTTATGCTGCTGGCTGCCTAGCAGTGTAGGAAAATAGGGGGCTGGTTCTATTCCTGCTTGAACAATAACTTGCTCCATCACTGATCATGTCACTTAACCTTTCTCCCTCAGTTATACCCATTTCACAGATCGGTACTAGTACTTGACAAAAGGTATCTTTAAGGCACTTAGATCTATGCACAAGAGGCACTACAAGATCATAACTATGTACATGAGACTGTACCATTAAAGGTAGAATCAGCTCAACAGTGGGGGGGGACCCCAGAAGTTGTAAGCTATGAAATGCCTTTGGTAAAAGGGAATACCTCACATTAATGGGAGTTGAGCTAGAAAGCAGACTTCCTAGGGAGTAAGACCGTGGCAGCAAGTGTCAATAGAGGAGGAGAGGTCCAGCTATGGTCAACTTAAATGATAAAGCAATTGTGTCAATAATGATACACCCTCATCCAGTTCTGGTCAAACCCTTCCATTGCCTGAGAATAGCAGATTGGCGAGGCCTTTGTACTACAGGGGGCTGAAAATGTCTGCTCTTTTGTACCTTTCATACAAGGATGCAAATAAGTTGCGGGGCGGGGGGGGAGGGAATCAACATTATCCCCATTTTACTGATTGGGAAACTATAGCTCTCACCATAGTACCTGAGAACCTCAACTATTAGTGAATTTATCCTCCTGTGGGGCATGGAAGTATTAGTTCTATTTCACAGATGAGAACTAAGCCATACAGAGAAAGTAACTTAAGGGCATTCCAGGATTCTGAGACATTAACTCAGATCTCTCAAGTCCCAGCCCACTGTCTCTCCACGAGGTTTTCCCACCCCCAGTCACAGTTAGTGATTAGTGCAGAGTCTCTCAGCAGTGCAATGAAAGCAGGGCCGGCTCACAACATTTTGTCACCTGAGGCAGGGAGCTCAAATGACGCCCCCATGTCCCCTCGCTTGGGCCAAAACTTTGAAAGGTCTCAATTTTGCCATCTTCCTGTTCTACTCCTCTCATGCTACTTCTCCTTTATTGGGGTAACTAACAACTTAAGTATCAGGGTAGCCATGTTAGTCTGTATCCACAAAAACAAGGAGTCTGGTGGCACCTTAAAGACTAAACAGATTTATTTGGGCATAAGCTTTCATGGGTAAAGAACCACTTCCTCAGATGAAGAAGGTTTTTTACACCCATGAAAGCTTATGCCCAAATAAATCTGTTTAGTCTTTAAGGTGCCACTGGACTCCTCCTTGTTTTTCTAACAACTTAAAATGCCTTGTTCAAAAATTTTAAGTAGCTTTCAAATGCCTGAACAGCAAATGTAACTTTTCTTGTCTGCATAGTAAACACTGGCATTTTTATCTGTTTGCATAATCGAAGTGGTGCTTTCTGTGCCTTCTCGGTTACAAAGATCTGAACTGCTTCCTGAAGGTCCACTGTCTGGGCCAGTTCATGCTCTATTGAGACGGTTGCAAGGCTGACCAGCCTCTCCTGTGTCATTGTGGAGCGTAGATGTGTTTTTATTAACTTCAGCTTGGAGAAGCTGGGTTCTCTACTGGCAACTGTTACAGGAAGTCTCAGAAGTATGCACAGAGCAACAAAAGCATTTGGAAAGAGGGCGGTCATCTTATTTGTGCACCTATATTCCAGAACAGCCTTTGGAGTTGATCCTGCTGAAATGTATCTTGAAAGGGCTTTCAGTTCATCACCTAAATCACTCGCATCAATATCGCGCATGTCATCATTGTCAAAACAGTCTCTAGTGCCCTGCATTGCTGGTGTAGGTCTTCTTCAGGTATAGTGAGGAGATTTGGAATATCATACAACATCCCAAATATACTGCTGTGTTCCTTGAGCTGCATGAAACGTTCAACTGACTGTATTGCACAATCTAGCACCTGGTTAAAGAACTCAATTTTGAACTGTTGTTTGGTGTCTCTTATGGGATTATCCCATGCCTCTTAATCAAAAAAAGAGAGTCTTCTGTGACTTATTTTCCACCCATTCAAGAATACAGCTTCAGTGCGAAGTCCCTCTGCCAACTTCTGTGCACTCTTCAGAACGTTTTGAAATCCCTCATCTGACCGGTATGACTTTGCTTTGTCCAGTTGTTCCACTGCTCCAGATAGATCAAGGTCAACACCTTGGCGTCTCTTGCTTACAAGATTTATTTCAAACAGTATGTCATGCCACAACACTAAGCCATACAGAAATTTGAAGTTATGTATGTTTCTGGTGATTCCATTTCCCTCTGCCACTGTTCTCCCACAAACAGTTCCTGTCATAGCATTGTCCTCCATAATGGCAACTATGGCATCATCTATCTTCCCAATTTGGTGTTTCGAGTGGAGGCGATAAAGCCTATGACTTTCTCATCATGTGGCACTCAGTGGTTTCAGTGTCAGAGAGGATGTTCCCAGATGTTGCTTCAAAATTTGCCATCGATGAGTTGATGCAGAGAGAAATACACAGCTGTTTTGAATTACATTAAAAAATTCAGCAGCCTCACTCGAAGCTGATGCTGCATCACTGACCACCAAGTTCAATGATTAAGAACTGCATGGGACAAAAAAAGCTTGAGGGTTTAATTCTCGGATCCGTGTCTGCACTCCTCTGTTCTTTCCTCTCATGTTGGCACCATCATCATAGCCCTGACCTCTCATGTCAGCTATCGCAATTGCCGTGTCTTCCAGCTTTTTAAGAAGCACATTTGTCATACCAGCTCCTGTAGTATCATCAAATGTCAATAGAGTCTAGAAAATGCTCTGACAGTCACCATTGCAGGGACATTTGCACTAGGTTCTGTTGTTACAAAATGCACCATTCAAGTCATTTGTTCCGTATGGCTGATGTCAGGTGTGCAGTCCAGACTAACAGAGGAATATCTTGCTGACTTCAGATCTGTCACAATCTTCTGTTTGACTCTTGTTTCCAGAAACTGTATGATCTCATTTTGAATGGTTTTTCCAAGGTAGTGGTGTGTGTACATTTCTTGGGTGGTGACTCATCATAGAATCATAGAATATCAGGGTTGGAAGGGACCTCAGGAGGTCATCCAGTCCAACCCCCTGCTCAAAGCAGGACCAATCCCCAATCAAATCATCCCAGCCAAGGCTTTGTCAAGCCTGACTTTAAAAACTTCTAAGGAAGGAGATTCTACCACCTCCCTAGGTAATGCATTCCAGTGTTTCACCACCCTCCTAGTGAAAAAGTTTTTCCTACTATCCAACCTAAACCTCCCCCACTGCAACTTGAGACCATTACTCCTTGTCCTGTCCTCTTCTACCACTGAGAATAGTCTAGAACCATCCTCTCTGGAGCCACCTCTCAGGTAGTTGAAAGCAGCTATCAAATCCCCCCTCATTCTTCTCTTCTGCAGACTAAACAATCCCAGTTCCCTCAGCCTTTCCTCATAAGTCATGTGTTCCAGACCCCTAATCATTTTTGTTGCCCTTCGCTGGACTCTCTCCAATTTATCCACATCCTTCTTGTAGTGTGGGGCCCAAAACTGGACAGTACTCCAGATGAGGCCTCACCAATGTCGAATAGAGGGGAACGATCACGTCCCTCGATCTGCTTGCTATGCCCCTACTTATACATCCCAAAATGCCATTGGCCTTCTTGGCAACAAGGGCGCACTGCTGACTCATATCCAGCTTCTCGTCCACTGTAACCCCTAGGTCCTTTTCCGCAGAACTGCTGCCTAGCCATTCGGTCCCTAGTCTGTAGCTGTGCATTGGGTTCTTCCGTCCTAAGTGCAGGACCCTGCACTTATCCTTATGGAACCTCATCAGGTTTCTTTTGGCCCAATCCTCCAATTTGTCTAGGTCCCTCCGTATCCTATCCCTGCCCTCCAGCGTATCTACCACTCCTCCCAGTTTAGTATCATCCGCAAATTTGCTGAGAGTGCAATCCACACCATCCTCCAGATCATTTATGAAGATTATTGAACAAAACCGGCCCCAGGACCGACCCCTGGGGCACTCCACTTGACACCGGCTGCCAACTAGACATGGAGCCATTGATCACTACCCGTTGAGCCCGACAATCTAGTCAACTATCTACCCACCTTATAGTGGTGCTTCTGGTGCTCCTGGGAGTACAACATCAAACTCATCCGTCAGCTCCACAATTTCAAGGAACTTTCCATTGTTTGGCACATACAGCTGATTTGAAGTGCCATGCAGTGCTAGGTTTTGGGTAGCAAGCAATGAGCCTTTTCAGATCGTTTTGCCAGTAAAGAGACTATCAGCATCAAGAGAAGATTGCGTCAGAGTCTATGGTGCCCTTTAACCTTGGTCTCATCTCAAGCTCCTTCCACCTATGGAATGCTCTCTGGTGATTTGCTGCCTTCTCATGGCATGCCAGATTTCTAGCCAGATTTTTCCAGTCCTTTGTTCCTGTAGAACCCAATGTGGCTGGAACATTAGACTGGAAGACTGTTTTTGCAATAAAAACAGTATGCAGCATTCTGGGGTTTTGAGTACATAAAAGCCATGGCCTCTCCACTTTGTCACCACTGGGGATTTCACGTCAGTAATGTGTTGGATGGAAACTTCTATTTTCATGGTCTTTGGGGAACTTGAAGTTTTTCACTTGCTGTGGCCCATGCAGTACAAGGAAGTCCCTCAGGCTACAGCTCAAGTGGGTCCACAGTCCTGGATCATCTAGACTTAAGGAACTAAACTCAGCAGTAGCTGTTTCTTGCGCCTCCACCACACTCTTCTCTGATCTACACTTTTCTTCAGGAATGTGCATGGTTAGATCCATTTGAGATGAAGATATGGATGCTGCAGTAGCTGCCAGGTCACCTGCACTCTGACTAACTGGAAGATCAGGCATCTCCTCACCACTCACATCCTCACTGGGGCTGGAAGGCTCACCGTGAACATGTGTGTCTATGCATCTCAGGAGAGCTCCTTCCTGCTTAGATAGAAAAGCTTCCTTTGCTTTCTCTCTTTTTCTGAATGCTGCCCCAGAGGGGTGTTTTTCTTCTTTCACTCATGACTGCTGTTCTGTGCCAGCTATAGTGGCTCTCACTCAATTGAAGGGGACAAATAAGCAGGCTGGCAGCAGGGCCTGACTGAGGGAAGATATCAACGTCTTAAGGGCCTGAATGGCTCCTACTACTTCATCAGTTGACTGCCTGTTCTCCTCAAGTGGGTTCAGGGAAGCAGCAGGAAACAGAAAGCTCCCTGAGAAGCTGGTGTTAATCAATCCAGGCTCCTGGGGGTGTTAGAGAGGTACATAGAGAGAAGAAGGAGCCTCTTCTCCTTGCAGCTCCAGCTGCTTTCTGTTATTGCCTCTCACCTTTTCTCCTGCCTGCCTGTTATGTCTCTTGTGCCCTCCTTCCTCCAGCACAGCACTCCACCATCTCCGTGCATCTAGAGCAGAGAGAATCCATATGCACCAGCAGCAGACAATTTTCTACAATCTGGGTTCTAGTGGCGCCCCCCCTTCCTTCCCCCAGTCTGGCACCTGAGGCGGCCCCCTCAGTTCGCCTCACGGTAAGGCCAGCCCTGAATGAGAGATGGAATTGAATCCCAGCTCCGACTCAAAATATGGGACCAATTCCTCGACAGCGCTGTCACCTGAATGGACAGATGGACAATGAGGGGAACACTGAATTTGTAGCGCCTGCAGTGGAGTTTGTGGATGGGCTGCAGAAGTAACAACAGCAAAGTTTTTCTCTGTCAAGAACTGGCAAAGGCAGATGTGAAAACCATGGCAAACCTCTTTATATAAATAGCATGTACCTCTATCTAGGTGATTAACATGCTGTCTGCTTTATGGGAGCAGAGTTAACTGAATCCTGAATGGTTTTACACATTTCCAGGAAAACAGACAATGACTAACTCAGCTGCTGATCTTTAATGGATAATACAGTGAATCCACTGCTAGAAGTCTACCTCTGACCCACCTACAGTGAGCTGCATAATCCAGAGGCCCAGGACAGACAAAGCGACTTGAAAAGGGATAAAAAGATGACCTGTGAACTCAGAGGGTGGGCCACTGACTGAGGTTCAGAGTAAGACAGGCTGCAGGGGGTACAGACTACCTTGTCCAACTCCAGTGATGGGGGTGCCTGAACTTGCAAGGAAAGGCTAAGGTTTAGGGAAGACAATATACATAGAGGTCTGTTTTAATCCTTTTCCTCTCATGGTCCTATGGATACGTACTTTGAAGAGGCTATTCAGTGTCCATGCATTTTTTTTATTCCGATCACAGCAAGTCTAGAGCAGGGGTTAAACCCAACTTGGATCTGCTGGTAAACAAGAGTGCAGCAGATCTGGAGACCCAGTCTAAGAGTGGGGTGAACTGCAGATTCTACCCTGAGCAAAGTACAGGCACAAGCCTGTCACTGGGAGAGGGTGTCCATAGAGAGGCAGCCTGTGAGGAGCCAAACGTACAGCTCATGCTGAGCCATGATCGTTGACATCACTAAGTCAGTGACCTAACAGACTAAGCCCAGGATTGGACACTAGGAATCCTCTGCAACTATGATGCGGTGACCTTGGGCAAGACAGCATGTGTAAGACATTACTACCTACTTTAAAGGGCAAGCAGGGACTAGTCAGTGTTTGTACAGCACTTTGAAAAGGTTGTATACTAATACAGCTAGAAGAGTAGAACCAGAGTATTCTTCAGGCTTATAAGTGATTGGTCTGAGTGAAGGGGGACCCAGCAAGAGCTACACGAGTTAGGGGTAAGCTCTCCTCTCCAAGCTATCAGTGCAGTTTATCTATTACACAGGTACAAATAAAAAATTTTGTTCATGCATAATCCCTTCTCTGGTAATTCAGATGTACAGCCAAGCCCGCTACACGAAAAGCCAAACCACTGAACTTTCACTTACAAGCTGTTACTGATTAACAATAAATTATATAAAAACAACAGGAGTCCTTGTGGCACCTTAGAGACTAACAAATTTATTTGGGCATAAGCTTTTGTGGGCTAAAACCCACTTCATCAGATGCATGGAGTGGAACATACAGTAGGGAGGTATAAATACATAGCCCTATGAAAAGATGGGAGTGGTCTTACCAAGTGGGGGGTCAGTGCTAACGAGCCAATTCAATTAAGGTGGAAGTGGGCTCGTTAGCACTGACCCCCCACTTGGTAAGACCACTCCCATCTTTTCATAGGGCTATGTATTTATACCTCCCTACTGTATGTTCCACTCCATGCATCTGATGAAGTGGGTTCTAGTCCATGAAAACTTATGCCCAAATAAATACGTTCGTTTCTAAGGTGCCACAAGGACTCCTCGTTGTTTTTGCTGATACAGACTAACACGGCTACCACTCTGAAACCTGTCACAATGATTATATACAGTGTGAAAAGCGGTTATTTTCTTGCACCAGTGCTAAATTCTCCCCCTAAATGGTGGTATGGTTCAAGGGACCAGAATAAAGGTCTAAAAATAAGTCTCCCACCCATCAGCCAGGCCATGATAGCCATCAAAATGTGAGATGTTTGCGGTGTCACACCATAATGCTATGAAAAGGTTCTGTCAGCTGCCCTGGTTCTGCACTGATGTATCCGATGAAGAGAGCTGTAGCTCAAGAAAGCTTATGCTCAAATAAATTGGTTAGTCTCTAAGATGCCACAAGTACTCCTTTTCTTTTTGCGAATACAGACTAACATTACTGTTACTCTGAAACCTGGTTCTGCACTGTTACAGGTGGAGGTAGGGGGCCTAAAGTGGGGAGGTTTCTATGCAGTCTTGGGCGCTCTGATACCTGCCTGAGCTTTCTGTGGGACATTGGGGGTGAACCCCACTCAGACCCCCTCCCTCCCACCACAATTCATGCAGCCACCTCTCCTAAATTTTAGGTGGATTTTGCCTTAGCAGGGCTCCTCCTCGCTGCTGCCACCATCGTCCTGGACTGCCTTGGCCTCAGAAAGCACTCAGCTGCTGCTGTTCCTCCAGCAGTTCTAGGAACCTTGCTCTTCTCTCTCCCCTCCTCTTTAAGGGAGAGCGCCAGCTGAGCAGGACCCAACAGTAGGTTTGGGGTACAGGAGTCAGTGGAGTCTATTCCTTTTCCCGCTGGGGAGAGGGAAGGGGAAACAAGGGAGTAGAGCCTCTCAAATCTGAGGGACCCAGGATCTTGGAGCCTGCTCCTTTCCCCTGTTGTGAAAGACCTATTGGGCTTTGCTCCCTCCTCCATCCAGAAGCAACTGCTGACTCTTGGCCAGGTGAGCTCCATCTCTCTCAGTCTTCTCTGTTCCTTGAGAGATAGACAGACGAGGACCCGGAGCTGTCACAGGAAGGTCTCCTTCCCCCGCTGCCCCATTTTCTACTGGGTGTAACTGGAGGTAAATGCTGACTAGTTATTTCCAGGCTGGACTTTTCAAGGAGTGGCTAGCTCATTACATCAAGTGGTCTTACATTAACTGGGGCCTTCCCTCTGAGGAGTTTGAGTGTTTTACTAACCTCATGCAGGGATTACTGCAGCCCTCTCTGGCATAGAAAGCAGCAACAGTTCACATAAAGAAGACTATTCAAATGCATCCCAAGGAGAAACAGGATGGAATTACCAAGATCAGATCTGTGTAATGCACAGCAGACCCCAGGGATCTCATATTTTGATGGCTCTCACATGCTGACCTGGCTGATGGGTGGGAGACTTGCTGTTTAATATGGAGAGACTTTATTTTGGTCGCTTGGACTATACTACAGATGCTCCTTGGAGGTTTCCAATGCACAAGTAGAACTAGTTTAGCTTGCAGGATCTGCTGGGAGTTCAGTTCAGGGTGGTTTGGCTGCATAATTTCCTTTCCATTGTGTGTAATACGGCACTGAACACTTGTTTCAAACAAACAGTTACATCCTTCCTTTAAGAACAGCCTGATGCATAACCTGCAGGTACCCAGTATGTGCTGAATACACATACTGACAAAGTAGGATACTGTGAAGAGAGCCAGATTTACTGCATTTCCAGCTGCCGTTCTCAGCCTGCAGGCGGTGACCCTCTCCTATTCCCTAACCTGGAGCCTAGGCTGAAGCAGACATGCTCACTTCTAACTAGGTCCCCGATGCAGATGCCACAGACACTGTACTGGTTACCGTGGCAGCCCCTACAGTATGCTATAGGAACTTGTACGAGGGCTTCCAGGCTGCAGCCGAGGCAGCGTGGTTATTAAATGCCCTAGGTGTACCAATATCGAGCCTCTTTTCGGGCTGCTGCAGAAGCAGGCCGCTCTTCTTGTGCCTTTAAAGATAACGGTCATCGTCAGCAGGGCACTTTGCCAAGCAGGCTACAAGCAGCCCTGAGTGTAACATTTACTAGAACATCTAGAGCTACAGCAATGTATCAGGACAGCCCATGCAGGACCTGCCCCCGAGGTGGTCAAAATATGGAACAGTTCCAAATAGAGATGTACAAGGAGAGGGTAAAAGGAATGTGAGCTATGCAGGGATGAGCTTGGCACAGCTCCTATGGGCTCAGATGGGGGAGGCTCCCTTTCTGGCTCACCCAGCAGGACTGCTGCCTGCGCACTCCAACAGTCTCCGTGTATTGGCTACAAGAATATGCAGGCTCCACACAGTGTCCAGTTGCTGGATTGGAGCCTTTACTGATGCATTAGGTCTGTTTTAGCACAGGAGACTGAGTGGCAATGGGATATGAAGCCTCTCACCTTCAACTTCAAATCCTGATCAAGCAACTTGTGACATGGGCTCATGCTCTCCGTCCAGTTCCTAGCAGATGTGCCTATCACAAAATCCAATAGCACCCCAGCAGTAAGTGCCCCCTAGGTGACAGTATCTACAAAGAGGCCAAGAGCTGAATAAGGAATGTCTCTCTCAACACTCGTGTTAGTCTGTATTCGTAAAAAGAAAAAAGAAAAGGAGTACTTGTGGCACCTTAGAGACTAACCAGTTTATTTGAGCATGAGCTTTCGTGAGCTACAGCTCACTGATATGCTATGCATCCGATGAAGTGAGCTGTAGCTCACGAAAGCTCATGCTCAAATAAACTGGTTAGTCTCTAAGGTGCCACAAGTACTCCTTTTCTTTTTTCTCTCAACACTAGCAGTTAGTAGATTATAAACATAGGATGCCTGTAACTTTATCTTATCTAGGGGATAAACGGGATATCAACCTCAGGGGCAGATAAGCCAGCACCTTTCACCAGAATTGAAATTAAACAGTGTGCTGTACAGTAACCTCCCCCACCCTCCAAACAAAACCTAAAGCCACTTACTTTATCCTGGAGCTCTCGTAACAGAAATGAGACTGGCTGTCCATGGAGGTTTCCAGATTGAGTTGTGAGAGGGGTGTTGATATCGGCATGTGCATCCACCCAGATCACACAGAGGTGAGGGCACTGCCGTGTGTGGCCACTGATGGAACCAAGCGCCAAGCTGAAAAGTACATTAAACACACGTCCTACTGAACAATTCCAGGGACTATGATAAGCGAGGTTGCCACATTTCAAAATGTTCAATATTTGCATTGCAGCATCTCATCCCAGTGAGACCTGCCATCACCACATAAACATCAGTGTGACATGTATCACTATGCATCATGATTCTGCATTAGCCCACAGGAGACTGGGCTACCTTTCATAAAACTCTGAAGGAGTACACGAGTACTGCGACATGGGGGCAGGGCTTTGCTTTTTCTTCCTTCAGGCTCTCTTACCAAGAGCCCTGCCACCTCTCTAGCCTTCACCTGTCCCAGGTCCAGATGAGCATCAACAGAACCCATCTCACCCCCACCTAGCAGGCTCATCTTACACAGTCACCAACCGAACTCTGTTGGCTCCAGTCATTTTGCCTCATTTCGACACAGCCCACCTCCTCCCTTCTGTTCCCAGTCTGGGGGTAGAGACAGAAGAGGGATGTGATATTTGGAGGATGGGAAAGAAGAGGATATGGAGGTAGACGTAGGACTCTCTCTCTCTCTCACCACAGCACTCCCTAGCCCCTCCCCCCAAATCCTTTAGGAACTAGCTGGTCCCCAAAGAGTTACACACCTGTCCTAAGGGTTAGTGTCCTGCAAGCTCCCTAAAAATATGTCCACAAAAGTCAACGTGGGTGAAACTGACAATATGAATTCCCTCAAAAAAGGGCAGCTTCATTTGTTTTTATTACTTGCAGCTTCCAAAAGAATTTGGAAACAAGTCACTGCTGTCTGTTACTTTCTAAGATCACTTTTTTATTGCTTCTTTTATTCTGCTGGTTCTTGGAGTCACAGAATTAAAGACAAAACAAATATTATGTCCCCACATGGTACTGCCAGGAAAGTAGGAAGAGGCTTTCAACGCTGCAGGGCCTGGGAGTAGCAGATACTCACAGCAACATCATCACGCAAGCAACTTTGACACTCTCCCAATCTATGCCTTGCAGAGCTTCCATGGCCCCAGACCCCTCGTCCTTTCATCTCAGTTTTGATTTACACCAGAGGAGATACTCCACCTCAAACAGTTAACCGTCAATCTGTGACATTCAATGGCATCCACCACTCTCATCCAGGTTGACTCACCTATGGTCGCCTCCCATGGTTACACAGCTGTGTCCAGCAGCCACTGCTCCGCTCACAGAGTCAGCCAGCACCTGGCTGGCTAATCCCACAGAGCGTGGGTATTTGACCAGGTTGTTATACAGCTCATCATTGGGCACTTGAGTGAAACTCAGATCTCCAAAATCATACACTCGGCAACCTGGAAACACACAGAGCAGCAAAAAGGAAAAGGTGGGTTAAGTCCGGATTCAAATACCCCAAAAGGCATTCTAAAAACCTTGTCATTGTGAGAGTGTAATGCTGAAAGAAACAGGTGCTCCCCACCCTATACCCTGCAGCTCACCAGTAACTATTAGGATACTGCCCTACCAGACACCACCCGAGCTTACTGCATCAACAGCACTGATTCAGCCATTAGAAAGAGCTCTGAATTTCCAGCCAGCTCTGGCTGGAGTTAAGTGTGTTACAAAGAGAAACTGCCTCAGGGCTCCCATCCCACTGGACAGAGCAAAACACAGCAACAGAGCTATGGGATTCTGAGATATATATTCAGCAGATGGCGAGGGTTGCAGAGTAAACAAGAAATTAGAGACGGCTTCCCGAAAGACTCCCCTGGTGTGTGCACACCTACCCACTGACTATTAAAGTATTACCATTTTAGGGTCTATTTACATAGACAGTGAAAGGGGTGGGGTGGCAAAACAAGACACACACACACACATATATAATATATATTATATATATATAGGCAACACAGCCAGTCACTAAGTATCAAGTGTCTTGGGCTGATGGAGCTCTGAATTATTGAAATTTTCCACGTTCCTTTGATCTGTCACAGGCTCAAAACTTTGATGATGTTCTTTACAAACGTATCCAGATCTGTTGGAATTCCCCCGGCGTATCAAGACAAGGACCCAGCTGAAGATAGGCAGCTATGTAAGTAAGCTATTTAAGTAACTTACAGTGGCACAGGGACAGCAGATATAGAAGGGCAGTTTCCTGCCTGTTATACAGTGCAAAGGAGTAGAGGGCTGCTGAAAAATGAGTACAGGGTGAAAAGTAAAAAGCCCCAGAGACATAAGAACCACCTTTTTAGCTCTCTCTTTACAGGACGTTAATTTGTGTCCAGGCAGAATGATTTTGTGCCTTCATGCCATGTTCTGAGATTGCTCAGGACACCACCACATATCATGGTGCTACAAGACCAGAGAAAAACCATTCGGGAGTCCTATTAATCCTGCACATTGGACAGACATATGGAACTCAAGCGCTGGAAGTTTTTCCCTCAGCAGTATCTGTCGCAGACTGGCTCTGGCGCCCCCTAGAGGGGCACACATACGCTGCGGTATATGAGGCACTGCCTGCTCCCCCCACCCTCAGTTCCTTCTTGCTGGAAACTCTGACAGTGGGGAAAGAGGGCGGGTTGTGGAACGTACATGAGCAACTCATCTCGAAGAACACCAGTTACGGAAAAGGTAACTGTCTTTTCTTCAAGTGCTTGCTCATGTCCATTCCAAGTGCCAACAGAGGCGGGTAGGAATTCATGGACATGTAGATTGCAACACAGCTCTGCCAAACCCAGTTTCATCTCTGGCTTGCTTAGTGATGGCGTAGTGCGCCGTGAATGTGTGAACTGAAGACCACATCGTGGCTCTGCACATGTCCGGGAGGGGAACGTGCGCCAGGAAGGCCGCAGAGGACACCTGAGCTCTGGTCGAGTGGGCCCTCACGATTGGCGGTAGTGGGACCGGTGCCAGCTCGTAGCAGTGCTGAATGCATGAGATGATATAGTTGAAAATCCTCTGCGATGACGCCAGAAGGCCCTTCATCCTTTCTGTCGTGATGAAGAGCTGGATCGACCTGTGGAAGGGCTTGGTATGCTCCAGGTAAAACACCAGGGCACGTCTGACGTCCAGGGCATGCAGCCTCCTTTCCTCCCCAGTGACTTGGGACAAAAACACCGGGAGGAAGATGTCCTGGTTAACAGGGAAGGAAGACACCATCTTTGGCAGAAAGGCCGGATGGGGTCGCAGTTGAACTTTGTCCTTGAACGCCACCGTATACGGCAGCTCCGATATCAGGGCTTTAAGCTCCGACACTCATCTCGTGGATGTTATTGCCACGAGGAACGTGACCTTCCATGACAGGTGGGAGACTGAGCAGGAGCCCATAGTCTCAAAGGGCAGGCCCGTGAGCCTAGAAAGAACCAAGTTAAGGTCCCACTGTGGGACAGGAGCCTGGGATAGCGGGAAGAGTCTCAAGACCCCTCAGGAATTGGACTGGGAGGTGAAAAGCGGAGATAGCTGCAAGGTGCACTCTGATGGAAGAAAGGGCCAGCCCCTGGTTCTTAACATGGAGCAGGTAATCTAAGACAGTATCTCTTCAACATGCTCCTCTTTACAATCTATGCTCAGACGCCCAGTGGGAGAACCTTGTCCATTTGGTCAGGTAGGTTACTCTAGTGGAAGGCTTTCTGCTTTCCAAGAGGATTTGCTGGATCTCGTTAGAGCAGGCCTGCTCCTCCAAATTCCACCAAGCAGAATCCACGTCATGAGGTGGAGGGAGACGAGGTTGGGTATAGGAGATCCCTGTGATCCTGCGAGAGCAAATCCAGTCGGTCGGGAAGCGGCCGCTCCCTGGCCCCAACTAGGTCCATCAGCGTGGTGAACCAATGTTGGCGCAGCCATGCTGGGGCGACCATGATGACTTTGGCCTTGTCTCTCTTGACCTTAGACAGAGCTCTGCTGCTGAGCAGGATCGGCGGGAACGTGTACATCAGAGCCCCCGACCATGACAGGAGAAAGGTGTCGGAGAGGAAGTCTTCGCCTAGGCCTTGTAGGGAACAGAAACGATGACATTTCCTGCTCTGTCTGGTGGCGAACAGGTCCACTTGGGGCGTTCCTGATTTCTGGAAGAGGGTCTGGGTACCTCCGGATGGAGTTAGCACTCGTGGCAAGAGAAAAAGTGATCGGCTGAGGCGATCAGCCAGCATGTTCCCAACATTGGGGAGGAGACAGGCCTCCAGCTGGATTGCATGGTCGATGCGGAAATCCCATAGCTGGAGTACCTCTTGGCAGAGGGCTGATGCACATTCTCCCCCTTGCCTGTTGATGTAAAACAGCGAGGCCATACTGTCTGTCAGCACTCACCACCTTGCCTGCCAGGTGCGATAGAAAGACTCTGCAGGCCAAGCGTACTGCTCTGAGCTCCTTGATGTTTATGTGTAACATCATCTCCTCCAGGGACCACATGCCCTGGGTCTGGAGGCCACTGAGATGTGCTCCCCAGCCGAGGTGTCTGATGAACTTGATCGAGTGATGAGGGCTGTTGAATGGAACTCCTTCTAGGACCGCCCTGGAGTTGGTCCATCATCATAGCGAGGTAAGTATCGTCGGTGGGATGGTAACAATCTTTTCCAGGTGATCTCTGGACTGGAAATAGTCACCAACCACTGCTGTAAGGGCCATATCCTGAGCCTGGCATGGCAGATGACATATGTATGTCCCAGCAGACGCAGGCAAATCCTGGCTGTGGTCGGGGGAATGCGGAGACTCCCGCAATGAGGTCCAGCATCATCTGGAATCTCTCCTGCAGGAGAAACACTCTGGAGCAGGTGGAGTCAAGCACCGCTCCGATAAACTCTATCCTCTGCACTGGAACGAACGTCGACTTTTTGCCATTTACCAGCAGGCCCAGGGATCTGCATGTGGCCTGCAGCATCACAACATCCTTCTAAACTTGGAGTGGCCTTTGAAGAGCCAGTCGTCTAGGTATGGGTAGATCTGGATACCTCAACATCTGAGGTAAGCAGTTAGTACTGACATGCACTTTGTGAACACCCTTGGTGCTGTTGTGAGGCCAAATGGGAGGACCGCGAACTGATAGTGGTTGGATCTCACCATGAAATGTAGGAAGCGTCTGTGACCTTGAAAGATCGCTATGTGGAAATAAGAGTCCTTCAAATCAAGGGCAGCATACCAGTCTCCCAGATCCAAGGAGGGGATGATGGAGGCCAGGCAGACCATGCAGAACTTCAGCTTCCTTAGCTATTTGTTGAGGTCTCGCAGGTCCAGGATGGGATGTAGACCACCCTTGGCCTTTGGGATTAAAAAGTACCAGGAATAGAACCCCTTGTTCCTGTACTTGCAAGGAACATTTTCCACCACCCCAGCTACAGCAACCCTTCTACCTCCTGCACGAGAAGACTCTTGTGAGAGGGGTCCCTGAAGAGGAGGTTAGAAAGAAACTGGAGGGTATAACCCTGCGCCACAGTATTGGGGACCCAGCAGTCCAAAGTTATAGTGGTTCATGCGGGGAGAAAAAAAGAAAGGCAGTTGGAAAACAGTGAGAAAGATGGATCCAGGGCATAGTCTGGTAGCTTGCCCTCGAGCCCACCTTCAGAATGCTTGCTTGCCCCTTGCGGCTTGAGCCCGATTGGGCAGAGAGTGGCGGTGGGTGGCTCGGGCGGCACTCGTAGTCCCTACTCTTTTTATGGGGCAGTTCCTGCCTGGTTTGGCTCCCTTGACCCTGAGATGGCTGCAGTTTGAATCGTTTACAGGCTGGACTGGGAACATACACCCCTAGAGTTTTCGGGGTAGTGGGGGAGTCTTTCAGTCCATGCAGCTTACTGTCAGTCTGCTCTGCAAACAGGGCCTGGCTGTGGAAGGGGAGGTCCTGCATTGACTGCTGAGCCTCAGCTGACAGACTCGAGAGGAGCAGCCAGGACGCCTCTGCATGGAAATGCCCAAGGCCATGGTGCGAGCCGCGGAGTCTGCTGCGTCCAAGGCTGCTCGGAGGGCTGCTCTGGCTGCACCCGTGCCCTCTTCGAGGATTGCCCGGAACTCCATCCTGGACCCTTTGGGCAGAGACACCTTGAATTTGGCCATGGCCTGCCACATGTCACAGCAGCAAGGAGGGCTTGGTGATTGGCCACTCTCAACTGAAGGCTGGAAGACGAATAAATTTTTCGCCCAAACAGATCCAGTCTCTTTGAGTCTTTATACTTGGGTGTAGCCCCAAGTTAACCAGAGGGAGAGACAGGGTCAACAGTCTCAACTACGAGGGAGTTTAGGGCTGGTTCTGTATAGAGATACTTATGCCCTTTAGCTAGCACAAAATATCTGCGCTCAGCCCTTTTTGAAATGGATGGCAGGGAGGAGAAGGTTTGCCATAGGGTATTAATACTTTTCAAAAACCCCTTGTGTAGGGGTAAAGCCACCCTAGCGGGTGCCATACAACAAAGAACATCAAACAACAAGGCTGATGGCTCCTCAAGGGGAGCAGCAGGCTGCTCTAGGAGGAGGACAGACTGCTAGTCCCCCAGTTTCCAGGGAGAGGCCTGACGCACGACAGAGCCTATACCCTTGTCTGTGGATGGGCCAGACTCCCTGAAGAGAAGGCAGCTGGACTATACGCTCTGGTTGCTAACCAGCAGACACAGAGCTGGACTGTGACTTAACCAAGGCCACCCCCTGACGATCCAAAGGAAGAGAAGCCAGTGGCTCACCTGGGACTGTTTTGTTTTCCTAGTCTGTGTTCTTTTCTTTGTTCCCTTGGAGCCCTGGAAGGGGTAAGACTCCAAAGGAACTCAGCTGAAGTACATAACCCCGTCACACCCCAAAGGGGTACTGCAAAGGGATCAGAACCACGACACCGCCACACCAACTTTCACATTTTAACAAACAAGGTCACAGTATGTAAATGAATCAAAGTCAACTGGATGCCAACTGGAGACACAGGCAACTCACTGAAATGAATACCTTCAAAACAGTTTGCAACCACCTGGAAATAAAACTAAATTTTATTTTTTTTTAAAAAAGGAAGACAGCATCTTCAAGAAGGGTTTCCCTCTCCATTTCCTGCTTTTGTTATGGAAATAATCATACAAAATGCAAAAAGTTTGGGCTTGGAGCAAGAATAAGCAGGACAGTAAATAACTCTTGAGGGATGGTTTAGCAGCCTGGCTTTTTCCAGCAACGTGTCTGTCTCTAGACATATCAAATGCTTTCTGTAGTTGCAGAGTCTGGCTCAGATTTCTCTGGATGACTTAACAGTCTTAGCTGAGAATGTGCATCTGAGAGGACTACATGAAAACACTCTCAGGAGCAAAGACACTCACCTTCTCCTGGAACCTTTACAATATACACTCTTCTTACTAGATATTATTTAAACACCAGAGGCTGGGACTTTAGCTAAGCAAGACAAGAGTCCTACTGCAAGGATCTTACAAGCTGTATTAGAAATTTTATTAAAGCTAATGTTAAAAAAAAAAAAGATATAATCCATAGGTTGGGAAAAGAGTGTCTGTACATCTGGGTATAGTGCTTAGATTATCCACAAAGTTTGTTTTTAAAGTCATATTATACATAGAGTATATAATCAGCAATAACCCAAATTTAGGTGAATAGATTTAACAATACAGTTTAGATATTAGAATTCGAATACTTGGGTACATCACTCATGAAAAGGTTGTACAGAGATTTGGTTGTGGAAAGCAAAAATGTATCAGAGTGGAGATTGTCCCTCAGTAATTGAGAATTAGGTTGGTTGTCCATTTAGAAAAATACAATCCATGAGGAAAGCATGTTAGTTGTAGTATGTGCAGTCAGGAAAGTAACAACAACAAGCACACACAAGATAAATAGGATGGGATGCAAGAGGACTGACTAGTGACCTTGAGACAACTTTATTTATCTCTCTCAGATATAAGATAGATAGATGAGGACTACTAACAAACTTTATGATCAGCTGCCCAGGAGCTGAAGTTAGAATGATGAACCAACACTTACTGCCAGCTCCTAGCCTCTCATTTATGAGTCTGTTGAATGGCAGAGTGAACCAACAAGTGAAATGAACAAGAATTTAAGTCGATTTCACTTGTACTTATTATAGCCATTTTCCAGTCAGTTTCTGTTTCAGGTCTTACGCACTAGCATCATAACTGTAGCCAAGTTTGGAACACAAACTGCCATACTGGATCAGCATGGTCCACCTAGTGCAGCATTCTTTAAAACAAATAAAAACCATAACAAACAAAAGGAACAACAAATGGCACTTGGCTGTTAATCAAGTATGCAGATAGAGTACGTGGAGTATGTGCACCCAGCTCTGGAAATAGAGTTATTCTCTCTCTAGTCTTCCTGGAAAGACACTTTTGAGTTACTTTATATGAAGGATGCTATAGCTTTAACTGCAGCAGCTCCTAGTAAGGTTAGAGACAACCTACTGCAGAAGATTAAGAACAGACAATTCAGCCCCTCTCCAGTATCTTCTTAAAACAAAACAAAAAACCCTCAAAGCACCTAACAACCATTAGTGAATATATTACTCATTTATTTTACTAAAAGCCTAACAACCCCCTTATTAATTACCTACAGTATTCCCCCCCCCCCCAAAATATAGATGGGGAAAACTGAGGATTAGAATAGCTAACTAATCTGCTCAATGTCATACATATAATCTGAAAAAACCAGAGACCGAGCAAAGTCTCTTTATCCCCAGTTCTGTGCTGTCACCATAAGACAATCCTTCTGCGCCTATTTTGTTTTTTCTGTTTCTTAATTTCAATTATTATTTTGTACTAAGTTTTAGGAAAGCAGCCACATAAAATATTATACACAATATATGTGAAGTTGAACTGTCTTATGTACATAAAAGTCTTCCTGTGCTCCTGCACCAATCAGCATTTTTGGAGTTCTGTCTCTGTGCTCTTCTACGTTTCTTTAACTGTCTCTTCTATGCTGAGGAGACTAGTTTCTCTCACTGAACCAACCTAAGAGGCAAAACACGGCAATAAAGGATTTAAATGCACGTGAACATGATGTTTAAAAAGGAAGAGAATGATGCCAGGCATAGAGAGTGGGCAGACACTGAGCCAAAATTCCCTGTGCAGATCAGGCAGTGCACCTCTACCAGTTCTGGATCTCCAAACAACTGTCACCTCAGTCCAGAACTGCAGTATCTTCTGCCATTCCTGTGCCAAACTGTGTCTGTTTCATGCGGTGAAGAAAGTTTCACTGGAAAACTGGGAAGCGACCAGCAAACTCACCACACTTGTGACCTAACCAACAGTAGTTGAAAAGACCCTTTTCAAAAGGAGTAATTTCCAGACACAGCTGGTTAAAGACTAAATAGATCACTGCCTGACAATTCTGTTCCTTCTATTGGTGCAAATCAGATATATCAGATTATAACTACACACCTGTCTGTCAAAGCTAATTGTCAAAGGGACTCTCAGCCCACAGGGTTCCTCCCTCTGCCTACTAGGCTAAGCAACAGCTGCTTTGGATGCCATCACTTCCCTACCAAGACTAGAGATAAACCTCTTTATTATACAGAGGTTCCCAGTTTGTAAATGGGAAAGACCTCAGAGAAACATAATAAATGATTTAAGGGCTGGAGTGGCTGATTTATGATAGATAAAAAGGACGCTATCAGCTCAAATCAGGCTCAAGCTTTAAAAGATAAGTCAGATCAAATGGAAATATTTTCATGATCTTTTTTAAAAATTCCCCTGTAGCACTTACGACCCACACTTTGCAGCACTTTGTTACTGCCCAAGAACCTGAAATTTAAGTGACCTAAAAACAAAGAGGAATTGTTTAGTGTGTTTTCATGGTTAGAGAGATGAATGCCAAAAGTAAATAGACTGTCTACCTTAGCTATCTATTTTAGAATTTTTTGCTGCCACCCATCACCATAGTATCTGACAGCCTTCTATGTAAAATCAATTCATCACAATAGCCAAGCCCCTAGTGATGGATTTCACGGAGTATCTGGCTTGCCTCTTGTTTCAGGGTAAAAACTCTGCTTTTTTGGGATGGGGGTGGTGTTGTGTGTTACAGGTTTTGGGCGGTAGGGGAATGTTAGTGTGAGTGTCACATTTATGCTGGCATAACTAGCAAAAAGACAAACATTCAAATAGTTTTTAAAAACCTAATGTCCTATCTGTTTCGTAGGTAAGCAAACTTGTGATAAATAGTGGTGTACAGGGATGGAAAGCAGGTTATGTGGTTTTGCCACTTTCATCCCTTTGCTGTATAAATTACACTTGGTTTGCATACTCACTGAATACCAAATGAGAGTCAGGGGTGGATGAAGCAGGAAAACCAACTAACAATAAAGTGCAAGATAAAGCAGTTCCCCACCGTCCCTGTCTTTTAGTATGTTTGTACAGAACCTAGGACATATGGGGCCCCAGGTTTAGTTGGGGCTTCTAGGCATTACCTTCCTACTACTAACAACCCTATGAGGTTGGATTTTCATCTTTGTAGCACCTGTTTAAATACAAAGTGATTCCACTGATTTCAGTGAAGGTACTGATCCTCATACTTCACCTTCCAAGAAGTATTTAAGAGTGTGACCAAGCAGAAGAAAAGTGTTAAAGACCAAAAGTAATGCCATGAAACTGAGCAATCAAAAGTTTAGGTTGAATATGAGGAAACATTTCCTAACAGTAAAGTCTATTTGGCTGTGGAATAATCTCCAGGGAAGTGGAGAATGCGCCATCACTGAAGATATTTAAATCTGGACTGGACAAAGAACAAGAGAACACATGATAGGATCAGCACTGTGCTGGCTCCTGAAGTGGGGCCCGGATGGGGCTTAGTGATTCTTTCCATCTGATATCTAGGACTATTTTCAAAACAATTTAAAAAAATTGAACTTCGAACAGATGTTTACGTTCTATACTGCAATCCAGCAAACATGTCCTAGCTACTCCAAAGGAATATCCAGACAGCCAAGCAAGTCCTGCCCTCAATTTGCAAGGGACAGCACAAACTGACCTGGGTTAGCCTGATTTCAGAGCTGACCAAGCATCTACATTAATGTATTTAATGCAGGACCATATTTAATCAAACTATTTAGGATCTGCTCTCCTTGGTGCACATGCTAACTCCTGGATATTTGGGGAAGATAAAATCCTAACAGACTGGATGATGTTCATTACCGGCCTTCCCTTTAAGTGAAATGCACCTCTTCACTTAGCTCCCACAAGAGGAAACTTCCACTAGCAGATAAAATTCCTCTAAATCTGTGCAGGGAAATTATTTCTGGCCCAATAGTTCTGGAAACTGAGGATCTCCATTTAACCACAACATCTCTACAGTGCAGGCAGCAGCACCACCCTGCCAACGTGGCTCATTCCTGAACCGTAAGCCGCAGCTCTAGAGCTCACAAGGAAATTCAGTCTTCATGCCCTCTCTGCGGATACTGCCACTGCGGTGTTTTTTTATGATGCAGGGACTAGAGTGCTGGCAATTGAATGGGGATACCACACAAAGAGGCAACTGGAAAATCATCAGTCAGGAATGACCTTCAATTCACTGCTTGCTTGGGCTGGACTGGAAATGATCTAAAGGTGAAAGACTTCCATAGCCAGTTTCCAGGCTGCCATTCTAAACCCTGGGACTACTATGTAGAAGGCTGACTGATACATGATGCAAGCAACCGGAAAAAATCCCACTTTGACCATTTACTGCTATATTTCATTATGTAACTGTTTGCTCACACAAAAACAGTAATCCTGCTTATACAATGGCTCTTCCATCTCTGATTACTGCCGTGGTAACTTCGTGACTCATCAGGCAGGCAAACAGGCAAAAGGGAAAGGTTTTCATGGGGAACCAAGAATGATCTCTAAAAAAAACATCCTTAAACACTCCCTTTTCTCTGTACAAAGCAAGAGGCTACTAGGTACAACCATCCCTCCCACAGACCAGATCAGGGAGCCTGGGATCTAAGGAAGCCAGGTAGCTTTTTGGTAGCTGGCATGCCATAGTGGTGAGCTCAGGATGTACTAGGCTCTACTTGTACATCTATGTATACCTTGCAGGCACTTCTGTATGAATGTCAGCAAGAGGACATGATTAGAGAGCTAGCAGATGAGTCATTCATTATGATCGTGACCGGTGCATAAAGAAGCCTGTTCTGAAGCAGTTTTAATCCACTAGGCTAAGTGGAGAAAAATCTCCCCTATTGACAGGAGGGTAAGGAGATGCTGTCTTCTGTATAGATGTGAATCTAGGACACCCAAGTGCACAACATCTGGGGATTGTGTGATCAGCTCTGAAGCAAGAGGGCAGAATGGCAGCAGGAGACATTGCTGCTTCTAAAGACTTCCTAAGCTGTGGAATAGTCTCCTACTGGAGAAGGATCAGAGTGTGATAAATTTAACACTAGGCTGAAAAAAAAAAAAAGCCACCCAGTGATATACACACATATACACACACTGACAGGAAGATGCACTGAATGGTTTAATAGGGCTGTCTCATCTATTGTATTTCACACCCGGATACCCTCATCCTACTTCTCTGCACATCTTATGAGATTTAGCTCCAAGAAAACATTTCTTTAATCTGTTTTAACACTAGATGATCTCTATCTTCTGCCCACCCATAAAACCAAAACAGTCAACTACCATTCAAACTCAGTGCTCTCAAGGTTGTCCACAAACCCGGACATTTCCCAGCTCATCACATTTCCCAACCTCCCTCGCCTGCATATCCCTCCCATGTCAGTGTCCCACGGGGTCTGGGCCCTCGAACATTAATGAGTGCCCCAAAAAATCAGTTTCTAGGCTTGGGAAACATTTACATTGTAGAGCTGCATCAGAACAGGGTATTCTGATGCAACCTCAATGTGTTGTAACATAACATGACAACGTTACTGTGCTGCACAAGCCCTGTAACTGGCAAATCCAGATACTTGGGTAGCCAGTTCCAGGAATTCCTGGAAGGTGGCCAGAAGCCAGAGAATATGAATTTGATCATCATAACTATTCTGACATTATTTTACCGCTTTCCCAAGTTTCCCATGTTACTGAACCCTTTACGGTCTTCTCTGGGTGTCCAAGCCCCAGCATTAGAATCTTCCCTCACTTACATTTCCAATTTCCTTCAAACCCACAATGAGCTTAAAGCCAGCAAAGCAGCATGTTCCTAACCACATCAGGTCCCACTATAACGAATCTCTCCCCAACAACAAGCTCATTGTTCTTTACCATTACATGAGATTACCTACCTGGGAAAATCAATGTTAAGAAAAATAAAAAGCAGGAATGAATCATTGCTTTCCCCAGTTCCTTCGGACACTAATAGCACTTCCAAAAGACTCATGGGGGAAGAGACAACTCAGCATTACCAGATCACTTCATTTTTTGCGCGTGCGCCACGGGGGGTGGGGGGGGGGGTTGGAGTTTAGCTTTTTGATAGCTGATTTGGGTGCCAAATTCCTGATATTTTGCCTGATGGTTTTACCACTAAAAGTTGCTTCTTCCACCCAAAAACAACACACTATGGGTTCCTGAAAAAACTGCGAATTTCAAGCTTTCAGGTCTCATGTCTTTCAGAGGAGAGGCAAAACCAAAGTCTCAACCAACAAAATGGTAGTTAAAGATTCCACGGCACCTAAAAACAAACAAAGGAATATACCAAAATCCAGTTCAGATAACTAAGTTCTGCCCCCGCATCAACCCCATATGTAGCTCGAACTAGAAATCCTATTCTTCCCTCTTTCCTTCTATCTCAGAGGTGGCTGAATTTTAGCCATGGATAAACTGATCCACATATACATAAAAATTGTTAAGTGCTTTGAGATGAAAGAAAAACAAAGCTCTCTGTTCTTTGACTCCAGGGCCTTATGTCATCTTAGTAAAACTGGGGGTGGGAAGAAAAGGAGAGGGGGATGGACACACAAGAGGAAGAGTTAGGAAATAAAGGTTCCTGTTTTACATCAATTTAGCTTAAATCGATTTAATGGTTTAAATTGGATTAAGAGCATCCGCACTGTGATCGAGTGCACTGTAATGATTTTTAAACAGATCAAGTTAAACTGTTGCAGATTTGAATACAGACAAAACCTAAGGGGGCACATTCCAAGGATCACGAGGCAGAGAATTTTCAATTTCCCAAAAGAGGACATGTGACAGGAAAGTCTCACTTCAAAGAACAAGTAAAGAGTCTCTCCCAGTAATAAAGAGGGCTATGAAGCAGACAGCTGATTATTTAATGAGTGTCCAGACTCCAAGCTGAGTGTTTGTGCTTTGATTGTTGGCATCTTCATAGGTTGTAACTAGCCTTTGAAGTTAATACCACTTCGGGCTGGTCTATGCTTGAAAGTATAATCAGGTCTGTTGGGGGGGGGGGTGATTTATTTATTACTGATGCAGATATACCGCTACAAACCCTAGTGTGGATTTAACAGGTGCTTACACTAGTATAACTTACTCCAGTTCGGGAAGCAAACTAAAGTATACTGATATAAGCACCTTTAAACTGGTATTACTACCTACAACCTACACGCGGGTTTTCCCCCCCCACACTAATTATGCCGGTATAGTTAAAATGGCAAAGCTGTCTAGTATCAACAGGCCCTTAGATGAACAGCATGTTGGAGAAGAGTGCTCACACTATTTTGCTTTGTAGGGCAGGTGAAATGATCACAGGGCATTAGATTACACTGGGGCCCTTTGTCCAGAGTGGGCTTTTCTGAAAATATTTCCCATCACTGCTAACATGGACGCTGCTCCCCTGGTGCTATCAATGGGTGAGAACAAAAGGGAATGGTGGCGACCAGCATCTTTAACCCCTCTGTAGTCTAGATCAATGGTCCCCAAACTTTTCACATTGCGCCCCCCCCCTCCACCCCAGGATCCAGGGCTGGGAGCAGGGTTGTGGCTCCTGGGGGATTGGGCGCAGTCAGGGTAAGGGGGCCAAGGCTGGGGCCGGGTCTGGTCTGGGGCCCAGGCCCAAGGCTGGGGGAGGGAGCTGAGGCTGGACTGGGACCAGGAGTGGAGCTGCAGTCGGGGCCATGGCCTGGACCACAGCTGGGGGCGGGGCTGGAGCAGAGCTGGGGGGGGGGGCTGGACTAGGCTCCCTCCCCAGTGCCCCACACCCTGTGGGGACTGGCCCAGGCCCTGCTGTGCTCCCCCTACCCCTGAATATTCCTCTGTGCCCCCCTAGGAGGGCATGTCCCACAGTTTGGGGGCCATTGGTCTAGACCCACTAAGTACATAATAGATGACACACTGATTAAAATGCTAGCAGTTACCTATAACTTTGTCTACACAAGTGCTCCAGCAGTCACTGCACAAGCATTAGTAATAGTGGAAAATATGAGAAAAAGCCTAGTGTGGATACACCTTGGGAGATTTACAGATGAAACCAGAAGCTCATATTTTTAAGAAATCCTTATAAATGGCAGGATTTGATTTTTTCATTGGCCCTGGAAACATGGAAAGGTTGAAAGAGCTTTAATGGACTGAGCCTTGAAGGGAGATGGCTGAGATAGGATCTAGGTTTATGATACATTACATGTAAATCCAACTGGGAATTTGGTATTAAACATTCCACTTGGCATCTGCATATGCCCCATGACCAAACTGAATTCAGGTGATGTCTAAATGGAATGGGTGGGAGCTCGTTTCAATGGACTCCAGGCCAGAGAGTCAGACTCTTATTCAATAGCCTAATCATCTCTTGAATACATGGGTTGCCGATGAGAAGAGTGGGCCCAAGCCTGAAACTTCTGTAAGTCTGACACCTGCAGTAATTCACTTCACCAAGATTTGATTGCCCAGCTCTTAGCACATAATGAGCAGTAACTACATCTGCAGTTAAAAGTTTTGCAGCCCCTTCAGTGGGCATCCAGAGGAAGCTCCATGATTCATTATGGTAGCAAGGAGGAGATATTCTGTGGACCTCCTCTTAGAGCTTGGAGTGTGGGGGCAGAAAGGCTGACTTGCTGTTTTGGAGAAGCAGGTGGTGGTAGCTGCCTTAGAGGCTTCTAAGTCACAAAGGAGTAGAGCTCCTCCCTTTTAGGTTAATCAGCTCTGACAGCAGCTGCCTTCTCCCTACTATGTTGCTCCTGCACAGCCAGAGCAGAGCTCTACTCCTAGAGAGCTTTGAGCTGCCATGTAGAGCTCTTGAGCCTTACAAGAATGAAACATTGCTACTATAGGAGTGAAGGACCCATCATCATAGCACCCTCTCTTGGTAAGTTTCCCTCTACCCCCACAAGCCAGTCCATTAGCCCTCCATGACATTATGTCCCCCTCTCATCTAGTCAGCCGAACTGGGAGGTTGGATCCAGATCCAAACTTCACAACTAATCGTCCCCTTTAGCAAGCCAAACCAAAAACCCACATCTGGCTACCAAACTCTGCAGCTCAGGCACATCTTTAAACTTCAGTAAGTTGTTTTTGTGTTTAAAAAAAATCACACCCGGATCTCCTGTGGTCTGGGGACCCAAATAGCATACCACTGTATTAGTCAGCACACAAGAACTAGGCAGGGGCAGACTAGGACACAAGAGCCTTCATTGCAAGGACAAAAGAGGCGCCCCCCAGGGTGATCAGGGCAGTGTTAGCTCAAGCTGAGGTTATCTACCACTTCTAAGGTCTGAGGAGGGTCTTCTCCTCTGTTAGAAAAGGGGACTGCTAATGCCATTGCCAAGGGGATCTGTGGATTTCAGTTTGTTGAGAGTCTGTACTTCACCTGCAACTGATTGGAGAGGTCAAGGGCCTCCAAGTCCTGAGGCCTCAAGAAATATCACTGTAGGCCAGTCCAAGCCTGCTGTTTACTTTTCTGCACTTCAGTCAGCATGGACAGGCAACATTAACAGCGAAAGTTACAGCAAGTGTCCACCACCACATTGCTTCTGTAGGCCAAACTCACTGTATACACCAGGGGCTCCTTCCCGCCACCCCACAAGCAATGCTCCCATCTCCATCTATTGCAGGGACTCTCTGCAACCCCTTTCCCCACCATGCCAGGACCCCCCTCCCCCCCACAACTTTCCCCACCACCATTCTTATTTATTTTCTTTCTGTCTGGAAGATAAGAAATTCAGGGTGTCAGTACTATAATTTCCAGTGGGAGGATGAGCACAGCCGAGACAGAGAATGACATTAAGTTGAGCATAAGGCCTCACAAACTCGGCCAATTAGATTTTAAAATTTTGTCAGTCTCAGGGGTTAGTAGCAAACTTAGAAGGATAAGATTTTTATCAGTAGATGTCAATAAATATCAATTTCACCATCCACACACAAAGGGATGGAAATCTTCATCAGTAATAACTGAAATTTACAGAGACAAAGAAAGAAAAATGATGCTTGAGAGCTTATTAGTCAAAAATCCAGTGACTTTTGAATTAGGCTTGTTACAAATAGATTAGTGAACACTAAAAACAGGTAGGATCTGTTGATTTAGGGTTACTTTCTTTGTATAGTTAGACATGTGATGTCGACAGTGTGTGTTTTAAACAGGTATAAAGCTTTTAACTTTTTGAATCTCACTGCCAAATAATTTTCAGCAACTATGAAAATTTTTAACATAAAAATGAATGCTGAAATCCCATAATTTTGTGCAACTGAAAATTTAAATCAATAATTGTAAAAAAATGAATAAAAAGCCCAAACATCTATCAAAGTTATAAAACAAAAAAACAAGTTGTGCCAAGCCTAGTTATTGGTAACATAAAGAAGGACTAAACTTCCCTCACCTACAGTTTTTGGCTCAGGATTCTGGTGCATTAGCCAGACCCCAGGAAATCTATTTAAGTCTTTGCTGGAGGCTGTTCTTTGCTGTTGCTAGGAGGGTGAAAGGCAGGTTAGGGGCTCAGACTCATCTCAGCCAAGTGGTGTAAGACTGGGATGTTCTCTGCCTCTTGGCTCCATCCCTCTCTCTCAGTAAGAGCACAAGCGAGCAGCTGAGAAGCAGTGCGTGCCCCAGCCAGCTAGACAACAGCAATACCAACAGCAACCCTTGCTGTAGTGACCTCAGAGTGAAGGGAAAGAAAGGGGCAGCTCAGGACTTCATTGGAAGGAAGTTCAGAAAATTATGCGAGGGGGGAAAGGGGAGAGAGAAGCACAGTGTCCAGATGATCTGGCGGGGAAGGTTAGGGAAGAAGGCAGGGATTGCAAATTCCCTCCCAAAAATATCCATTACTGAGAGTGAGATGTAAAAGGGGCAATACAGGGGCTAATGTACTATGGACATCCAATGAATGTGAGTGCTTCAAAAACTGCATGAATGTGAAGCTGATATTCTCCGACGTTGTACAGGTCAATAAAATATTACATCTCTTTAAGGAGCTACTCAGTCTCACAATATTACCTCCCTCCTCCCACCTAAAGACCAACAGTGGGGGAGGGGGAAGTCACTTAGTTGCTTTGACAGAGTCTTAAGATCTTGGAAAAGGTTTTCAGTGGCTTTGTTCACTCATTTGCTTTGCTGGGAATCGGAGTTTAATAGTGGAATTTAGGTCCAGAAAATTAGATTAGTCATAACCAACAGTGTTGTGCACACAACAGCTGTTTCAAATTCACTTTATTATCTAATGTGACATTAGAAAGATGTAAATGAATAAAAAGAAAAAGGATATAGCTGTGGTTTCAGCGACACTTCAGAGCACTGGGAGAGAGGGGAGATGGGGAACTATAGCAATATTGTATATTTGGAGCTCTCCTGCCAGGCTAAGGGGAAAAATAAAGCATTACTGAATTTCAATCTTATTCCTCATTGGACAATAGCCACACACAAAGCACCCTCTTGCTCAGTGACTTCCTCCCTAACCTTCTATGCCATAGTGCAATAGGCTGTCCCTACCACATATAAAGTTCTCCCCTGTGGATGCTGGCTGAGTCTGTCATTGCTTGTCAGTGAGGGCCCCTTCTGGCAGAGTCGAAAGCAATCCATATACCACCTGACCCTATTCATCAACAGGGCTGCAGAAATTTAAGCAGCAATAAACCACTAAGACAACCACAGACATGAATAGAAAAGCAGCAACTCATATCAGTGCTGGAAAAAGTGTATTTTAGCAACAAAAGATGAGACCACCTTGAAAATTTTTAATATTTAAAGGGACAAAAAAAATTAAGCCCTTCCCCTGCTTTACTGATATTTTGAGTTAGTAAACACTGAGGCCCAGATCCCCAAAACGTATTTAAGCTCCTGACTCCTATTGAAATCAATACAAATTAGGCACCTAATACCTTTGAGGATCCGGGCCTGGAATTTTTTCCCCCACCTTTTATTCATTTTTGGTTTTTTCCCCCATATGACTTGGACACAAAACTACACTTTGTCAATTTCACTTTTAATTTTTACTGTCACAAAAAGATAGCATTTCCAATGTCAAAATAATCGGATATCCCTTCCCCTGAAAATGGGGAGGGGCGGGGAAAAAAAAAAAAAAGAGGGGATGACCCACAAACTGAAACAAAAACAAAAATGCTGCAAACAGAAGAAGTTTTCATGGAAGTTTTGGTTGTCAAGGTCATGGAAACATTTCTATTCAGGTTTGATTTGGTACAACCCCTTAACAAAACTGAATTATTAGACCTTTGCTATTTGAAGACGACCCCATAGTTAATTAACTGATTGGTCAAAGAATTTTGCAGTCACTTGCCAGATAAACTATAAAGAACTGCCTAATCCCCCTTGAGTATTATATCCTCCTTTTATATCTGGTAACTTCTGAGTTTCAGAGATTTTAGATAATTTAAGGCTCTCCAGACGCATTTTTTACTTCAGGATGCCTCAGCCATCAATCATTTTTCTATCATGATATGGCCAAAGGCTGTGTTGTGGCCTACCCAGAGGCTCTGCATGATGCAAAAGGTGAGCGTGGAGTGAGGTGGTACCAGACAACTCATTTATAGACACTAAGCAGTGCAGGCTAGAAGCTTTTAGCTACTAAATCATAAGGAGCTGGGAAGAATAGGGTATACTAAAACCTGTATACTAAAATCTGCTGAACATCAGCATCTGCCTGAATAGGACTCCATGTTGGGGAGATGAAGATATAGCTTCCTGGTGATTAAGGCATTAATTTCCCCTCCGTGCATACACTTCTATGCAATTAGTATCAATAGGATTTACATGCAGGCATCATGAATTAACCCTTTAAGGTCTGACCCTGTGGTCCATTCCACCCGCGCACACACACAGTCCCAAGGAATACAGCCAGCTTTATAAACTATAGATCAGAGGTCCCCAATCTGTGGAGTGCACCCGCCCTGGAGGGCATGGAGAAACATTGTAGGGGGGGGGACGGGACACCTTTGGGGTCCTGATCTGCCCCCATTAAAGGCAGGGAGGGAGCGGCACTCAGCTCCACAATTCAAGCCCAGCCCCTATGACTGGAGGGCGTTAATGGGCCACTTCACTGTGAATGGTCCCTTGAAATGTGTTCAATACTTATGCTAAATAATCTGTTCCACCTCCTATTTAGCTGTAACATTTCTGAGTACCTTTACCAGACCTGAAGGAGAGCACTGCATAAACTCAAAAGCTTGTCTCTCTCACCAACAAAAGATATTACTTCGCCCACCTTGTCTAATATCTTGGGATCAATACAGCTACAACACTGTATAATGTCACCATACACACACACAAACTGACAAAAAAATTCCATTAATCATAATCGAAATTTACAAATAGGCAAAATAAGAAAAGTACTGCTTGCAAAGTACTTTGAGTTTCATTTAAAGATATTTACTTCCTACATTTTGACATACGATGGTGACAAATTGTTTTAATGGTTAACAAAGCTTTCGCATTTTGAATCCATGTCTACTGTCATTAATTATTGTCTGATCCTCCCCATAATTTCCCACAAATGTGAAAGATTAAATTAAAAAAAATTAAAAAGCCCCTGAGAGGAGCCCAGAGCTTAAACCCCATAGTTGTGCAAAACTATCCATCAAACTTTTTTTTTTTTTTTTTTAAATAAAAGTCACATTCTGCCAAGTTTAGCTACTGAGACCACAAGCATGAATTCATGTCTAGTATTTGGCTTGCAAGTTGCCTGACCCTCTTATCCAGCCATTGACAAAAAAAGCAAGGATACTTGTTTTCTCTGGTTCTGAAGCTAGGAGGGAATGGGCCATAAATTGTTGAGACTACACAAGACCAAACATTTGCTTTTGCTTATAGCCAGCCCTACTAACAAACGAGGCAAGATCACATTTTCTTTCTGTTGAGATAGCACTATTCCTATATCCTCTCAATGCAAGACTAGAATTAGATGAAAGATTGGAGACAAAAACCTGAGGTTTTCTTCAGAGAATTCTGGACTCCTTTTGGGGACAGGGCTAGCACATTATTAAGGGGCTGAGCTAAGTAGTTGATTATTTGAAGGAGTGCAGTAAATGAATTAAGTGATTTGCCCTTGCTGCTGACATTCTCAGAAGTAGTGTCTGAATGGTGCCCTGAAATTTACACACACAAAAAACTGGCTCTTCGGTCTGGCACACCCAATTTTCTGTAGACCAAAGCCTCCCTTATGCGCATGCAAATTTGTCAGTCATACATTTAACTGCCCAATATGCACATACACACAATTGATGTCTGTTTTGTGCAAGTTAGTTCTGAGCCACAGAGAAACATTTTTAACAGGAGTATATAGGCTTTTTTCAAGTCTCTATGGCCCATTCAATCCTCAGCCTCTCTGCTGCTGGCCCAGTAGAGATACAGGGTTTTATGATTCATCTTACTTCACAGGAACGAGACAGAGACATTTCCTAGGCAGGAAGGTGCCCACCCCTTCCAGCGGAGAGCTCTGCCTGTGTGGCCGATTCATGTTTCAGCCAAATGAGTCACGCGAAGGCAAAGAGAACGGGGGATACAGGGACGTGCAGTAACCCCAAGCTCCCAAAGGCCCCAGTCATGTCAGCGAGGGGCCACTTTTCCACCCCGCCGCTGCTGCACGAGGCCCACCCCTTACCCAAGCCGGAGAGCCGCTCCGTCAGCCCCGCGTTCCGGATGGCAGCGGGGCCGTGGTCCACCCCTCTTCTCTTCTGTAAGACAAAGGGGCTCCGTCAGGATCCACTGCGGGGCGGGGCGCGGGGCTCACAGAAACCGACTGAGCCGCAGCAATCACACGGAGCCGGGAACCGACCCGGGGGGCGGGGGGTAATTTTCCTTCCCGACCGGCCATCAGCGCGCCGCGGGGTCCGCTTCACGTGGGCGCGGCAGCGTGCCTCCGGTGTCACAGGAGCTTGGAGAGAACCGACCCCCCAGCCGGGGCCACCCTGGGGAAACCCGCTGGGACAGCGAGACAATGCGGCTACGGCGACCAGCCGAGCACGATCCCCACCACCCCCGGGACCCGCCATCGCTACCGGCCGGCCAGCAGGTTCCCCCCTCCCGCGGTCGCAGAGCGTCTCTTGCGGGTGCCTGGGACTGCCGGTCCCTTTGCGATGCGCGGCCGTGAGTCCCTCCGAGCCCGTCTGCCGCCTGGGGTCGGGACACACTCTCACATCCCACCCTTCTGGGGGCGCCTGCTTCCCCCCGCGATGCTCACCTGCCCCCTGGAGAACGGGGCTCCGATCAGCGCCACGGAGTGGGCAGGTTTCTGGAGCTGCAGCGCGGAGTCCGCCTGCTTCCGCAGGAGCCGGGCGAAGCTGCTGCGCAGAGACATGATGCTGAGCCGCTTGCTGCTCGCGCTGCCCCTTTTAACCCGCGCGCGAGCGCCGCTACCTCCCTAGCCACCAGCGCCAGAAGCCGGCTCGGCTCCCCCCGCCCCCACGCGGGCGGAGCCCCGCCCCGGGACACACCCCCGGGTCACCCCCCGGCGGGCCAATGGCAGCGCGGCCGCCCGGGGGTGTGCGACGCGCGTGCGCCCGGCTGCGAACCTGCCGGCAACCTGCTCCTCCGGCCAGCAAGGAGCGTCCCCTCCCCCTCCCTGTGTAGAGACCGGCCCCGCCCCCACACGGGAGATCAACGCAGAGACTCGCCACCCAGCCCCGCCCCTGCGCGCGGGGGGACCTGTCACGCGCCTCTCTGCTGGGCTCCTCGCAGGGGCTGAGCCCTCACCTCTCCCCCGGGCAGCCCCGCCCAGGTTCTGGCTCCTCGCGACCCGCTCCTTCGGGGCCGCTTGGATCCAATGGCCGGGCCCCCATCCCACTTCCAGCGGCCCGCCGCGCTGTGCTCTGCCACTACGGGCGGCCACCTCCCGCCGGTCCAGCGCCAGGCCCATTGTCCTGGCCAGCCTCGCGTCTCCCCGCAGCCACACCCTTCTCCGCCAAAGGCAGGACTGGTGACACCCAGCCTGGACAGACGCGGCATCATGTGCTGCTGGGAGATGGCCGGAGAGGCCGCTGATGGGCGCTGTGCAGTAACTAGATCGTGCCCAGCCGCCCGTGTCCCCCGTTCCGCCAACCGCCCCATTCCAGCGGCCACGTCTCCCCCCGGCGCTACCGCCGTCCTGGGCTCCCCCATTCCTTCCTGCCATTAGAGACAGCAGCACCTAAAGCATGATGCGCTCCGGCTAGCTTAGCTTTAAGCGTGGGGAAACTTCTCTGGATGCTGTATCACTGGCCCTTCGCTAGCTTACACCCGCCGTTTCCAAACAAACAGGGCTGTTCTGCTTTTCCCATACTTAACCGAGGGCATGTCTACACTTAAAACACTGCATCGCTGTAGCACTTTAATGAAGACGCTCTACACCCAGGGAAGAGAGCTGGCCAGCGGCTTTAGTTAATTCGCTTCCCAGTAATTATATCAGCTGGATTGCCGACAGCGCCATCTATAGAGGGGGCTAGGTCGGTATAACTACATTGCTCAGGGATGTGCACTTTTCTCACCCCTGAGCAACATAGTTATGCCGACAGAGGTAGCATAGACCAGACCTGATTTACAAATAACTTCCCTTTCCTGTTTTTTCCCCAGCTCTCTACTCCTCAGAGGAACCATGGTAGTAACAATGCACTTTACTTCCATTTGGACAGTTTGGAGTACCAGTTGGGTGAGAAGAGTTTTTCACAAAAGAGTTAACTGGGGAAAGGAGAGCAATGGTAGGGCCCAATGTGGGGTTAAGGAAAAGGGAGTTAGCCAGAAATGAATTTGGCCAGAAATGAAAACAATGTCTAACCTTAAAGTTCTGCATCATTTCTTGCTTTTTTCTTCTCTTTCCTTCTCTCATTTTCATCATCCAATTTCCTTTCATCTATTTTTCTTCCTTTTTATTTCCTGACCTTTCCCATCTCTACCCCTACTGGTCTCCTGGGAGACCATTTCTCTCCCCTCCCACCACTGGTCCCCCACCACCTCTAGTTCTTCAATTTTCTCTCCTTGCCCCCTTTCCATCTCCTGGGACTCCCATCACAGGGTATGTCTACACTACGTGCCGGATCAGCAGGCAGCAATCGATCCAGCAGGGGTCAATTTATCGCATCTAGTCTAGATGCAGTAAATCGACCCCCGAGCGCTCGCCCGTCGACTCCTGTACTCCAGCTCAGCGACAGGCGCAGGCAGAGTCAATGGGGGAGCAGCAGTAGTCGACTCACTGCGGTAAATCGACCCAAGTACATCGACTTCAGCTGCGTTATTCACGCAGCTGAAGTTGCATAACTTAAGATTGATCCCCCCGCCCCAGTGTAGACCAGGCCTCAGTATTCCCCATCAGTCCTTTCCACTGTTACTTCTCTGTCCCCTCCCATCCCACCTTTAAATTTGCTATGTTGGTTCCACTTTATTTCTTTCTATTTTAATTCTCTCTGCAAAGCTTCCTCATATTTCTTACTAATTAATTTTCTCAACTTGTTTCAGTCTCTCTGCACCATTATTTCCTTCCCCCAGTTTCTCTCACCTTACAGTTTTTCCCTCTTCAGACTTCCAGCCCATCTTTCAAAGCAGCTGCTTGTATTACAGTGTGATTCAGGACAAGAGTCTTCTGCTAGTCACCTGCTGCCACACCCAAGGTTGAGGTCCTCTGTATTGTTTCTTCAGACCACCAGTTCCACCCCACTGTTTCCCCACACATTGCAATTATTAATAGTATCTGAAATTAATACGGGACACACAAGACACTAATTTAACCATAAATTCCTTTATTAAGTCCAAAGGCCAAATGGTATTTTATACCATTGCTTTTAACATGCCTGACAGCCTAAAATTAAGCAATCACTACGCCCAATACAGTAATAACGTATTCATAAGCATGTGATCAGTATACTTACAACTCATCCTGGCATGCTCTGTGCGCAGTTAAGGTAGACATCTCATGTATGATTACATCACCCCCTCTATACACTGCCAACAGCCTGAAAAACAAAACAATTTCTGTGTACCCTTAATGGGAACCTCTGAACAATTTTAACTGTTAGCATGTCTTTCCCAAGGACCCCTGACTAGCATGTCTTTCCCAAGGACCCCTGACGTGCTGTCCCTGGATAAATCTACCTTTTGTTTGTTCAGGAGAAGTTTTTTTTAAGCACAAACCAGGCAATTGTGAACATGAATTGTTACATCTTTTTTGCAATTGGGCTGGCTACCTTAAATCACTGAAAAGTAGTACAGTAGAACCTCAGAGTTACGAACTGACCAGTCAACCACACACCTCATTTGGAACCAGAAGTTTGCAATAGGCAGCAGCAAAGACAACAACAAAAAAAGGCAAATACAGTACAGTGCTGTGTTAAACAAACTACTAAAAAACAAAGGGAAAGAAAAAAATTTGACAAGTTAAGGATACTTTCTGTGCTTGTTTCATTTAAATTAAGATGGTTAAAACCAGCATTTTTCTTCTGCACAGTAAAATTTTCAAGTTGTATTAAGTCAATGTTGAGTTGTAAACTTTTGAAAGAACTGTAACGTTTTGTTCAGAGCTATGAAGGCTTCAGAGTTACAAACAGCCTCCATTCCCGAGGTGTTCGTAACTCCAAGCTTCTACTGTATCAGTATTTCGGTGGACTCCTGAAATACATCATGCACTAATCTCAACATTTCCCTTTGAAAGGGCTGTAAAGGAATCCAAACCTGGTAAGGCAAATCATCCCCTTCACTGAGCAATGAGTTATCCCTAACAAGGGGTTGTTTACCATTTAACTGGTTTAACTCCCCAAGCATTACTTTTTGATTAAGAGCAGATAACTCTGGATCAGATTCTTGTAATGTTACTAAGGCCTTGTCTACACTGACTAGTTTCTGCGCAGTAAAGTAGCTTTCTGCATTGTAACTCCAGAGGTGTACACACTGCCAAGCAACTTAGTGCACAGAAACTGAAGTTGCAGCGCTGTAAAAAAAAACCATCCCGACAAGAGGCATACAGGTTTCTGTGCCGGGGGTACAGCTCCTCGGTTCTGGTATGGACACCCAGGTCGATTACTGCACTGTGATTGGCCTCTGGGAGGTTTCCCACAATGCCTGTTCTCACCTCTCTGGTCACTGGTTTGAGCTCTACTGCCCTGCCCTCAGGTGACCAACCGTCATCCCCACCACTTAAATTCCTTGGGAATTTTGAAAGTCCCCTTCCTATTTGCTTGGTGACGCATGCAGTGGTCTCAGTGCATCTTTTCAGGTGACCATGCCTGCTCCACGCACCAGGCAATCCCCAGCTTGGAGCAATGCCAAGCTGCTGGACCTCATCAGCATTTGGGGAGAGGAGGCTGTCCAGTCCCAGCTGTGTTCCAGCCATAGGAATTATACTACCTATGGACAGATTTCACAACCCATGACAGAAAGGGGCTAGGACTGTGACGCACTTCAGTGCGGGGTCAAAGTGAAGAAGCTGCGGAACACCTACCACAAGGTGTGGGAGGCAAACTGCTGCTCTGGTGCTGTGCCCACAAGCTGCTGGTTCTACAAAGAGCTGGACGCGATACTCAGTGGTGACCTCACCTCCACTGCGAAGGCCACTGTGGATACTTCGGTGGTTCTTTCTGCGTGCGGTCATGACGCTTTCCGCGGCCGAAAAACAAGAATTGAAGGAGTGGCAGGACAGCGAGAAGAGGGACAGAAAGGAGAACACGGTGTGCCAAAACAAAGCCATGGAGTGGCTCTTAAATGTTATGAAGCGCCAAGCAGACACGCTCCACGCACTATTAGCACTGTAAACAGAGCAGTTCCGTGCCTGCCCTCCCCTGCAGCCGCTGTCGCAAAACTCTTTCCCATGCGCCCCCCCAGACAGCGCCAACACACTCTTATCAACCTCCTGGCTCCAGTCTGTACCTGCTGCATTCCACTCCTGCCCCATCACAGTCCAGCACTGCAGACTCCCAGTACCCACTGCACTCAACACCCATCCCTCTGCAGTTTAGCTGTGCTGAAGTACAGTACCCACTGCACTGTACTCCAAAGGACAAGGTTGGATATGATACATGGACATAAACAAATCTTTAACCGTCCTGGGACCCTCCCTTTCCCCATCCCCCTCAGTGCTGATGTGTTTTTTTGTTTGTCTCTCTCCACCGGTTGTTGTTTTTTAATAAAATAATTGTTTTGGTTTGAAAGCAATCTTCAGTCCATTAATTGAAAGCAAACAGAGTCATGCAAAGCAACAGGCCATTTTCTTACATCTTCATAGTGCATCGTCTGCACCAATCACAATCACCTCCTAGCATTACAAGCACTGCACTCTCAAGCACAGCAACGAATATTAGTGGCTTTCAGCATCAAATTGCTGCCTCAAGGCATCCCTGATCCTTATGGCCCCACACTGCGCCCCTCTAATAGCCCTGGTCTCTGGCTATTCAAATTCAGCATCCAGGTGCTGAGATTCAGCGGTCCAGCCCTGAGTGAAGCTTTCACCCTTCCCTTCACAAATATTATGGAGTGTACAGCATGCGGCTATAAACATAGGAATATTGTCATTGGCCATGTCCAGCTTCCCACAGAGGCAGCGCCAGCAGGCTTTTAAACGGCCAAATGCACACTCCACAGTCATTCTGCATTTGCTCAGCCTCTTGAACCGCTCCTTGCTGCTGTCAAGTTGCCCAGTGTATGGCTTCATGAGCCACGGCATTAAGGAGTAGGCAAGGTCTTCCAGGATCACATTGGGCATTTCGACTTCCTCTATGGTGATCTTCTGGTCCAGAAAGGAAGTCCCTGCTTGCAGCTTCTTGAACAGGCCAGTGTTCTGAAAGATGCATGCGTCATGCACCTTTCCAGACCAGCCTGCGTTAATGCCTAGAGAACCACTGAAAAATACCCCTTGCAATTAATGTACTCGGTGGCTAGGTGGTCTGGTGCCAGAATTGGAATGTGCGTGCCATTTATCACCTCTCCGCAATTAGGGAAGCCCATTTGTGCAAAGTCATCCACAATGTCACGCATGTTGCCCAGAGTCACAGTCTTTCGGAGCAGGATGCGATTAATGGCCCTGCACACTTCGATCAACAAGACTCCAACTGTTAAGTTTCCCACTCTGAACTGATCAGCGACCAATCGGTAGCAGTCTGGAGTAGCCAGCTTCCACAGTGCTATCGCCACACACTTCTCCAACGACAGGGCAGCTCTCATTCTCGTGCCCTTGAGCCGCAGGGCTGGGGGGAGCTCACCACACAGTCATACGAATGTGGCTTTCCTCATGCGAAAGTTCTGCAGCCACTGCTCGTTATCCCAGACATGCATCGTGATGTGATCCCACCATTCAGTGATTGCTTCCCGAGCCCAAAAGCGGTGCTCCACTGTGGTCAGCACCTCTGTGAATGCCACAGGCAATCTCATGTCTTAGCTACTATGCATGGCAAGATCAATGTCGCTCTCCTCGTGCCTTTGTACTTTGAGGAATAACTCCACTGCCACTCATGACTTGTTGGTCAGAGTGAGCAGCATACTGGTTAGCAGTTTGGGATCCATTCCTGCATCCTGAAACAGGCAGGGCACACAGTACACAAACTGTTGAAAGATAGTGCCAAATGTGAACAGCAGCACAGGGATTGATGGGATGCAAAGCAATGCATCACGGGGCATTGAGACTAGACCCAGGATGCCCCGCAACCCCCTCCACCTTCCCACAAGTCTTAGAAGCAAAAGAAAAAGAGGTGCTCTGTGGGATAGTTGGGGATTGGTCCTGCTTTGAGCCGGGGGTTGGACTAGATGACCTTCTGAGGTCCCTTCCAACCCTGATATTTTATGGCTGCCCAGAGTGCAGCACTGTGAATAGCGCTGCAAGTGCCGCAGGTGTGAACATGCTATTGTGCGGGCGACTGTCAGTGTGAACACACAACAGCGGTTTCCCTTCTGCACTCTCTGAGCAGCGCTGTAACTGCCGGCCCTGTAACTTTGCAAGTGTAGACGTGTCCTCAATCAGTGTTTTCTGTTTGTGCTTGGGTGGTAACAGCAAGGATTGGATAATCAGGGTGGGACCCATACCACAGCCTCCGTGGAAGCAGCAGCAGCTTCATCCACATTTATTCTTCTTGCTTACTTCCTATGTCTAGGATGAGCTTTTACCTTAACCACATATATCACCGAGTTACCCAATTTATCTGCCAATTCCTATACATAGGACAAAAGGGCTTGAGAAGCGTAAAGGCTTGTGATCTGCACTACAAAATGAATTCATACTCCACCCAGGGAGGTATGTTGTCAAGACATCACAGATCCACTGAGTTTGAACATATCACACCAACCAGTACTTGTCCTTTATTACAGAGTGATAATGCCTTTGACACAGCAGCCACTTCAGTATGCTTGGCTGAGTGTGTACTATACTTGTGCTGCAGAGGTACAGCTGCCTGAATGGGGGGAGCTCAAACGCAAATCCTGTGACTAGGGTCCCTTTTTGGTGACAGGGTGACGCATCAACATATATTGTTAGTCCCTCAGGCTACTGCCCTTCAGAATTTAACTTATGTACTGCTCATGGGATAAAAGGGTTAAGGGCCCCCTTTTAGAGAAAATTTCTCCAGAACACTCACATGGAGTACAATTAACAATCCTGCTGGTAAGGGTGACTGGGTTTTTGAGAGGACAGACTTCAAGATGGTGCTCTTCCAGCAGCAAGGACCACGTCATTCTAGAACTTGACACCGTACCATTTTTGATTTTACCAGACAAAAGATACTTTTAAAGAGTATGAGCCACGTAGTTTTATGCGTCCCAGCCCCACCAGATATCTAAAATATGTCAGAGCCCACTAAAAACCCAGTAGTATTTTTCATACAGGTATACTGCTTTTCAACTCCATTCAATACCCAGGAAGCATAACACTAACGTTTTTCTCTGTTGTGAGATACTGAGTTAATAGCTGAAATGGCTGTTTCCCTGGTTGCTACAAACAATCCAAAAGGTTTTGTATAAGCTGAGGTGCTAAGAACTGGAGCTTGTGCTAAAAGCCTCTTAACTTATACACTGGCAGGGTATGCTGGGGGGTATTGTCTACAACCAAGCTCTGTGATACAACCGCATTTGCTCCAACCCCTCAGACAAACACCTACAAAATCTCTATCAAGCACTCTTACAACTACAATAACCCCTTGCGGAAGTGAAGAAACAGATTGATAGAGCCAGAAGAGTTCCCAGAAGTCACCTACTACAGGACAGGCCTAACAAAGAAAATAACAGAACGCCACTAGCCATCACCTTCAGCCCCCAACTAAAACCCCTCCAACGCATTATTAAGGATCTACAACCTATCCTGAAGGATGACCCAACAGTCTCACAAATCTTGGGAGACAGGCCAGTCCTTGCCTACAGACAGCCCCCCAACCTGAAGCAAATACTCACCAGCAACCACATACCACATAACAGAACCACTAACCCAGGAACCTATCCTTGCAACAAAGCCCGTTGCCAACTGTGCCCACATATCTATTCAGGGGACACCATCACAGGGCCTAATAACATCAGCCACACTATCAGAGGCTCGTTCACCTGCACATCCACCAATGTGATATATGCCATCATGTGCCAGCAATGCCCCTCTGCCATGTACATTGGTCAAACTGGATAGTCTCTATGTAAAAGAATAAATGGAAACAAATCAGATGTCAAGAATTATAACATTCATAAACCAGTCGGAGAACACTTCAATCTCTCTGGTCACGCGATTACAGACATGAAAGTTGCGATATTACAACAAAAAAACTTCAAATCCAGACTCCAGCGAGAGACTGCTGAATTGGAATTCATTTGCAAATTGGATACAATTAACTTAGGCTTGAATAGAGACTGGGAGTGGCTAAGTCATTATGCAAGGTAAGCTATTTCCCCTTGTTTTTTCCTCCCCCCCCCCCCCCCCAACGTTCTTGTTAAACCCTGGATTTGTGCTGGAAATGGCCCAACTTGATTATCATATACATTGTAAGGAGAGTGATCACTTTAGATAAGCTATTATCAGCAGGAGAGTGGGGTGGGGGGAGGTATTTTTTCATGCTTTGTGTGTATAAAAAGATCTTCTACACTTTCCACAGTATGCATCCGATGAAGTGAGCTGTTGCTCAAGAAAGCTTATGCTCAAATAAATTGGTTAGTCTCTAAGGTGCCACAAGTACTCCTTTTCTCATTCCCACCCTGTCTTCTTCTGGGGGAGGTGGTAGAGGGGTGCAAGGATTACAGTGTAACCAGGGATGAAATCCCCCACAAAAGCCTGTCATACCCAGCAGTGATCTAGTGTTGTTTCTGAAATAGGGAGGGGCAGCTCTTAAAAAAAAAAAAAAAAATCACATGAAGCTTTTGTTTGGAGCACACAGGCCTGGTTGCAGGGTTAGTCCCAGGAAGGAAATCTCCTGCTTCATGAGCTTAGCCTTTTTTGGCTTTAGCTTTAGTCCAGCTTTCATTAAAACCTAACACAGGACTTTTAATACCATTCCCTGTCTGCACCAGAATATCATCTACATGTTGCACAACATTTTAAAAGGTTTAACCAACCCTAAACCATCAGTTGCATTCATTTGCAATTTACTAAGGCATTTAAATCTTGTATACACTTGCTTTAGTTTAAATACAATTCTTTTTTCTATTTACAAAACATTCCCATATAGATTCTCACTCCCTAATAACCTTTACTTTACACCACAGTTAATCAGAACTTTTGGATACAATTTTTAGTGGTTAATCATCATTTCTTACATTCACTGATCTTTCTTGGTGCTGAGTTGGTTTCTGCTTCCAAAACACACAGCCATCTGAAAAAGCCTCTTTGGAGCCATGATAGGATTTTAATTAAGTAGTATGTCTTGTTTACATTTCTTTTACAGTATACACTGCATGTTCCATAGAAATGCTCACTCCTTTCATAATTTAACTTTCACTTTTTTATTTGCTATAACATATATATATATACACACGCACACACACACAAAATACATTAATATTTTATTTTTCTTCTACAGCTCTCTCAGCTGTTGCTTCGTTACTGAAAAAGGGATGCAGGATCTCTCTCCACTATCCCAGTTCTGCCTGTGCCCTTTTATTCCCTATTTTCATTTACTGGTTTATATTTAATATTTATAACTTAATTAAAAAAAGTTAAACTTTGTAATAGCACTGAGACACCCAAAGTGTTAACTAACAAACTTAAGACTGCCCAGACATGTTGGCTGCTGCTCAAAGAGTGTGTGTGTGGGTGTCAGCTTTGCAATCTTGAATGAAAGATTTGGATGGAATTTTAGTGGACTCTTTTAAAAGCCAATTCATTTTAAACATACAAAAGAGGGTATTACAAACTCTCTCTCATCAACAGAAGTTGGTCCAATAAAAGATATTACCTCACGCACTGTGTCTCTCCATAGTCAATAGTTCTAATCAGACTGTCACTCTGCCAGCAGCAGCTATTTACAATTGATTATTTACAGATACATTTCTCCAGAAGCGGTCTTTTCCTTCTAAACAGCTGTAAAAGCTTCTGGGGACAAAACATAGTTGTGCCCAACTCATCTCCCCTTTACATAATTTGTTTCATTACTAAGGCATGACTGCATGGCGTTGTACTGCCATTACTGTCTTTCACTATCAACCCAAGCATTTTTTTTTTTGGTAAAACACCAACATTCTGTAACATTTAATCACTTCTAATTTTTTAACATTTTATTACTTGCACTACCCTCAACTGTCTAGTCCCCTCTGAGCTCTGCAGTGTTAATTTGCACAAAAGCTCCTTTTAACTGCACATACCTTTTCCTTACTCACTAGTTTTTCCTTGTTTAATAAGACACTTCCCAAGACCGCACTAGCTACTAACTTCTGGGACTATAATTCTTCTGTCTCATCTCCCAGAACAACATTTCTCTGCTGACTTTTTCTCAGTCTCTAAGTTTATCTTTATGTTTTTTGCACTTATTTCTTAACTTAGTACACTTTGCCTGCAAAGCTGTACTCACTAAATATGGTCCTTGAAAGACAACTGCTTTTCACTTTGGATTTATGCGACAGACATCATTTTTTCCTTCCAGGAATCTTTTCCATTTAGCTTGTTTCCTTCTCTACAACTTTGATTTGTTCTCTATGCTTTTTGCATTCATCCCTCAGGGTGGCATATTTCATTTGTAGCCACCAGAAATAATGCTTGTGAAACTGCTGCTTTATTTTGGCTCTCTTTGCCTTAGGATAAAAGAAACTAGATACTGTTTTTTCTGTGGCTGCCAACGGTTTTTTTTTTGTTTTAATTTCAGTGGCATTCAACAGACTTCTGCAAGCATTCTTTTACATAGATATCTAGAATATCTCCCTCTACTCCCCTTATTTTATTGAATTTCTCTTTTCAAGAGAATTCTATATTGTCCCTAGATAACAGGTCCCTTCACTTTGGGGGTTTACAGCAACTGAAATTGTCAGGGGTCCTTTCTGGTCACCAAAAATTTTGGAATCATTAATAGTATCTGAAATTATTGGAGACCACCAAATGCTAATTTAATCAACAATTCCTTTATTAAATCCAAAGACCAAATAGTATTTTATACAATTGCTGTAAACATGCATAGCACCCTAAAAATGAACAGTTACTACACCCAATACAGTAATAAAATATTGATAAGAACATGATCAGTATACTTACGAACAGGCCTGACCTAGGGAAAACCATTTCATCTTGGCATGCTCCAGCATGATCAGGTAGGATCTGAAAAAGAACCGGCAGCTTCATGGCTCTCTTTATACACTTCAGCTAACTTGCTAGCTTTAGCAAAAACCCAGTTTGAAGCAGTTTATCCTTGCTACTTTCTTTCCTCCAAGGCCTTCCTTTCGGCTCCTCTCTCCTTATTACCAGCTAAATAATGGGATGGTTTGTACTTGTTTCTTTTAAGACAGTTTTCCTTTGTCTTTTTGCTTTATCAGTTACTTTTTGAACCACATATATCTTTTCCGCACTATAAGTAATAATACTTATTATTTTCATAGCCTTCTTTTACTTGTTGATGGGGGCTTTTCTGTACTAGCCACAAATTATAAACCAAACTTCAGCTAACTTTAATTCTTTTCAGAGTAACAGCCGTGTCAGTCTGTATTCGCAAAAAGAAAAGGAGTACTTGTGGCACCTTAGAGACTAACCAATTTATTTGAGCATCCGATCAAGTGAGCTGTAGCTCACGAAAGCTTATGCTCAAATAAATTGGTTAGTCTCTAAGGTGCCACAAGTACTCCTTTTCTTTTTAATTCTTTTAATTTCATAAGTACCTCTGCAGCAGGCATTCCTAGGCATGGGTTCTTCAGTTCCCTCTCTTGTCTACTCCTTGTGAGGTATGGTGACAGCAGCAAGCCATCAGGTCCAAAGAGTATTCACCCAAAAGTTCTGAAGGATTTAAGAATTAAGTGAGTGAGCTGCTAACAAAACAATGTAATTTACAATGAAAGCTAGCTGATATTCTTGAGGACTAGAAGGTGGGCAATATTAGGTCTATTTTTTTAAAGCATTAGGATTAAGCCTGACATTTAAAGGCCAGTATCTTTACTTCAGCACTTGGCAAGTTGTTTGAAGCAATATTAAGAAGAACACCTGTCCTAGAGAAACACAATACAAGACCCAATTAATGTGGGCTTTAACCGAGAATCACATCCCTCAATTTAGGAGAAGTCTTTGAGGGTGACAAAGGAAAACCAGTTGATATTATTGGTTCAGACTTTCAAAAAGCTTTAATCAGGTTCCTCATAAGAAGGTGTAATTAAGGAAACTAGACACAGGGTGTAAGAGAAGTTCTTTTGTGTACTACAAATTGACAGAAACAGAAAACAAACAGGAATAAGTCATCAGTTTTTAAATCATGGAATGAAGCAAATAAGAGGATATTGCAATGATTTATACTAAGAGCAGTTTAAACTTATTTATTAAAGACCTGGAGAGGAAGGTAAACAGTGATCTGGCAAAATCTGCACATGACACAAGATTATTTAGATTAGTCAAAGACTTCAGAAGACTGAGGAAGTTCAGAGGCACCTGAGTTAGAGAATTAAATAAAATTCACTGTAGATAAATATGATGCTCACAGAGAGGAACAGTTTAAATTTCTAACACTGCTAGATTTTAAAATAAACAGATATTCAGAAAAAGTATCTAGCCATACCTGTTTACAGTTTATGATAGAGTCATTATGGTTTAGTAGCCAGGAAAATATTTGGGAGTCTCTTTCAGACTCTCTTACCTTAGGATGGGTTTGTCTTACTTGTCTGAGCTTGATTTTCTAGGACTCCAGGAGGCTGCTAGCGTGTGTCCTTCTTATAGGATACACCTGGCAAGACCAGGTAATCACCCTGCTAAGAGTGGGACTAGAGAAATTTATACCAGCATAAAGCCCCACTGAAGTCAAGAGGGTTCTGCCTGCATGTTTTACCTTATTAGCGCTCAAGCACTAAGTAGAATCAAAACGTGGCCATTCGTTTCAATTACAGAATTGAGACACCTTGGGCCTGATTGTCAGAGGTGTTGAGCGTCTGGATCTCCCCATGCCTTTATCTGGATCGGGAGTGCTCAGTGCTTCTGAAAAATCAGGTTCAATGGAGCTCAGATTTAGATGGGCGGCCCCTACAATCAGCAGCCACGGACAACCTGGGCCTTCGCCTTTCACAAACTACGGCTCTTCGTGAGGAGCCACAACCACGCCTCTGACTTGGTGCCTGTGAACTGGGCCAGCAGTGCTGTGCGGCGACCACTTGCGGGTACGGATAAGGGCACTGGGAGACTTAAGTTCCCCGCTGTACGAGCCCATGGGGCGGAGGGCAACAGTCTGTCACTCGGGGGCCGCTTCTTCAGCTGTGCGGCCCCTGGCCTCAGGTTCCCCATCCCTCAAACAGGGATCAGAACGCTCCCCTGCTCCAGGAGGGGCCTGCGCACCCCAAAGCCGGGGGCGGCTGCGTAGGGCGGCTGGGCCCCGGACTCCTCGGGCAGCAGCTCCCCCAGAGGCCGGAGGAGGCGGGCGGTTCAGGGGAGGCAGGAGACCGAGTCAGGTCAAAGGGCAACATGGGGAGCACGCCCGGGCGGCTGCGGAAGTGAGAGCTCTGTACCATGGAGCTGTCGGCAAGTGGTGGCTAGAGCGGCGGGCAGTCGGGGCCGCTCTGCGCGGCGGGAGGCCCGCTCAGTGCGGCTGGCTGGCTGGCGGGGCAATATGGAGGAGGGGGTGTACCGGGCCGTGTCTGGGGGCCGCATCGCGCTGCAGCGCCGCCAGTACAGCGCCTCCTGCCGGGAGTTCTCGGTGTGCTGCCCCCGGCTGCAGCTGCGCTCGCTGAGCGCCGCTACCTGCTCCGTCTGGCTGGCGGCTTATGGGCTCTTCGTGCTCAGCCAGGTACCGAGGGGCTCCCCGGGCCCGCCCCGACCGCGCCCCCGGGGCTCTGCCCCGGCGGGGCCCCCCAAAGCCTCCTCCGCCTTGCGGGCGCCCAGGTCATGCGCCGCCACGTTCTCCCAGCCCCCGTGAGGGGCGCCCGAAATCCGCCGTCAGGGGAGCCCTGGCGTCAGCCCGCGTCCCCTGCGCCCCATCAGGGTCCCCCATGGCCACTGCTCATTTATCAAAGGCTCCCAGTGCTGCAGTCTCCAGGCGGGCACGGAAATTTGGAAAACAGTTTATGTCATTATTTAAAAGAAGGGACCTTTTGTCATTATTTACCTGGGGAATCCCTTTGCCCCCACCACCTTCGCACACAGACACCAGGCAGCAGCCAGCGCCTTAAACCGGCGCAAATTCCGAGAAAGGCAGAAGAGGAACAAAAGTTAAAGGCAGACAAATTCAAGTTAGAAATAAAGCACAAATTTAACACTGAGGGTGAGTAACTGCTGGAAGAAATGAGCAGGGAAGTGGTGGATTCTCCATATCTTGATGTCTTCAAATCAAGACTTTCTGGATGCCTTTCTGAAAGCTATCCTTGAGTCAAACTGAAGTTGTTAGATTCTGAATAGGGTAGGGCTGTCGATTAATCGCAGTTAACTCGCGATTAACTCAAAAAAATTAATCGCGATTAAAAAAATTAATCGCACTGTTAAACAAGAGACTACCAATTGAAATTTATTAAATATTTTGGATATTTTTCTACATTTTCTGTCTTATATGCTGTGTTGTAATTGAAATCAAAGTGTATATTTTGATTACAAATATTTGCACTGTAAAAATGATAAACAGAAGAAATAGTATTTTTCAGTTCACCTCAGACAAGTACTGTAGTGCAATCTCTTTGTCCTGAAAGTGCAGCTTACAAATGTAGATTTTTTTTTTGCATAACTGCACTCAAAAACAAAACTATATAAAACTTCAGAGGCTACAGATCCACTCAGTCCTACTTCTTGTTCAGCCTATCACTCAGACAAACAAGTTTGTGTACATTTACAGGAGATAATGCTGCTCTCTTCTTATTTACAATGTCACCAGAAAGTGAGAACAGGCATTTGCTTGGCACTTTTGTAGCCAGCATTGCAAGGTATTTAAGTGCCAGATATGCTAAACATTCATATGCCATTTCATGCTTTGGCCACCATTCCAGAGGACATGCTTCCATGCTGATGACGCTCATTTAAAAAAATAATGAGTTAACTAAATTTGTGTCTGAACTCCTTGGGGGAGAATTGTATGTCCCCTGCTCTGTTTTACCCACATTCTGCCATATATTTCATGTTATAGCAGTCTCGGATGATGACCCAGAACATGTTCATTTTAAGAACACTTTCGCTGCAGATTTGACAAAACGCAAAGAAGGTACCAATGTGAGATTTCTAAAGATAGCTACGGCACTCAACCCAAGATTTAAGAATCGGAAGTGCCTTCCAAAATCTGAGAGGGACGAGGTAGGGAGCATGCTTTCAGATATCTTAAAAGAGCAACACTCTGATGTGGAAACTACAGAATCCAAACCACCAAAAAAGAAAATCAGCCTTCTGCTGGTGGCATCTGACTCAGATAATGAAAATGAACATGCATCGGTACATCTAGCCCCCAGATGTAGAAATCTAGGGGATAGTGAGCATGAACACTCACTCCATCTGACTTCAGCTGTTATGATGGCTTATGGAGAGCAAGATGATGCACTAGGTAGCTGAGACTCTGATAATACAGGGCAAAGTAAATTCTTAGAAGTGAATAGAAAGCCAGTTTCTAGCAAATGGATGTAATATATCACTATTCAGGAAGACTGACTGATGTTGCTGTTAAGTGATCTTTAGGGGTATCCCCATGTAGAGCATTACTGCAATTCTGCTTGAGCTGAGCTTCTGCTAGTTCATATCCCAAGTCTTGGGCTCACCCAGGCTCTGGGAAAGCAAAGATGCTCTGTCATCTTCATTTGATGAAAATGAGTCAGAGTTGCATGACAGCCACATTCTGATCTCATTATCTTCCCAGAAGCCTCAGTTAGTTTGTAAGCTTCTTCAGGGCAGGGATCATGTATTTTTTTATGTATATGGATCCATGTCTAGCATATTGATGGGAGCCAGATTATATACACTGAACAGGGGAGATGAGTGTCTGGAAACCCACAGGAGATATTTCCTGGGGGCAGAGAAGTGATCACGGAGAATAATTCTCTCAAATTTTTCTGAGGGGAAAGAAGGGCACTCCACTAGCAATACCATCTACGTACTTGTGGTCATGTGTCAACAAGACCTTGTGGGCAAAGATTTTAAAGACTGTTGACAGATCTAAAAGAATAGGCATAAATATCTGACCTTTAGCATTACTAAGAGATTGTGAACAACCAATGAGACCAGTGCAATCTCTATAGTGTATATTGAAGCCAAAAGATGGACTGAAAAGGCTCAAGAAAGTCTGAGGACTACAGTTAACACTAGCATTGCCACACGATGACCTTCTCAGTGACATTTCCCAGAAAGCAAAGATAAGAGACCAGGGTGATAATTGGCAAGGTTGTCAATGTCAGAAGATAGTTTATTGAGCAAGGATTTAACAGCCACTTGTTAGTGAGGGAATTGTATCCTAAATTTCTGTAAGAAGGCATTAATCTGTCAGCAATTGCCCCCAGTGCCTTCCTACTTGATTATACAAGCTGTGGAGAACACTGATCTAAGCTGTACACCATTGGTTGAAATTCTTCCATTACCCCAAGAACCTGAGCCTCAATCTCACCACCCTCTTAGTGCAGCGCAGGACCCCTTTCTCCTGTAACAGTGCTAGCGAGCAGTCCAGCATCATTCCTCCTTCCAGACAGCCACCAAGGATTATTCAGTTTGGGAAGTGGCATGAAATGAGTTAGAACAACAGAGTTTTGGTCCGTTAGTGATAGAATTAATATTTCCTATGCTCAGCAATGTTCTCTCTAAAATTGGTCCTGGGGATGGAGCACTGGATTTTGAGTCAGGACACCTGGATACTATTCTCAGCTATTCAAGTGACCTGCTGCTTGAGTTTAATCTAATCATTGATTTAGCATGTATTATTTATATTGTAGTAATACCAAAAGGTCCCAAGATCATGGCACCATACAGACACCTAGCAAGACACAGTTCCATCTCCAGAAAGCTTACGGTCTAAATATACAAGACAAAGCATTGAAGAAAGGGACAAGTATTACTACCATTGTACCGATCAGGGTACTAAGGCAGAGAAATTAAGATTAATAAAGGTCACACATGGCAGAACTAGACTGAACTCACATCTTCTGATTCCCAATCCAGTGCTTGAACCACAAGACCATCCTTACTCTCTAATCATGCTGGGCCTCTGATTCACCATCTATAAAAAAGGGGTAATACCTGTCTATCTTTGTAAGTGTAACTGCATCATAATCTGCATTTATATGACAGTCTGTCTTGTATGATATAACTTGGTGTTTTGGGGCAGAGTTAGTAGAACCCACTGGTCAGTTATAGGTCCCCCTCCAGGCCTGATCCACTGAGGTATCAGTCTGTTACAGCACTCAACCACAGAGCTTGGCACTTAATTAAGTTCAAGGTATCATGTTAATTAAGTTCAAGGTATCAAGTTCAGATCATGCTTCCTGATCTAGAGGTTAGTCCACAGTGTGTCAAGCAAGATGGGAACTATCAGACTTTCATGGATGACCCTACAATTTACTGTACATAGCCCCATGTCTATGCTTGCATGCAGTTAATTGCAGGGTTGGAGCCTAAATGCCTGTTTGGTTTTCTTTACAGAACAGCATGGTGCTCTCAGCTGCTATATTTATCACCCTGATTGGCTTGATCGTGTACCTGCACTTTGTGAAAATTGACCATGAGTCCCTGTTAGTCATTGGCTCACTTGGCATCCAGATGACCTCATCCTATGCTTCGGGCAAAGAGAATACAACCTTCATTGAAATGAGCCAAGTGAAGGACGTGGTCATCAATGAGGCCATCTATATGGTAATCAGCTCATACAGCCTTTCTTCTTGTACAGCATAATCAATACTGCATCTGTTATGTTTTCCCGTGTGCTTGTGGCTAGGAACAACTGTTTTAACTGGGCAATGGATTCAGATTTTGTTGTCAAGGCATGAAATTCTTGGACTGGTGTGGTGTCCTTAGCTTCACCAACATTATGTTCTATGTTCCTGATTTCTCTTCCCATTGCAGCATCTTTTTCCTTTCTGAACCCTGCTGGAAAGAGGACATTTAAAACAAAAGGCCACATTCATCCCTGATATAATGAAGTTGGTGGTAGTGGATTTACATCAGGGTGAATTTGGGTCAGCGGTTGTAAACATTCCCTCTTGTGCTATTCCTGTGAGTGTTGGTCCCGATGTCAGACACACCAAATGGTTTATAAATCAGAAGACAGACCACAATAAATCTCATTATGTTTGTGGTTTTCTGATTTTGTTTAAGGTCTTACGGGAAAGCCGCAACTATCCTCTCAATTTATTGGAGTTGATTTCAGATTAAAAGTGTAATACTAAATGTGGCTAAAATTGCACATATATTGGGTGACAGTGGAGGGAGGGAGTTGCAGTGTCAATGTACTGTAATGTAAACAGGGCCTTAGAGACTGAGGTGCATGGGCTGTGTATGTTTTGGGATGATATATTGGTGTGGGTGGGTGGGTTTGGTTTGGTTGTTTCCCTAGATTTGTTCCCTTCCAGTGTAGACTGGGTCCAATTGTGCTTGGCTTGTAAGATTTGAAGAGATCTCAGCCATAGATGGAATGGCTGCAGGAACTCCATTTTCCTCTGAAAAGTATTTGAGAGAACGCTTTTGAAGTTGATTGGTATAGAAAGGAGATACCTGGCTTCTTGGAACGAAAGAGCAGGAAAACCTCTTGGAGTTCATAGCACTGCAGTGCAGATCTTAACCAAGACCTGCAAAAGAAAAAACAACTGAGCTTGGACATGTTTTTTTTTTTCTCTTCATTTTGATGGCTAAAGAAGGCTTGAAAGTCTTTAAAATTTGTTTTTTGTTGCTTTAAGTCTATTCAGGTCTGATTAGTCTGGAAGACTTCATGTGCTGCACTAAATGACAAAACGTTACCATGTTTGAACACAGTCACGAAGAAGTGAGTCTACTAACAGGATGTCACTGGCAGCGTCTTTGTAGTCAGTGCAGACCAGGACAAATCCTTTCTTGATTCTTCACAATCCTGTTTAATTATGATATAATTTTAAAGGAAAGACAAATCCTGTGATAACTGGAGAATTAGTAAAATGATATCATGAGTCAAAAAGGTAAGAGCGGAAGGAATTTTTAGTCAGACTGTTTAAAACACTTTTTGTGTTTGCTTTTTGTTAATACCTGTTGAACTACAGTGACTGATGAACATTTTGGAAAAACAACGTCTTTGTTAAAAATTCAGCACCATTACCCTTTCAGTTAAAGGGAAGGAGATCACAATATCTATGCTATAGGAGCCTTAAAAGATCCTCCAGCAAAACCCAGAAAAACAGGGCATTCCTGATATTTCTAAGGTAAAACACAGTTGGGAGATGAGAGGAGACCACATCATTTTAAAGCAAAAATTGTTCCTCGTTTAAATCAGTTGTTGGTGCTGAGTCATCTCAATATGCCTTACCCCTTCCCTCAGGTCACTTTTGTTAGGAACAGATCCCCTCTCACTGATAATTTAAGGCACGCTGATAAAATTCTCATGCTTTGTTGGTTTTTGCTTTTGTTTTTTAGCAAAAAGTTATCTATTACCTGTGCATTCTTCTCCAAGATCCTCGGGAACCTCATGGGGTATCTGAGGTGGTGCCGCTCTTTCAGGTGAGAATGAAATGGATTGTGGAGAGACTCAGATTTGTAGTTTGTTGGTATTACTGGGGTTCTCAGCACTTTTCATTCCATAACCCCTCACTCAGCCCATTGCAGTTGCTCTCTCGGAGATGTGCCTCGGAGTCCGCCAGCTTGATTCCTACAGCACTTTATAGCTGGTGCCACAGGAGCAGTAGAAATTAGTGTTGGGAAAACACTTTTGGCTCTCGTGTAGTCCATTCTGGATTCAGAGTAGGAATAGAAAGATGTGCAAATCTCAACCCAAGAGAAAAGCTCATTGGTCAGCCTAGGAACCAAGGCTGCTGAGTTTCATACAGCTCGGTTTATCTGGCTTCTGTGTGTAGTCTGCTCCTCAGGCTATACAGTGCTGCCACCAGTAGAGTCTCAGCTACCCACGTCAAAGGTTCTGGTAAGGAGGTACTCTGAAGTAAGTGGATGGTCTCTCCCTTTTTTACCCAATGACAATCAAAGATATTGAAACAGAAGTGGTGAGCTGAGACCTCTGCTTAACATTACCTTCTTTCCTCTCCTCTCTGCCCATTTATTTGTACGATCCACTTGTTGTGACTTGTCGTAACCTAGGTTATGAGCTCTTTGGGGTTGGGAATTTCTTTTTACTGTCTGACTCTGTACGGTGCCTAACACAATGGGTTTTCCTTTCACGTTCCTAGGCACTACTGAAGTACAAATATAGTAATAACAATTTTTTGTATACTTTGTATAATGTAATGACTCTACAGCCTTCTCTACCTATGAAAATTACCTACTGCTGAGTGTCAGGTTTTAGCCATGGTTTCTGAATCACTACTGAACACAATTTGTCAATGGCTACACACAGCTAAATTGCATTCAGCTGCACATGTTGCTGATGATAGGCAAAGATCTCAAAGATACTTACAAATGTTAATGAATTAAGCTTCTTCAGCAAATCCAATGTCACTTGCAATGAGTGAATTCCATACAGCTCCACCGAGAATCCTGGCATCGGACTGTGATCTCAGCTGCCTCTATTCATTGCCAGTGCCAAGGGATAGGCTTGTATTTGGGTGTGGTTTCTCGCATCCACCCAACTCTGAACAATGCTACTTTCAAGGGTATACCCTGATACTTGTATTTGATTCTCCTTTAACCACTCACTACCAAGGAGCTAGGAAAGAGGATGCTTTAGTCTGAAATGCAGTACCCCTCAATAATTCTCACCTAAGACAATCTGACATGCTTATTTGAGGTTGCATTCACAGATACTTTAACAGGAGCAGTAACCTCTTGTTGCCTCCGCTCTACAGTCTTTATTTCTCTCTGTTATGCCAACTTTAGAGAAGGCAATTTTAATGAATACCATCTGACGGAGCCCGTTAACACGTCTGCACTGACCTGACCTATTGTTTTCTCAAGCTGCCATTGGCAACATTTACAAAGATAGCTTTTAGGTGGACTTCATACTACACTGCTGTTTTGGGAGCTCAAAAGTCATAAAACCCTGGGGGACTAGATGACTCAGAAGGTTAGGAATGGGATACAGAACCTTTCACCTCTCTGTTGGCTTTAATCTGACCCAGGTCAGTAGTGACAGAAAATCATTATCCTTTGACTGCCATTTAGTGATTATGTGGAATGAATTGGTGGTTTCAGTCCACGTCCTCTCCTCTTGTGGACAGTAGTAGAAGAGGCTAAGCACTGTGGAGTCTGAACTCCCCTTTCTTAAAGGTAGATCCTCCGGGGCAGGATCCAGGTACATTGGGTCAATATGAGGAAAGCTGCTTCTTATGGTAAATAGAGGAGGAAAAATATATGTAGGGTAGTATGGGGGTAACGATTAGGTTATGGGTCTGAGAATCAGGACACCTGGGTTTTATTCCACAGTCAGAGACTGATTTGCTTTGTGAAAAATCCTCTCACCCTCTGTGTGCTTCAGTCTTACCTATCTGCAGAATGTAGAACAACACTTAATCATTTTTATAAAGTACTTTGAGATCCTTGGATGACAGGTGCTGTATAAATGCCAGTAAGTAATAGTATTCTGTTTCCTCATCATAAGTGATATTTGGACCATGTGGATGTTTTGCAGCTATGGCATTGATGGCTTATTATAAGGGAGTCAAGGCTGGAAAGCACAGACTAACAAAATGTCAAAAAGGTAACAATAACATAATACTCTTGGTGGAATGCATTTTGGCATTACATATTATATACACCAGAATCATAGTGCTCAGTATGATATATGTACAAGGCTAATAAAAAGAAGCTGTAGAGATCTCACCAAATCCCCCTGTTTACTGAGTTATAGTTAAAGCCCAAGGACCACTGAGGCTTAGCAAAGGTTCATTAGTAACTTGCCAGGAACCTAAAAGCCACACTTGATTAGTATAAGAGGGAGCCAATTGCAGTAGTGCCCTTCTTTATTATGGAGGTATTTCTGTCTCCTGTCAACCAGGTCCTTCTGGTTTCTCTGTAAATACTCCAAGTACTGACAGTGGACGATTGCTCCCTGTCTCATGTCACATAATTTGTTCCCCACCCTCTCATGAGATATATATGTGTTTCACTTGTAACAAATGTATGTATTAGCATGTGCAGTCAAATTTTTTCTTTTCCCTGCATCTGGCACTGATCTACTGGGCCAAATTAAGCCATTGAATTTAGCAATTACCCCTCCTCATACCAACGTTCAGTTTGGCCAGTGTGTACACGTGGACAAGTCTTCTGAATAAAGTCAGTTTATTCGTCAATAAAAAAGATACGCTTACTGTGAAGAGTATTGTGAGGCTTAATTAGTTTACAAAGCACTTTGAGAACTTCTGAAAAAATGTTGCTATTATATTATTACTGAAAAGTCAAGGAATTTTAAACTGGAAAAATGTTACTGTTGGTGAGATTGGGAAGTTCAAAGTTGTGGTTCCTGTGACAATTGTAATTCTGTCCTGTTGCACATGTATATTGAGGCATTAAATTAAAGCTCAGATTTAGTCATACAGAATGCTACATGTACAAAGGATAAAAGTTACAGTTTCTCTGTGACCCATCAACTTGAATATTCTAGCCTGTGAGTGTTTAAAACTTCAACCATAACATTGCATTAACTTAAAGAACAAAGTGAATGTCCTGTTCCTTAAAGGGACTGCATTGACAGCCTTGAGGACTGAAGTCCTCTAACCACAGGGCAGGTACAACACACGCTATGCTCATACAATCATTCCCCTTCAATCTGCCTCAGCCCTTCCTTGGAGCCTGATGGATCACCTCAAGTTGTATGGATACAAGAGGAGTTCACTCTATAGAGTCATCATCTCGCTTCAGGAAAATAATCTACTGCAGATGCCTTGCTTTTGAGTTCCCTCTATATCCATGCCAATGGTAGCTTGCTTTGTGTGAGCCTTCTTCCCGCTCCTTCCTCCATCTGACAAATGTTACTGTGGATGAATATTAAAACTCTTACCTCTTCAGCAACCAGCCCAGAGCCTGACTGTTTTTCCTTGACCTCTAGAGCTCCAAGCCACGTCTAGACTGTCTGGTTGAAGTGTACCGAAGTTGCCAAGAAATCCTGGAGCAGAGGAAGACTTAAAACTTCATTAGAACTTTAAACTAAAAAGCTCATCAAGGTAGAAAACTCACAGCAAACTAGGATAGATTGTATATAGTAAATGAACCCCAAAACAAAACAGTCCTGCAGTTGTCCTTCATTAGATGGTGCATGTAGACTGTGATCCAGCAGCAAGTGAAGTTGTTGCTAGTGCCCTGGCTGGTGGCCCATGGTTATGGAAAAATTTTCAGCCCATCCACAAAATCTATCCTTGCCAAGATGATGATGTAAAAGTTAACGATAAATTTACTTGGCTGTCCAAAATATTAACACAACTCAGATTAGTAGAATTTTTCAAGACTGGAGCCTCAGAGATGGGATTTCCTTCTCCGCTGCCCACCCTGCCAATAGAGGGATGGGACTAGGTATGGGGAGATCATGCAACAAATTTATACTCCTTTAATAAATCCTAAAACAAATTCTGATAAGCACACAATACAACTTTGGCCAAATTGCCAATGAACCCACAAAGAACAAACGAACCAAATGCCCTCTACAGTGAATATTTGTATTACATTTTTGTTGTGAAATTCTTTAAACCTTTTGTTTGAAAAAGGAGGTATCATCCCTAAGTGAGCCAAAGCCAAGCAGATGTGTGAAGAGGAGAGCTCTGGTTCTCTGGTCTGAGGAGAGCTAAGAGAAGGGAAACTTGCCCAGGAAAATGCCAAACTTGCTGCAGCATTTAATTCTTTGTTTTCTGGACTGTTTGCCGGTTACTTTGTTTGGATGGTAAAGGCCACCTATAAATGTCTGGGACTCTTTGCGTGTGTGGGGAAACCTGCCACTGATAATGTTGTGTAATGAGAATGTGTGTAAATAAAGTTTTTATTGGCTTGTGCCCTTGGGAGTATTTCATGGTGTGAATTTGTATTGTACCTCATTGTTATCCAGAAGATTATTGTAGCTTTTAACTAAGATGACCTAGAGGTGTGGGGCTTTTTTGAACTCTTTCATAATAATATAACCTGGGCAGCTAAACCTTTGCCCACCTAAAGGACATGTCAGCAGCTCATCAGGAGCCTATGGCTCACGCATAATTTGCATAAAAATGGAGCTAGGTGTGTCAGTATGCAGTGCTCCAGCTGCTAAGATGGCAGTGACTCTGAAAATGTTAAATTTGCACTTTAGAAAGAAATGCCTTCTTATTTTACATGTTAGCACATAAGGCAAGAGCTCTGGGTTCTGCTACTGACTTCTGGGTGGCCTTGGTTAAGTCATTTAACCTTTCTGTGCTTCAGTTTCTCACCCATACTTTAATTCATGTCTTAATTACTGAAGTCATACCTGGAGTTGTACAGACTTTAAGAGCTAAATCTTGCCCTGATATAAGCTGGTTGGACTCCACTGAACTCAATGAAGTTGCATCCTTTAAGAGCGGGTGCTGTGAGCCCAGGCATAATTGAGGTTTGGCCTTTTACGAGTGGGAAGCCATGGGAGGTGTAGTTTCCAGGAGGGATTGTTTGAGATCCTGTGAGTAGGGACTCACATGACTAGCAGGACTATGTAAGAAGTAGCCCGTGGTTCAGTGAGAGAGGGGAATGAAGGTATGAGGTGGGGTGGTTTCTCCTTGGTCGTAGGCCTCAGGAGACAGCCAGGTCACAGGGTAGAAGAGAGCTGGGAAAAGACATGCGAGAGATCTAGGGACAGGATAGAGAGAGACCCTGAGGAGGGGCATTGCCAGAAGGAAGTAGCCTGGGCAGGATAGTGCAGAGGGATGTTGAAGAGAGTTGATGCTCAATTAGGGGGTCCAGGCTGGGACTTTCAGTGACAGTGAGAGGAAGCCTTCTGTCTATGGTTCTGTGCCAGCAAGGCAAATAGACTGTTGAGCCCAGGAAGATGGTAGAAGAAGACCTATGGGTGAAGATACTATGTGGCCCTGTGAGGGTGCCCACTGAGTGAACAGGAAGAACTACCTAGTCTGAGGAATGCTGGAAAGTTGTTTTTTAATGCCAGAAGGGGTGGAGTTCTTGTGGCTTACCTGGAGGCCTAAGTCACCTCAGTGACCCCAAGCACTAAGAGCTGGAGGCCCACCAGAGAGAAACAGTGGGTCGGAAAGGGAAAGTTGAAGCAGGTGCATGCCCAGAAGGCAAGGGAAGTACGGCCATCTTTTTAACATGCCTACTTAAATCCAGGCTGGTTTTGTCTTCTAAAAGATTGTCACAATTTGACATCAAACTGCTGCTGAAATGCTGATTATGATATAATGAAACAAACACAGCTTGAGTCACTGACAACTGCATTTTATTAAGAACAAAAAAACCTCACAGTATCTCACAGTTATCCTTTTACATAAAGCACAGCAGTTAGGCTTCTGTTATTCAGTATCTCATTCTACACTTTAGAAAATGTCCAGTCATTGCCAAGAGTGTTGATGAAAATAAAAAATTAAATTCTCTATCAAGGAATCAAAAAAATAGTTAAGCTAGCTACACAGTTTTCTGAAGTCAGGTAAGCTATAAATAAGAGGTATATGGTGGCATTCACCAAAGTGGGGGTGTTCCCTGAAATGCTCAAGTATTGATTGATGAATGCTCACAAGATCTAATGCCTAAAGGAACAACATGCCATGCTGTAGAGTTTAAAGTGCAGTTATGGTCAGAAAAATGACAGTAAAAATGGCCCGCTTCTTACTCAATTTCTCTGCTTCCTGTGTGTGAGTCAAATTGTTAATATAACAAGCGTTACTCCCATAGGGCTTTGTGCATCATTAACACAAGTAACAGCTCAATTCGGACTGAGGAATCTTTGTTGCTGGTGATAACGTAAGAGGCAGAAGGGCCAGCTGGATTCTCATATCCCAGGGGAGGATTGCAGTGCAGGCAATTGGAAAAAAAAACACCATTTGACTCAAATTGGCACATTTGTACTGGGATTACAGAGAGAGAATAGATACCAGAGACCACAACGTCAAGATATGTAGTCACTTTTTTGACTATATCTGCAACTTTTAAAAGGCTAAAAATCAAAACTTTGTCAAAATTATTCTTTGACTCAGAAAACCCACAGCTCATCTCAATAGTGTGATGGGAAAGTCCCCGAACACATGAGAACTGGGTAAATTACAGTATATGCAAATCAGGTCTCCAGGATTTATCAGCTTCAACCTGCTGTTTCTGGCACATTAACTTTCACCAGCCCACCAGCCTTTCTATATTTTAGAGCCCTAAAAGGATTCTGTCAAGAAATTGCTTAGAATCATACAAGATAATTTTCCCAGTTCCATGCTCTTCACTATTTGTGCCTAATTAGTCATTGGAAGCTTGAAATTGAAACCTGTTTTCTTTCTGTAATGTCCTCGTTGTATACACTGGCTTGTTGTTGTAAGGTTGCTTGTAGTGTGCTGGGTTGTATACACTGGTTTGCAGGGTTGCTGATGGGCACGAGATTAAGCACATTGACAATAACAAAACAGTTTGCTCATTCTGAATGCTGGGCTGGAAGAACTGGTTTGTTACTGTAGAACTGCTCATGGGGACTGGATTCTTTTGGTGCGGTGCCCATGTCAGCTAGGCAGTGCACATAGTTTGTTATAGGTTGTTCGTGGGTGCTGGGGAGATGACAATTTAAATTTTTTTAAAGCTTTTTAGAAAGTTAGAAGATTGATGAGCACAGTATAAAAACCTAGCTAGGTAGATTTGTGTGTCTTTGAAGAATAATTTAAAAAACCTATGTGAAACCTCTACAAAAAATTTCACATTTTGGCCCTTCTGACTTTGACAGAGTCCCTTTGGGACTGGTGAAACAGCACTAGTTAGGAAGGCCTGAAGGACAGTATTTGGGAATATATTTGCTAGCCACTTTCCCTTGCCCTTATGGTATGGTGGAAGCTGGGGTGTGGAAGTAACTGCACCTATGAAATTAGTGTGGTCTAGCTATTTCTAAAAACTACACCAGTTGCTGGAAGACATTATAAATACAAAACTCATTTGCCTTGCCATCCAATTCATAGAGATCACGTGCAGTAATGTTATACAGTAGTGAACACATCCTGAAATACATACAATATAGTGGTGAACACCAAGATTCTTTGAAAGCGTGTGTCTGGCAGGGGACTGTGCATGATAAATACAGCCCTGTGGTGGAGACCTAGCTTTTTGTCTATTATATAGACCAGCCTGGCATTCCATGGTACCTCAGTCCTGCAGGAGTAAGGACATCGTCAGACATCTGTTCCAGTCCTATTCACTCTTTACTAAGTTCTCAAAATGCAGAGATGTTGCCACATTTCTGCCCTAATTTTACTAAAGCAAAATTGCCCTGGCCTTTGTTTTAAAGTAGTACTAAACTCTCCTCCTTTACTCTCCCTTTTCTCTATAATATGCTCTCTTCAAAGATAGACTGTGACATTTCTTTGCTTGTCAGCTTAGCTTCCTTTCATCTAGTCAACTTTATTTTTTCCCTATGTCTTTCTTAGACTACAGGTCAATACAGGCTCAGGACTGCATCAGCTTTTGAATCTGAGCACCAATCACATTGATGTGTCAGCACAGCTGTGGGGTTAAGTTCACTTGTAGTCTTGGTTTGCATGCATATTCAGCAGCACAGTACAAAATATTGTAGGTCATACAGAAAGACTGGTTATTTTAACTTGTTTTGGGGTTGGCAATAGTGAATTTAAACACCACCGGAAAGTCTTTGGAACATGGAGGACATTCACCACCAGAGCATAGGGTTAATGTTGTACCTAAACTACATGATAGGGTCACCGTAAAGCTCCATTATATTACTCTTTACACTCTGGTAATTGTCCTGTTTTGGTGCATGTATTTTCTGATCCAGGAATATAAAACTTGTCATACTGGCTGTATTCATTATGAAGTATCCTTGCAGAAGGCTCATACCACAGTTCTCATCACTGTGTATTATGCTTGAAACACACAAAAGTCAAAGTCCATTGCCCAAGTTGCTTACAGTCTAATTCAGGTGAAGGACAGGTAAGTTAATGATTCAAAAGTGAAGTGGACATACAGGATTTGTCAGGAGACGAATGGTAAAAAGATACTGAAAAGGGATGTGTTAAGGATACAAGAGAGCTCACGAGGAGTGCAAGAAGTGGGAGACAGTTTCTAGGCGTAGGGGATGGTGACCTGAGACAAGGTGCAAAGCCCAGAATGGAAAGGGGCACACTTAGAAGAGCAGCTTGAACATGACATGGAAGTAGGATTGCCAACCCTCCAGGATTGTCCTGGAGTCTCAAGGAATTAAAGATTAATCTTTAATTAAAGCTTACATCATGTGATAAAAACTCCAAGAACATGTCCAACCAAAACTGACAACCCTACGATGGAAGGAGTGCAAAAGCTAGTGAAGAGATTCAGAGGGAGTGACGTGATTGGAGCAGCAAGAAGGGAAGATGACCTTAGCCACAATGTTTAGGATAGCATGTAGCAGAGAGAGGAAATGTGGACAGACCCCAAAATCTAGTCTTTAGAAAAGAAAGGATATTACCTCTAAACATACTTCATACCACACTAAGGAGAGAGAACTGGAGTCTGCATTAAAACAGGATACATAAACAGCAAAATCACGGCAGTCCTCAACTCAAAATTGGGCAGCTTGCAAAAAAACCCAAAACCACTAAAGCCCAAAGGCACTGAGAACAAGCACTCAGAGCAGTGTAGGCCCCTTGGTAGTACGGGGCATGGAAGGAAAGAAACACTGGCTTTGAGTCTCCCAGAGCTTTTTAGTTGGCGTTGTGCTCAGAGGCGAGATGATGTTCAGAGAAGGAGGTGCAGGAGACAGGAGGGGAGTCAGTGCACAGTAGTTAATATAGCTGGCAATTAGAAGAGTCACCTCAACAATCTGTGGGAGAAAGAAAATGATTAACGGTAGATCAGTTAGAGGGAAAATGCACTTTGGTTTCCAGCACCCATGTGCAGAGAAATTGCTGAGCATGGCAATGTCTGAAAGCTGAGTTGCTCTATTTAGGGCTGAGCGAATACATTTAGGGCTGGGTTGAATGGATCAATCAGTTTGAGGCCCACGCCCATAAGGGGCTTCCCAGGTTGAAAGCAGAGGAGGGTTAGTGCAGAAAGGAAAGGAACTATTCCTTTGGAAATACACCAAAGGCCTAGCAGGTTTTAATACACAGTTTTTCTGCTGCCAGGTGGAAGGGACCTATTTTGGTGTTTGTCTTATACCCACCTTTGGAGCTGCCATTCTGAAAAGTAGTTTTTCAGTGCTGTTTTTCCCAGAACTCCTATCCTTCCCCTGACTGACTACAATCATGAAGTCATCCCGACAGCCTCCAAAGGTCAGCACAGACGGGTATGCATAAGATAGCCTTAAGTGCTGCAGACAATGGAGAGAAAGTTCAATCAGCAACTAGATTCTTTTAAAAGAAAAAAGTTTCCCCAAAGAGTACTCTTGTTATTTGCTTAGGCAACATCAGATTCCCAGTAATGAAAACAGCTGTAAGCAGCTCTGCTGCGCTGAACAGAATGTAGACATACTGTTAATAGTCCAAATTTACACCCCTGTTTGGGATTTAGCTTTATTGGTAATTCAGAAAACAAAGAAACATCTGAGCCTAAGCTTGATCCCCGTATTAGGCTGTTCCTAAGATTTCCCTGCAAGCCCGGTGCCTAGCTGCCTCTGAGAGAGATAGTCCAACCGTTTTAATAGCCTGGTTGGAATTAACAAATTGCATCTGCCACTCTGACTCAGCAGTAATGACCCTGTATCTTTATGCACGGTTCAAATACAGAAAACCTTTTCCATCTCTAACTTCTGTGTGTCAAATCCTGGTCCCATTTGAAGTCAATAGAAGTTTACCATTGATTTTAGTGATTCAGGATTTTACTCTGAGTCAAGATTGTGGGAATGTGCTTCTGCAGGGATGAAGTTATTTTTCTTAATCAACATGCTTCACCATACCATAGTGTTGTAATCCAGTATGCTAATGCCATCTTCATTCACAGCTATCCAAACTGGACAATCTTCCAAGGGAGAAGGAAGGACAGGCTGGGGAAATAATAAATAACTTATATAGGTATTTATACAGCAGCGCAAAAATAAGATATTTCCACCATATTTCTTGGGTATTGAGGACAAGCTAGCAGGGAACTGAGATTCCTGTACATTAGCTAGCCTGACTGAATTTATTTAACTTGCAATAGCTACTTCATCATTGCATATATCTTGTAGAACTGATCCCAGTGACTGATATAATCTTGTTCATGAGAATAGTTCACCTCCATGGTTTTAAAATGTGTTTTCTTTTAAAAATTAAACTAAGTCAGCATACTGAAAACTGAATGTAATGCTGGTCCAAGATGCCAGTTTGACAGTCATAGTCTATTCAGGTTCTTGTGTTGCTTCCATCACCATGGGGTCTGAGGCTGACATCCTTTGTTCTTCCACAGAACAGGTACACTGTGGGCAGCAGCAATGCAGGTGTCCCTACACGGTCTTCTGTCAGTGTGCTTCAGTCCTGTCCTCAAGTAACAGGGTACTGCAGCTCAGTGTCCTAGGCCGATATTGCCAAGAAGCCAATTAGTGCCAGTTGTGGGGGTATCCTAAGAACTAGACTCAGATTACCAATGCATTTTACCTAGGCCATCAGAAAGCAATGGTCACTGTCAAACAAGGCTATATCTGAGCCAGTGATTTAGATGAGAAAAACTCTCTAGCCTATTAGCAATCCCCTGAGCCATCCAGTGCCTCCACAGTCATTTCCTGTATACAGTATTTATAACATGCCAGAAATCCTGGGGGAGGTGGCAAATCTATGTCCATCAGAGAATTCCAGCCAGAGGGACAATGGTGTTTAGAATTTATTTTGTGTGAGATGTGTTACTGAGCCTTGACATGGACTGAGGATATCCAGGGACTAGAGTTTCCTGAGAAGGAAACTCTATGCTTTAAATTAAGCAACTCAGAACTGCTAATTATTTGACGTGAGTTGTGCTCATGTGTGAAGGTTTTTATCTCATCAGAATGAAGTCTGTTTTATCAAAGACAATTCAGATTGTTTGGTAAACACAGGAGACACTGTGTTGTGCATTATTGTTATGGCTAATGCCACTGATTTGTCATGGGACTCTGTGCTGTGTTATTGTTATGGCTAATTCATAGTTCTGGCAGTGTAACTATCAGAAAGGTGTCAAACAGATTGTTCTTTAAACTCTGGATGGAATTATTGTATCTTCTGCTTTTCAACCCCACTGACTCCAAATGCTTGTGATCTTTCCTGCTTTTACTGGTGACAGCCACTGAGTTTAAGGAAGCCTGCATGCTCTCTGAACTCGAAGGAAACTTCCAGTTTAACTGCACACAAGGGCAGTACTTTTACTTTAAGATTTTATTTCAGAAAGTCAAGTACTTTGATTGCAAAGCAAGAGATCAAAGGATCACAACTACTATCTGCAATTAAGAGCATGTCTACACTATGGAGACTATACTGGCATGGTAGGTTGGCATGGGGTTTTTCTGTCAGTGTAGGAACATCACCTCCCTGAACAAAATTAGCTGTATTGACAGAAGTCCTCTTCCACTGACCTCACTATGTATATACAGGGTTTCATGTCGGCATGGCTGTGTCAGTCAGGGCTGTGGTTTTTTGCACATTTCTGACATGGCTATACCAATATAACTTTCCTGTGTAGACCTGGCCTTAGGGTATGTCTACACTGCAGGAAGGTCTGATTGCTGCACATGTAGACATGCCCAAGCTAGCTCACTAAAAATAACAGTGAAGCTGTGGGAGCACTAGCTAGCCATTGTAGTATAAGCCTGCCTTGTACCCTGGGTACCAATTTGGGTGCCTAGCCCATGCTGCCAGCTGTGCTGCTGCAGCTTCACTGCTATTTTTAGCGAGTTAGCTTGATCTGAGCTAGCTCAGGCATGACTATGCATGTAGCGATCACACCTGACAACTGCAGTGTAAACATACCTTAATATGGGAGGATGTAATAGACTAGGTCTCTAAGTTTAGGATGGTTGAAAGGTTAGAACAAACTGCTGGAAGCCAGGACTCCTGGGTTCTGTTCCTGGCTGTGCCACTGATGTGATTCTTGGAAAGTGAACTTAGCCAATCTGTGCTTCAGTTTCTCTCTTTGTACAGTAGGGATAGTAATACTGTTTGCCTTCCTCACATGAGAACAGGGATTGTTGCACAGTGCTACCTACAGAACTGAAACATCGGTTCTCTCCATTTACATGTCACTAGCTACAGGGTATGATTTACAGAGGTTTTTTCTTTTTTCTCCTCTGGTAAATACTTAAGGAATACTATTTTTTAAACTATGTTTGCTCTTGTCATCAAAGGCACAGTATTGATCCATAAGGATTTGTCTATACAAACACACAGTTTGCAGCAAGCTGGCATGTAAATCTGGCCTGCACGAGCCTGCTGCGTACTAAGTGTCCGTGTAGACCCTGCTGCTACGCGGTAAGGAACTTTTATGGTGTCGCAGCAGGGTTCATGTAGACAATTAGTGCCTGACAGGCTAGTGGAGGGGAGATTTACACTCCAGCCTGCCACAAACTAAGTTTGGTAGACAAGTTCTGACTCCTAAGAGCTTCAGTGTGTAATTTGTGGCACTCTAGCAACCCCTAGTGTCTCTAAAACATATTTGTCTTCTCTATTCCGTCTAAACAGATGGGAAACTAAATACAGCTTGGTCAGCCAGATGGAATGGTATGGAAAGTGCTGTACCTCTAAATAACTTCCAAAGGTGGGGAGAACGGGTTCCCCATGAGGTATGAGCTCTTTTAGCAAAGACTGTAATAGTAGCTGAGCTGAACAAGTTTAACTTGGGGGTAAAGAAACAAAGTACTCCAGCAAGAAGCCACTTGTGATTACCTTCGCAGCAAATACCTTGGCTCCAAAGAGAGGCCATTTCCGGGCCACTGTCAAATAAATTCTAATGCATTCTAGTGGAGAGCATCCCTGCAGCATCATCCACTTTGTAGCCAGCCAGTCAGCCAGCCACCTGTGGGAATCCAAATTACATTATAACATTTGCTCATGTCTTCAAATAACTTATTATAAAAATAATGTTACATTTATACAGTGTTTTTCATCTTGAAAGGCTGAAACTTTTAAGGTTTTAAGGTCTTTTAAACTACTGTAGGCAGAGCTGCTAGCACCACCTATTATTTAAGTTGCCCAAGACATCCTATGGTAAGATCTTATTCAGTTGTTCATAAGTTTGTCAGACTTTAACCATTTGGGCTGAAGTTTTCCATGCTGGGCATCTGCCTCAGGCTGAATCTTTTTGGAAAATTTTAGCCAAATGGTTCAGTCATCTAGGAGAAGGAGGCAAGGGGAAAATACATTATCTCGTCCAGGTTAAAAAAAATCTGGTGACCTTTTCTTTTTAAAGCTCCAGCGACCCCATGCTTTGGAGCAGGGATTTGAAATTTGGCAGGGGAGTAGCCTCCGTGTTAAGGCTCTGCTTTTACACATCTCCATGAAAATCTACCCAGATTTGGTCAAGTCATAAATACACGCTCAGAGACTTCTTCAATTCTAGTCACTAAACGCTCTGAAGATTTCATCTTCAGTGAGCATGCTCGAGTATCTCACAGCTCCAAAGTACAACCAGGCTGCACATACACCATCCTCACAGAGAACGTGAGTGTGCTCCATACCGTCACAGCTCCTATATGGGACTAAAGTGTGCATGTGCCATCCTCACTGAGCATGCTCTAGGCCAGGACCAGACTTTTCCTGTAATTGCTGCTTCAGGGTGCTCTGAGCCAGGATGGAGCTGAGCACTGGAAATGAGAGCAGGGAAACTGTTTCTCCTGTGCTCTCAATGACTCCCCTGCTGACGCCCAGGCACTGTGGAGGAGGAAGCTGTCAGATTTGAATATAGAGGGGACAAAAGCCATGCCAGAGGGGTAGGAAAGGATTTGATTGGGACAAGGAGTGTGATGAGACTGGAAGAGGTAAGGAGATAAACTGTGACACTAGGGGCTAGAGGAAGGATGACTGGGACTGGCTGGGCATTTGAGCAAGGAGCCTGGGATTGGGTGGAGGCAAGGAAAACTGGAACTTGTTGGGCAAGGAGACTAAGACTAGGAGCCAGGGGGAGATTGGGACCCAGTAAGTGAAATGGATCAGATGACTTGGAGCCAGTTGGCTGGGGAGGGGACACTGAGATTGAAAAAGGAGCTGGGGGGACTCTGATTGGCTGGATAAGGAATGTGGGACTAGGAACCAGTGTTTGGGGGAAGAACAGAGCAGGGGGAGGAGAGACAGATCTGAGAAGTAGTTGGAGTGCAGGGGGAGAACTAGGACTGTCTGGGTAAAGAGACTGGGATGAGCCAGGGAGACGGTAAACGGGGCAATGAGTAGGGGAGGGGAAGTGGAGATCAGGACTGTGCAGGGGATGAGACTGGAACTGGGAGCCAGATTGAGGGAAGGGGGAGTGGGAACTGGGACTGGCTGGGCAAGGAGACTGAGATTGGGAGTCAGGGGGAGATTGGGACTTGAAGAGTGAGCCTGGAGGGGGAAACTAGATCCATCTGTGCAAGGAGACAGGGCCTGGGATGAGAAGTCTGAGGAGTAGAGACTGGCACAGGGTAGGCACGGAGGATACGCCTGGGACAAGGAGACGGGGTGAGGAAAAGACAGGACTGGACTCGGGACAGATTGGAAGGGATGAGGCAGAAGGAGTCAAGCTTGTGGGAGAAGAGGCAGAAGTCTGTGCCCACTAGAGCACACTCCCTTCCAGAGGCTAGAATGGAAACCAAAGATTCTGAGTCTCACTATTCCCCTGCTGTCAGCAAATATCTGTGATAACCACTGGTAAAGGGTGTGTCTCAGTCTCCTCTAGTGCTGGTCCTGTAGGATAACACCTACTGTTGCTAACAGTTACTCCATTAGCTCCAGTGGCAGAGGTCTGTGCTGTGGATCTAAAGGTTCCAACCCTGCTGATGAACCATGTGGGTGTCAGTATGATGCTGGATGATGGAATTTCTGTATATTCAGTTTGGTTTATTTAAAACCTAGGAAATTACACATTAAAAAACGACATTAGAAGAACATTACTAAGGTTGCAAAGTCAAGCAATCAAAAGTTAGGAGATGCCAGAATTAAGGTTGTCTGTGCAACCTTAATTTGGCCCTCTTGTGCATATGCAATATGATACAATCTTTAATTATATGTCAGTATTTTTTCCACAGGACCCCTGCCTCCTTCAGTGCAGAGGAAGGAACTGCTGTGGGCATTGATCAGGATTTTGTTGTGAAGGAGGCTGATGTCTGTAGGACTCCTGTGTCTTTTGTTGCAGAAATTGGAAGATCTATGGCAGTGGTGGGCAACCTGCAGCCCACAGGCCACACGCAGGCCATCAGGGTAATCCACTGGCAGGCTGCCGGAGAGTTTGTTTACCTTTGCGCGGCCGCCCGCAGCTCCCAGTGGCTGCCGTTTGCCGTTCCTGGCCGAAGGGAGCTGCGGGAAGCAGTGGCCAGCATGTCCCTGCAGCCTGAGCTGCTTCCCGCAGCTCCCATTGGCTGGGAACGGTGAACCGCAGCCACTGGGAGCTGCGGGCAGCCATGCAAATGTAAACAAACTATCTAGTGGCCCGCCAGCGGATTACCCTGATGGGCCAAGTTGCCCACTACTGATCTATGGTGAATGAGGCAGGGAATTGCAGGAAGAGAAAGGATGATCTCATAGTTAAGGCAGGTGAATGTTGCCCTGGACAACTGGATTCTATTCCTGCCTCTTCCACAGAGTTCCTGTGTGAATATTAATTGTTATTATTATTTTATTTATTATTATAGCAGCACTTAGGAGCCCCTGTCATGGACCAGGACCCCACTGTTCTCGGAGCTGTACAAACAGAACACAAAGAGTCCCTGTGCCTGGTCAGCTGACTTTAGTTAGGTTTAAAAGAGGCATTTGGGCCTGCGGAAAGAGAGATTGAGTGAGAAAGGGAGACCTGGTGAGTCAGAGCTAGAAAACTCCAGGAAGCAGGTGCAGTGGACTGCCAAATTCCCCTCAGAGGGGAAGCAGTGGGAGACTGAGTGGTAAATGGGAAAAATCCCCTGGGAATAAAATCCCAGAGTGACCTGAAGAACTGTAATCTATAAAAATAATTTCTATTAAATTAAAAAACACATTAAGCTGTTTGCTGTCAAATTTTAAAGAACATAAATCTACTGACCTGGTGCAAGTCACTAGCTAAAGCACCTGGAACCAGTTTGTTGAAGTGCTAACCCAGCTTTGACAACCTTCCGCAGGTACAGCAAGAATATTTCATTTATTTCAGTTTGTTCAATGAGTTCAGTTCAATGACTCTTTCACTGAAACTTATGAAACTGACTGGAAGTTGGAAAAAGCAGGAAAGCTTGTTTTCCTCTTCCAATCTATGAATAAAATCTAACTGTGAGAGGATGAGATCTATTAATTCTAAAATTTTAAGGGACATGTGACCAACAACAATCAGTTCAATTCACTAATTACAGACAATACTTTCTTTGTTTAATAAATTAGTTGGTTTTAAATGCAAAACATATTTTGATAAATTTACTTTTTTCTTCTGTATCCAGCCAATTTAAGATTGTTTTTATTAGTTAAATAAACTGATTTTAAAATGCTGTTTTTGTGCATTTAATTGAATTTCAGTTTCCATCCAAAAGCAACTTGACACAAATCACAAGTATAAAAACTAATTTAGTAAATAAGAAATGCATAATTCCCCATTTTCTAACATAATAAAGTAAAAATTAAGAATCTGAATAAGTGTATGTTAAGCTATGTAGTTGCTTAAATAAATGTGTATAGCTGTATCCTGGTTAGCAAAAGAATCACCACATTTAGTGTAAAGGCTATATTTAGTTACAAATCAACATGTTTGAATAGTTATCAACCTGTCAGAATCAACCTTTCTTTAGGAAAGTAACTGAAGTGCAAATGCAAAACAAGATTAAAATTCTCGATTTAAATCAACGTTTTCTGCTTCCTGATCTAAATCACTTTCATTTAACTCAGTCCACCTTGGAAGAAATTAACAATTCTGTCTTCAGAACAGGGTTTGAATAGTGAGCAGTAAATGTGGCCTGGGGCCACACAATGTGGAGAAAATATAATAGAGTAGCTGCTCATTGATTGTACACTGAACGAGGCAGGGATCCTGTGGGGAGGAATAGTATGCATATGCACCAGGGGGCTGAACTAAGACAACCTTAATTCTGGCATTTTCTAACTGTTGAGTGCTTGACTTTGCAACCTTAATAATGTTCCTTTAACTGCCTGTGTAAAATATAGGGATCACTTCACCCACCGCAGAAGTGCAGCCCCTTCTGTAACAAAAGCACATCAGTTTAGCAGTGCAAAGCAATACTGCACAGCAATTCAGGATAGGGAGTGATGGAGAACGGAAACAGTGGAAATGTATAGTCTCAGAGGATCTATGTTGGAAGCTCCCACACCTTAACTGAAGGGGTGATGTTGTTGAATTTTTAACAAAGGTTTCCTTTTTTCAAAATGTTAGTCAGTGAAGTTAGCGATTTGGTAGGATCTTATGCCATGGTTGTGCAGGAGATAAAGAGGTTCTTTGCTTCCACATTATTATTGTATTGTGATAATTTCTAGGAGCCCCAGTCACTGACCAGAACCCCATTGTGCTAGGAACTGTGCAACAGTATCTGCAAAATCTCAGATAGTAGCTTTCTTCCATGTGGTAGAAGCCTGTCTAACCCAGGCTGTCTTCTCCCAAGGAGAAACCATTTCTCAGGTGCATACCTTAGTACCATCACCACCTGTCACTTCACAGTTAGACAGTGGTAAAGTTAAGCAGCATGTCTTGCTATGAGAATATGAAATCTGCACCAGTTCATTCCCAGGTAGAGTTAATATATTAGTTCTGATCAATAAAGCCCTTAAAAGACTTAGGACCTCCCTATCTCGGAGATTGCCTTGCTTCCCCGACAACATAGCTGAGATCAGTGGAGGCCCCTGAGCTAGAGCTCAGTTGGTACAGATGTGGATTCTTTTTTAAAAAGTGATGCTTAGACTTCAGAATTCACTCTCTCATGGTCCAAAGAAGCCCAGATTTGTTGGACTTTAGGGCATACTTCAAAGCCCATCTATTTGGCCAGACATTTGGAGAGAGTTGTGGTTTGGGGGGAGTTCAGGTAGGGCATGGCTTTTGATTTGGGGCATATCAGGATTGTTGGAGCCAAGGTGGGTAACACAGGTTTTTTAGACTGGCTTCCTTTGTGCGTAGAAGGGTGGCTTGTTTGCGAATGCTGTTTTAGTCTAGGTTGGCTTGTATATCAACTTTCAAGGGCATCTATTGCCTGGGATCTGAGTTCTTTTTATACTTATATGTTGAACTCAAAATAAATTTGTGTATTTAACTTCTCTTGACAGTTTCTCTTTAAACTTTCTTTCTAAATAAGAAAAGGAATGGATGTATTATGAAGTAGCAAGTGGTCTATTTTTTTTCCCCACAGCAAAATTTTATATAACCGAACAAGGCCCATTTTAGTCTCACCTGAGATGCTCAGGGGTAATGTTTTGTTTGTAGCATTTGGGATAGAATTTGTCCAAGACCTGTTGGAGAAGATGTTGCATTTTGGACTGTGGTGTCCCCCCAGGGCTTGAAGATACTGGTCGATCCAAGTCTCCATATTCCACCTGCACCAGAATGTTAAAGGGTTTTGGTTTATATCACAGTGAAAAATGACAAGGTCTTGCATCAATATCCTTTCCATACAGAGCAAGTGACTCTTAGGGATAGGCCTGCCCAGGAAATTTCTTAAGTCTGTGGAGGGTGCAACAAGATTTGGGCCAGCCACTCTGTGTGCCAGAAAACTGAACTCTGTGTATTGCTATTTTTTTTCCCATTGGCCAATTAAAAAAACAGCTTATTTGTAAACTGCATAGGCAAGATTACCCAGTCTGCTGCAGTGCAAAATTGCTAAAGGTACATGGGGAAGATTTCTCCCCGCTTAGGGGAACTCTGCTGGAAGAAAGGGCTCCGCTCCTTCCAGTGCCAGCTGTTCCCCATAATCCCCAGCAAGATCCCCAGGGATCTTAAAAGCCTGGGCTGGGTGGAGAGGGGATTCCCCCACTGGGATAAGGTCTCAGATGGATCTTATGCCAATGGCACAAATTAAAGCTATTCCTTACAACTTTCACTTATTCTAGAGCTGACTGAGTGATGATCAGGGTTCCACAACTGGTTCCCTGCATCACCCCCATCTCCACTGCACTCAAGCTCTGCTTGAACAAGGTGGAGAGCCTCTCCTCCTCCTCCTGTGTCTAAGAAATGTCCTTTTCAGGATACTTTTCCCTGATTGGCTTAGTGAACAGACTCATCATTTGCTTGAGCCAATACAGCAGGCCAGTTAAAGTCCAATAAGACAACTGTCCTGTCTACTACAACACCACTTGCCACACAATGTGAATAAATCCACAGTGGTAATATGGTACATGTAACTTACATATGGAGGCCTAATTTAGGACCTTGCCAGATGCTTTTCCTGAGTGAGGTTCTAGGCTGTTAGCAGTATAACAGGGAGGGCTCAGACCATTAGGCTAAGATCAGAACAGTGATATTTTAATAGGCTGTGCAGAGCTGTTTTGAGGCTTTCCCAGGCTGGCTGTGTTTTCCTCAAGCTCTTGCTAGAATAGAATTCCTTTGAGGGAATGATGGATGCACACATGCAATCAAAGCAGTAAACATCATCAATGACTGTCTTCCTGCAGGAGCACCTGCAACAGATTATCTTATCCCCTCTTTTTGTATTAAGACCATTGCACATGGATAACACTGCTTCTTAGCTTAGTTTCAGTTTTTCACTGTTTATGGTGAATAATTTACTTGAGTGATGTTGGTTTGGCATGACATGACTCATTCTGTGTGTGAGCAGTTTGATAAGAAACACCATCTCTGTTGTAGCAGCCCAATTGCTTAATTGAGGAAATGCAATGTACAGCTTGGCTGATGTGCAGCCCAACTAACTGGGCAACAGGACTTACACTTACAATAGAGCACATGAAAGTGGCAGAGTCATTGTAGCATGTGGGGAAAGGGGTGTGAATTTTCTCCTATCCTTCTGCCCCAGGTTCTTTATAGAACAGAAATAAACAGTGACGAAAGATCACCACCAGATACCACGTCTTTGTCTTGGACAGTCCAAAACAAAGCCTAAAGAGATGGTTTCCCTAGCGCAGGGTTTCTCAAACTGGGGGTTGTGACCCTCAGGGGGTCGCAAGGTTTTTATGTGGGGTTGGGGGGGAGGGTCATGAGCTGTCAGCCTCCATTCCCAAACCCCGCTTCGCCTCCAGCATTTATAATAGTGTTAAATGTAAAAAAAAAGAGTTAATCCCACAACACACTGGGCTGGTTGCTCACCTGAGCCATCAAAGCCACCATTTCCAGAGCCAGCTCCTTATTGACAGGGAACCTCCCACTGGCTATTTCACTGCTGACCTGGAAGGCCAGCAGCAACCGCTCTCTATCTGTCTCACCTTTTGCCTGGTTTCGAAAATACAATCTAAAAAGGAGAGAAATGCAGGAGAAAAGGTACCAGGCACTAGCTGCGAACACAGTTGAAATAGCCATTATTTTCAAAGTGAGTTTTGTGCATTAGAAAGGAGTTGTACTGAGAGCCCTGAAGACTAAAGCCCTCTGTTCATGGACAAGGAGAATAGCTTTTGAAGCCATTCCAGTCTGTGAGCCATCCATTTACTGAAAGTGTCTAGTTAGCTTAGCAATATTTTATAAAACTGGGGGAAGAGATTCCCTTCTGTCAAGTACAGACATGGATGGTATTTATTAGATGGCCTTTAACTCCTCCACCTATCACAGAATCCAGATCTAGCTCTGACGAAGCTACAAAGAGAGTATTGCACGAACCTGTCGTTCCATTCCCTTACTTGTGTATGGGTGCCGATACAGAAAACCTTGATATTTAAATTCTTCAGTTCCTAAGGAGGGCTTACTTTTGCTAGCAGTGTGGAACCCTTCAAAAGGATGTCATCACCTCACCCTCACTCACAGACAGCTCTCCATTGGCTCCCTATTCCTTTCAGGGTCCACTTCAGAAATGCCCTTCTTATGTATGAAGCCCACCATGAACTCAGTGCAGCTCTCCCTATGGATCTGTCTCCTACTTCCCAACTGTCCCATCTCATCTAGCATCTCTCCATTGTCATACAAGAGCCTCCTCCTGTGCAGCTCCTGCCATTTAGAACAGGCTTTCTGTATTTTCTTGTCCCAATGACTTAGTTTCATTGCAAAGCTCAGGCAGCCTACATTTCCCCCCCAGCAACATAGACCTATGCTTTTTCAATTCTCTCTTGCTCTTATGTAGTATGTATTATTTAATTTTGTTTCAGGATCCAGCCTGTATGGATGGAGCTACACAAAACTTTAGTTATACTGTATCTAGCTTTTATTTGGTTCCAAGTCTGTTATAACTTTCACAGTGTATTGATTTGATCTTTCGCCCATATACCCCTTCCCATACATTTGGGAATGGAATGCAGCCAGACTAAGGGTTTGTCTACACAGGGAATTTGTCTACACAGGGAATTTTTCTGGGATAGCTATTCCTGATTAACTCCGTGTGTGGATACTTTTATTCCAGAATACGAGTGTTTTATTGAAAATTAACTCCATGTGTGGACACACATATTCTGGAATAAGAGTGAATTAAAAATTGATTAAGCTAATCAGGAATAGTTAATGTGCTTATTATTATTTATTTGTATTATAGAATCCACAAGCCCCAGTAATGGACCAGAACTCTATTATGCTAGGTGCTGTACAAACACAGAACATACAAAGCCCCAAAGAGCTTACAATTTAAGTATAAGACAAAAGATGGAGACAGACAGATGGGGAGAATACAAGGAAACAATGAGACCATATAGGTCAGGACATCAGCTGCCTAACTAGTGTCAGTTTTTTTGTAGGCCTCCCAACAAAGCAGAGTTTTGAGGATGGATTTAATGTGGATAATGAGTTAGTTTTGCACATGTTTATGGGGAGTTTCTCCCAAATACGAGAGACAGCGTGAGGATGCTTGTTTTAAAACTTTGTGGTGATGAAGGCTGATGTCATAGGCCAATTAAACATGGGAACTGACTTTTCAATACTGAATGAAAAATGATATGGTAGGGATGGGTCATGAAGAGCCTTGAAAGTAAAGACAAGTAGCTTTACATTATTCTGGATTAGTTTTCATGTGTAGACAACCCTAAGCAAGTTCTGCCAGTTCTAACAGTATTGTAAAAAGTTATAGGCCCTGTAGGTGGATCTCTGCTCTCAATATTTAACGATGACTCCCTCAAATTACTCAGACCTGAGGAAGAGCTCTGTGTAGCTCGAAAACTTGTCTCTCTCACCAACAGAAGATGCTCCAATAAAAGATATTACCTCACCCAAGTTGTGTCTCTCTCAAACTATGCACAATACCTGCTTTTATAGGTCAGCTTCACTATTCTTGTGCTACCTTCATATTTCCCAGGATGCAGTTCTTTCAAGGCTTGTTCCCATTTTGAAATAACATCACAGATCTGTAAAGAGATCACAGAGAGACAAGCTGACTCAAGTCTTAAATGAAAAGTAAGCAAACAAACTTTGTGGGGTTTGGGTATGGAAAGGAGAGAATGGATCAAGAACACATTCGGCCAGAAAATCACATATAATTCCACCATACCTTTTTTTCTTATAGACAACACATGATAATTAGAGTTACAGACATACTTGCTGACAGGAATTTTGAAAAAAATGACCAAAAATAATTGAAACTGGTGTGATTATATGGTGTTATTTTGACAAATAAAATATGCAGAATTTTTCAGAATTTGAAAATATTGTGTGCAGAATTTTTAATTTTTTGGTGCAGAATTCCCCAGGAGTTACTGGCTGCACTGTTGTCAATGGAAAGTTAGGGCATATTCAGTAACATGGCAGGAAGTACCTGGTACCTTCATCAAGAGATGGTATGTGTGTATTTATCAATTCAGTCACTGAGTTTGAACTAGATGTACCTGGCATCCCACAACACAACAGGAACTTGTCTTGACTAGCATCTATAAGTGTAATGTTAAATCGTGCTAGCTAGCTCATTCTGACTAACACCATGTAACACTCTAGTCAAGACAAGGCAAGTTCTACTTCTGCTAAGAAACTCAAGGCTCCTTACTAGGCTTTAACTCTTGCTTTGCCTTTATTAGACTAGTGGGGAGGGAATTACCTTCACATTGCCCTGCAGGCAGTGTTCCAGATCCCTGCCAGAAGGATCATCTGTAAAGAGGGAAAACCCAATGTGGGATGGTTTCCTCATTCCTGTCTCCTGGTTCAGTCGCTGGAGGAATTCATTCACAGTTGAGGAACCATCAAAACCCACGACCTGAAATGGAACAGGAGATTAAAGTAATTAAATAAGTCTATCTTGAGGGACAGAACTAGCCACAAGTGGCGAAAGAATGTAAACACCAGCAAAAGCCCAGTGTAGGACTCAATTACCTGAGAGGTACCCAGTGCCCATGTCTTACCTGGTAGGTTCCATTCATGAAGTGCACTGGAATGCTGAAGGGGAGTGAATGGTGGAAGGGATTCCGCAACAAAATGGACACAATCTCCATTCGCGAAGGCTTGGCTTCCCGTTCTCCAGTGTGCAACGTGCGCTCCACAGATCTCTGACAGTAGATGGCATACTTGCCTATTTCACTCCTAATCCCAGGGTGAGAGCGTGACAACACAAACACATGCTTTGGATACACTTATTGTGCCCATTACCATTTCCTCTCCCCGGCATCTTGCTCAAGTGAAAATGTGTGTATTTGCAAATGTCCTTATTCACCTCTACAGAGTTGGAGATTAGATTTGATTCAGATAAACAAAGATGAGTTAGGATTGAGATCCAAACCTCTTCAGTCTGCAAAACAAGGCTAGATGCTAGATTCTCTTTTAAGATTTATAGAATTTTCTGCTTCCACCTATTGAGATCTGGGAACGGGTGGGCACAAGTTCGCCCGTGTCTAAAGATCCCTCTCCCAGTCGAAGGGTGGGAGCAGCTGAACCCGGGACTCAAATAATTCCAGGGGACAACTACGAAGAAAACAGGGACAGGAGTGAGGTCATAGGACCATTATCAAGGAACCGGAGGGTGACACCAAGCAGAAAACCCTGGACAGCGCCCACTGTTCCTCAAAAGTGTCTAGGGAACCAGCAGATGCTGCCCAGAGGAACTCTGCCCAGATACGTGATTGAAGAGAGGAACGGAAGTAGACCCCAGAGTCACAGAGCACCTCCCCACCCAGCATCCTCCTCCTGGTTTAATAAATGGCCACTTTAGCCAATGCCAGGAGGAGCTTGATGAGGAGGTCCTGCTACTTTGTGGGGCCATGGTCAGGGTGTGCATAAATCAGGAAACGTGGGGAAAAATTCAGACAGAACCTTAGGAGAAGGTTCTGGAGGAGCCGGAAAAAGGGCTGCAACCTGGCGCACTCTAAATAGACGTGCTCCAGAGTCTCCCTCACTCCACAAAAAGGGCAAGTGTTCGGAATAGGGGTTAACCACGCCAAGTACACGCCCATGCTCACGGCTCCATGAAGGAGCCGCCAGCTGATATCCCTGGCAGGCCGTGGAACATCAGCGAGAAAGATTATACAGACTCTTTCAAATCCCAGGAGAGTTTTGATTTGAGTTTTTGACAAAGGTTGTATCTAAGCCTGTGTTTGAAATGACACAGCTGTTTACCCACGTTTAGTCTTCATATAGCAATAAACCACAACAGGGTGTGCATTACCTGGCCACTGATACATGCCCTAAGAGTATAGGGAGACTAAAGGCTGAAGTCCAAGCTCCTTAAACTACCCAAGAAATCTATTAACGGACAACTAACGTACACCCCAGGATGGCTTATTGCTGTTAAAGAAGCTCTTGTTTGTTTCCATCGCTTGCATGTTTTCTTGTTGGTATGTTTGTGGCGGGGAGTGCAGGGGAGGTTAGAGTGTTATGCAACATAACCTTCCACTCTGAAACATAATTCCTACTAAAAGGTTAAAAGGGTAGGGAGAAGGTGATGGAAGGTCCTGTTTGGTCTTATCTCTTTGGAATTCAGTTTGGGTTTGTTAACCCAGGAACCCCCCTTAATTTTTTTTTTTTATTTGCGCTCCCCCCCAGCCTCTTTTCCTGTCCCCCCAGAAGCCCTGCTAACCTTTCAGAAGCATTTATACTCACTGTTTTTTATAAACAGTCATATGGACTAGGAAACATTCCCACTAAAAAGTGGGTCAAAAGTGATTGAAAGATGGCTTCTGAACAAGGACAGCCTGGCACCTTGGAGAAGGCTTATGTCATCTCCATCCCCAACTCAACTTTGCATGGGTCAGTCATAAATTAGCCTTACTGTACTACAATCCTGTAGTTGATACAGAAAGGAATGGAGGCAACATAGCCAGTGAAAGAAGAAGATGGCATGCTATTTACCTGGGGTCTGCATGCCGCTGCAGGTGTTGTTTGATATACCAGAGGAAGTGGTGCTGAGGAAGAAAGAGAGGAGCACACAAAGCCAGGAGCTGCCAGCACTGTGAAGAGAAACGGGCCATCAGCAAACTAAGGTATAATCAGTCCTCTCTGCTCTTGTTGCCAGGTACCCATGTGCAAGACACTCGGGCCAAGAATTTGAAGAGTGACTAGGATTTTTGGGTGCTTCCATTTTTTGGGTGTGCAACTTGAGATGCTTTAAAGGGGCCTGATTTTCAGAGGCAGGTGCTCAGCACTTTCTGAACATCAGGCCTCTTTGACATCTCAAATTGGGCACCCAAAAATTCAGGCACCACAAATCAGTTGTCACTTTTCAAAATCTTGGCCACTGTAACTAGAGCTGTGAGAATAGTTCCCAACTACTAATTCAGTAAATTTTGCTTTTTTATTGTCTGCAAACAGATCACAAAACTCTCAGAATTACTCATTATTTCAAATTATTCATAAATTTCTCCTGCTGGTCATTCTTGCTCTCTACATGATTTGAACTGGGAATATTACAATCAAGAATCCAATAGACACTTTGGCTCAGATCCACAAAAATATTTAGGATCCCAACTTCTACTGAAATCAATGGAAGTTAGGGACCTAAATACCTACGGGGATCTGGGTCTTTGAGTTGTAATGGATGCAGGCAGCTAACTTAATAAGCGCATCACAAAATTCAAAATGCACATTCAAGTGTAATAATTAGCCAACAGGATACAAAGCATGATTAAGTCACAATTAGACATGGAACCAATACCCTGTGACTTAGGTAACTATTCAGCGCAACACAAACTGAATTTTGCAACTGAACAGTATTTGGAATTTGCTTTTGGTGAATAGTTGAGCATTCAACCTAAACATGCTTTTGCAAGTAAATTGCATTACTCAGTACTTTTTTTTTTTTCCTTTGCGCATCACATTTCAGATTATTTTTGCCCCCACAATCCTTGAAATGTTTAAGGTGACTAGTCTTTTATGGGGACTAGACCTAATGCTAATTATTCAAAATATGGAAGCTTGCAGCCTGGAAGTGGCCAAGCGAAGCTCACCTGAATGACTGAGTGGTTCTGGGGCTGCCGGCAGCTAGTCTGTTTAACCAGTTGGCAGTAGATTTCATTCTGTAGCTCAGTATGTGTCAGACAGACTTGCAATGCTGTCTGTGCAAGTGACACATGGTAATCAATAGATGGAGCCTCCACAGGGACATTGATGAACAGCTGACAGGACTACAAAAAAGGGAAATTAGCATGTGCGGTAATAATAATACTTCACTTTTCCCCCACAGCACCTTCCAGCTCCAGTATGGCTCAGAGGGGAAATGAATTCTACAGAGTGTCACAGCACATCAGTGGTAGAAACAGGGAGAAAATCCAGATCTCCTGACTTCCAAGCCTATGCTTTAACCTCTACTAGACCAAGCTTCTCTCATACAAACTTTCTCTCCTTGCCCTATATGCTTCATATACAGACTGCTCCTTAAGTAGCCCATCCTTTGTAGCATGTGCAGAAAGCTACAATCATGCAACATTACACAGCAAGAAAAACCAGGAACAGAATCCCTGACTTCCAGCCCACTGTTCTAGCCATTAGACTATACTACTGCTCCATCCCTGTTACAATTGGGGTCTAGGAATGATGCTAACCACAGGGGAGTTCAGATTACCCCATTATTATAAAAGGCATCTTGGTCACACTAATAAATCTGCCACTGGGCTTCATAGCTTGGCAAACCAAGGGTGCTACAAATTTATGGTAAAATACTCAGAGACGTATCAGGGGGTAGTTTGTCTGTATCCACAAAAACAACAAGGAGTCCGGTGGCACCTTAAAGACTAACAGATTTATGTGAGTAAAATACCCACTTCTTATCTGAAGAAGTGCGTTTTTTACCCACGAAAGCTTATGCCCAAATAAATCTGTTAGTCTTTAAGGTGCCACTGGACTCCTTGTTGTTTTTACTCAGAGAAGGTGCCTTTATAAATGATAAAATACTGCAACAGTAATGACCCCAAACACTACAAGTGAGACTACTGTAAGATACAGAGTTTCAGACTATTCCTGTACCATATTGTAGGATTCTTTTATAAAAATCTATTATCCCATTTTGTAGAAGGGAAAACAGAGGCACAGAGGTTAAGGAACTTTCCCACTCTCACAGGGCGAGTGAGTGATAGAGCCATGATTAGAATTCATTAGTCCTGAGTCAGTCCACTGCACTAACCCCCAAACACAACTTTCTATTGTATCTCTCGTGTCATTGAACGCAGTTGTTTTTAAGAACCCTCTCCACTGCTACCTGCTCCCCTCAGCAATCCTCTAATCCCATCCTTGCTTTCTAGTCTTAGGGCTTGTCTACGCTTAAAATGCTGCAGCTGCGCCGCTGTAGTGCTTCTGTGCAGACACTACTTATGCCAACGGGAGGTTTCTGGTAATCCTCCTCTCCGAGAGGGTAGCTACGTCAACAGGATAATTCTCCTGTTGACCTAGCCCTGTCTACACTGGGGGTTAGACCGGTTTAACTGTGGATTTTTCACACCCCTGAGCGACGTAGTTATACCGACCTAATTTCCCTAGTGTAGACCAGGCCTTAATGTTGGCATTAATGTTTTCAGGGCCCAAAGCGGAGGGAGAGATGTGGAAATCAGGTGATGAGTTGCCTACCCGAGGTACCCTGGCTGGAAGGCACTAGGGAGTCTGACAATAAGTTGTTTCCTCTCTTTCCAGTGCTGCTATTGGAGAAGAAGATAGACAAGTCCTGCAATTCAGAAGCTGGCTCTGAGATACCTGCTCCCCCACTCCGCCCCCCCCCCCCCAAAAGTGAGGGTCCAAGTGGTTCTCTGCATAGAATAAAATACATCTGGTAGACAGATTGGCCTTTTTTATTACAATTGACACATTAGCCCCATCTGTGCCAACAGTAGGGGCAAACAAAGCCGCAGTAAATGTCTTGCACAGAGCTTACCCCTCCCTTAAGATAATTGAGTAGAACATCTGAAATCTTTTATACTGGTTCTTTGAATACCTTGAAGAGCTTGAGGGCTTCTGTCTGCAGCGCCTCTGATGGCAGAGTAGTGAGGGAGGTGTGCAGTCCATCCTTACTGTAGCACAGCATGGGGTGTTTCCACAAAGGAGATTCTGGGTGGCAGATGAGGTAAAAACATGCAACCTCAGAAACGTAGCAGTGTAAGTTTGGTACAAGGTGAGACAGACTCTCCCAGCAAAATCTCCCATGCAGAGCCTCCTCAGATCTCTGCAGAAAAAAAACCTGGCCCAACTAGCAAGCAATTAGGGCAAGCAGCATTATATTGGGCCACGTTAATCCTTGGTGTCACTCTATTGACTCCAGTGAAGCCATGACACTAACAGTGGCCAAGTAGCTATGAATGCCAGCAAGTAATGCCAGATGGCTCCAGAGAGCAGCCCTGCAATTTGCTACCAGGCCATCTGAGAGCTTCAAACAGGCTGGACTGTGGTGGGAAGCAGCTCAATTTGTTGATGCACATGAGAGACCGATTCTGTGAAACAGACACACACTATCGGGATCTTTATCAGTGGAAGCTATTATGGCACATTCATCAAAGCTCAGAGACAGTTTTATGTCTATATGTGGGTGTGCAGGAGAGAGTATGCGCATATTCAGGGGTGTGAGAGTGTATGTGTGCATGCATGTTGGCACTAGTACGCGTGGTATGTGTACCTCAGAATGTGTGCAGGTGGTATGTGTGAACATGTCTACATGGAGATGAGTGAGTAAATAGATGTGTATGTATGTGTGAGACAGTATATGCATGTCTGTGGGAATGAATGTATGTGGCTGTGAGTGTATATCCAGGGATATGTCGGTGTGGATGCACACATACATACATACATGGAGAGCTAAGTGTGTGTGTGTGTGTGTGTATGTGTGTGTTTGAGAAACAGTATATGTGCATGCAACCATGATACATGGGTAAGTGAAACTCAAGGCAAACAGTGCCAGGGAGTCAGAGATTCAGACTTTTGTCTTTTAAGTTCTTATTTATTAAGAACATTCCAGATTTGGATCAACTTTCTGTGCTCAGTATTTACTATAGTTTGATCTGCAATGTAAGAGGCGCTGCAGATCCTTTGATAAATTAATTGACAGAGTAGGTTCACTGTAGTGCCTGAGTCCTTTGCTGAAGTGCAACTGTCTAATTAGAGGTGAAAGATACCCTATCCCATTACTGATCTATCGAGCCATTCCCTCTACTCTTCTGTGGCTGTATTCAAACCAGTGACAGAGATAACTATTCCGCACCCTTTCCCACTATGGAAAGATATTTTGGGGTTTTACTTACGTGGGTCTCCCTCTGCATCCAGTAATTTTCCAATTAGCTGTTCATATGCTGTGCCCACCTTGGCACTGCTGCTGCCTGCTGCTACTGTCAGATGGTACAGCCACGTATCCTGGGGATAAAGGAGAGAACAGCATGAAAAGAACAGGTGATGCTGGAAACCCAGGACATTTCACTGTCATCTTTATAGATGACCAGCCATCAAGGTGCCAAAAGCGAAGGGTCACCATTAAAGGTAAATATGTTTCTCTCTTACACACACACACACACACACACACACACTTTGGTGGGGTTTGGAAATCTTGGTATCCTGAGCCCTCAGCTGCAGAGAGGGCAGCAAAAATGAAAAATAAATAGAAGGGAAAAGAAAATCATTAAACCAGACTCAAAATCTCAACCCGCCTGTTGGGGTTGAGTTTGGGAAAACTTTTAAGTTGGATCTTATTTTATCCAAACTGGTTTAATCATCTGTATTTTCCACTCACTGGTGCCAAGTTATACCAGCATTACATATCCCTGCTCTCCAAAGACACCAGCTCATACCTTCTCGTGTTTGGTACCAATGAGTAAGTAGGTGGGACTCTGATCTTGCGGGTGAATCACCAGGGTGTAATGGGATGAGAGGAGACCCCCTGCAGTGGCTTCATAATCTTCATCTGAGTCACAGGAACGGTCCACCTCCTCCACCTTTGATTTGCGTATGTGCAAATGCCCCAGAGGACACTGGGAAAAGGAAACGTACTAAGATAAGTATGCTGTCTCTGTGTAGAGAAGATGGAGAAAAAGAAGAAACTGAAACCAGGAAACCCTGGTCAGATTGCTGGGAGTGCTAGAAAATGCAAGAACTAAACTATAAAATTCTATGTTCAAATAGTTGGTTTTAAAGTGATAGTATCATTTTGCATTTCTGTAGCACCTCTCCCCCTTCATGAGCCTAAAGTACTTTACAAACTATGGCCCCAATCCTATTCCCATTATTATTATTGTATTGTACTAGCACTAGAATCCCAGTCAGGAATTAGAGCCCTTATCACTTGGTGACTGGACCCTTTAAGGAGCAGGGTCCAGTGCACATGCGACTCATCAGCTGCCTTCTAATTGGGTTTAAATGAAGGCACCTGGGCTGTAGGGGAAGGGCAGCACAGGTGAGAACTGCCTGATAGCAGGCTGAGATTCAGAGAAGGGCAGGTGAGAACTGCCTGAGGAGAAAAAGGGAGCCCCCAGGAGAAGCAGAGGAGAGCTGTACAGAGACCCTGGGGGAAGAGCAAAAGGTGAAGAATGTTGTTAATGAGGTCTGGGCAGAGGTGGGCGGAGCCCCTGCGGAGTTACAAGAGAGCTTGTACAGAGGCCTTAGGAACCAGGGGAAGACTCAGCCTGATTAAGGGAATCTGAGCCTGAAACATGAGGGTGGATGCTGAAGGGTGAGTTGCAGGGGTAGGACTCACATGGGTAGGGAGGCCTGGATGAGTGGAATGCTCCGGGAAGCTCTCTTGCAGCAGGTCTTAGTGGAGGGCTGTGGGAAGTTGAGCCCAGAACAAGGACTTGCCATTCCCTGAGCAGGGGTAGGACTCGCAGGCACAAAGACAAAGGAAGTGAGAGAGAGAGAGACAAGTGGAGCAATCTGGGAGACAGCAGGAATCCACTTTGTTAGTTATGTCTCTTTGGTATTTTTAAAGACTATTAATATATTTGTATTTATAGTAGGAGGTGTAGACATTTTTGCAGAGTGGGAGGTACTAGTTGGGGCTGAAGTGAGGGAGAGGATGGGATTGTTGGAGTAAGAAGGGACAGTAGGTAAAGGAAGATAGAAACTACATGAGACATAGCAGAAGGAACACAAAGTACCTTGTCCTCATTATTTCGATAGTAGTAAAAGTTTTTCCCAATCAGTGCACACCAAACCAACTTAGAGTGACCATGCTTCACCTACAGGAAGGACAAAGGAATGAAAGATTTTAACCTAGGAATTGGATCCTAGTGCAATGCCAGCAGTGGTTTTTGGGATTTTTTTCTTCCCATTCAAATCTCTTGTTGGAAGGTTCTCTACACTAGCTAGTCTGAGCTAGTGTAAACTATCCTTCATTTGTGATTCCCTGCAAAGATGCAGGGAAACATTTTCAAAAGCACCTAAGCCAGTTAAATGCTTTTGAAAATGGAATGTAGGTGCCTAAGTAATTGAGGGTATGTCTAGACTGCACAGAAAACCGTGTTGCGCTGAGTCTGAGCCCAGGTCAAATGACTTGGGCTCGGGCTGCAGGGCTAAAAATAGCAGGGTAGACGTACTGCTCAAGCTGGAGCCTAGGCTCTGAAACCCAGAGAGGTGGGAGGGTCTCGGAGCTTGGGCTCCAGCCCAAGCAGGAATGTCTACACTGCTGTTTTTAGCCCTGCGGCCCAAGCCCCAGTCAACTGACCTGGGCTCCAAGACTTGGTGCTGCGGGTTTTTCTTTTCAGTTTACACGTATCCTGAGATCCTTTTGAAAATTTTACCCAAAGTGACCTATTGTTATTGTGTTTTGAAATGCAATATAAAAAATACATGAATAAAAATGTTTAAATAATGAAAAAAAATTCAACATACCAAGGCAGACCAATGGACTATCTAGTCTAGTGACCTTTCCCCTGCTACACAGGAACAGACCAATGGCCCATGTAGTCTGGTGATCTATCTCCTATGGTTCTCAACCAAGGGTACATGTATCCCTGGGGGTATGCAGAGGGCTTCCAGGGGGTACATCAACTCATCTAGATATTTGCCTAGTTTTACAACAGGCTAAATAAAAAGCACTAAGAAAGTCAGTACAAACTAAAAGTTTATGCAGACAATGACTTGTTTATATTGCTCTATATCAGGGGTGGGAAAACTTTTTGGCCTGACGGCCACATCAGCATTGCGAAACTGTATGGAGGGCCGGGTAGGGAAGGCTGTGCCTCCCCAAACAGCCTGGCCCCTACCCCCTATCCTCCCTCTCCCACTTCCCGCCCCCCTCAGAACCCACAACCCATCCAAACCCCCGGCTCCTTGTCCCCTGACTGCCCCCTCTGGGGGGCCCCCGCCCCTGACCGCTCCCTGGGACTCCACCCCCTATCCAACCCCCCCTGCTCCCTGTCACCTGACTGCCCCAACCCCTGTCCACACCCCCACCCCCAGATGGCCCCTCCGGGACTCCCATGCCTATCCAACCACCCCCTGTCCCCTGACTGCCCCCAGGACCCCCTGCCCCTTATCCAACCTCCCCACCCCCTTACTATGCTGCTCAGAGCAGCAGGAGCTTGCAGCCCCGCCACCCAGCTGGAGCCAGCCACGCCGCCCACACTGCACAGCAGGAGCAGTGGACCAGAACGCTGGCGGCGCGGCACACTGAGGCTGTAGGGGGAGGGGGGACAGCAGGGGAGGAGCCAGGGGCTAGCCTCCCCGGCTGGGAGCTCAGGGGCCAGGCAGGACGGTCCCATGGGCTGTAGTTTGCCCACCTCTGCTCTATATACTATACACTGAAATGTTAGTACAATATTTATATTCCAACTGATTTATTTTATAATTATATGGTAAAAATGAGAAAGTAAACAATTTTTCAGTAATAATGTGCTGTGACCCTTTGTATTTGTATATCTGAGTTTGTAAGCAAATAGTTTTTAACTTGAGATGAAACTTGAGGGTATGCAAGATAAATCAGACTTCTGAAAGGGGTACAGTAGTCTGGAAAGGTTGAGAGCCACTGCCCGGAGCAAACTACAGACCAGCCAGAATTTAGTCTTCACTTGGACATTGGCCAGTGCAGCATGAAGGAGCCCCATAATGCATCTTGTGCAACACTGTTGTATGGGGAGAATACAAAATTATTTCCTGACTCCCAAGTAGTGATCATTTTTTGTCCTGAAGCATGAGAATCCATAGTGCCTGGAAGTGTATCCTGACTAACATAATTGCCAATGCAATTCTTATATGAATAAGTGTTCAATCCATTTGAAACCTTACTAGACAATTTCCTTGATAATATCCTACAATAGCAAGTTCCATACGTTAATTATATGTGACATAAAAGCATTTACTTTAATTGGTATAAAATATTTTGCATTGTTCTTGCACTGTACTATTGGAGAGGGTCAATGTGTCCTGATAGGGTGCTCTATGCCATTCTTCAGTGTATATAATTAGCACATCCTCTTTCCCTGATCCTTTGAACTTCAGGAATCCACCTCTGCCTCTCTGTAACCCCCAAGTTTCCAGGGAGAATTAAAACACACACTTCTTGCAGGCCCTCAGTATATAAACCCAGAGGCCTGTTGTCTGTCAGGCCATTGGGTGTGGAGGGAGACTGATTGGGGTAGAGCCACCTTACCTTGGTGAGCCAGCCTTTCACAGTGGGTTTGGCATCATTCTGAGGGACAGCAGCAGAGCTGGTCACCTGCACCTTGAGAACACTCTGCAGAACACGGATCCATTCTTCCAGGATGTTGGGAGAGTCTGCAGTCAGGAAGTAGGTCCTCTTTTCAGTGATGAGCTGGAGGGAAAGGAGGCAGGGAAATGTCACTGTATGATCATGTGTGATCGCTCCTTCAGATGTTGAGTCATATGGTACTTTTATAAGAGTAGAGGAGTTAACCCCTATGTCCTTGGCCAACTCAAATAGTTACATGCTACATCTGTAAATTCCCCCCATGTTTTTGCTGGATACTATATTTTTCTTCATTTCCTCTCCTGTTTTGCAATGTTGCTTAGGTCTATTAAGTAGCTGCTCTATGTCACTATAGAGGTGGCTGCATTTTAGTGGTGGGTAAAGTAGTGTCTATCTCTTTATTTATACATCCATATTTATAGCCAATTGTTTCCCTCTGCCTTCAATAGCTTCCAAAGTGCTTTGGGGTCCTTTGAGAGGAAAGCTGTTCCATGAATACAAGATATTACTATTAACTCTCAGTTAACTTCAGTGCGAGAAGGGCAGAAGAAAGCTCACTGTATGCCAGTCCCACTCAGAATGCAAGGGAAGCTTTAATATCTCATCTCCTTTACAAAGAAGTCCCCTGGCATTGATGCTTTGCCCTAGGACAAGTAAGTAGGGCTAGTGAGGGGCCAATTTCAAATGGTTTGGAGACTCGGTTTTGAGATGCACCAAAAATTGTAGATGTTTCTCCAAAGCATATGAGAATGGTCTCGCCAAGAAGATTCCTTGTACCCCTACTTTTGGTTGAGCCAGAAGCAACACAATAACAGTCTCTCTCACAGAGGTTCAACCTTTCTTAAGAAGGTGCTGGCTACACAGAGGGAAATGCAGAGGGGGAAAGTTATCTGAACTTCTTTAAACATCAGAAAGCTGGGTTTGAGCTTTAGGTTGCATTTCGGACCTTTGCTCATTTTTATACAAAACTGACTGCCTCCCCAAGCTGAAACACAAGGCAAATAAAAGCCAGGAAAGTCAGTACACATCTGTCATGACCAAGTACACCATCCAGACTGAAGTAACTCCTCTCCCACTTAGCCCTGTTTACATCCTTGAGCATGTGGTTATGTGCAAGGTCAAAAGGCAATTCTCACCTGAAATGTCTGGGACCCTTCACCCCGAATGATCTGGCAAGTAGAATTCAGCTCAACCTGCCCCTGAGGCTTGCGGATAACATCGCTCTGTAAAGAGAAAGGCAACATTCTCAAAAGGATCAGCACTAGCTTCACCAGCCAGCTAGAAGTATGGAGTATGAGACATTATGCCTGGATGCATCTTAGGCAACATGTGGCTGCCTCCCTAGGGACAGACTGAGAGGTGCCTCCTCCACCAGGCTAATGAGAACTTAGCTCCCAGGGACGGAAGTACAGCATACCCATGACCACAGGCACCACCAATATGAGATATCCCCACACTATGCTAGCCAGGAATGTGCAGAGACAGAAGAGCAGAATGCTTTTTATTTAAAACTATTTCTCTGTTTAGGAAGTTTTAACAAATTTAGAAATCTGTAAATGTCAGACACAACACAACCATCATTACAACAGCGAACTTTTGTTTAGAGAAACATTATACAGTAATAACAATCAGATCTCTCTTTTTAACAGGGTGTTAACATGTTACAGAGTGAGCATCTTCACACTATCCATGACATGTTCTTTTAGTGTTTTGTGTTGACTTATTTTTTTTGAGTGAAATCTCTGATTACATGCATTTAACAGACCAGGTAAGTCTATCAGATGTTAATATTCAAAAAAATTGAAAAGGTGTGCTGGGTTTTTAGTTGTTTGATTTTTTTTGGCAGGTGAATGTACTTTGTCTGAATATTGAATAAGTAGTAACCAAACATCTAAGTATCTCTTTGTCCTCTGTCTGTTTTGCTGGGTACGTAATTGGTGCATTAAATTTTCCATAACAACTCCCATATTTTTTTGAACAATTCCACCAGAGTTGAACTATTTTTTTTCCCAATGAGCAGCTATAATGAGCAGATCAGCTACTAGCTGATGAGAGACGAAATCTTAATTTCCTTTTGTGGGATCACTTCCACTAGGAAGCCCCCAGGAGGATTACCAAAAATGAATCAATGAGTGGTCTGCAGGGCTGGCCTTTATGCCATCTTTAGGATTTCTTATACTGTGCACTTTCAAGGGTACATTCTTACACAGGTATGGAAATCCATGCAAGACTAACAAACTAATTGCCTTTTGGCCGAATGGTGTACAAGTGCATACTTCAGTAGCAATATTGATAGGCACCAGTTACCCTTGACTGGCTGGTGCTTCTTAGTCATAAAACTGGATAATTTCCTTTTCCTTTTTTACCTTGTAAGCAGATGTTATTTGAGCCAAATGGGTATCCTTCAGAAAATGGAAACCCAGCCCAAGTTAAATCTATAGAAAAGAAAATGAAATAATAGTAGGTAAAATGTGAGAGAGAAATTAGGAGTGCAAAGTGGGAATTGAAGAGGAAATAGCCAAAAACCATAGAAACAAATAATGACTTTTTTTTTTTTTTAATAGAAGCAGGAAGCCTGTTAGGGAACTGTTGAGTCTACCAGAGAGTAAAGAGAAAATTTAAGGAGAATAAGGACATTGCAGAGAAACTAAGTATTTCCTTTCTGCAGAGGATGTTCCTCAGACCTACTTTTTTGATGTGTTTAAGATGAGGTGCTGGAACAAAATGATAAATTTAAGAGCAACAAGTCGTTAGGTGCAGATGGGATTGATCCAGGAGTTCTGAAGATATTTAAGAATGGACTAGGTGAGCTGCTAATAAAGTTATGCAATATCTCATCAAAATAAGTTCTTTGACAGAGGACTGGAGAGTAGCAAATATTGTATCTATCATAACAAAGGCACTAGGAATGGGTCTGGGAATTACAAGAGAGTAAGACTTACTTGAGTACCAGGAAAAATGGTTGAAACAGTATTTAAAAAACTGAATTATTAACACTTTGAAAAATGTGATATGGTAGAGAGTAATTAGCATCGCTGCTGTAAAGGAAGAGAGACCCAATTTTCCTACCCTTTAGAACAGCTTCACAAAATAGTGGATAAAAGAGAGAACATTTGCTCGATGTGGAGCAGATGTCAAAAGGAAAAAAAAAAGATGTATTAGAAAAGGAATAGAAAAGAACACTGAAAGTATTGTAATGCCATTACAGAGTTCAATTGTGTACCCTCACCTGGAATAATGCATTTAATTCTGGTCACTCTAGCTCCAGAAATGTGAGGAAGGCTCAGAGATGAGTAACAAAAATTATTAGGGGCCTAGGAGGGCTTCTGTGTGAGGGAAAATAAAAAGACTGCCACTGTTTAGAGAACAGATGTAAATAAAAGAATGAATGATATGGTGATGATAAATTGGGTGCTCATGTCTACACTTCTTTGAATATCTCTTTTTACATTAACTTGAATGACAACAAATTTAAAACTGATAAAAGGAAACCTTTCTTTTTTTCTTACCCAATTCATCTGTGGAACTTGCTGCCATTAAATAGCAAAGAGATCAAAAGTTTGTAAGATTTTTAACGGAATGAGGGTTTATGGATAATGAAAACATCTAAAATTACCATAGGTCGGATTTAAAAAAAAAAAAAAAAGGTTAAAACCCACTCATGTTTCAGGTCATAAGCCAGCCACAAACTGATGGGAATTTAGGAAGAAATATCCCCTATGTGGGGATAACTGTCCACAACAGAATTTCTTGCCCACACACCCCACCCTGTGACGCAGATCATGTTGGCCACTTTTGTAGTTGGGATTCTGGACTAGTGGGTCCTGTTAGCTGATTTGGCAATGTCTACATTCCAAGGAAATCATATGAAAGAAAATGTTAACGTTGCACAGTTAAGCACTTAAAACTTAGGAAATATGAAAATTAAAGTTAAACTGGCAACACAAATCAGCCCCATGTTTATATATTGTAGTACTCCTTAAATGATCACATACCACTAGGTGGAAAAAAATTGTATGCTATTGTATTATTTGAGAAACAGTGTGTGACCATGCAATTAACACTGAATTGTATGTTTATACAAGGGGAAGAAAGAGTTAAGAGTCTGTGGTCAGTTCTAACTTCTTCACATCTGAGTGCCTACCTGCATGCCCTTAATGTTGCACTAGCATTTATTTTTGCATTTGCTTTTATATTACAGTAAGATCAATGTGAGGATAAACACTTTTTTTTTTTTTTTTTTTTGCTTTCAATGGTCTGTGTGTTGTCAGTCAACAAGTCCCAAGCCAGTTCCTAGTGGATACGTTGTTATTTCACAAAAACCACCACTACACACGGCCCCTCTGTCTGAACAGAGAAACCAATGACTGAACGGAGACTCCCCTCATCGTTGGGGTCATACTCCAGGGTTGGGGTGAGGCACATTGGCAGGGTAGTGGAGGACAAGTCTGCACTGCAGCTGCCCATGTGGTCTCTGTTATATGAATAAACAGAGGATTTCAGTTGCCAGGGCTAGCCGTGTGGCACCTTTCACCAGTTAATGAAACTAACTCAGACTTCAAGCGGCCTTTCCCCTGTGTCTGACACTGGTGTGTTTGATTCTCGCTCACCGGAGACTTGTAGTACATGATTTGTCCATTTCTCAGAACAAACCAACGTCTCTTCCATGTCTTCACCTGGCTTCCCATCTTCAGCAAATACCCTGATTTCTCCATGGGCTCCTAGAGGATAAAGGATAGGTGGATTATCCTGAGCCCAAGATGAAAGCAACTGAGAAGTGCCCACACGAAGGGCTGCCATCTGCCAGGTCTCCAGCATCCCCCATCTTCTCTTGAGCTCAGATTGTCAGATGTCAGGGCCCACATCACTGCATAACTTTGAGAATCTGCTGCTGCTCATGTATGTGTAAGTACCATGGTGGATGTGTGGGGCAGTGAAGAAGGTATCTGAAGGCAGGACTGGTCACGCTTTCACAGCTTGCCTGAATCACTGAAAATTATTTTCCCATACAACGTGCTAAGCACTCTTCAAACATAAATGAAGTAAGGGTAAGAAGCTCTAGGCAGCAATAAGTCTCAAGCCTCTTGCATGTATACTCCTTTACTTTCAAGGATAAGAGAGTAAAAAAAAAAAATGGGTGGAGGGATGGGTAAATAATGGATTCACATGAGAAATTCATTGATTTTTAAGGCCACAAGGGACCACAATGATCATCTAGTCTGGCCTCCTGAATAACACACAGGCTATAGAGTTGGACTAAGTGGTCCCTGCATGAAGTCTATAATTTGTGGCTGAGCTGAGGAGATGGGAGCTTAAACAAAATATATCTCACGCCACTGAGCTACGTGCTTCACCCTTTGTCCTTACCTTGCCGCTAGGCAGGAGTAACGTGGTGGCTGCACAGCAGCATTCTCGTTGATGCAGCATGCTGTAGCTGTGCTTGCAGAATCAAGCCCATACCAGCAATGATAAAGTAACACTGGGTATTTATGGAATGCTTTTCATTTGGTAATCTCACAGCTCTTTACAGAGGTGTGCAATTATCTTTAACCCCATTTTATAGAGGAGGAAACTGAGGCACAGAGCGGTTAAGCAACTTGCTTGATATCACACAATGAATCAGTGGCCGAGTTGGCAATAAAACTTGGGTCTTGTGACTCCTGCTATGTTGCTCTAATCACTAGATCAAAATGCCTCCCATGTTTCCAAATGAAGAACTTTTTGTTTCTGTACAAATGGGTGAGGTCACCACCATCCCCTAAAGAAGAGTGGGATGTGCCAAAAACTGGTATGGATAATCAAACTTCATGCTGATGGCCCCGGGGTCAGGAAGGACTATATCCCCAGTGCTCAGCACCACACAGTTGGCCAAGTACATTATGGGGGTTCCTATGAAGTATCAGGCAGTGGCTGATGCCAGAGACAAGCTGGATCAACAGTCTGATTTGGCATGGCAGATCCTTCATACTGTAGCTTTGCCACTTCCCTTTCAGGGTCAGTGCTGTGTCCATATCCCAGACTGATGTCCGAGGGGGGCATAAAACTTACACTGCCGACTCCGCCATCAGTAGAATAGGAAGATGTCCGCTGCAGCTTGTGCTCTGGCTCTGAACAGTCACCATCCAGGGAGTAGGCATCAGGGGGGATGGCATAATCACTCTCTGAGCTCAGCGAGGACATAGAGACACCTGACAGGAATTAAGGGACAGTGGGAATTTTAGGTGCTCAGGATCGCTGTGATATCTGTAACTTGCAGCCTGAGCCTGCGCTGCCTGAAAAAGCATCCAGTTCAACCCCAAAGCTACTTGGCTCAAGGTGACCAAGTCAATCAGATACTGTTCCAACCCTTGGACAGCCAAACCCCACCACCCAGGCCTGTGAACCCAGTCTTCTCTAAACCCCACCACCCAGGCCTGTGAACCCAGTCTTCTCTAAACATGAGAATGGGAAGGAATTTTATAATGTAATGAATTCAGGGCTGCCTGAACACAGGCAAGATACTCACTACCCAAACCACACATGATAATTTTAACTAATAGAGCTCAAGAACCTCTGCTGTCAAACCACAAGCCTCTCCCACTTGAACTAAAGGAGAACCAACAAGGAGTCTGGTGGCACCCTAAAGACTAACAGATTTATTTGGGCATAAGCTTTCGTGGGTAAAAAAACACTTCTTCAGTTGCATCTTTTCAGTTACTCTTTAAGGTGCCACCGGACTCCTTGTTGTTTTTGTAGATACAGACTAACATGGCTACCCCCTGATAAAGGAGAACCCTGATCATCTGTTACTAATAGTGCAGCTTCACTTTCCGTAATCCTTCTGCCTCTAGATTCCAGTGGCAAACAGACACATTCGCAAGTACAGCCCAAGAAGAGACCATTTTAAACCATGTATAGCATGGGAAGAGACAATTTTAAACTATTTACACAGAATTCAGGCTTATTGTTCGCCACTTGCAATGACAGTGCTGCTTTTTGGAAAGTTAGATTGGATCCATAAGTCAGTTCTCATTCTCATGTTTTTCACCTTCATTTATACTGATCAGGATGCAATTTATCTGATGCTCCAAAGGCAGGAAAGAATTGTGCACCTTTTTAAGTGCCATTTGGCTTCTGATTCAGAATTTACCAGATTTGACAGAGCTAACAGGCGCCAACAAGAAGTTGATTGACATGAGTTGGCATTAACATGCCTAACAGATGGCCTGGAAAGAAAAAAGTGTTTCTTTTAGCTAATGTGAAAAAGCTCATGATTCCAAGGATCTATGTGTCATAGTCATTTGGCTGTAACAATCAAATGGGGAGATCCCCAAACTGGTCCTGGTGTCAGAGTTCCACCGTAGACTAAGAACTATTCTAGAAGACTGGTTTCTACTGAGCAATAGTTGGCAGCCCAAGTCTGCCTGCTCTCCCCATCTTACTGGGTTCACCTTACCACGTTTCACAGCACGAGGACTGCCTGGCATGCTGCTCTTTCTGATCTCAGATCCACCATTGGAGGTCCTGAAGCTGGCATGGGAGCTGCAGTCATCATCAGAGCCTGAGGACTCATCTAAGAAAGGAACGTTGCTGATCTGGGTGGCTTTCTGGAAAACAAGCCTTCAAGATCAAAATGTGAGGAAGGAGGAGCTCCAATACAGACACATGCTACAATTCATAAAGAGACAGCACAGACAGAACAGGCCAGACTCATTTCTTCAAAGCTACCCAGACCCTCTCACCCCACTCACCATCATGCTAAGGTTTTCAACTCTCATTCCTCATTCTCCAGGGACTCTCCAGGCCATGTTCCCCTCCAGGTCCCATATTCCCGAGTCTCCCCAGATTTTATCTTCCTAGGGCTCCACAAACTCAATCTTTCCCCTTAGGCTCCCAAGATCCATCTTCTATTTCATTCTCATTCACCCTCCAGACTCCATCCTCCAAGACCTCACTAGTCTCCACCATACCCATCTTCCTGAATCTTCCCAAGAACTGCCTGGTCTCAAACATATACCAGGGTTCCATCCTCCCTGAATGGGGATCTGTAGCTTCAGTGGACTGAACCTTTGTACGTTTTACTTTATGCAAATTTGATGATGTATTCACGGATTTAGCAAGTTGCCAATATTGCCCTCAGTTTGGCAAAGATAAAATAGTTTTAAATATATCTATTACTACCATGTGTGTATGTGGCATCTGGTACTCCACTGCAGCCTGTCAGACTGCAGTGCTCCCTGGCATTCTCAAGCCCTCTTGTCTGCTCAGTGTTGTCCCTTGCTACTCTCAAGATGGTAGCAACTCTCCCCATTCTTTTCTTAACACAAAAGGTGAAGTAATCCCTTACCCCCTTCAGCGTGGTGTAGACTGGAACCGTGACATTTCTGTAGATGAGGCAGGTGAATGGCCCAGAAGCTGAATATGATGGAAAATTCGAAACTAGAAAATTTAGAGAGAGAACAAAGACTGGTGAAAAAACAGCAGGTTTTAATGGAGGGAAGTAGGTGTGATGGCACAATGTAGCAATAGGGAACCTCAACAAGGCAAACTAGTGAGAAGGAGGTAGTGTCTTCCTGGAAGACTTGATCTTGCGAAGGTTGTGGGAGTTACTAATTTTGGAAAGTTCTTGGAGGTACTGCACTTTCTCTTCTATGGTGCCTACAGGACACCTCACCCACCCTTGCATTCCTCCCAGGCACAGTGAACCACATAGTGAGAGGCAGAACCAGCAGATTTTAGCATTCTGGTGGAGAAGTGCATGACCAACCATGACTTAACTGAACTAGGGTGAGACTGTTTGGCCATCTTACTAACAGAGCACACAAGAAAAGTATTCCATTGCTCCTCACTTTGTGGGCCCAGGGCTAGCCTTAGATCTATTCAATCCCTGTAGCTACATAGGGTCAACTTACCGAGGTTCACACACATACCACAGAGATGCCAGCCAGAGCACTATGCCCAAGAAAGTTAGTGCCAGAGGGCCATGCCAAATAATTAATTCCCTAACTACCCTCCCCATCTTCATTTTGGAAGGTTCCATGCCTAGCTTCCTGTGCCATTTTGGGAGGTCACCAAAGGTTGTGGGAGCTCAGAAATAGGTGGAAGGTGATGGCGGGGTCACCACAGCCTGAGAGCAGATCACAGGCAGGCAACAGTAGGGTATGCAGAAAAGTGTCTTGTCGTAAGTGCGGAAGGAGCTAAATTGGTCCCCCCATAGAAGTTACTTAACATAGAGGCCAAAAAAATCGAGGATTGGTCCTTCAGGGTATTTCTGTGCTGCAACTGAGGACAAGCCTCCCAGTCCAGATCCACAGACTCATGCTAGCATGGTTCATGCTAGCGTGCTAAACATAGCAGTGTAAACATTGCTTTGACATTGCATCTCTCACGCCCTCCCGCAGGCTCGGGAGCCCGAACAACATCTACACAGTTATTTTTAGCGTGCTAAATCAAACCCTGCTTAGCACAAATCTATGGACCTGGACTGGGAGACTCGTTCTGAGATGCAGTGTAGGCATACTGTTAAAGAAAAGTTAGCACATGTGACTCCATTTTGGTTTGGGGCCCACCATTGTTTAAATGCCAGCACATCATACACCAGGAGGAGTAATCCTTAGATACTGAATCCCTGTGAAAATCCTCCTCCTTGTCTCCAGCCTGCCTTGATTCCCAGTATCTGGTTTTTGTCAGTCTCTAACTCCCTGTCTCTTGGCCTTGATGTGAGGCCTCCCATCCTGATAATAAAAGTTACTGATGCATGGCTTTAGGACCATGCTGTGTAATTAACATACTGGTATAGCATGAGGAATGCACCAAGCAGGGATAGGCGGTAGATAAGACAAGGGTTTGTTTATTGGCTAAGGTTTCCGATGCACGAGGGCAACATGCTTTGCTAAAAGGTATATAACCTTTGTATAATTTGCATTCAGGGTCCCCTCCTGGCTAGCAGGGGGGCACCACGCTCGAGCGTAATAAACTTAGTGTCTTTTGGGAACTCTGCAGTTGTGGACTTTATTTCTGTGCCTCAGCCTAGATTTGAACTGTGCGTGACCTATCAGGTATAATTCGCAGCACTGGTGTGCGTGTCCTACAAGGTGTAATTCGCAGCACTTGCGTGCGTGTCCTACCAGGTGTAATTCGCAGCACTTGCGTGCGTGTCCTACCAGGTGTAATTCGCAGCACTTGTGTGCGTGTCCTACCAGGTGTAATTCTCAGCACTTGCGTGCGTGTTCTACAAGGTGTAATTCGTAACAATACCCATCTAGGCCCAGATATCTTCTTCAACCTGGGTGACAGCCAGGGTGAGATCTGATTTGAAAACAGGCAAGAAAAGGAGAAAACATGAACAGCCAGAGGCTAATGTCCTACAGCCTCAGCCTAAGCTCTCTCTGGATGGATCTTATCTCGAACTTACTCTGGCTGGAAGAGTCAGTCCCGAGGGCCACCTCCGACAGCCTCATGCCAGACTTGGCTACTGCATAGATCCGACTCTCCTGGAACAATAGCATTGCACAGGGTGATGGTCAGAAAAAGCACCAGAATATAAAAATCAAATTGTAAGTCAACTGAACTATTTCATTTGTTCAGATCTAATGGCCTCACGTCCCATTTTTGTCCTGACTGGCAACCGCATCCATTAAGGAAAGAATCTCTAAGGAGAAACTGATCCATCCCACTGCATGGTGGTTGGAAGGGAGCTGTAGTTGTGATATCCAGTCCCACCCCCCTGAATCACAGCTGAATTGCTGGTAGTGCTACAGAGATTACATCCTCAAGCTGGGCCATCTATACTCAATCATCAGTTTAAATAATAATTTAGAAATGCTGGTTTCATTGCTATGCAAAATGCATTAAAATGTACTAAAAAAAGATCTAAAGTGAACATCTGTGAAAAATTCCCATTCTTTGCCATGGGAATGGAGGCAATGGCTGGAATTATTTGAACAAGCCTTGGTCTGAGTTACCATAACATATGGCATTTCCTCTCTAAAGATTTCAAAGAGCTTCACAAATGACACAAATTCCATTGGAAAAAAATCTGACACTAATGCAACATTAAGCTTGAGAAATCAAGCAGTCAAAAGTGGGCAAACACAGAGTTAAGATTGGAAGATAATCCTTAATTCTGCATCCTCACGCTTATTCCTGAAAAGCGCTATCGCTGTATAATTAAACATTGTCAAATAATATATAATATTACACATAAAAAACTACATGAAAATCAAGCACTCAAAATTTAGGATATGCCAATATTCAGGTTAACCATATGCATATGCATTATAATACGCTCTTTAATTACATGAGCACATACTATTTTTTCCATAGGAGCCCTGCCTCATTCAGTGCACAGCACGAACTGTACTCATTGAATGAGTAACTATTCAATAATTTGGTTTCTCCTCATTGTTCATTGGGTGGCCCGATGCCTTATTTAATACACACCGTTCAAATCTGGCCCTGAAGACAGTTATTAAATTCTTTATGGAAATTCTATGGCACTCATGACTACAGTATCTGAGAGTTTCACAAACATTAATTAATTTATCTTCACAACACCCTTGTGAGATGAGTGGGTGGTTTTATCCCCATTTTACAGGTGGGAAACTGAGGCACAGAGAGATTAAGGTTAAAAGTGTCCATTAATTTTGGGTGTCCAACTTGAGACTTCGGACCTGATTTTTCAGCGAGCTTAGCATTATATAGCACTTTATATGTTCCAAGCACAGCTCTCATTGACTTCAGTTGCAGCTGTTAGTGCTGAGTATTTTTGCAAATCAGACCCCAAGGCACCCAACTCAAGTTGGGCACCCCAAAAATGAGGAATGCACAATCAGTGACCACCAGTGAAAAATTAGGTTTAAGTCAGTGGTGCCCAAACTTTTCCTGTGGCGCCCACCCTTACCAATAATGCAATCTTTCCACATGCCCCCTGCATTCCCGCACAGTTGGCTAAGCAGAAGAGCTTGGGCTAGAGGCAGTGCTGGTCAGGGGGTGGACAGAGAATGAGGGCAAAGCTGGGGTGGGGCTGGAGGCAGAGGGGTGGAGCGGAGCTGCAGCTGGGACTGGGGCAGAGCAGGGCTGGGGGCACTTCCTCCCTGCCCCCCAAAGGGACTGGCCTGCCCCCCCCCACACCAAGTTCCACCCCCTGAATGTTCCTCCATGCCCCGCCCCTAGGGGGACCACACTCCATAGCGCCCTTAGGGGGACCACTTTTTAAAGTGACTCGACTAGCATCACACAGGAACTCTGTGGCAGAGACAGAGACAGAACCCAGTTCTCCAAGGCAGCATTCAACAGCCTTAACCATGAGACTGTCCTTTCTCTTCCTGCCTCATTCGCCACACACCTCCCAAATTCTGCAATAAGTCAGGCAGGAGTCCTACAGGCAACAGCCTCTTTCACAATACAACCCTGATTCATCCCCAGAGAAGGTTCATTCTGTGCACTGATAAAGAAGGGGTCCTGTGAAAAAAACTGTGTGATTATGTAATTAAAGGCTATGTCTGTACTACAAGCTGGGGGCATGATAACCAGCTCACGTACACATCCTCATGGTAGCTCAATGAGAGCTAGTGCCAGTTGTGCACACAAGCTGGGAATTACATCCCTCGCTCATGATATAGACGTAGCTGACTATATCATAAAGCACATGCATAAGGGGGCCAAATTAAGGTTGCTCAGGCAACCTTAATTCTGACATTTCCTAACTTTTGAGGGCTTGACTTTCCAACCTTAAAAATGTTCTTTTAATGTAGTTTGTGTGTGTCGTTTCCTGAGTTTTTAAAAAAACAAAGTGAATAAACACCCACATGAGTCCTCAGCAGGGTTGGAACATTTAGATCCCCCACACAGACCTCTGCCACTTAAACTAACTGGTACTAAGCTAAACTAATGGAGTAACTGGTACTAATATTTGTAGGCTGTTATCTTCTATGTGGGCTGGACACTAGAGGGGGATGACACACATGCTTTGCCAGTGCCACACTTTACTTTTGCTGATAGCAAAATAATGTTGAGACTTTGGAATATGGAGTTCCTTTTCAGATTCTGGAGGGAAGCACTCTCTAGTGGTGACAGTTCCTTCTGACCCTGTCTCCTACAATAGTCTGTCCCAGTGCTATTTCTCCCCGTCCCGCCTATCCGGCTTGTAATTTCACCTGGGGACAGAATTAATGATGAACCTTCAACTGTAGATTTGCATTTCTTGACTTTTGAGTTTGATCACTCAACATTAATATTTCTTTGGTGGGAATTTTTTCCAGAAATCTTTTGCTTTTGTTTTTTTAAAGAAAAGAAAAGAATAAAAGTTGCCAATGTGAACAGTATTTTCCATTATCTGGAACTATTTGGCTTGATAAAGATGGCTGCCTTCATAAGTAACTAAGGTTGCCAGGAGCCAAACAGCCCAGATAAAGGTCACTATAAGCCTTCATCTAGGCAACCCAAGCCCAACCATTATTGACAGAGGCACCCAAGTACTGATGAAAGCTGAGCAGAACAGTATCCATAGTGTCACCTGTGTTTCTTACCCAGGATGGGAACCTGTGCAGTGGTGGAGTGGGAGGTTTGCCTCCTGGGTCTAGTGGTCCAGCTTCAGAATTCCCAGCTTCATTTTTGCCTGAATCAGGATGCTGATCAATCGCCACACCCATCCCAACCTTTCCCCCCACTGGGCATCCTTCTGTCTCCATCTTCTCTGGCAGCTCATCATCATCAATGTCTGTCTCCTCCACTTGTGCAGGGCAGAGTGTTGAGGTTGTTATGGGCTGGAAGGTGCCAACCTCTGTGCTCATTACATGATGGAAGCGATCAGCACCGGGCTGGGGTTGGCTGTAATGTCTCTTTGCTAGCTGGATACTGTCTCTTGGGGTGCTGGGTGTCCGGATTTTTGGGAGAGTCAGACTATTGCCTAGCCCACATTCCCTCCCTGAAAAGCTTGGCTGTGTTGAAGTAATGAATGATGTCAAATCCAGTGTTGGCTCTGCAGTTGGGAGACAGCCATCAGGGGTACTCATCATCTCCCCTGAGGATGAGGAGTCCAGCCTGTGGGAGCGGAACTTGGCACTCAGCTCATCTGAGGAGTTGCCCAGCTCTGATGCCATCTGATCTGAGGTGCTAAGAGAGCTCTGGTTTCTCCCCAAGGAAGACTGGAAAGCCAGGGCTTCAAGGACACTTGCGGACTCAACTGCAGGGTCCTGTAGTGTGGGATCAGGGCACCCTGAGCTACTGTCAGAGATTACAGTAGAGAACATATCTTTCTCTACAGAGGGCTTCCAGTTCAATGGGTCAGGGATGACCCTGAGCATGTTCTGGGAGGGCAATGATTTATTGGCTTCTTCTGCAATGGAGGCTTCATCAACGAGGATCATACTTGGTGTAGGGGGAACACCTTTAGCAGCTCTTCCCGGACACTCCTGTTTGACACCCATCCCAAGGAGCACGGGATTCTGGTCTGGTTTCTCAAGCAAGGGTGACAATAGCATTCTGGGCACCAAAGGGTTATAGCTCCAAAGAGATTCAATAGGAGGGATGGTTGTCAGATCTAAAAAGAGAGAAAAAGGATAGTTAGGGCATTTAAATGTTTTTTGTCCAAAGTGTTGCTTGTTAGGATGAGTTCCTGTCAGATGTATTTCAGCCACGGGGTATGTCTACACTGCATGTGGGAGCAATCCTCCCAGCACAGGTCCACAGACTTACATGAGCAGAGCTAGCATTAGCATACTAAAGCAGTGTTTAATTTGTGCCAGGGTTTAGCCCCAGCACCTGTGGGCTTGCCACATCAGTTATTAAATTTACAAAATTGCTTGAGACCCAGGACCTAATTGCTTGAGCCCTGGCACCTCTTTCATTACAAATTAAGCACTGACTAAAAATACCTGTGTAGATGTTGTGGCTCGGGCTCTCAAGTCTCAGGGGTGGAGAAGGTAGGCTTGAGAGCCTGAGCTGCAGCTCAAATCACAACGTCAAAGCAATGTCTACATAGGTATTTTTAGTGCAGTAGCATGAACCCTGCAAACATAAGCCTATGGACCCAGGCTGCGAGGCTCACTCCCAGATACAGTAAAAAGATTATAGTATTTGAGTATTACAGTATTTGAGCATAAGCTTTCGTGAGCTACAGCTCACTTCATCGGATGTTCCGATGAAGTGAGCTGTAGCTCACGAAAGCTTATGCTCAAATAAATTTGTTAGTCTCTAAGGTGCCACAAGTCCTCCTTTTCTTTTTGCGGATACAGACTAACACGGCTGCTACTCTGAAACCTCCCTGATACAGTGTAGACGTATTCCTTGGAACAGACCAATGGTCCAGCTACAATAGTGTCCTTTCTCTGACAGCAGCCAATACCCAGTGGATCAGAGGGAAGAGAAATGCCCACAGTAACTTATATACCCATGCAACATTATGTCACAGGTGAGCTAATGGGCCAGAACCTCAGCAGTGTAAATCAGTATAGCCCCTGTGATTTCAGTGGAGCTACAGTACATTAAACTAGCAGAGTATCTGGCTTGATTTACTTCTATCCCCAGCTGGTGATCAGTGGATGCCCTGAACCATGAAGATTTGAGAGCCTTTGTAACTATTACCACCAGCTAAAGATGCTACCTTCATTCATATGAATGTCTAAATTCCTTTAAAATCTTTCTACGCTGTTTTCCCCAATAATATCCGTGGTATCAAGTCTCTTAAATGTATAATATGGTTTGTTCATAAGAATTTTCTTTTTTAGGTTTATGTTTTCATTCCATGTGTTGTTGTGTTACAGGATGGGATAAACAGGAATGCCTGGTTGGCCTTCCAAATGTCCTTTATTTAATGTCTATATAATACCTCTGCTCTGTCACTTCTTTCTCTTCTCTTCCATACTGCGTAGTCTTAGAGACTATCTGAACTCTATAGATACCTTCTAATGGCGTCAGTGAGGGTGTGGAGAAGGATGGCGTACCCCTGCTCAACTAGCAGGAGGTTTGGCCTACAAACCCCCTAGGTCAGGGATATCCATGGGGAGGCCATAGGCTTCCTCAATGCCTCTTGCCTTTATGGGAACATCATGGGAGCACACAATCCTGTAACTATCCAGTAGTCACTGACCCTGATCCTACCCTCTGGAGATGCAGAGTGAGTTTTAGACTATGAAGGGGAACTATGAGTAGGTTAATGGTGACAAAAATAATAATACTTTGTATTTATATAGAGCTTGTCAGCCAAATTAATACCCCAAAATGCTTTACAAAGCTGGTGAAATAAGCAGAGATATGCTCCAAGGTCACACAGCAAGTCCTGTGAACTGAACTGAACCCAGGGCACTTGTCTCTCAGCACTGTGCTTAAGTCATTAGCTCATAGCTACTCTAATGACAGGACTGGTATTAAATTTTCAATGAATACCTGTGGAGCTGGTGAGGGAATAGCACCTCAGAGGGCAGTCATATCTCCATCCTGATCCCTCCCCTAGGTATAGGGCCTGATCTGAACAATGCCTTTATGTGAGTTTGGAAAAGGAAGTGCGGAAACTGCTCATTGAACCTCTCTAGGCCAGATCTGCTAGGGTTTCAGCCTTTCCGCCCAGGAGGGCCAAAGAAATGGTCTGGCCCCTCATCTTTTTAATCTTTTCTCAGACAGAAACCCACACCCTACCCCTATATGTCTAATAATGTCAGATGCTCTTCTCTGGAAAATCCTGACAGCCTAGAAAAATTTGTGTAGGGTCTGCAATAGAATGGAAATTACGTGGATCATTTCAGGTCTTCTGATAACCTTGACATTTATATTGTGTCTTCTGTCCCAAAGAACCAGATTCCAAGATGCTTTAGATAGAAATTATATATATATGAATATCCAGGAATAACATGATATAATTGATAATGGTGCCTGAGTATCACAGACTTCACAAGCCTTGCTCAGCGGCCAGCAGGGTTTACAAGGTCAATACAAATTGAAAGAGCACACGGACGGAGGAGAGGACAAAGGGTAAGGGAAATTATTGCTTATTGTGGAGAGAATAAGGGTGGGATCCACAAAGGGACTTAAGCATTGCAACGCTGAGTGTCATGGCACTTAACTTTTAGGCTCCTAGAAAATCACAGGAATATGCTGCAATCCACAAAGCCTGAGTTAAGTGCCTAGGGTCCTTATACAATGAATTGGAGAGATAGACACCTTAGAATGTGATCCACAAAGCCAGCATGCTAAACATGGTGCCACCTAAGCTAGCTAATGGGGGATGCCGATGACAGGGGTGTGTGCAAAGCCCCACCTCCCTCAAGGCATTCCGCACCTAAGTTTGGGCTGCAGGGAGGCAACCATCTCTGCTTAGCGATCCATGAACAGGGACCAGCCACCAGAAGTCAGGCAGCTTAGCTGCCTAAGATGTTTCTTGCAGGAATGAATTAGGTTCCTGCCTCACTCCACATAGAACAGCTGGACAAAGAGGAGAGGGTTCTGCCCCCTGCCTTATGACTTTTAGCCCAAAGATTAGAACATTGACCTGAGATATGGGAAACCCAGGTTCGAGTCCCCCCTCTCTGCCAGAAGGGTAGAAAGGATTTGAAAAGGAGTCTCTAACCACTGAACTATCGGATATTCTCTTGTGGGGTTCCCTCAGTCTCTCCTCTTGAAGCTGTTCCACTGTGGACAACTTATGAAGAAATGATTGGCACACTAACCACTGGGCTGTACCACCATTCTCACTTTCTCTCTCTCTCTCTGTCTCAATGACTGTTTAAGTGTTTATCCACAATGGAACAGTCCTGGGACTTACGTGACTAAACCTAAGGCTTAGGCCCCTAGGTACCTTTGTGAATCTGGGCCTAAAACCCACATTCTTGAGAAATACCACAGGGTGACTGGCCCTTTGAGAGGGAGCAGAGTCCTGTGCAGCTGTGACTGATTACCTGCTGCCCAACTGGGCTTAAGGGAAGGCACCTGGGTCTGCAGCACAAGGCAATAGGAGAGGAAGCTGCAGAATAGTTTGAGACAGTAGGGGAATAAGACTGTAGCCTGCCTAGCCCAAAAGCAGGGAAGAACTAGAATGAAGCTGGAAGGCTTGGATCCTCTTCTGTGGGAACACCCAGGACTAAGTTTGACACACTGTGGGTGGGTGTTGGAGTGGCCTGGGGTGAGAAGGATTACTAGTACTGAGTGTTTTTGAATTGTATATACATAAATTAGACCCATTAGAGGAATATTTTAAGGACTCTGGACTGGTAGACTTATTTAAGGAGCCCTGAAGATGGAAGGCAGGGTGCTGTACTGGGCATATATGTCCTCTTACTAGATATAAAGGAACAAGGACCATCAGTGCATGACCCTAGAGGCACAAGGAACTGATTTTGACACCCACCCAGTCCTAATATGATCCCTGTATAAATTCTCCCAACCCTGACATCAGTGTAACTCTGCAAAAAAGCCATTCATATGAAATATTATAGTATGTTTCCAGGATCCCAGGCATGTTGGGAGATGCCTGTAGATGAAGCTGTTAATATCAGCATGGCTGGTTGCAGGAGATTTATCGGTCTACTGAGGCCTCTCAATTTAGCCTGGCAAAGTGAGTCTATGCAATTAGGTGGGGGTAGGGGTTGGGTGGGCAGTGCTGAGCTGTCTGCTGTTCAGTGGGTCGGGATCCAGGGAACACTTAATACTAGATTATTAACACAGCTTACCAGTCATTCTGTCTGTGTAAACAGCCAGAGCCAGAGGGGATGAGAGAAACCCACTTGCAAAGCACCTGACCAGAAGTGTGCTGGGATTTGGCGAGAACTTTGCATGGTTTCCCTGGTGCTGGAAGGGTGGGAGCGAGGCATAAAACATGCCAGAATAAGAGTTTAGCAGGAGAGAAATGCTCCCTATCTGCCTAGTGCAAATCTAGGTCATCTGCTCCCATTTCTAGACTTTATTTTTTTTAAATGGACTCAATTTAGGCTAGGAAAGTTGGGGAAAAGGAAACTCCCTCCTTTTAACAGTGAATTATATTCTGATGAAAGGTGCTGGATTCACAGTCCTAGAGAAGAAAGTCTTCTCTTTAGCCACAGAAAAGGTCAGCGGTGCTGGAAAAATGTGTATAGTGGGGGTGCTGAGAGCCACTGAACCAAACTGTAAACCCTGTATATAATGGAAACCACTTCAAGCCAGGGGGTGCAGTAGCACCCCTAGTTCCAGCACCTATGGAACAGGTACAGCAAAGGCATAGGCAACGTAAGCTTCTTCCTTATCTGCCAAAATGCCTCAACCTTGTGCCAGAGGGAACACTCTCCTCCCTCCCCCAGAGCAATGGAGAGAGTTCAGTCTTCTTGGCTCAGTCAGTCCTTACTTCCACTCTGGTAACATGTCAACAAGAAGTCCAATAGTGCCTCTTGTGATGGTGACTCTCTGGCAATGTGGATGCCTCTACCCAGGGAGGAAGTATAGTGAAATTCATCAAGGACTTGATCTTGCACTACTGAAGTCAATGAAGGTTTTGCCAATGACAGCCTTGACTCCCTGAGCAAAAGGACCAGCCAGGCCCATTAGCTTGGAAGCAGTCGCAGCCTCCTAAACCAGAGGTCCAAGATTCAATCCCCACTGGAACCAAATAAGGAGCATTGTTAGGATAAAAGCAACTTGCCGTCTATAGCTTCTTCCATCCAGATGGTTTTACAAACTTTGATATAATTAAGCCTCACAGGTCAGCATTATTGTTCACATTTCAAAAATGGGCAAATTAAGTAACAGAGGTTATGCCACTTGCCCAAGTCATACTTACTAATCTATGGCAGCACCCATGATTCCTGACTACCAGTCCTCAGCTGGTTACTAGGTTACAATTCCAAAATGAACATATTTACCTTGTAATGCATCTTGAAGGGCTTCAATTTGCTCTGTCAGCCTCTGATTACAGTTTTTCAGGTGGTAATTTCCTAGCTCAAGCTATGAAACAATAATAAAAACTGAAAAAAATTATTTAAACACTCTCCCCAACATCAAGAAGTGTTTAGGTCTCTGACTGCAATTAAGTGTCAAAATAAGAACAAGAAAAAGAACAGATAAATTTAACTTTAAGCTCTGAAGCCCTTCTCGGCAGCAGCTTCTGCCAGTTGGAATAGCCCTTCTGCACCTACCCATTCTTCCCAAATATCCTTGGAAAGCACCTTTCTTCTCCCCTGCATAGGCCCCATCATTTCTCTCACTGCTATTATTTATAATTTACCTGTAAAATATTTTGGAAAACAATTGGTATGAAAGAGACAGCTAAACTACTATTACTTGGGAGTGTCAGCTTTCCTTCCTCTTGCACACAATGTAATGGGATCCCCCCTGTGCCAGGAGGGACTGGGTGGGGAAGACATGAAGTTAACCCTCACAAATACATATTCAAGGGAGGGGAAAGAAACACATCACAGCGAATAATCCAGGCAGTACTAAAGAGACTGGGGACTCTCACCCAAACACAGGGTTTACATAAAGAATCCCTGAACCACTTATAGGTGTAAAGCGCCATGCTAACAACTTCCTTCCTGAAACAAATTGAGAAATCCAAAGTTTGGAGATGTGTGTGTGGCCTCAATCCAAGGAGTAAAGAGTTACTGAGTCTTTTAAAAAGTGCTTTGAGATGAGACAGCAGGAACCTGATCCAGTGCGCACTGAAGTCAGTGGAAAGAATCCCATTGACTTCAGTGGGCATTGGAATGAGGTAAAGCCCCAGGAGCTGAGACGGGTTTGGAAGAGAGGGGAAGGGCAGACATGAGGGAATGCCATGTTGGAGGAAAACAGTGTCACACAGAGTTAGTAACTTTAAGGAATAGCAGGAAATAAAATGGCTATGTGCCAGGTGCTGCCTCGGGAGGAATGACGGGAACTGCATCTCAGGATTCACAGGAGAGGGTGATCGTGGGGAAGTCTTTTGCTTCCTCTAAATGAGAGAACAATTTACTTCAAATTCTGGTTCTTGGAGGTGGAAATCTGATCATGGCAACTCAGCACCAGTTTACTGCATTAGGCAAACTTTGCCCAAATCAGTAAATTGTCCTAAGTCAAGGACAGAGGATCTGCCCCTGCATCATGAGTTGTGTGCTGTGGCAAACATTAACTCCTTTGTGGCAGTGAATATCTTTACTCCTGGGGAAATTCTGTACCAAAAAATTAAAAATTCTGCACACAATATTTTCAAATTCTGAAAAATTCTGCATATTTTGTCAAAATAACACAATATAATCATACCACGTTTCAATTATTTTTGGTCATTTATTTCAAAATACCTGTCACCAAGTATGTCTGTAACAATACAGATGACAAAAAAGACCCTCATGTGTCCCTCCACTCCCACTCAGACAGCCATTCTCCCCATCCCCATGTGGCCCTGCACCTCCCTCCCCGCAGTGGCCCTGAGCCTCTACTCTCATTCAGCCCCTGCCCCAGTCTGTCCTCCCACACTAGCCCTTATGAGCCCCCCTCTGACTCTCCAGCAGCCCCACACTGTCTGTCTCCCCATAGCCCCTTTCTCCATTCCTAGCCCCACAGGCACTGTGAATAAGGCAGGCTTTTTCTCTTCCCTAGCTGGCCAGGAGCTGTAGCTCTGTTCTATCACCACAGCACCATCTGGTGGGAAAAAGGCGGAACTACAGCAACTTTCCAGCTGAATGACAGGTTTCAGAGTAACAGCCGCGTTAGTCTGTATTCGCAAAAAGAAAAGGAGTACTTGTGGCACCTTAGAGACTAACCAATTCATCGGAAGTGAGCTGTAGCTCACGAAAGCTTATGCTCAAATAAATTGGTTAGTCTCTAAGGTGCCACAAGTACTCCTTTTCTTTTTCCAGCTGAAGTTATTTTCTGCTGAGGCTGCTCTGTTCTAACACCATAGTGCCCTCTTGTGGGCAAAAGGTGGAACTGCAGCAACTTTCTGGCAGAAGCTTTTTTCTGTGCAAAAAATTAAAGATATGCATGGCCCATTAAGTATGCGCCTGTGCAGTGGCGTTGAATTCCCACAGGAGTAAGCCAGTGTAGAAGAATACGAGCATTTAAGACAACATTAAAAGTTTCACTCAGTGCAAGAAGAGACCTGACATAAAGAGTTTCTGTACGTAGATATCACCCACACTCCAGTCCGATGGCTGGTTAGTTAACTGGGTGGCACAACAGCTATGCCTTGGAGTGACCAAATTTTGTCAGTGACTTTGGAGAACCCATCCTGCCTGTTGGCATGAGGCAGTGGTACAGAATTCCCCCAGGAGTAATAATATCTTGCTTTTATTGTCCATACAAAGTGCTCGATTTACAACTCCAGCAACATATAGAATCACCACTCCCAACTGCACACCACAGAAGCTAACAACAGGCTGGAGACTCACCTCTCTTAGCTTAAATGTTACCCATTCCTTGATCTTGGCAGCTTTGTCTTGAACAATTTTAGCTTCCTCAGCCCTCAACTGCTTCTGTGGCAAAGAGAGGATTAAATGTATTATGGGAACATGGTCATGATGTTCTTAGTGGGTTAATGTAGCAGTAGTGGCTTATAAACTGGAACTTCCATTCAGTGACGTGGTCCCAGGACTAAAGTGTAGTTAGATATTAATGCTCACCTGGCCTCTGATATCAGGCCCCTTTAAGGTGTCTGGTGATTTCAAGATCCACTTGAGCCATTTTTGAAAATTTAGGCTAACAATTCCAGGGTATCTGTTTTGGGGCCCTGTTGAATCTTGGCCTAATTCCATCTTGAGCAATTACATTCTGCCTCCCAGAGTTTCATTTGTACATAGTCTTCTACTCCTCTTATCCTACATTATTATGTAATGTTGCTCTGCGGTGTTAAATAGCTGTAGTTTTCCACCCAATTGGTGGCTACATGTCAGTGGAGAATTAAACAATTCCTGTGTGTACCTTGTAAAATGTTTTGCAGTCCTTCTGAATGAAGAGAATTCTATAAATGTCAATAGTTCTATCTGGAGCTTAGAGGGCAGGTGTTAGAGTTGGAGGTTTAGGAAGGATGGTTACTTTGAAAGCCTGAAATCCCATCAAGGTCCCTGTGACACACAGCTGTTGCTCTCACTGAGAAACCAAAGTCAAAGTAATATAATCGGGGACAACAGGCCCAAAACCTGAGACTGGACACCCAGGGAGCACTGGTCTGTCTATAGGTGGTATATTGTCACAGGGTGACTGAGCCCCTTTTTAGGGAGACTCCTGTGACTGAACTGGTGTATCCTAGCTACCACTGATTAGGGGATGAGGTAGCATTTGGGGTCAGGAGATATAAGGAGGCCTGGGAGTTGGAAGGAAGAGAGACAGGCCAAAAGCAGACAGATGGAGACTCTGGAGCTTTGGTTGAGCCTCTAAACTTTATCAGGAGATGATGGGGATAAGCCCAGCAACCTTCTATTTGAAGGAAGATTGGGGACTGAAGAAGAGTCAAAAGTGACAAAAGGCAGCAGAGCCAGAGGCTCTAGTTTATGCCTTTGAGATGTGCTTAATCAAAAACTATCCTGTGACAAAAGTGTTCTCAGCCCAAGACAGCACTGAAATGTTTGGAGGGACCCTGGGAGGGAAGGGGGAATTGAGTCAGGGTGCCTACGGGGCATCTTCCTGCCATGAGGGGAAACTCAAGGAGGATTTTACAGGTATGTTCTGTGTGTGTACCGTGCCTAGCATAGGTTCCTGACCAGGTCTCCTAGGTGCTACAATAATATTACGAAGAGTAATGTTTGAGAAATCAAACAGGGAGTATTGTTCCCAAGTGATTGCCAGGGTAATGACACCATGCCATCAGCTTTGCGGTTATGTCATTTTTCTCTTTTTCCCTTCTTAAGGGAATTTGCTGCTGAAAGATGCTAGACTGATACTGCTGGAAAGTGAAGGCCTCTATTTAGCCTCAGATCAGGTATAGCATGGGTGGTGGCAGAGCAAGCTTCCCCACTCCAAAAATAGCTTAGATACCTTACAAGGAGAAACCAAGCCTACGAGCAAGAGGGAGAAGTTCAGTCTCCCTGGCTCCTTCAGCCATTGGCCTCTCTACTGAGGCTGACAACAAAGGTGACAATTGTGATAGTGGTTTTGTGCCAAATCTGCTGGAGGCTTTTGTAACATGGAGTCTAGTTCATTAGAAACTAAGGATAGTAAAAATGATCACTCGCCTCCTTTTTGCACTCTCACAAAGTAAGAGAATAAAGGGTTCACTCAATCATTGGCACGTACAGATACAACAAATAAAAATAAATCTGCTACTTCATTGTTTTAATTGCTCTATTCAACTCAATGCCACAGCAGCACATCTAGTTCAGATACTGTTTCTGGATTTAAATAGTCCTGGATAATTCTATGACCAAATAATGACTCTTACTTTAATATGCTTAACTACAAATGTTATCAAATCTCATGCTTCATGTCAGGGAGGTAGGATTCTCTCCCTTTCCCCCCTTGAGTACAGCATTGTAACATTTGCAATGTGTATTACTCTACTTATTTGCCTTCCTCTGAAGCATCAGGTGCCAGCCTCTGCTGGAGATGAGATTTCAGACTTGATTGACCAGTGGTTTGATAAGACCTGGCAAATCTTATATAATGCATTTTACATAGGCCTTTGAACATCAATCAAATTGTAATGACCCAGACTAGATTCAGATCAAAGACATAATGGTAAGAGACTCAGTATCCTATTACCACACCCCGAAACCACTAAAATCTCTACACTTAAGAATTGAATCATATAGACAACCAGGATGTCAAAGGCTGTTTTCAGTCTGAGATGTCCACTCTCCCAATCTAGTCTGAATTTAAACCAGTGATCCCAATAAAGCATTTTCACATCCCATTATGAATCACCATCAGCCCAAACTTAAATGGGGGCAGATTTGACTTTGGTTTTGTCTATTTGGATTCCTGTATTTCTCCTTGGCAGGAGACAGGTTTCAGAGTAACAGCCGTGTTAGTCTGTATTCGCAAAAAGAAAAGGAGTACTTGTGGCACCTCAGAGACTAACCAATTTATTTGAGCATAAGCTTTCGTGAGCTACAGCTCACTTCATCGGATGCATACTGTGGAAAGTATAGAAGATCTTTTTATGCACACAAAGCATAAAAAGATCTTCTATACTTTCCACAGTATGCATCCGATGAAGTGAGCTGTAGCTCACGAAAGCTTATGCTCAAATAAATTGGTTAGTCTCTAAGGTGCCACAAGTACTCCTTTTCTCTTGGCAGGAGAGGAATCTTGCTTTGATCAGAGAACCATTGTACTAAAGACTCGGCTCACCCTACCAGCCAGAAGGAGATTGTTTCCCTTCATAGGCTGGCATAGATGAAAGCACATGGATGCTAGAGAGATAAGCAAAGCCTTGCACCATACGTTACCTACAGTCCCACTGGCCCATGCATGCTACAGATCTCCCAGTGGAAGGTGGCTTTACCTGTTTCTCCAGCTGCATTTCCAGTCTGCCGATCAGATCATCCTTTCCTTGCACTGTGCCCAGCAGCTCCTGGTATTTTCTGTATAGGGTACTCTCTGATTCGCTGGTTTTCATATTGGCCAGTTTCACCTTCTCTTCCATTTCTCTGACCTGAAAGATACCCTCACACTTTCATTGTAATGACCATGGGTGGTGGTGGTAGTGGTGGAGTTAATGAAAACTGAATGTGATGGCATGAGTTTCTTTAGTGGTAACCACTCTGAATGGGGGCTCATCTTTATGATGGAGGGAAAGAAAGAAAAATCTGACCTTTGAAAAAACACTCTTACAGGCCTAAGGTACTCTGCAATTAATTTTATTTTCAAATGCAGTGTGTTCAGTTCTGACATTGCCACTGGCATCATTGGGGGACAGGGTGAAAGGCAATGAGAAACAAGAGAAGATACAAGTTTGTATCTGAGCACCTCACAATCTGTGGTAATAGGGAGGCCATATAAATACCCTACATTATATAGAAAGGCAGGGCTCTCTACATTGACTACAGCGAATACCATATTGAATTATTTACCCCCATTAATACCAGATTCAATACTTCAAGATCCTAGTTGTCCTCTTCAAAGCCTTTGTGTTGTAACTACACTGGGGAAACTTACCAAAAAACTCCCACTGCTATGACCCCTAGTTTAGACAAAGCTTTGACAGCTTCTGGTGGTTTTCCAACTGTGCAGGTTAAACCTGCTAACTAACACAGTGGTAAAAATGCTGAAACCCATCAGAGCCTTGCCTCCCTTTGGGCTCCCTTCTATTCTACTTTATGTAGGTTTTTATACCATGCTTATCACTGTAGTATTTGATGGCCTTCTAGTAGTGCATTAAGCCACCTAACACTTGTGTGTGTGCTCTCTCATCCTCTCCCGAGAGGGAGAAGCATGTGCAGTGAAGTGTCTTGTTTTGAGGGAGGGGGAGTGTTTTAAATATAACTATCTGCAGCTACATGTTTATATTAGAGAAGGCAAGGTCAAAATAATGCACCCTGCACTTGGAGTGGAAAGTGGTGAGGTTTGTGATGGTCCCTAGTTCCTGGGTAGTTCATGAGACAGTCTTAGGCTGACCACCAAAGAAAATTCTGTCTCCTGCACAGATGAGCTTTACTCTTGTTAAGAGTTCCATTGTCCCAGTGGAGCAGAGTTGTTGACCACAGTCTCCATCCTGCAGCTTTAGATGATCCTTGTGGGTATCTTGGGCCCAGGTCATGGAGTGCTTTGAAGATAAGGACAGACCTTGAACTTAATTTGATAAGTCTATTGGAAGCCACTTTAGCTAGTGGAACACAGGTCTGATATGTTTGCCATAGCCTGTGTTGCTGAGAAGACAAACACTGCATTTTGCAGTAGCTGGAGTTATGCAGAAGACAACAGTGCATTCTGCCGTGCGGAAGACTTCATGCCCAGGCATTGCTATAAACCATCTAAGAGGTGATGAATGAGTGAATAACTGAGGCCTGATCTTTGTCCACCAGAATGGGATGGAATTTTCTAGCCGAGTGTAGATGGTAAAAATGTAACTTGCAGATGCTGCTATGTGAGAGAAATCAGAGTACACCTAGGCTACGGACTGAACTGACCAATTGTAGGCACGTGTCTTCAATGACCAGAGACTGCAGCAGGGCTGCAAGTCCTTCAGAATACTTTCCTCTGCCCACCAGCATCACCTCTGCCTTGCTTGGGTTTAGCTTTAGCCAACTGGTATTAATTTAAAAGCTGATCTCACACAAGCACTGGGCCACCTTGGTGGTAGTGGTGTGGTTGTACATGGTAAATGACAAGTATTATCTGAAAATTGCTGGCACTTGAGTCTGTGTCATCTGACCAGTTCACTTAGTGGGTGCATATAGATGTGGAAAAAGATCAGAGAGTAAATTGATCCTTGTGGAACTCCACCAGTAAGGGGTGCAATTTCCTCATCACTGCTTGTTGGGAGTGACATTGCAGGAAGGGCTCAGACCAGGGTTGGAAAAACTATGCCCCGTGGGCCACATTCAGCCCTTGAGCTCCCGCCAGGGAGTGGGATTGGGGGCTTGCCCTGCTCCATGTGTGCCATGGCTCCTGGAAGGAGTGGCATGTACCCGCTCTGGCTCCTACATGTAGGGGCAGCCAGGGGTTTCCGCATGCTGTCCCCACCCTAAGCTCCACCCCCGCAGCTCCCATTGGCCAGGAACCACGGTCAATGGGAGCTGCAGGGGCGGCACCTGCGGACAGGACAGCGCGTAGAGCCACCTGGCCATGCCTATGTGTAGGAGCTGGAGGGGGGACATGCCACTGCTTCCAAGAGCTGCTTGAGGTAAGTGCCGCACAGAGCCTGCACCCCTGACGTCCTCCCATGCCCCAACCCCCTGCCCCAGCTCTGATCCTCCTCCCACCCTCCAAACCCCTTGGTTCCAGCCCGGAGCACCCTTCTACACCCCAAACCCCTCATCCCCAGCCCCACCCCAGAGCCCACACCCCCAGCCGGAGCCCTCACACCCCCCTCACCCCTGCCCCAGCCTGGAGCCCTCTCCCGCACCCTGAACTCCTCATTTATGGCCCCACCCCAGAACCTGCACTCCCAGATGGAGCCCTTACCCCCTCCCAAACCCCAACCCCCAATTTCGTGAGCATTCACGGCCCGCCATACAATTTCCATACCCAGATGTGGCCCTCAGGCCAAAAAGTTTGCCCACCCCTGGCTCAGACCATTCTAGCACATTACCCTGGACTTCTACTGTCTCTCTCAGGTGAGATGGCAGAATCTCATGGTCAACAATGTCAAATCCGGCTGAGGTCCAGCAGGATGCCAACACTAGTTCATGTGAACAGGTGGGAATTCTTTTGTATTACAAAGTTTTAGTGCTCTAGAATCTGAGTTTTCTTTGCAACCCTCTGAGACTACTACTACTACTTTCTTTCCCAAGCCTATTTCCTAATTCCCACTGTTATCATCATCGTCTAACCCTGTGAAGTGCCTGAGTCTAGTTTGTATGGAAGATTCTATAAAGAACTTGTTTTGCTAGATAGTAAAGTTCCTTACCAATGACAAACTGACCTCCTTCAACTTAACTCAGCCTGGTAATTACAAAACGTAATGAGTGTCAAATACCCGGTACCATTGTCTTGTCAGTAAGACTTGAGTTGCGAACAATTCTCAAACCAGCTCTTCCCAAATGCCATTCTGTCTTGACAGAGGCTTAGGGCCAGCATGGCAGAGTGCTGGCAATGACCAGGTTGCTTCACAGATTCTGCATGAGAGAGCAGCTTATGCTCCATTGGGCAGCCCTCACCTCAGACTTGCAGAAGCTGTGTTTTGTCCCCTTGTCTGTCTGCATTAGACAGAGAGAAGCAAACCGCTTCTCCCTTGCACTGAATCAGAAAGGCAGGCACCTGCCATCCCCGCCAGAAAGCTAAGCTCACTGAGTCGGATGTTTTTTGTGTGTGTGTCTGATGCCCGAGTGCTGACTCTGTGCTGGAGGCTCAGAGTAGGGACTGCAGACATGTGGTTTCTTTAATTGAGGATGGCAGCTGTGGGAGCCCATTGAATTAGCAATCCAAACAGCCAGTTTCACGGGGTGAAAGAAAACAAAAGACTCTAAACTCCATGGGGAGCCCTTTCATTTGCCAAATGCTTCTTATTCACCCAGAATATACCTGTTTGTGGGAAGGGCAGCTCCACTTCCTAAAGCTGTTGGATGTAATTAAAGCATTTCTACTGAAAAGCCGCTTCTCTCTCGATATTGATATGGGTGGTGCTGTTGGAAAGGCAGCAACTTTTGGGGCCCAAGTCACTCCCCTGGGTTCTGCCCATGTATGGCAGTACAGCCTGGGCTGCAGGCCTTTCGCTGGTGGAAAGTGTGCTATGGTAAGGGTCAGTCACAGTGGCACACACCACCAACCTGAAGAATCTTCACTCTGCCAGAAGTACAGAACTGGCTTGTTTTTCCCAGAAAGTGGGAAGAATCGGCTGGAAGGTTCAGCCTCTGTTAGTAGGTTTCCTACAGAGCCTTGGCTGGAATGTAAAACAATGCTGTCCTGGCAGAACACCTGGAGAGGAGAGGTAAATGCCATCGCTCTGCTGGTTCAGGGGGTGCAATTGCCACCTCTGTGTCAGCAAGGCTGAATCAAGGCCATTACCTTTTAATTAAGTCACCAGGTGGTCTAGTGACCTCAACAATAGCAATAGCTACAATGTCTCTGCCTGTCTCACCCACTGACCTGTGTTACAGTCCCATGCTCAATCCTTTCCTAATCCGCTGCCCACTCACTTCTGCCATTATCATCTCAGCATTCAACAATGAGCTGTTCACAGGGAGCAGGGGGAGGAGAGGAACCTCTGATAGCATGGTGCCAGCAACCCAGACATTTTGCATGAGGACCAGCTCGTTGTTAACTTCACACACAGTATAATTTTATTGGGGGTTGGGATGTTTCTAGTTGAGATGTTGCTTGTTTATATTTCATAGTACACTTGCTTTCACATTGGAAAAACTGTACCAGGGTCAGAGAATCCCACATGAGGGCTAATGGGACTGGAATTTAAGCTATTTTGTTACTTCTCTGGAGTGATATGGGGCTCCTGGAAGAGAGGAGACGATGCTCCTGGGGCAATGCAAGCTTCCCTCTAAAAGCTATGCCAATGTACTTCAATCCTGAACTGTGGTAGCACCAGCTATTCCACTCTGAGGCCCCTAAAACAGGAACCAGTGGATACTGACCCCCATGCAACGTGACATAGGTATATGATATCTTGTAATCTTGAGCAATGTCATGGGATTGGGGCCAGGAAATAAGTCAGTCTCACAACAGCATTCCTGTGTATTGCACTGTGTTTTACAGCCTCTATGGTGCTCCAACATTGCACTTCAATCTTGATCTGCAATAGCCCGCTGTTATTCTGTGGTCCAGTGTGACATACTATGTGACAGTTAGTCACTCCATTGGCTTATCTGCCTCCATGCCACAGATCTGTAGGTAAAGGTGCAGCTTCTCTGCAGGATTCTTCAACTATTTTGGTTGCAGAACTGAAATGCAGGTGTCATGTGTTGGGCTTAACTCCTTTAGGGCCACCCTTGAAACTCAGGCAGGAGGATAGTGGGGCAGGACCAGAAATATTAATTCATTGCTCTGTAATAAGTGTCTCACCAGTGAGGCTCCATAATGTTGGGTGCTCTCTCTACAGTGGTTTGGAGACTTAAGAGCGCAGGCTTGCTGGGTTCATAACAGTGTCAGTGTTGGAGAACCTCTTACCTGTTTTTCTGCATTCTCAGCCCTCTGCTCTGCCTCGACTACTCTCTGCTCCAGCTCCTGCATCTTCACGGCCAGAAAAGAGATTTGACAGTGAGCAGAATCATTAATTTTTTTTGACTCATAAGCTGCTGGTTTCTTTAACAGGAACTTTGATCTTTGGCATTCATGGGGTTAACTGGACAGCTCTGACCAGGAAACAAAGACCTTTGATCTCCCCCAGCCTACCCTGCCACCCCTTTTGCATTTGCAAGAACCATTTCCTCATTAGTGAGCTTCACCATTCATTACATGGGTCAAAGGAACATCCCTGGTGCCCTGACCCGCCTCTGCAATTTATACTTGGTGGGTTGTCTCTGCAAGTAGCGTGGCTATAGCCCATCCTTCTTTCCTGTGCTTTCTCCAAATAGTGACTCATTAATAGGGGGAAATAAAACTGAATACAGCTCTGAATGGCTCCCAGTAGGCTACATACACTATCTAAATCTAAATAGGTCGAGTAGATACTGTGGTCTAGCTACAAAAGCAGCCCCTAATCTCGCCAAAGCTACAGGTTAATGATCATTTAGCATTCCTATTGTACCTTTCATCCCAAAGAATTTAACTAACTGGTTCTTAATTGAAGGAAAGCTCACAGCAAAGTCAGTGGGTGTCTCTGCTTGATTAAAGAGTATGGAATTTAATCCTAAACATACAGGAATTCCTTCACCTTCAGTGAAATGCAGCCATGTCTGGAGTGAAACACAGCAACTAGTTAACACACTACATAACCATGTAACGATAAAATATGAAGTCAACTGTATCCAGTTTAAACTGGAGAGAGGATTTAGAGGCAGAATGCAGTTACCCAAGCTAGAATTTGGTGTAGGGCCTATTTTTGCCAAAATTATCATAGGCTTTACAAGTGGTTACAACCTCTGTTGGACAATTCAAGCAAGAAGTGGCACCCCGGCAACTAACACACATGCCAGCTGTCCCTACAGGCCCTACTTGTAGCACAAAGTATAGGGTTTTTTCACTCTATTATTCCAAACCACTATAGAACCCCTATAGAGTTAATAGAAACTATAAACTTTCTATAGACTTTGATAGTGAATTATATCTAGGCCCCTACTAAATTCATGGTCCATTTTGGTTAATTCCACAGTCATAGGATTTTAAAAATCATAAATTTCATGATTTCAGCTATTTAAATCTAAAATTTCACGGTGGTATAATTGTAGGGGTCCTGACTCAAAAAGGAGTTGGGGGGGGGTCGCAAGGTTATTGCAGGGGGCGGGGGAGGGTTGAAGTACTACTACCCTTACTTCTGTGCTGCTGCTGGTGGTGGCCGTGCTTTCAGAGCTGGGCAGCTAGAGAGCGGCAGGACTGGCCGGAAACCCAGCTCTGAAGGCAGAGCTGCCCCTAGCAGCAGCGCGGAAGTAAGGATGGCCTGGTATGGTATTTGCCACCTTTCCTTCTGCGCTGTTCTGGCAGCGGTTCTGCCTTCAGACCTAGGCTCCCAGCCAACAGCCGCTGGTCTCCAGCCACCCAGCACTGAAGGCAGCTCAGAAGTAAGGGTGGCGGTATTGTGACCCCCCTGCAACTCCCTTTTGGGTCAGGACCCTTCATTTGAGAAACGGTGGTCTCCCCCATGAAATCTGTATAGTATAGGGTAAAAGCACACAAAAGACCAGACTTCACCGGGGAGTGGGGGGACGACACCAGATTTCACAGTCCATGATGCGTTTTTCATGGCTGTGAATTTGGTAGGGCCCTGTAGCAGGGTGCTGCTGCAAAAGCACCTAATTAGCTCCTGCTCAGCCAGCTCCAATCAAGAGGAATAGATTCGGACTGGTGTAACAGGCATGATTCCTGGCCTGGGGATTGGCTCCACCTGTGGGCCTGACAAGCCAGTAGTTATGAGGGCTGGGAGCTAGTATGAAGGGGGGCTACCAGGAGAATGGGCAGTCTTCTGGCTGTGGGCTGATTGCTTGGAAAGGAGGGAACTAACCCTGTAAGCCTTGTACATAGCTCAACACTGGTGGTGGGAGAACTGTGTGTGTAAATAAAGTCAAAGGTGCTGCATAACAGGAAGCTTTATTGGGGCAGTCAGCGGGCCCCAGGAAGAGGGGCGGGCAGAGGACCCTGTTACAGGCCCTAATTATATCCCTGCTATAGAATTCTACAGGATAGTTCAAAAAAAAAAAAACACAGAAAAACCTCACTCTCTATTAAATTCTATAACTTTTTTGAATTTTTTCTTTGGATCCCTAACTAAAGGTCTGTAAAGATTCTGTTGGTTTCATCCCTTCTAAATGCTACAAGACTCTTCCATAATTTCAATGGCATTTAAAAGAATGTCCCTATTTTTCTTTTCATGTATCCCTTTTTGTAGCTCTCAAATGTTAGCAGGTAAGGAGCACAGCACATCCTAACAGCATGCTGTAGCATTGGTTCAGCACTGACTAATTTACTTTTCACTATTGATGCCACATTTCCCCCATTTGCATTTCAATCAGCTAGGATAGTCAAACCAGAGGGTCAGATTCACATCATTATTAACAGAAGACTCAGTTTATCATTCCCCTTGTGACAGCACAGGAGTAAGGCCTGTCAGTGCATATCCCCACTGTTGAGGGGCCCTGTGCCAGGCACAAATCGGGCTCTGCCGCCTCTGTGCTGTCTCTGCAGCAGCCCAAAATGTGTTGGGTGTAAAATGTGATGGGGCATAAGCTAGGCAGACCTGTATCCCAGTGATTGTGTTCTTCAAAACCCATCAGGGACACAACTTAGGGCAGCCTTCAGGATTACCCTCACCTTGGCCATACCCCCACCCCCATCCCGTCCCTGCCTCAGAACCAGTACTTAATTTGCAATGAAAGAGGTGCTGGGGCTGACGCAATTTTTTTTTTTTTTTTTTTTTTTTTTTTACTTTCATAACTGACTCAACAAGCCCAGAAGAGCTGGGGCTCAGCCTTGGCAAGTCCTGGCACAAATTAAGCACTGTTCATAACCCTCTAAATAGAAGAGGCACAAACTACCTCCACTCCTTCTGTGGCAGTATCCTAGAGAGACAAGGTGGGTGAGGTAATAACTTATAGGACCAACACCAACTTCTGTTTGGTGAGAGAGACAAGTTTCCAAATACACAGAGCTCTTTCTCAGATTTGGGAAATGTACTCAGAGTATTCTAATCAATTTCATTTCCTGGTTCCAGTGCTCTGGTACAGTGGTTTGTTTACCTGCCGCGTCCACAGGTTCGGCCGATCGCGGCTCCCACTGGCCGCGGTTCACCGCTCCAGGTGAATGGGGGCTGCGTGAAGCGGCACAAGCCAAGGGACATGCTGGCCACCCTTCCCGCAGCCCCCATTGGGGTAAACAAACCGGTCCGGCGTGCCAGGGGCTTTCCCTGAACAAGCGGCGGACTGGCTTTGAGAACCACTGCTCTAGTACAAAGGTGCTGGGTCTAGGTTTTCAGAGATGCTTCAGGGGAAGGTTTACATCTGTTCTCTCCTAAAATGAGTAGATTTTTTATTTCAGGGACATATTTGTTTACATTCAGTTCTGTAACTCCCATCACTTCTAATAAAACTTACATTTTGGGCTTGAATCAAGCCCAAATAAAGTTCAGCTCTTATTTCCCTTCTTCAACAGTGTCAAGGATCAGGGGGTAGCCGTGTTAGTCTGTATCCACAAAAACAACGAGGAGTCCAGTGGCACCTTAAAGACTAACAGACCAGGTAACCTCAGGTAACTCCCTTCTCTTCATGTGCCAGTATATTTATGTCTGTATCTGTAATTTTCACTCCATGAATCTGAAGAAGTGGGGGTTTTACCCACGAAAGCTTATGCTCAAATAAATCTGTTAGTCTTTAAGGTGCCACTGGACTCCTTGTTGTTCTTCAACAGTGTCATCCCCAGGGCTTTAGCCTCTTCTATGGCAACATTCAGCACTGTCAAGGACTCCTTCCTTCAGAGCCTGTCTGGCTTTGATCCCTCTCAAGCTTTAGCTAGTCCTTCCCAGCTCCTCTCTCAACAAAGTAATATTTGCACACTTACTGATCCTCCTACTGGAGAAAAACACAGAGCTGTAGGATAGGGTCCTGGAGACCCTTTGTGTTCACAGAGCTGTGTTTGAGAGCTTGCTCCATTCCCACAACATTTCCCTGGAGAGTTGACTCCGTGCCAGGAAAACCTGGAGGCCAGAGACAGCACCTAGGAAACACATGGACCTTTCATTCCCTCTTGCTTTACTACAGCAACAGCATTGGTGGATGCTTTTGCAATATGGACTATTACTTGACTCATATGTTCCCTGTCCCCTTTTCCAAATATATTCTATGCAGTAGGGGTGAACTGTGAAAGATTCAGTTTATCTAAACTCCCCAAAGCTTAGATGCTTGTCCCAAACTCTTCAGTCTGCACAAGATGAGATTAAACCCAGACCCTTGGAATCCAGGGCCCAATATCACAGGGAGCCTGGACAAAGCGATGAGTATGAAGCAGCAGATGGCAGTTCTGTGCACAGCTGTTTGCTGCTGGTCAGCTGCCTCACTTGAGAGAAAGATCAATAACTCAGAGTAGAAGACAAGCTCTCTAGGAGAGGAGTGGTAGGAGCAAGAGACTGTTCTGGGGAGGCGACAGGGTTTTGGGGTAGCCTTTTGGTAGTTCTGGGTACTATGATTTAGTCTTAATCCACCCTGGGTCTGCAAAAAATGTTGGAAGCCTCACAAGAACATGTTTTCATATGAAGCTTCCAGTACTTCCTAATGTCCTTACAGAAGAAGGCATGAGGACAAATTGGAGAGTCCAGTGGAGGGCAACAAAAATGATTAGGGGACTGGGGCACATGATTTATGACGAGCGGCTGAGGGAACTGGGGTTATTTAGTCTGCAGAAGAGCGAGGGGGGATTTGATAGCAGCCTTCAATGACCTGAAGGGGGGTTCCAAAGAGGATGGAGCTAGGCTGTTCCCAGTGGTGGCAGATGACAGAACAAGACGCAATGGTCTCAAGTTGCAGTGGGGGAGGTCTAGGTTGGATATTAGGAAACACTATTTCACTAGGAGGGTGGTGAAGCACTAGAATGGGTTACCTAGGATGGTGGTGGAATCTCCATCCTTAGAGGTTTTTAAGGCCCGGCTTGACAAAGCCTTGGCTGGGATGATTTAGTTGGTGTTGGTCCTGCTTTGAGGAGGGGATTGGACTAGATGACCTCCTGAGGTCTCTTCCAACCCTAATATTCTATGAGGCAGAAGCACGTGGTAGCAGATAGACAGTTGTAGTTGAGCTCATGTAACACTGACAGACCCCAGTCGTTGGTGGGCGGGATCAAACCTGGGGCCTCTGGAGCTTAGTGCATTAGCCTCTACCACAAGAGCTAAAAGCCAACTGGCTGTTACCTAAGGCTGTAGAGCAGACTTATTTTATCTCTCTCTTTAAGTGGCCTCAGTGCCACTAGATGGGACAGAACACCACACCCAAGAGGTGTGTGGGTTACAAAAAGAACTAAGAACAGGGATACCTGGTGTGACATTGCACTCCATATGCTTTATGGAAATATGCTTATGAATATGATGTAATTGGAATATGCTTTATGCAAAAGGTCTCTTGTAAGGTATCATTACAAAGCTTAAAATGTACTGAGTGTGTTCATCCTATTTGTATGCATGCATCGTTCTTGTATCTGAAGCTAGAAATATGAAGTATAACTCTGAGGTCCTATTGTAATTATGCAAAGTGTAGGCCATTAATGGTGGTTTAGAATCTTGATGGCTCCCATTGACTAGAACAACTGGTTGTAGATGGTTTATTTACCTGCAAGCCTTTCTGTAAAGGTGTGGGGTGGGCTAGCCCGTGGATGTGTAATGAAGAATGAGGTCTCGCAGGACATGTGACCATGTCACCTGATACTGGAATCCATCTTAAATCTGGTACTTTTCCATTTAGAAGGAGGGGTGGGGATCCAGAGACACAAAAGATTCCCACCTTGTGCCAAAACTATAAAAAGGGATGGAGCAGGACAGGGGAGTGTGGGACAGTCATGAGAAAACCCCCGCTTTCCACCTAAGCTGTCTGCTGGAAGTAACAAGGACTGTACCACAGAAAGGATTGGGCCCAGACCAGGAAGGAGTCTAGTCTGTGAAAGAAGCTTATTGGAACATCTGAGGGTGAGATGATATCTGTAATCAGTTTCTTAATATATTAGGCTTAGACTTGCATGTTTTTGCTTGGTGACTTACTTTGTTCTGTCTATTATTACTTGAAACCATTTAAATCCTACTTTTTATGCTTAATAAAATCACTTTTGTTTATTAATGAACCCAGAGTAAGTGATTAATATCTGGAGTAGCAAACAGCTGTACATCTTTCTCTATCAGTGTTATAGAGGGCAGACACTTTATGAGTTTACCCCCATAAGCTTTATACAGAGTAAAATGGATTTATTTGGGGTTTGGATCCCATTGGGAGCTGGGTGTTCGGGTACTGGAGGCAGGTGACCTGCTAAGCTGTTTTCAGTTAAGTCTGCAGCTTTGGGGGCATGGACAGACCTGAGTCTGTGTTACAGCAGGCTAGCGTGTCTGGCTCAACAAAGCAGGGCTCTAGAGTCCCAAGCTGGCAGGGAAAACAGGCTCAGAGGTAGTCTCAGCACATCAGGTGACAGTCGCAAGGGGGTCTCTGTGACGGAACCTGTCACACCTGGGCTCTATTTATCTCTGAAATGATGTGTGACAGAGGACAAAATGTAAAGAGCGATTAAAGTTTGTGGGAGCAGCAGATCAGTCCCTTGGAAAAATTGGGCTTTAAGCATCTCAAGCTGATCACCTAAAATTAGTGCCATCTTCTTGAAAATGCGGTCATAAAACACTTCTGGGCACAAGTGTCCCCATATGTAAAATGAGAATGATGTTACTCCCCACCAGCCAGAGGGATTGTAAGCACTAGTTTAATTATTGTAGAGCATATTCATATCCTCAGATGGAAGGTAGCAGAGGGGTGTGTGTGTGCGCACGTACACACATTTCAATGATCAAACAGCAAACAAAATTATACACACTAAACTTAATGTTTGGTAGGGCTAGCATAAGATATCACAATGAGCACTAAATTCCCCTCATTTTCAGTGTTCTCAGCCAAGAGGCCAAGGCTTTAATGGGCCATGGAGCCTGACTCCTCTCCAGCTTGCAAAGGTAATCCGTCTAGGTGAGGATGGAATAGTCCAGCAGGGAAATGTTATGGAAGCTTGCCTGGCTACTGTCCATGCTGCACCTGTTCTGATTCCTGGCCAATCAGTCCTTGGTAATCTTGGCAGAGAAGTCAACTTGGAGGCTATTTAGTGTTAATGGTAGTGGTGGATCTTGTCATGTGAACATAAGTCCACTAAGACTGGAGATTCACCAATACATTTGTCATACAGTAGGCCACTGAATAGCCACCGCCAAATGGTAATAGCTTCTGACAGCTACCAGTATGGGCTACATGCAAACTAGGGACACTTTAAATGTGGAACAAAAATCAATGCTGGATGACCATTGTGTTAGAGTCAGGAGAGGAAATGGCTTTATGCCCTCACTGTTACCCACAAGATGGGCATTTCTGTGACTTTTCCCCCCTTGCCTGTATTGCTTAATTTTATAGAAACATCCCCCACCTTATAATTCAAATGAGCATGGAGTTGACAGCTCAAAATGCACCCATGCTCTCTTGCTGAGTGTACCTTTGGGACTTGTCATCCTGGATTTGGGTCTTTACCAGATGCTGTTGAATATCCTAGGTATGTAACCATCTATTAATTCCTGCAGGATTAACTCTTCCTGCTGTGATACCATTATCTCCCACAAGATAAGCAGGACTGGAGCAGGTCAGGATCTGGATGATAGATTTCCAAGAAAACTCATGATTTTTCAGGAAGTATTGGCTTTTCTTCCCTCTGAAGTGGCATCATGCTAGCTGGCTTAGTACTACTCTAACTGGTGACTTTTGAAGGATATAAAACTGAGGTCATGACTACTTGTGGTCACTAAAGATTCCACACTTTCTGTAAGATTGAGGTGACCAGGCTAAATTACAGATGAGTTAAATTCTGACACCCTAACTCCCCATGCAGTTTAAAGTGAACGGATAGTCTTCACTTCCTGTACTAACCGGTTGTGTATCTTTGCTATGTATCACCTAACTCACAGGGCCTGCGGTGAGACTTAATATACTCCTGTTTGTAAGGCTCTTTGACATTCCTTGGGGAATTAATAATACTTAGTATTTATATAGCTTCTTCCATTTTAAAATCTGAAAATACTTCATAATTATACAGATAGGGAAACTGAGTCACACTTATGAAGTGACTTGTCCCCAGACACACAGCAAATCAGTTGAAGAACCAGGATTAAAAGGCCTCTCTCCCAACTCCATTCCTGTACTTCCACCATTATCCCATGCTATCTCCTGCATATGCTACAGAAAGGCAAAGATTTGTCATTCAAATGTCTCAAAATGAAGCTGCGTCAAAGCCCCATGGCCATATTAAACCCAAGAGTATAAGAGGCTCTTCAAAGGATTGCTATAAGATGCATCCCTCTTCCATACAAACAAGAGAGAAGCCATGCAACTGGTCCCTCTAAAGGCTGCGTAGGAACCTGCCTGCCACGTACATGAACAGACCTCTGCTCATATGTTCAGTCAGGCATTCAAAATAAAACCAAGGCTTAAAGTTAATTTGTTGCTCAGCTTTTTTGTGTGTTCTTTTTTCTGAGAGGCCCACAGCTCACTTGTAACCAGGTCATCATGCTGCCATGGCAACAGTCTGCCATGTCACTCACCAACAGATGATTATCCCCCTCTGTGTGTGTGAGAAACCCAGAGAGTGGAAATAAATGCCTGTACCAAAGACACACAATCCCTGATGATGTACACATGCTCCTAGAACCCAGTCTCTAGCACCTATGGTGGGCTGAGGGGAATGCAGAACTTTCTCATAAAGACATGGTATTTTAGTATCTTTGACATAGTTATTAAGGACCTGATTCTACAAACACCTAAATCTTAGTAACTTTACTCATATAGTTAAGTTTCCGTGGGATCAGGCTGTCAATACGTAATCTCACAAGTGCAACTCCACTTCCCCTGTCCAAAACTGCATGGAAGGGACACTGGGTTAAATTGTATTAGCTTTATAAACATTCCTTATGTTACAAGCAGCACTGTAGATTATTCAGTCTGAAACCCTTTTTAACATTTAATGTATTTGCATCATAAAATGTAGAGTATTACCAGCCACAAGGGTTCAAAAATCATTAGTCAGATCAGACCCCCATAAAATATCATTAGATTGGCTTAAAAACCCAAACGCTTTATTTGCCTTCTGGTTTCCAAGTCTTTACAGTACATGTGGTTCACTTTTTCAAACTTTTATCCACAGCTATGAGGGCTAAACATTTTTGAAAGCTGAGATTCTCTTGATTCTAACAGGCAAGGCTTCATTATCATTTGTATTTCCCTAGCACTTGGGAACCGCAGCCATGGACCAGGAATGCATGGTGCTAGGCTGTCCCTGGCCCAAAAAGAGTTTACAATCTAAGTAAGAAATATCAAATATTACAAGACTTGTGCTAAAATTGGCAACACTACCTGTGGAGTATTTTCACTTCACTTGGATAGCAATGCTAGACTGGTCAGTTTTACTCTGGTTCACTTTCCAGTTCTCTCAGTGCTATAATGTTTAGGTTGCAAATACTGTAAAGGGATGGTTGCTTAACAACTTGTTTCCCTTGGAATAAAAAAAATGGAAGTATTTGTATTGTCTTAAATTATGCAATAGCTATTTCTTTTTGGGCAATTTTTTTTTCTTTTTAAAAATTTCAGGTAAAGTTCCATAACTGGTGCCAGTTAATTTTGCTATTATCTTCAATAGGAGCAGGAGTGGTTTTATATGGCTGAACAAATTTACTAAAAATTTATATATTAAAGTGTCACTGTTCTGATATCTCCGTAACCATTACATTGATACTTCTCAACAACTTGGCAGAAGTAGGGACTTCCAGGAAGTAGATCTGAGCTGAGTTGCAAGAGACTGTCCACTCAGGGTGATAAGGTAGCAATTTTGGCACACAGAGGGGTTCTACTCTGCAGTGAGGGGAGGGGGAAGAGATTTGGAGCAGGGGTGTGTGGGAGGGAAAGATATATGGGAGCTGAGAAAACACTGTTCTAGTCCCTCATCATAGAGCCCTAGAGATGAGTGTCCTTGTCCTGACAGCACTAAGGATCGGATCACAAACAAATGCACACAACCCAAATATTTTTCTCTGTTCATCTATTAAACAGATGAATGGAAATTGCCAAGGGGTGTCAGTTTGGGATGATGTGAAGGGGACACCTATCCACTGAATGGGAGTAAGCATTTGCCCTCTACATCCCCAGCACACTCATTTCACATAGGCCAGTGGTTCCCAAATGGAGGCTTGTGGACTACTGGGAATCTATAAGGCACTTCCTGGTCATCTGCAGAATGCTGGTCAGTCATATCATGCTGGTCCTCCTTGTTTTCAGCAGCTTATACGTAGTTCAGGGTCTTCATTGTAAAGAAGAGCCTGGAGGACTGTAATAGCAGCTGAAAAGAAGGAAGAGGAGCCAGCCACCAGCAAGTGAGGAATGTCCAGGAAAGAAGGGAATGAGGCAGCCCAGGCAGTACGACCAGGGGAAGGAGAGGTACCAGCTGAAAGAGAAATCTGTGTGGTACAGGAGAAGGAGAGACAGACAGACATTCTCAGAAGAGGTGGGGTAGGGGTTGGGGGAAGAGGAAGAACCAGAACAGAGAGAGGGAGGAAGAGCTGAAATGAAGAGCAAAAACAGACAGTAGGATTCTCTCTCCTCAAAAAGAACACTTATTACCTTCAGCTAAACAAACAGATGCTCTCCTAATATACCCTTTCCATGTAAGCAATTGCCATAGTTGCTACAAGGCTGGTAAGAGACTGTGAATGAGGAGGGAGTGAGTCTGCAGACAGTCTTCCAGTTCAGAGAGATTGAACCCCTGACCCAGGCCACCTAACCACCATCAGATGGTGGAGAATCTGTATTCAGCAGGGGCACTGTGTACTGTAAAACTTCACTTGGACAAGCAAGTTCACATATGTCCTGAAACCTGACCCTTACCTTGTCCTCCTCTCCTCTCCCCTCCTGATATATGTTAAGTATATGGGGCCCCGCTCTTTGACCTTTCATTAAACCACATCACAAAGCCATACAGCTGGTTACAGAGTAACTTGATCACTGAACCAAACTGTTGAGATTAGGGAACAAAGGGCCTATTGCTTTGACTGAAGGGCTGGATTAGCCCCAGAGTCGCTTCCCTTTCAATAGCAGGGGGCTCCCTGAAGCTGGTGACTATCCCACTGTCCTTGGCCAGGATTTTCATCAAAGGTTCTATGGAGGGGAGAGTCAAACAGGCGTATGGTGTGTTCATGCTCCAGAAGGAGATTTAATAAACAGTTTCATTAGTTTGATGTGGATTTAGTCTAAGAATTTCCATGGAAAGAAATAAAACTAGGAAGTGGCTATACACAGCCTAAGAAATGAGGCTTAGATTTCCTTGGTGTCATAAAAGCTGGTCTGGCTGCCTTAATACCAGACCTACACTCTGGCTCTGTACAGTGTGTAAAGTTTGCTTAGCTGGCTGGCTTTAAAACTGGTTAGAAAGTGTCCCCAGTATGGACAGGCCTTGGAGGAGCTCAGCTCAGATGCTGCCTTCCCAAAATGAAGTGAGCTGAGAGTTTCTCAGACCTGTATGAAGTGTGGAATGAACAGGACTGGAACGCTCTATATCATGTTAGTGCAAATGTAATTAAAGTGAAAGTAAGATTGAAAGTCACTACAGGGGTTGAGATAACTGTGCTTTCTGAAGGAATGTACAAACAAGGGTTCCTAATGTAAAATGGAGCAAAACTGATGTAGGTCACAATTATCATCAGGGACAGATTAAAAGTGTTAGGATGTCTGCAGCTTGCCTACTTAACTGTGACTGAAGGAAATTGCTACCACCATACAAATAACTGATTGGCTGAACCCTCTTAAATTGGATTATCATAAACCACGTTGGATCCAGTAAGGGAATCAAAAGCAAACTATAAGCTGTATTAATACAGGCATGAGGTTAATAAAAGGGGTCCCAGCAAAACTGCATGTGGCTGAAAGTACTATTCTTAATTTCTAAAGGTTAATCCTGTGCCTTATGCTTTGTGGGAACCTGTAGAAAGGCAGTTACTAGAGCTACACTAGCAGGAAATAATTTCACATGAAGAGTTCAAGGAATGAGCTTTGACTTGCAGCCCTCTGTAGAACATAAATAAACCTGCTGTTACCAGAGCATTTCAATCTCACTTTCCAGACAGATGGTGTTTTCCCCTCTTCAAAACACTGATAAATTAAAAAATATAATCTCAGAGAAAAAGAAATCCAGGGGGAGGAGGAGGAGGAGGGTGTGTGTGTGTGTGTGTGTGTAACACAGCATATCAAAAGTAAAAACCTCCTTCTCTCTTCCTCCCCAACTTTTTGAGTGAATTTTAAAGTGAGGGACAGACAAAAAGTAGTTTTTTTAAGACAGAAAGGTGCTGTACAAGCTTCCCCTGCACAACACTGATAATGCATCTCAGTCCTGAGCGGCTGTTCCCCTTGACAGTTTTGGCCTGGGACCTGACACAACTATCACGATACAGCATAGTTCTGTACCCCTCTAAGTTCTTCTAATACCAACCCAATCCGGACCTGCAGCATCCTCCGCTATTGTTGGCCCAAGATCCAAATCAACTCTGCTATTGTGTCTATGCCCTACAGTAGCCAGAGTCATTCCCTGGATAGAGACTGCCAATTGTGCCAGACTATGTGGTGGTGTGGATAAACAAGAAGCTGGAATGAGCCTGCAAAACTCCTTTCATTTGTGACTTGAGACAAAATCTCAACAAAGGTCTCCGGAGGTGAAAATTTAAAATATTAAATTCCAGTGAGCCACTAAGGAGCCTTTGCATTAAATGAGTCTGATGGTATAATAGGTCAGATGCACAGGACCCAATTTTCATCTACACTAATGCCACTTTATACCACGCTGGGAGGCACATCACCATCAGGCTCTTTAACAATATAAAGTGATTATAGTGTAAGTGGGAATTAGGTCCAGATGTAGTACAACTGACTGATTGTTCTTGCTCATTGATTTCACCACATAGCCCAGTAATAGGTAGGTAGACATGTTCTAGTACATAGCTTTGGCCTCACCTTCTCAGCTAGTAACTCTCGGATCTTGCTAGCCTGCAGACGGAATTTGAAGAGCTGGGATTCCAATGCGAGGCACCGTTTCTGCCAGTCCATGCAGCTGCTGTTCTCCATTGCAAGCTCTGCCATGGCAAAGCTCTTCGTCTCCTTAGGCAGATCCTCCAAGGTACTCTTTAAAGAGAAAAGAAAAATACAAACTTTGAAATGGTTATCCTGGCAGGGTTTTTCTCCATTAGTTCCTGTCCGAGAGCATGTAGGGGAGATGCCTTCTCCCAAAGCTTTTGGCTTTAGCCTACTTTGTAGAGAGTTGAATAGTGTAGGTTTCCACCATGCTATTGTGGGGTGTCCTCCTGAAGCCATCCTACCTTTAACACAAGATCTCCAGCACAGCCACTAGGACTGGTAGTCAACATGGACTATCATGAGACAAAGCTTTGTTAATGTTAAGGTTTTTAAACTAAGAGCTGGGGGAAAGCCGACAGGTGAGAGGAGCACACGGTTGGGACAGAGACATTCCTTAGGGGACAATCTATTAATTATATCCTAGTAAGGACGAGAGGATCGAAGATGATAAAATACATGTAGGATCTGATGAGAAACAGTCAAATGAAAGAGTCCCATTCACTTACATCACATAATGGAAGACAGCAAAAAAGTGACAATTTTTTTAAAGTACTTATACACAAATGCTAGAAGTCTAAAATCTAAGATGGGTGAACTTGAGTGCCTCATATTAAGTGAGAATATATTAATATAATAAGCATCACAGACACTTGGTGGAATGAGGATAATCGATGGGACATAGTAATACCAAGGTACAATATATCGGAAGGACAGACTAGGCATATTGGTGGGGGAGTGGCATTATATGAAGTAAAAATCTTAAACGACTCACACTGTACCATGGAATCTCTATGGATAGTAATTCCATGCTTGAATAATAAGAATATAGCAGTAGGGACATACTACCGACCACCTGACCAGGATGGGGATAGTGGCAATGAAATGCTCAGGGAAATTTGAGAGGCTACACAAATTTTAAAAACGCAATAATAATGGGAGATTTTAACTATCCTAACTTTTAACTATTAGGAAGGCCAAAAAAGAATTTGAAGAACAGCTAGCCAAAGACTCAAAAAGTAACAGCAAAAAAAATTGTTTAAGTGTATCAGAAGCAGGAAGCCTGCTAAACAACCAGTGGGGCTACTAGACGATAGAAATGCTAAAGGACCGCTCAAGGATGATAAGGCCATTACAGAGAGACTAAATTAATTCTTTACATGGGTCTTCATGGATGAGGACGTGAGGGAGATTCCCAAACCTGACCCATTCTTTTTAGGTGACAAATCTGAAGAACTGTCCCAGATTGAGGTGTCATTGGAGGAGGTTTGGAACAAATTGATAAATTAAACAGTAATAAGTCACCAGGATCAGATGGTATTCACTCAAGAGTTCTGAAGGAACTAAAATGTGAAATTGCAGAACCACTAACTGTGGTAGGTAACCTATCATTTAAATCAGCTTCTGTACCAGATGACTGGAGGCTGGCTAATGTGATGCCAGTTTTTAAAAGGGGCTCCAGAGGCAATCCTGGCAATTACAGGCCAGTAAGCCTAACTTCAGGACCAGACAAATTGTTTGAAGCTATATTAAAGAACAGAATTATCAGACACATAGATGAACACAATTAGTTGGGGGAAGAGTCAACATGGTTTTTGTAAAGGGAAGTCATGCCTCTCTAATCTACTAGAATTCTTTGAGGGGGGTCAACAAGCATGTGGACAAGGGTGATCCAATGGATATAGTATACTTCAACTGCCAGAAAGCCTTTGACAAGGTCCTTTAGAAAAGACTCTAAGCAAAGTAAGCAGTCATGGGATAAGAGTGAAGGTCCTCTCATGGATCAGTAACTGGTTAAAAGACAGGAAATAAAGGGTAGGAATAAATGGTCAGTTTTCAGAATGGAGAGAGGTAAATAGTGGTGTCTCCCAGGGATCTGTACTGAGACCAGTACGATTCAACGTATTCATAAATGATCTGGAAAAAAAGGGATAAACAGTGAGGTTGCAAAATTCGCAGATGATACACAAATACTCAAGATAATTAAGTCCAAAGCAGACTGCGAAGAGTTACAAAGGGATCTCACAAAACTGGATGACTGGGCAATAAAATGGCAGATGAAATTCAATGTTGATAAATGCAAAGCAATGCACATTGGACAACATAATCCCAGCGATACATATAAAATGGGGTCTAAATTAGCTATTACCACTCTAAAAAGAGAGCTTGAAGTCATTGTGGATAGTTCTCTGAACACATCCACTTGGGGATGTTCAAAATTTGAACACTGATCTGAATTTTTAGCAAATGGCCCCTGATGAACCAATATCCCAGATTCTGAGTGGAAGTCTAGGAGAGAGTAGTTCCTCTTGTCACTGAAGAGAGCCAGGATGGATTGTGCTTCCCTAAGCACAATCCCTCCTAGAGCCACTCCTGGGCAGCTTGGCTCCACTCTAGCACCAGTGCCACCAAGCATGTACATTACACACTTGGTCCGGTCCCTTTGTATCTTAAATGGGTTGGATGAAGTGGATACATATGATCATTAACTGGAAGATAGGACTTCTCACTCACAGAAATAGGGTGAATTGGAAAGGCATGCTGAGATTTCCAGTCAACAGGAGCAGGACAGATAGAAAACTCAATCTATCCTGACTCAGTGGAAGAGTGAGTTGGGGACAGGTACTTCTGGACTGTAAGTGAGAATAAAACGCAATATGTTGTCAGTACTTTGGGATTAGGGAAGGTCCAGTTTCTGGTCTTTATACAGAAAATAGGATGCTGGTGCTTCTAGTTAATAGTGGGTAGATGAACTGAGTGGGAGGATGTTCTGTAGTTGGATCTATGAACTAAATGTGGTGCGTTGGTAGTGGTCTGAAAATCTGTAACCATATTAGCAGTCTAGAGTGCAGAATGGGTGGGTAAGAGAGTTCCTAGTCTATATTCTGTGGCTGAGCAGGGATGTGGGGACAGAGTTATGGTTGAATATGCAACGTGATGTATTAGTAAATAACTTTACGGAGATTGTATGAACATAAGAACAGCCATACTGGGTCAGACCAAGGGTCCATCTAGCCCAATTTCTGGTCTTCTGACAGTGGCCAATGCCAGGTGCTTCAGAGGGAATGAACAGAACAGGTAATCATCAAGTGATCCATCCCCTGTCGCCCAGTCCCAGCTTCTAGCAAACAGAAATTAGGGACACATCAGAGCATGGTTTTGCATCCCTGCCCATCCTGGCTAATAGCCATTGATAGACTTATCCTCCATTAATTTATCTAGTTCTTTTTTGAACCCTGTTATAGTCTTTGCCAGAGGGTGTTGTGAAGGCTAAAAGTTTCACAGGTTGACTGTGCGTTGTGTGAAGAAATACTTCCTTTTGTTTGTTTTAAACCTGCTACCTTTGAATTTCATTTGGTGATCCCTAGTTCTTGTGTTATGAGTAACTAGCACTTCCTTATTTACTTTCTCTACACCACTCACAATTTTATAGACCTCTATCATATCCCCCCTTAGTTGTCTCTTTTCCAAGCTGAAAAGTCCCAGTTTTATTAATCTCTCCTGATATGGAAGCTGTTCCCTGCCCCCAATCATTTTTGTTGCCCTTCTCTGTACCTTTTCCAATATATCTTTTTTGAGATGGGGCAACCAGATCTGCATGCAGTATTCAAGATGTGGGTGTACCATGGATTTATACAGAGGCAATATGATATTTTCCCATCTTATTATCTATCCCTTTCCTGATGATTCCCAATAGTCTGTTAGCTTTTTTGACTGCTGCTGCACTGTAACCTTTCCCAGCAGGACTTACACATTGGCAGGCTGTGGGAATCTAAATATGAAAACCTGCTGCTATGTGGGGAAAACTGGGAGGATGGGGGATAGGGACGGACACAGACATATTTGTCTCTTGACTAAATATTTAAAGTTCACATAGCCAGAGAGAGTCCACTTCATTAGGAGGCCAGGGGCTTAGTGTCCTCCTGCATGACAGCAGTCACGGTAGGGCAAACCTTTGGCTGCAAGCTATTCAAGTGTTGCAGAGAATAGGGGAGATAAAGCCTCATTCATTAGGCTTTTGGAGAAACTGGCACTGTTACCTAGACTGGAGCATATTCAACTAAGTTTATGCTTCCGTTTGCAAACTATAATGTCCCCATTCCATCTCCCCAGGATCACATGCCTAACACAGTCCGAGTAATCAAGGATGAAGATGACCTTTTGGTAGAGCTGGGCAAATACCTTAAATATGTTCCCCAAATATTTACTTGACTAAAACTTGGGATTTGTTTTGTCCTTTGACTGCACCTCTTTCATGTTCGTATCCCACAAATATTCTAATGCATAAGTTTACTAGCATGAATGGTTGCCAAAACAGTGAATTTACAGCACTATATACTTTCCACAACTATTCTGAATTTTGAACTTTCAGTTGCAAGTACTTACATTGGAGGAGTATAACTCCTGGAATGGTTCCCAATCAGGAAACAGAAATAATACCATGTGACCTTCTTTACTTAAAACCATCTAGCCAAACTAGGTTGGCAGTATAGGGGGCTGAGAAAAATTGTGTCTGGAGGACCCTGACAATTTTTCATGGATTTAGGGGACCTATTGTGTCCTAATATAGCAGCTGTAAAACAAGGGTGATTTCTTTACAATGGGAAGTAGCCTGTTTGAGAACAGAAAGAGAGGCAGCCTCAGCAAACTTATTAAAAGTTATTGCACACAGAGGGAACACAGCTGGATCTAGGCAGTGGTAGCAGGGACTTTGGGAGCTTACTTGCTATTTAGGGTGCAGAGTGCTAAATAGTTGGGACATTTTTAACCAAAAACCTCCACTGCAGGTTTCTTAAGGTCTAAGGTGTTACAGAGAAGACAGTCCACTCATTCAATGCAGAGAGCTATGCATCAAGAGACCTGGGCTCTCCTGCCAGCTCTGCTGTTGACTCATACTAGGATACTAAACATTATCTCCCTGCGCTTCATTTCCACCCCCATCCTTCCCAACCTATAAATGGAGGAGTAATAAAAATGTATCCACCTTTGTTAAAACACTCTGGATGAAAATATGGAAGGTATAATAACTTGAGTTTTAAATTTTTGGATAATTTCATGAGCAATAATCATATCAGTACCTATGCAGGCTACAATGAGGTACTCAAGTCTCTCACCTTCTGGCATGAGCTGGTTGCTGCAGTTCACTTCAGTTCCCAGAGGTCAGCTGTCCATATCATATACACTACCAACACCATTGTCGTTAGGTGGTGGTCTTGTTGACAGTCTCAGCAGAGAGGCTAAAATGAATGGGGTCACCTACTGAATTCCTTTCACACCCTGCAAGAGCTCTTTCCCAGACTGGGGGTGGAGTATGGTATGCCTATACGGTACCTTTATTGTGCAATCCATAAATAGATGACTTCAATATCCAAGGCTGTCAATCTAGCATCTTCCAATCCAGATGAAGTTCTCTCACTCACACATACACCCTAACGCACACCAAAGTGTTACAATCAGTGCTTAATTTGTGCTGGGGTTTGCCAGGTCTGAGCTCTGGCACCTCTAGGTTTGGCAGTTCATAGTCCCGGCGCCTCTGGGCTCCCAGCCAGCAACTGCCTCTCCAGCCACCCTGCTCTAAAGGCAGCGCAGGCATCAGCCATAGTGCAGAATAAGGGTGGAAATACCATACCATGCCACCCTTACTTCTGTGCTCCTGCTGGTGGTGGTGGTGCTGCCTTCAGAGCCGGGCACCCAATCAGCAGCCACCACTCTCAGGCTGCCCAGCTTGAACCCTGGCACCTCTTTCATTACAAATTAAGCACTGGTTACAAAGACATTTTGGTGCATTACCACGAAACACCATAAAATGATGCTAGTAAGGGTGGGTGAGCAGGGTGGAAAGGTGGAAAGTACAAGCCCAGTACTCCACTGTAGTTTAGACACTTAAAGGTTTGGCTCCCAGTTTCCTCAGGTACCAGATTCCAAGAACAATTTTCAGGGAGGATGTGGTGTTTTATCTTAGTATTGCAACAGTGGACCCATTACCCAGACAATCCAGCTATTGCAACAGATACAGATTCTTCCATCCCTCAGTGGGAACAAACTAGAACTGAAAGACAAAACATCCACAATCCTATGTCCTTGTTCACATCTAAAGAGATAAAACAGAACTGTGTAAAGGTCACAGCCATGGGTCAAAAACCCTGCATTTGACCTGCTTTATTTTTCTCCTCAGTAACTGCTTGCAAAGTTCTGATTTTTTTTTTTTAAGGTTTGTTTTCCAAATATATGCATGAGGAGTCTTACATACAAAATGAAGTAGAATCATTGAATTCAACCACCTAGAATCCACAAGCAACCTTACAATAATGAACTGGTGCGTGCTGCCTCGCCTACTTGTGTAATCCTACAATAACAAACTAGTGGAAGGCAAAAATATTCAACAAAGACACGGCTTTTAGTTACTGAGCCCCCAAACCAGCAAAGCACAGTTAAGTATGTCCTTGAGTAAGTAAGTAAATAGTCCAGTTTACTTCAATGGGACCTCACATGCTTACAGTTAAGCAGACACTTAATTGCTTTGCTGAACTGGGGCCTAAGTGAGAGAACAAGAATTCAAAAAAAGTGAGGCAAAATCCCTGAACATCATGAGCTTTAAGTCTACCATCACAAGATAGAAAGAGAGAACTTGTTCCTCTAGATGTAATCACCTCTGAGTCTTCTGCCGTCATCTTTAAACCTTAGAAGACTTGGGATCAGAACTTAAGTTCAGCCGAAGTAGTCTGGAGCCCGTAAATATTTTCAAACCTGAGGGAGCCCTGGCAACCCAAACCCTACCCCGACCTGGGGCTGAAGCCCTAAGCCCTAGTGTCCCATCCCTCCTCCCCCCAAGCTGGGCTGACCTGCCCATATTTTCACATGATCTGTGAATTAGAGTTCCACATCAAAATGCACGTTCATTTAATACAGGGGAGTGACATTGCTCAGGATCTGCATTGTATTGTGGGGCATGGAAGTAACAGACCTGTTCAAAGAATAACATTCTACAAGCCCCAGACCTAAAAACTATTCCAAAATAAGAGCTCGCTCCTCTCCACATCACATTTTGCACAGCCCAATACAGCAGGTATATCATTCTCACCCACACCATACACATACATATAGTCACAGTCTTCTAGGCACACCCACCACCACATCAGTGTTTACGTCTCTAGTGCCTGATATACACCATTACTCTAAAACCAGTGCATGTGCAATAGTCACGAAAGGTTGAACAACACTGTATAACTATGCTGCCTTATCAATGAAGTTAGAACTCTGTTCTAATGTGGCTCTTTGGACAGAGATAAGTGAAACCCTGCTCTCTTTTTATACTGGCATAAACAGATTTTAGCCTGACATCTTCATGCATAGATTTTAAGGCCAAAAGGGATTGTTATGATCATCTAGTCTGACCTCCTTTTAACACAGGCCAAAGAACCTCACCCAGTAATTTTGGCATATAGCCCATAACTTCTGGTTGAGCTATAACATATCATTTAGAAAATATCCCGTTTGGATTTAAAGACTGTGATGGAAAATCCACACAATCTAATTATATGGCTGAACTGTTCGTTTTCCTAATTTGATTTTACCCCATATGAAATGTTTGTTGTTTTAAAGCAAAAATATCCCAAACAACAACAACTGCCTAATCCCCCTAATGGAAAAAAATTATTAGGGATGTTAATTAAAAATTCAGATGTAACAGCATTCTCAATACCTGTGAAATAGAAAGCAGCTGCTTAATTTAATAGGGGGCAGGCTTTTCAAAACTAGGGGTCTAAAGCTACATTCTTAAATCCATATGTACACACTTAAATAAGTGGCCTGATTAAATCAAGGTGCTGAGTATCCAACAGCTCTCACTGACTTCAACAGGAACTGCTTGGCACTTAGCACTTTTGAATATGAGGCCACTTATTAAGTGCATAAATATGGATGTAAGAACCTAGCTTTAGACACCTAATTTTAAAAATCTTTGCTGCAGCTATGAAATTTTTGATTAACAGCAAAGATGAGCCTGACTCCAAACTCTGCATCCAAAAATTAGGGGACCTAGGTCCAATTCCAATTTTGGGAAATACAAATTTGGATCAGAACTTTGCGGTTAATCTGTGACTCTCTAGTAGGACCACCTAACATCCCTGCACTTTCTGATGTTCTAGCCTTGATCTAGAGAACGCCTATATTTTCCACTAAAAGCCTTTTGAAAATGACGAAGAACAAAGTGATCAAGCAAGATGATTGTAAAAGTTCTAAAGTGAAGATCTCCGTGCATGTAGTGTTAGGAGAATCAATCTTTTTTATTGTGAATTTTTATTCCCTACAAAAATGAAAGCCACAGACACAATATTTCCATATCTCAACTACACATTTCTCCACGCTAGAGCATCTGCTTAAGCACCTGCTGGTCGGTGATGTTCGAATCAGCCAGTCAGTGTAAAAGAATAAAGTGGAAATGCTTGGAACTGCGCGGACAATGCCCCAGATTCTCCCCCTTGAGGCGCAGTTCAGCTCGGTCTGTTTCGAAGGCTCCCAAAAAGGAGTCAGCGAAGGTGCTTGCTGTGTCTCAGCTGAGCGGCTGGAGGCTCCTCCTGGCTCCCGTCAGCACTCAGCGCCGAGCCTCCCCATTAACCTAACGCCTCTTCTCGAGCATCCTGTTCCCCCCCCCCCCTTCACGCCGTCCCTCGGTTTTCCCCTCGGGGGATGTTTCGGAGTCACCGAGAAAGCCAGGCTGGCGAGGGTGTCCCTCACGTCTGTCACTGCTAGCTCGCAAATCCAGGGTGGGATGCTCAAAGCAGGGGAATGAATAAGGCGAAAGAGGCCGGTCCACGCGCCAAAGGGCAGGTTGGGTCAACTGAGGAAAGGAGTGGGGCGGGCCCCCCTTTCTAGCCATGCCAGAGGGATGAAGTGGAGGGGGACGCTACGAAGGGAGAGGCGGGATCACCGATTTGTCACTTACTCTGTAAGGACGTTGTTCTCCATGGCCCCGGGCTAGCCGGAGGGCCCCCATGAACTGGATTTCTCCCTTGAGCTACAGCCTTCTCCTGGCCCCTCCTGCAGTTTACCAATCCTACCCAGGGGGCCTCGACTAGGACGCGCCACACACCGTCGCTCGCACACTACTACCCCCGGGCCAGCACGAGCCCCCGCGGCGGCACCTCCGAAAGCCCCCGCAGAAGCCCCCGCCTGGCTTCTCCGCGCAGAAGAGCGAGCAACCAGCGCCCGACGCTCCGGCTGGAGGCTGCTTGGCAGTCAGGTGCGGGCATTGCCCGGGGTCAGCAGCCTCCCGCCCTCACCTGCGGCAGGCTGCTCATGGGCAGGAGCTGAGCAGCCCAAGTAGCCGGCCGGGGAGGCACGGGGACGGCTCCGAGGCGTGAAGGGCTCCCAGCGGCTGACCTTGTGTTGTTCTTGGGGTCTGGTGCTGAGGAGCGGGGCGGAGCGGGGCCCTGCTCCTGGGGCGCTCCCGCAGCCCGCGGGGCGCGCGGCTCCCCTGGGGCGCTCCCGTATCCACGCGCTGCTCGTCTCCGTCCCATTCAGCGCTGTGCCATGCTCCCGGGCGCTCCGCTCGCCTTAAAGCGGGAGAGCCTGGCTCCAATAGCAGGGGCAGCCCTCCAAAGCAGCACAGGAACTGACATCATCGGCCCCGCGCTTTTAACCCCTTCTCTGGCCCTGCGGGGAGGTAGCCGGGCCAGACGGATTCTCCAGCGAGAACTGAAATATTGAAAAGCCTGGATTGGACCCAGCCTTCAGCCCCGCTCACACACACCGCAGTGCTCTGGCACTTTGGGGGGCTGAGTGGAAAATGGAACTGAATAGATGTAAAGAAAACTGGCCACCTGCTTTATGTGGGCCCCAGTAACTGCGGCTCAGCCACTTCTGGTTGCCTCCTTTTCCACCTGCTTGGACAAGATCCCTTTACTCGGCCTCCACTCTATGCAGGTTCACCAGCATTGCACCTTCAGCTGCAGCTCCGCCCAAACGCCCTGAGGCTTTTTTGGACACAGCTAGGCAGGCCGGGGAACTCCCCCAACCTAGCAGGCATGGCTGGAGGGCAGACTCTTCTTTTTTGCCTCTTGTATACCGGGAAATAAATCCAGGGTTGGTTCCTTGAGTGCACCGAGAATCCCCTCTAAACTCAGCAGCATGAAGTCCCTCATCCATAAGAGGCGCAGATCCCAAACTTGTACTGAAATAGTGAGTGTTCTGCAGCCAATCCCTCCAACCTAAGGAGGGGTTTCTGTGCTGGACCCTGGGTGGTCACAGCAGCTCACTTCCCCCATTCAGTTGTGTACACCGTTGCCCGCCGTGCAGCTTGGGCACTAGCCTCCTCCAAACTTCCATGCCCCATCGCAGGTTATGGCAGTAGCAGGGCCCTGGGGTCTAGCAGAGGGGTTGTGGCCTGAGTTCAGGCTGCATTAAGGTGCAGGGAAAGGGGACGCGGTTAAGTGGTTGCTGCGTGTTATAGCTGAAGTCTACCTCTGGTTAACAATCCATTAGAGGAACCTACCCTCCCCTGCATGCTCAGGCCATCTGCAACAATGCTTATATAAAGTCTGGGGAACATAAGTTCATGATTTCCAAAGTTTTTGGGGGTGTCCACTCTAACATGCCAAATGTTTTAGTGGGGGAGATGGGCATTAGCAGCCATCTCTTCAGATCTACAGAACACACTTGCTGGATACTAGGGCAGGCTATATTATTTAAACAGAGCTCGAAGGCTACCTGTCTAGCCTCCCTCAGCAGCTTGCTGAGGTGCTTATGTGTGCGTGCACGTTGCATGCTACTGTCCTCTGCTGGAAAGAATATATAACCAGCCTTCCTTGTATGCTTCTAGGGGCTGTTTGCAGAGTAGCTCCTTTAGTTCACTGGAGTCTGGTGTGTATGCAGAAGAGAGTTGGGCCTAAACTTAAAACCAAACTTCCTCAGACTTTGTAGCTTTGCAGCAAAAAGATTGTGAATTCTGGGTTCAGGTGTTGCACTTCTGTAGCAGTTACCTTAGCAGGATCCAGATGACTTCCACCAATTAGATAGTTTATAATAACAGCAGAAGTTCCCATGGGCATAGCCAGCTGCAAAATAATTTTCCCACATTAAATCACACCAGCTGACATACATGTGCTTTTGAAACCAGGGAGTACAACTTTGTCTCTTGTCTCCAAAGGGGTGTGGTTTGGCAAAAAGAGGGTGTGGCTTGCTGGGGAGTATGTACAAGCACAAAGTAAATTGTGTAATGTGACTGTAAGGACAATTCCTAAGTTTAGATTGCTGTTGAGATCATCCATGTACCACAGAGGCAGAGCTCTGAGACAGTATGAAATAAACAGAGTTTAGACAATAGAACTGATTTAGGGAAGAACAGGGATAAAGAAAGGAGCTAAATCAAATCTTATTACTCTAAGCAACACTGTACATTAAACATACTCAGGTAACATCCTGGTTACAGTTACAGTTATCCAACCCAAGGATGTCCCTCAGTCTACCCAAGTTCAACTGTAGTCTCCCATCTCATGTTCGTAGCACAGTTCTGCCTTCTGCTGGAATCCCAGCAGAGAAGCAATGGGCAGCAAGTCAGGCACTCAGCACTAGTAAAAAGGCTGATCCTGTGATGAAATCAGTAACATATTAAAAACAATATTAGAAGATTTTCAAACTTGGGTGCCTAAAGTTAGGCTCCTAAATCCATACTTAGGCACCTAAATAAGTTTGATTTTAAAAGGGGCTGAGAACCCAGCAGCTCCCATTGACTTCAGGGAGAGCAGACTCAGGCTTACCACATTTTCTGGATTTCAAGGGGCATTCTGCATGTTAGTTGAATCAGGCAGCCTGTCCTGCTGCATCAGAAAGGCAGACAATGATCCACAGATACATGAGAAAGGTGGGAAGGAAGCTGGGCTGAGACAGGCAGAGAGCTGGGCAGAGGTTGGAAAGGAACTGGCAAGAGACAGAAGGTGAGGGCAGGAACCTGAGCAGAGATGGACCTGGTAATGGCAACATTACCACTTTCCACCCAAAGAGATTCCCCCAGTGATTCCCACTTCTGCTGCCAACAGTACCCGGAAGAAAGGGACTCTGGTTGCTAACAGTGTGTTTATGTTAATCATTATTCCTGTTGGTTAAAGTATTGTAATAAATAACCAGTGTCAAGGTACCTAAGATTTGCCCAAAGGGTTTCCTTTTAGGGGAGAAAGGAACTTATTGTGACTGAGTTATTTATTTTTGTCACCCTGGTCCAGGTTCATAGAGTTTAAGACCAGAAAGAGACCTTTAAGATCATCTAGTCTGGCATTCTGCACAACACAGGCCATAGAACCTCACCCAGTAATTTCTGCATCAAGCTCATAACTTCTGGTTGAGCTATAGCAATTTGTTCAGCAGTTGGCATTAGTCTAGGATTATTAATTTTTGTTGCTCTTATATTTTATGTCCATTTGATTTTTTTTAAGGGAAGATTTAACGCTAACAGTTGGAGTTGCTGGCTATTGACTCTGTTGTGTGACCGAGGTATTTATATTTGTCACCCTGGCCCAGGTGCATAGAGTTTAAGACCAGAGGGAGACCTTAAAGATCATCTAGTAGTCTGACTTTCTGCACAACACAGGCCACAGAACCTCACCCAGTAATTTCTGAATCAAGCCCATAACTTCTGGTTGAGCTGTAGCATATCTTCCAGAAAGATGTCCAATCTTGACTTAACCACTTCATGTGATGGAGAATCTACCACATCCCTAGGTAAGTTATTCCAGTCATTAATTATCCTCACTGTTAAAAAAAAAATGCACCTTAGTTCTAACCTGAATTTGTTTAGTTTTAACTTCCAAGCATTGGATTGTATTTTGTTGTGCCTTTTTCTGCTAGATTAAAAAGAAATCTACTGTCAGAAATCACTTCTCCACATAAATATCATAGGCCGTAATCAAGTCTTACCCTTCTCTTGGATAAACTAAGTAGATGGAGCTTCTTAAATCTCTCCCTATTAGGGTATGTTTTCCAGACTTCAAGTCATTCTTGTCAATGACTTGGTCATAAGACTGGGACCAGGAAATAAAGTCCAGTTTCTTATCAGCACTCCTGTATGTGTCAGACCTTTATTACAGGCCTTGTCTTCACTGCTAAATAAGATGTATATTTTTACTTTGTGGGTAATGAACACATGTGAGCTATCCCAAGGTAAAAGCACAGTGAAGACCAGGCACTTTAGTTTTTACAGGGTAAACTCCCTGAGATCAACCCCTGGCGGGCCTATAGGTCTGTTTACCTCTTGGTTTACCTCATGATAACACTAACATTTTCTAAAGTGCCTAGTTTTTACTGTGTTTTTATCTCAGAATAGGTCACACTCATTAGTTACCCAAAGGGAAAAATGCACCTTTTTTTAGCAGCAAAGACAAGGCTGCAGATGGTAAAGAGGAGTAGGCAATGTGGGAGTAGACAGGCAGAAGAGGAGGAGAATGGTACTTGGTAGCATATTTGTTTTGTATGATCATTGTGTGTCTGGTATTGGGTGGTATGCAGCATATTATGTTTTCACATACCAGAGTACTCCCTGCACCTTTCTCTGAGTCCACAGGCTACAGAGGTAAATGCTGTGTAAGTGATGTCATGCATTATATATCACATGGAAAAACTGTATCAAACTCCATTGCTGTGGGTGTCGAGGTTGCATGTAACCACCCAGAGGGATGAGAAACTCAATGAGGGGATGAGACCAAACTCAGCTGAAGAGGAGTAACAAAAGGTTCTGGTTCTGGGGACTGGGAATAGGATCTAGAACTTTTCATTTCTAGATTGCTGGTTCAAATTCAGACCATTCTGTAGAAAGCAAACACTGTTGTGATCTGATGGCTGTTAGGGGGCTGATATGAAAAGCTATGGTGGTCTCAGTCCAGTTCTTCATAGCCAGATGTCCACACCACAAAACCTGCAAATACAATTTACACTTCTGACCCTCCCAGTACAGAGGCCAAGGCCTGAGTGGATCCTGGAGACTGAATTCTCCTCTCAACCTGACAGGTGTTTCTTGGAGGTAAGGGGTCAGGTAAGGTGCAGGAGGCACTGTTGCTGTCTATGTACCTGTTTAGAGGATGCATAGAGGATTTCAATTTCCAGAGCTGTCAAGCCAATACTCTAAACAAGTAAAGAGGAAAGTAGGTCTTGGGGTGCCCTTCTGATCTGTGATTACCTCAGTTCTCAGTGCAAATGGCCTGCAGCAGCACAGTGCTCAGAGCAGAATAGGATTCGGAGATGAGCAGAATTCCCTGTTATAGAATCCCTATTTACTGAAGTCTATTTCACTGGAACAAGTAGGTTGGAGTGTTTTGTGTGGGTGAGGGGAGAGAAGAGAAAAGTTTCTAGAACAGATATGGCTGGCTTTGTTGGAAGGGCTTTTGGCTCCCTTCCTGGTCTGACACAGGAGTCAGACATGCAGCTGCCAGATGTTTGCATTCCCTGCTCTGGTATCTTTCAGGCCTGTCAAGGAAATGTGTGATGAGAAGGAATTATCTCACTGGGGGCTTGGGGGAGAGTTTGTATGCAGTGTGCCCCTGCTGTGCTCTCCTCTGCCTGAATCACCCAGGGGAGGTCATTCTCAGGTTTCTTGTAAATAACCATGGAGACTGTGCCAGCTAGAACATTGTCCCAGACAACTGTGCCAAAACAAAGTGGTGATAGAGCAGTTCTTCTTGGGGCTCCCCTGACATGAGACTCCTCTCTCATTAGTTTCCATGGTGACTCACAAAGGGAGCAGGAAGACAAACACTGCTCTCCTAGCAAAGAAGAATAACAAATAGGTTAGTGACTGGCAGTGCTCTCGCCGTCATGTCCAGCGGAATACCTTAGATTCAGTGCCAGTCCTAGTGCCTTGCTCCCTGACCTGGCCTGGAGAGTTCTACAGTGCCATGCCATGGTGGGAATATTACTAAAGGCAGCAGTTGATGCTGGCAGGTGGCATTAGGTGGCGCTACTACAATGATGCCAAAGTGGTGTTACTAGGCAGCACTGGCAAATGTAAGCAAGTGGCACAGGCAGGTGGCATTACATGGCAGAGGCAAGTGGTATCCCTGAAAGGTGGCATTAGTTAGCACTGTCAGGGGATACAGGCAGTTGACATTAGCATATGGCATTGGCAGGTGGCACAATAGTGTGTATACATGCACATATACTGTATAGATTTAGCATGCACTCTCTAGGCTTTCTGATATCTCCAAAAAGGTTTTCATATTAAAATATCTGAGGTTTAATCTTTGTAGTATATGAAAAAGATGTGTGCAAAGAATGGTCCACTAGAACATCCAATTCATCAGATCCCAGCAACCTTCACCCACAGACACTGTCCTGAAGGTCTCACCGTGACCTGCTCTCCATTACAAAAGCAGCAGACATTACTCTGCACTGTACCTTTCAGTCCAGCTTGTCAGCTGCTGTCTGCCTCTTACTCTTCAGCCCCTCCATGGAGCAACTTGTGATACAGCAGTGATCAGACATAGAGCAGGCCTCAAGGGTGAAATGAGACAAAGGAGGTGGGTGAGTGGTGAATTTCTGATCTGTATCTGTTTTGTTTTGTAATGTAAGATTTCCAGGAGAATTCCAGGGAAAGGAGAGGAATAGAGGGGGCTAAAAGGTAAGATGGCTTTTAAACATGGCTAAAAACTTTGGGGGGGAGGGATAGCTCAGTGGTTTGAGCATTAGCCTGCTAAACTCAGGGTTGTGAGTTCAATCCTTGAGGGGGCCATTTAGGGATCTATCTGGGGCAAAAATTGGGGATTGGTCCTGCTTTGAGCAGGGGGTTAGACTAGATGACCTCATGAGGTCCCTTCCAATCCTGATATTCTATGATTCTAAAAATAGCCACTAATCTGTGGTGCCTCCATTTCTGGCTGACCAATTTGAAACGTGATGGGCCATATTTTAGAGCTTCTGAGCACTCCCATAGGCTTGCTAGGTGTCTGGTTTTTGACTAAAACACCAGGTTGAAAAGGAACCCTGGTGGCTCCAGTCAGCACTGCTAATCGGGCCATTAAAAGTCCAGCTGGCAGGCTCACTGCCCGGCTCCGCACAGCTCCTGGGAAGCGGTCAGCATATCCCTCCGGCTCCTAGGCTGAGGAATGGCTACAGGGGCTCTGCATGCTGCCCCCACTCTGAGCGCCGGCTCCACAGCTCCCATTGGCCAGGAAACACGGCCAGTGGGAGCTGCGGGGGCAGTGCCTGTGGACAGGGGCAGTGCGCAGAACCCCTGGCCACCGTTCAGCCTATGAGCCAGAGGGACGTGTCGCCGCTTCCTGGGAGCCACCTGAGGTCAGCACCCCGAATCCCTCCCACACCCAAACCCCCTCCCCCAGCCCTGAGCCCCCTCCTATACCCAAACTCCCTCCCGGAGTCCGCACCCCCTCCCGTATGCCAACCCCTAGCCCCAGCCTCAGAGCACCCTCCCGCACTCTGAATCCCTTATTTCTGGCCCCACCCCAGAGCCTGCACTCCTAGCCCAGAGCCCATACCCCTCCCACACCCCAACCCTCTGCCTCAGCCCAGAGCCCCCTCCCACACTCTGAACTCCTCAGCCTTATCCCCCAGCTCGGAGCCCCTTCCTGGATCCCAAACCCCTCATCCCCAGCTCCACCCCAGAGCCTGCATCCCCAGCCAGAGCCCTCACCCCCCTCCCACACCCCAACCCCCTGCCCCAGCCCAGTGAAAATGAGCAAGTGAGCAAGGATGGGGGAGAGTGAGGGATGGAGGGAGTGGGGATGGAGTGAGCGGGGACAGGGGCCTCAGAGAAGGGTTGGGGCAGGGCCTCGGGGCAGAGGACAGGGCAAGGGTGTTCAGTTTTCTGCAATTAGAAAGTTGGCAGCCCTACACTCACAGTTTCAGTGAAGTCAAGGGGAGCTGTGGGGACTGAGCACTTTTGAAAATGGAACTCAAAGTGTTTCCAACAGGTCATGGAAAAATAATGGCACCCCAAATAAATGGCCACTTATAAAGATGTTGACCTAAATATTTAATCATGCAACATTGTGAGCAGGCAAGCCTCCTCCCCACAGTGGTTAGAGTCTGTGACAATAGCACCACCTCCTAATAAGTGTCTGTGACAGCAGCCTCTCCTAATGGTATAGGGATAGGGTAACCGAGGCCTGGTTCTGCCTGGGTTACGAACCAAGGGCCCTCTTGAGCACTTTAAGGCAAATGTCCACTACCTATGACCCAGTTAACACTCTTCCCTGGGTCTCTTCCCAGCACTTGGCCCCTCCTTGGGGTGCTTTCTGGTTCGTGGCTATCCCTGGCAATCTGGTCCATAGGCTTCAGCAGGCTAGGGAGTCCCAGTGTTGTGCAGCAGCCCTTTCCTGGGGATGCCCTCCTGGCAAAGTTCCTCCCTAGCAGTGAGCACAGATCTGCCGTCTCTCCTCCCACCACCCTGCTGTGCTGAAGACACTCCCTTTTAAATCTCTCCTCCAACTGGATCATGCCCACAGCCACAGGCCTGAGAGGTTGGGGCTCCCAGGGCCCAGAGTTATTTCTGCACCCTTATCTCTCCAGTGTGGGGTTTATCCACTCCATCACAAACCTCCTTTTGGCAAGTGCCCCCGCTACAGGAGGCATAGGTATGAATTCCAGACCTGTTCTCTCACTCTGCTGGGAACCTGGGATGAAATTGTTAACTCACTGAAATCAATGGGAGTTTCGTCATTGACACTCCTGGTGATTAGTACCCTACAGGAGACTCACTTACAAGTTTCAGTCCTCTTTTCTCATTCCTCTGACCAGGGCTGATTTGAGCACCACTGGAAATCTCTGAAAGCCAACTTGTTTGAAGCCCTCTTTCTGGGTCAGTAGTTGTGTCCTGTTCCCCATGCCCTACATATTATTATTAACTGTACAATAATTATTAATAATTAATAATTAATATACAATAACTGTTCACACCCTGAGCACCCACATACCTAGAGAGAATAACTCTAGACAGATGGCCAACAGAAAAGACTCAGACAGCTCCAAGCATAAAAGCAAACTGGGATTCTTTACGAGGCTGTCATATCATAATGCCACATGGCAAGAGGGCAAAATGACAGATTCCAAACAGAAAATGGATAGTTTTAGTCAGGGGGAGATATGGGTTCCAGACTCAGTCCAGATCTCTCACACTTCTGGGAATCTAGTGTCAATGCCAAGTGAGAGTCATATCTGCTTTACTCACAGATATGACTCCTTCAGTAATTGTAAGAAAATAAATCCCTTGGAATTCTCTAGAATAGAGAGAATGGGGCCAGAAGAAAGAGAGAGAGCTCAACACAAGGAGAATCTCCCAAGGCTGCACTCCTGGGTGATCCTTCCAGGCTTCAGGGCTCTGAACCAGAGTTTTTCAATGGAGTTTTTCATGCATTGGTTGTAAAAATCACCTGCTGTATGTAGCTGCAAGTAGGGCTGGGAGAACATTTTCTGATGAAACTTTTTTGACACAAAATTAAGTTTGTAACTAAATGAAGATTTTTTTAGAAAGTGTCTGCTTTCCACAAAGAAATTCAATTTTTAGTTGGAAAACCAAAATTTTTTTTGGTTTTTCAGATGAAAAATTTGGGTTTTGATTGCTAAAAAACAGTTCTTCAATTTGTAGGGGTTTTTGACAAAAGTCAGTTTTTATGTGGGGGGAAAAACATTTCCCAAGTAGCTCTAGTTATAAGCATGTTGCTATATCAATCTGAGTAAATCCCTATCTTTCTTTGTCTCAAACACAGATTCTTGTTTTTTATTTTTTTTAATGTATTCTGGAGTACTTGGAGCTGTGTCTAAAGCTCTCTGCTGAGAGTTCAGAAGCAAGACCTCCCCAAGTACTTTATTCATTCACCCTCCTGTGCACGATTACTGTGAAGCTGTCTCTTAGTGCCATCTAGCTGCTGCAATTATTCATGGTTTCTTCATGGTGCCCCAGTTTCCCACTGTAAGGAGGAATGAGTGTCAGTGCATAACTTCATGCTGGGAAACTTTCTGCCTTATAATAACGGGGATAAGGAAATAAGGAAAAATCTAGGCAAGATTCTATATCAGGCATGGCCAAACTGTGGCCCGTGAGCCGCATGAGCTCTTTTACAGTTAAGGTGCGGCTCGTGGAGCCCCCCCACCCCAACTCCCTCCCATTCTCTGCCTACCAGACTGTGGGAGGGAGCTTGGGGCTTCTGCCCTGTGTCAGGGTGGTGGGTAGGGGCTTCTGCCCTGCTTGGGGCTTTCACCCCATGGCAGGGGCACTGGCGCTCAGGGTCTCAGCCAGGTGCATGCCCCAGCAGATGCCACCCCTTGGGGATGAAGCCCCGAGCCCTAGCAGGCACCGTCCCATGGGGATGAAGCTCCAAGCCCCATCAGGTGCTGCCCTGTGGGCCAGGGTGTGAGTGTCTTATAGCTTCAAACTTTTGAATATTATTGAATGCGTCTTGGAAAGTCAGTAAGTTTGACCACCCCTGTTCTATATTTTACTATTGTAAAGATAGATACCTAGATTCTATCATTGGAAGCAATATATCTAGGAATTAAAGCAGAGGATTAGCAATCAGGAGAATTGGGTGCTATCTGGTTCTCCCTCTGACTTCCTGCATGACCTTTGGCATTAGTTAAATTTTGGCAGGTAGTCTCCACTTTTAGATGCGTCAGTTTTTGGGTGCCATATTTGAGATATCTTATATGTCTGCAGTTAGGCACCAAAAATTGAGGTTCCCAAAGTTAGTGGCCACTCTTGTGGTCTTAACCTTTCTGTACGTAGATTTCTCCATTAATAAAATGGGTATGTATTTAGCAATATGTAAGCTGGTGTAATCTCAGTGGAATTGCAGCCCTTTACAGCAGGCTGGATGGGGCTCAGGAATGCAGTGTTGTAGCCACGTTAGTCCCAGGATATTAGAGAGACAAGGTGGGTGAGGTAGTATCTTTTATTGAACCAACTTTTGTGGGTGAGAGAAACAAGCTTTAGAGCTAAACTCTGTGTAGCTTGTCTCTCTCACCCACAGAAATTGGTCCAATTAAAGATATTACCACACCCACCTTGTCTCTCTACCTCTGGAAAGCCCTCTGAGATCTTTGAATGAAAGGCACTGCAGAAGTACAAAGTATGAAAGACTCACTAATTTGTACTTTGCTAAATGGGACATCAAACACTGCAAACCAAACAGAGCTCTCTCTTCACATCTCAGGGCTTGTCTACACCACGCAGCTTTTAGCGACAAGGCTGTGTCAACACAGCCTTGTCGCTAAAAGTCAGCATGTGTAAACGCTCTTTGTCGGTACTTTGTCGGCACTTTTGCTGATGAAATACTTCCAGCCCTGCAAGCGTTGTTAGCTTTGTCGGCAGGAGAGCGCTTCTACCGACAAAGCCGTGTTCACACTGCCACTTGTGTCGGCAAAACTTTTGTCTTTCCTGGCGGGGGGGGAAGGGGGGGAGCTTTTTTAAGTACCCGTGAAAGACAAAAGTTTTGTCTATAGCTTAGCAGTGTAGACATACCCATAGTGTGAAATGTAAGTTCTGCAAAGGAGAGGTGCCCCTGGGGCAGGGAGTCAGTGTTTTGTTTACAAACAGAGGCAGGGTGATTAAGATAAGAAAGGTCTGGTGATTAAATTAAGGATATGGAAGTTTAGCCTGTAAAAGAGGAATCCTTCTGAGGACGGGGAGAAGGAGGAGGGGTGGGGACTCAGAAAAAATACAGCAAAGCACTGAGCCAAGATTGCATTCAGAAAAAAGGGGAGATTTTGGGGCGTAGGTGAAAAGAAAGGGTCAAACCCAGGGAAGGGCTAGCAGTGTATAGAGAAGTTCCCACTCTACCTGTGGTACTTATGTGGCCCCATCACCATAGTATCTGAGGCTGCGCCTCACAATGTCTAACCTATTTCTCCTCCCAGCCCCTCCGTGAGATAGAGCAGTGCTGTTATCCGCATTGTACAGATAGGGCACTGAGGCACACACAGACTAAAGGCCAGATTTTCAAAGGTATTTAGGCACCTAGTGAGATTTTCAAATGCACTTAGAAGGTTAGGTGATTTGTAAACCCCACTGGATACGTAGCAGCATCTTTGGGTGCCTAAAAACCTTTGAAATTCTGTCTTTAAAGCACTGGCCTGGGGTCAGACAGGAAATCCATAGGGGGAGTAGAACCCAGGTCTTTCAGGGATAGCTCCCAATCCAGCAGACCAGCCTCTCTCACTGCTGCATACTGCAAAAAAGGAGGACTCTGATAGCTGGGAGCAAAACCAAGGTGGCCAGTTCCCTGAGACTCCAGCAAAGGGTCTCAGGATGGATGTCATGGTTGACAGCATGAAAAGCAGCACAGAGGTTAGGAAGGATGGAGAATGAACTCCCAAGGTTCTGCCCCATGCTGGGTTGTACAACAATGGCTGCTGTGCAATTTTACATTTTAACTGAAAACCATTTTGTTTAGTCATTTTTTGTTTTGAGTTTGAGAAAAGGAAGGAATGAGAAGTGTTGTATGAGTATCAGATGTGTTTATGCTTCAAATTCTTAAGGTGTCAGCTGTATTCAGGCCAATTCCAGAACAAAGCACAGAAATTGCATCCACAGAGGCCATAAAGTTGACGATTATTGTCATGATTTGTATTATTCACTGGGCACCATCTGTGTGCTCAGCACTGTTCAGAATATGCCAGAAAATCCAGTCCCTGAGCCGATGCATATAAGATGTGTAACTCTGGATAAGATGGCTCAGATATTTAAATATGAAGTGTATAGTTATTGACCACACATGTTATCACATGTTTACTGTGATGTTTATATCAATGAGTGGAGGCACAGATGGCAGTAGAAGTTTTACTTGATCAAGGACTAGCAGATTTGACCCTCCAACTTTCTTTCTAGAGGAAGAGCTGCCCAGAGCTCCTGTGCCTGTTTATTTTCCTTTCCTGCCTGCAGTGGCCCTGATATACCTCAGAAGTCGCAGTTTTTTTCTCAACTTTAAAATATAGAATTTTCTTGGTGTTTGGTTTTAAATATTCTCCTGTGAGAACTGCAACTCAGTCGCTGTAGTGTTGTGTTTAGGAGCCTTCTGGAAAGTAACTAGCCTTTAAACAGAAGTAAAAGCAGTGTTGCCAACTTTCATGATTTTGTCATGAGTCTCGTGATAATTGTTTTCCTTAAAGACCCAGCTCCTGGAGTCAAGTGGATAGGTGATGATTTCAGCCTGCATTCTTAAGAAAAATCAAGTTTCTAGTCCTCGTGGCTGTGGAGAAAGCTTCAAAATGTGACCCTAGTGCACCCTAAAGGCTCAAAAAGCAAAAGGCAAATAAAAAGAACCCCAAATCTGTTATTTTTACATAATCTCATGATTTTAAAACCAATCTCATGATTTTTGGTGAGCCTGATTCATGATTTTTGCACATTTGGGATTGGCAATACTGTGAAAGGGACTTGAAAGTGTCAGATTCACTCCTGTTTAAGGTTTAGTTTCTAGTCTATTATTTATAGTGAGGTAACACCTCTAGAGCCCCAGGCAGGTGCAGTATAAACTCATGGGGCCTTGCCCTAGTAGGATGTTTCCAAAGTTAAATGATCTATTCCAAGCTTGATGAACTGCAAAAAAGTGATAGGAAGTAATCTAGGTTTTTCTATAATTGTTTCAATTGTTGTATTCAAGAGTTAGTAACAAAGAATATACATTCAAATTTTAAACCTAACCAGTGTCCCTTACATGACTTGACACAAGATGTGAGAACATGTTAGTATTAGAGCTGAGTGGGTCTAATATTTATTAAATCCTCTCTTTTTTTTTTTTATAGGAAATACATGCAGTGCTCCTATCAGCGAATTTCTAAGTTATCTGCAAAAAAAAACTCCTAAAGTTTTCAGGTGCCTAAGTAGCCCTGGGAATCACGGTTAAAGTGTGTCGCCCCCCGCCCCGAAATCTGAAATGGCGCCCCTGTGCACTGGACAACCTCATATATACGAGAGGACATTTCAAAGGGTATTGCAGCAGCTGTGCTGCCCTGGCATTCCCAGAATCATTTCCCTCTGCAGCACAACCTCCAGAATTGCCTGCTGGGGCAATGCCCCTCTACATCACCACTAGCACGGGCTGTTGTTTACAGCCATAATTTAGCCCTATGTGTCATCAAGTCACATCTGTTAACACCATTGTCATAAAAGGTGTTTTCTTCTGTTAGCCCTGCAGAAGCCAGTAGAGCTATGGGTCTATTCTACCTCCTACAGAAACAGTAAGATTGCCAGCCAAGTGGCAAATGCTGAATCTTCCATGAGTTTTTGCGCTGTGAACATTATCACCAAAATTGATCATATTTGTGGCACTCACAGTTAAAAAAATAATCTATGGACTCCTAAACTGAGCACATTTAATCTGGACTCACTGAAAAGAAATGTGGGAGCCTGTTGTGTCATTGATTATGCAGACACTTCCCTGAGTGTAACTATAAGTTTGGGCCAGCATGAACATCCTTCTTTAAACAGCAAACATCAGAGTTAAATAGTTACTCTTTGCCTTTGCTGTTTGGCTCTCTTGCATACCAAAGCCTTAGCTCTTAGCAACATGAAAACCCATCCTAATTAGCCTTTGCTTAACAATAACTCTCTGTACCATTCTCAGGATGCCAAGATCCTTTTATTCTGGGGCTACAAAAGTGGGAAACAGTTCATTTAAAGCTCTGGTGCAGAGTTTTATGATTCTTTATGTGAAGTGAATTGCACTGTTGCTGTACTTTGGACCTAGCAGACTCAGCTTGAAAACTAAAAGCAGCACTTGAGATATAAAAGGTGTCAGAGTAGCAGCCGTGTTAGTCTGTATTCGTGAAAAGAAAAGGAGTACTTGTAGCACCTTAGAGACTAACCAATTTATTTGAGCATAAGCTTTCGTGAGCTACAGCTCACTTCATCGGATGCATACTGTGGAAAATACAGAAGATGTTTTTATACACACTAACCATGAAAAAATGGGTGTTTATCACTACAAAAGGTTTTCTCTCACCCCACCCCACTCTCCTGCTGGTAATAGCTTATCTAAAGTGATCACTCTCCTTACAATGTGTGTGATAATCAAGGTGGGCCATTTCCAGCACAAATCTAGGTTTTCTCCCCACCCTCCCCAACAAACCCACTCTCCTGTTGGTAATAGCTTATCTAAAGTGATCACTCTCCTTACAATGTGTGTAATAATCAAGGTGGGCCATTTCCAGCACAAATCCAGGGTTTAACAAGAACGTCTGAGGAATGGCCAGTGTGTGTGTGTGTGTGTGTGTGTGAAACAAGGGGAAATAGGAAATAGGTTACCTTGCATAATGACTTAGCCACTCCCAGTCTCTATTCAAGCCTAAGTTAATTGTATCCAATTTGCAAATGAATTCCAATTCAGCAGTCTCTCGCTGGAGTCTGGTTTTGAAGTTTTTCTGTTGTAATATCGCAACTTTCATGTCTGTAATTGCGTGACCAGAGAGATTGAAGTGTTCTTCGACTGGTTTATGAATGTTATAATTCTTGACATCTGATTTGTGTCCATTTATTCTTTTACGTAGAGACTGTCCAGTTTGACCAATGTACATGGCAGAGGGGCATTGCTAGCACATGATGGCATATATCAGATTGGTAGATGTGCAGGTGAACGAGCCTCTGATAGTGTGGCTGATGTGATTAGGTCCTGTGATGGTGTCCCCTGAATAGATATGTGAGCACAGTTGGCAACAGGCTTTGTTGCAAGGATAGGTTCCTGGGTTAGTGGTTCTGTTGTGTGGTATGTGGTTGCTGGTGAGTATTTGCTTCAGGTTGGGGGGCTGTCTGTAGCCAAGGACTGGCCTGTCTCCCAAGATTTGTGAGAGTGTAGAAGCTCTCTACACCAACATTCCACACAAAGATGGACTACAAGCCGTCAAGAACACTATCCCCGATAATGTTGTTGGGGACACTGGGGCATGGCCACTAGGTAACTCGAGGGGATGGAAGACCACGAGTGTCGATGAAGCCCCCTCGCACTAGGCCCAGGTGTCCTTGGCCCCCCACTCCCGCCTGGAGACACTCGCAGCAGCTCTGCGTACTAGGCCCAAGTGTCCTTGGCCCCCCCGCCTGGAGGCACTCACAGCAGTTATGCTGAGGATCTGCAACAATATGTTGCAGAGTCAGACTGCCTGAAACTAAGCAAGGCCGAACAGGGCAGATATGGAAGAATAATTCTGAATAAAGCAGCTTTATGTATAGTTTAACAAATGATACAAAAAACAAGGGAACTAGCTGGTAACTGGATTGGCTGGCTATATGGATACTTAGGGCAGCTTGCTATTGGATAAGTATGCTGGGAAAAAGGATGTATAAAAGCCTGTGTAACTTCCTGTTCTGTGTGCAGGATTTGAGATCTTATTCTCCCTGTACATTTTTGCAGCTGCAAATAAACTTTTCTGCTTCTCCACCCATTGTGATTATTGGGTGTAGCACACCGGGTAGTGAACCAACTCCAGCTGTTGTTTAGCCTCTCGGCACTGGGTGCCGGCAACAATGTCACGGCTAACCTGGTGGCTGAACTTTGTGACTTTGTCCTTACCCATAACTATTTTACATTTGGGGACAATGTATACCTTCAAATTAGCAGCACTGCTATGGGTACCCGCATGGCCCCACAGTATGCCAACATTTTTATGGCTGACTTAGAACAACACTTCCTCAGCTCTTGTCCCCTAACGCCCCTACTCTTCTTGTGCTATATTGATGACATCTTCATCATCTGGACCCATGGAAAAGAAGCCCTTGAGGAATTCCACCATGATTTCAACAATTTCCATCCCACCATCAACCTCAGCCTGGTCCAGTCCACAGAAGAGATCCACTTCCTGGACACTACAGTGCCAATAAACGATGGTCACATAAACACCACCCTATACCAGAAACCTACTGACCATTATTCCTACCTACATGCCTCCAGCTTTCACCCTGACCACACCACACGATCCATTGTCTACAGCCAAGCTCTGCGATACAACCGCATTTGCTCCAACCCCTCAGACAGAGACAAACACCAACAAAATCTCTATCAAGCATTCTTACAACTACAGTACCCCCTTGCAGAAGTGAAGAAACAGATTGATAGAGCCAGAAGAGTTCCCAAAAGTCACCTACTACAGGACAGGCCTAACAAAGAAAATAACAGAACGCCACTAGCTGTCACCTTCAGCCCCCAACTAAAACCCCTCCAATGCATTATCAAGGATCTACAACCTATCCTGAAGGATGACCCAACCCTCTCACAAATCTTGGGAGACAGGCCAGTCCTTGCCTACAGACAGCCCCCCAACCTGAAGCAAATACTCACCAGCAACCACATACCACACAACAGAACCACTAACCCAGGAACCTATCCTTGCAACAAAGCCTGTTGCCAACTGTGCTCACATATCTATTCAGGGGACACCATCACAGGGCCTAATCACATCAGCCACACTATCAGAGGCTCGTTCACCTGCACATCCGCCAATGTGATATATGCCATCATGTGCCAGCAATGCCCCTCTGCCATGTACATTGGTCAAACTGGACAGTCTCTACGTAAAAGAATAAATGGACACAAATCAGATGTCAAGAATTACAACATTCATAAACCAGTCGGAGAACACTTCAATCTCTCTGGTCACGCAATTACAGACATGAAAGTTGCGATATTACAACAGAAAAACTTCAAAACCAGACTCCAGCAAGAGACTGCTGAATTGGAATTCATTTGCAAATTGGATACAATTAACTTAGGCTTGAATAGAGACTGGGAGTGGCTAAGTCATTATGCAAGGTAACCTATTTCCCCTTGTTTCACACACCCCCTCCTCCACCATTCCTCAGACGTTCTTGTTAAACCCTGGATTTGTGCTGGAAATGGCCCACCTTGATTATCACACACATTGTAAGGAGAGTGATCACTTTAGATAAGCTACTACCAGCAGGAGAGTGGGGTGGGGTGAGAGAAAACCTTTTGTAGTGATAAACACCCATTTTTTCATGGTTTATGTGTATAAGAACATCTTCTGTATTTTCCACAGTAAGCATCCGATGAAGTGAGCTGTAGCTCACGAAAGCTTATGCTCAAATAAATTGGTTAGTCTCTAAGGTGCCACAAGTACTCCTTTTCTTTTTGAGATATAAAAGACTCTGAACCAAATGCAGCCTGGTGCAAGTAGGAAAAGCTGCCACAGGAAATTTTGGGCCAATTTCAACAGTGTTGTAAAAGCTGGTATGGATGACAGAGTAAGTGTGTAGTAGTCATAAAACTGCTGTAACATAGTATAAGTAGTAAGGCTGTGTAATTTGCTCTAATTTGTCTCCAATTTGAGTGCAAAATGATTGTAACATACTGTACATACTAATGGGACAGGAAAGGTGTGTAAAATCAAACAACCCCTCCATACATACGTACAACCACCACCTATACTTTAATTTACACCTGTACCATTCCCAACACTTCCCAGAACAAATTTAGCCCTTGTGCATGTTGGTACTACTTCTATTCACTTCAATAAGAGTTGAGCCTGCTTATGCCAGAGTCCCATGCTATATATGGTCCCCAGGGGATACTGAATCAATGAAAGTTACACTGCTTTGCATCTTACACCGACTTGCACCTATTTTCTGACCATGATACACCTATTATGTAACTTCCACCAGCAGTTAGGTTTACTGCTGACTTTGACCCAATGGTAAGAAACACACACACACACATACACACACACACACACACACACACACACACTCTGTGGATGAGTAGAAACTCAGAGACTTTTTACTGAATCTTCTATCTTGCTGCCCTCAAAGCACTGGCACAACTGCACTGGCATAACAGAGTAAACACCTGCATTTCTACACCCCAATTTTTCAAAAACTTAGGCCTTGTCTACACTGCCACTTTACAGCACTGCAACTTTCTCACTCAAAGGTGTGAAAAACACCCCCCTGAGCTCTGCTAGTTTCAGCGCTGTAAAGTGGCGGTGTAGACAGTGCACCAGCGCTGGGAGCTGGGAGCTACTCCCCTCGTGGGGGTGGTTTTTTTACAGCGCTGGAAGAGCCCTCTCCCAGTGCTGGTGCCGGGACTACACAGCCATGTTAAAGTGCTGCCACGGCAGCGCTTTAACGTTGCTAGTGAAGACATACCCTGAGGCACATAACTGCGCTTGCAAAATGCATGCACAATTATGCACCTAATTGGGATAGGAAATTACCATGATTACAAATGCAAATTGGCCACTGAAGATGCCAATGGCCACAGGTCATTTGCATGTGCAGTTGCCCAGCTGGTTCCTTCTTAAGGTACTGTAAACTGTTCCCCTCCCAGGAAGGTCTTTGATCTGCACTCAGCCATAAACATGCAGAGAGTTTCACAGCCATCCTGCTCCACCAGGGAAACCACTTGCAGTCTATTTCATTCATTTGTCTCCGAAACTTCGACCTACTTTCCCTCCCACAAATCTCCTTCTCTAGTTCAGTTTGCTCTGTGCTGGTGAATAATGCATGATGTCCTTCAAATCATGTCCATCAGCATTTGCATCAAGAGTCTTTGTGGTTCACTCAGCCTCACCTCCCTCTGACATCTCTCCTCCATCAAGAAGCTATGCAAGCGGCATGTTCACTAAAGGAAGGTTCATGGCTGCCAAATTAAGCAGGAGAGTCCCTTCATGGAATGAGTGTGATACATGTTCTTAAAAGAAAGCAGTAGCGTCATAGCACAGTTCTTCTGATCATTGCCGCTCATTATAAAGAAGTAGGGCTGTCAAGCAATTAAAAAAAATTAATCGCGATTAATTGCACTGTTAATAATAGAATACCATTTATTTAAATATTTTTGGATGTTTTCTACATTTTCAAATATATTGATTTCAATTATAACACAGAATACAAAGTGTACAGTACTCACTTTATATTTATTTTTGATCGCAAATATTTGCACTGTAAAAAACAAAAGAAATAGTATTTTTCAATTCACCTCATACAAGTACTATAGTGCATTCTCTTTATTATGAAAGTTAAACTTACAAATGTAGAATTATGTACAAAAATAACTGCATTCAAAAATAAAACAATGGAAAAATTTAGAGCCTACGAGTCTACTCAGTCCTACTTCTTGTTCAGACAATTGCTCAGACAAACAAGTTTGTTTACATTTGCAGGAGATAATGCTGCCCGCTTCTTGTTTACAATGTCACCTGAAAGTGAGAACTGGCGTTCGCATGGCAATGTTGTATCCAGGGTCACAAGATATTTACATGACAGATGTACTAAAGCAGGGGTCGGCAACCTTTCAGAAGTGGTGTGCCAAGTCTTCATTTATTCACTTTAATTTAAAGTTTCGCTTGCCAGTAATACATTTTAACATTTTTAGAAGGTCTCTCTCTATAACATAACTAAACTATTGTTGTATGTAAAGTAAATAAGGTTTTTAAAACGTTTAAGAAGCTTCATTTAAAATTAAATTAAAATGCAGATCTTATCAGTTTAGTGTGATCCTTGCCCTTGCTTTTCCTTGCTGAGTTTTCCAGTGTCTGGCATGTATTTGGATAGTTTAAGCTGCACACAGGCTTCTGAGTGATCAGTTGTTAACCGGTTCCGAGAGGGACAGAGAACAGATTTCATGTGTGAAAATACCTGTTCACACAGGTATGTGGATCTAAATGCTGAAAGCATTGCAAACGCAATTTTCTTCAAACAGTTAAATTTCACTGACAGGGACATCCAGCAGGTCGGACTAGAGGCCCCATGATCTCTCTAGGTAGCTTTAAGTGCACTCCACAGATCTCCAAACTGATGCCCACTATCTGAGCTTTTTAAGTGAACGAGCTGCATTTCGAAATCTTCAACACCCATCCACTGAAATACAGACAAATCCAAGTCACTTTCGTTGAACTTTTCAGGTTTAATTAGAAAAGAAAGCATTGGACCAAATCGCTGGAAATCTTGAAATCTGTCAGAAAATTCTGATTCCAGTTCTTGTATGTACATTCCAATCTCATCGACACTGACAGTGCAACGTGTCGATAGCTCTTTTATGCGTTGGGAGTAGCGGAAAGTCGAAGTTTGAATATCCCGAGAAAAAACTGCTAGTTTTACAACAAATGCCTTCCAGGTTTCACAAAAATCCAGAACCGTTTGCTCTGCACCCTGGAGACGGAGGTTGAGTTTGTTTAGGTGAGCAGTGATGTCAGTTAGAAACATGAGCTTACACAGCCATTTGTCATCATCCAGTTCGGGGTAGTTTTGTCCTTTTTCAACAAAAAGGCCTTGATTGTATCAAAACAGTTTACAAAGCGCACCAAAACATTGCCACGACTTAGCCACCAAATGTTGCTGTGACGTGAAATGAATGGACATCTAACTTTGCTTTCTTAGGAGCTGACATTTTGTCAAATGTACCCCTCAACTTACAGTGGGGAAAAAAATCACAACAGATAGCACGCACAGTGTCAAACACAATGTGCTGCTCCACATGATGTGATCGTGATGTAAGCAGCAAATCAGGAGTTAAAAATATCCCAGTACAGTGGCGCTGGAACAATTTTTAAGGTGGGGGTGCTGAGCTGTGCCCCCTCTTGCCCCTGTCTGCACCCCTCACTGCCCCAGGCTGAGGCCAGTGGGCCACAGCTGGAGGCAGCTGCAGAGCCCCGGGCTGGCGGCCGGGACCCCAGGATGGCAGCAGAGCACCCGGGACTGGTGGTCGGGACCTGGGGCCAGCAGCGGGCTGAGCGGGGGCTGGCGGAAGGGGTCCCGGGTGGCAGGGGGCCGGCAGTAGGACCCCAGGCTGGCAGCAGAGCCCCCGGGTCTGGTGGCCGGGACCCGGGCAGTGTGAGTGCCACTCAAAATCATCTTGTTTGCTGCCTTTGGCACGTGTGCCATAGGTTGCTGACCCCTGTACTAAAGGTTCATATGTCCCTTTATGCTTCAACCACCATTCCAGAGAACATGCGTCCATGCTGATAACGGGCTCTGCTTGATAATGATCCAGAGCAGGGCAGACCGACACATGTTCATTTTTATCATCTGAGTCAGATGCCACAAGCAGAAGGTTGATTTTCTTTTTTGGTGGTTTGGGTTCTGTAGTTTCTTTTAAGAGTTCTGAAAGCATGCTCCACGCCTCGTCCCTCTCAAATTTTGGAAGGCACTTCAGATTCTTAAACCTTGGGTCGAGTGCTGAAGCTATTTTTAGAAATCTCACATTGGTACCTTCTTTGCGTTTTGTCAGATCTGCAGTGAAGGTGGTCTTAAAAACAAACATGTGCTGGGTCATCATCCGAGACTGCTATAACATGAAATATATGGCAGAATGCGGGTAAAACAGAGCAGGGGACATACAATTCTCTCCCAAGCAGTTCAGTCACAAATTTAATTAATGCATTATATTTTTAACGAGTGTCATCAGCATGGAATTATGTCTTCTGGAATGGTGGCCAAAGCATGAAGGGGCATACGAATGTTTAGCATATCTGACATGTAAATATCTTGCAATACCGGCTACAAAATTGCCATGCAAACACCTGTTCTCACTTTCAGGTGACTTTGTAAATAAGAAGCGGGCAGCATTATCTCCTGTAAATGTAAACAAACTTGTTTGACTTAGTGATTGGCCGAATAAAAAGTAGGACTGAGTGGACTTCTAGGCTCTAAAGTTTTACATTGTTTTGTTTTTGAATGCAGTTATGTAACAAAAAAAATAAAAAAATCTACATTTGTAAGTTGCACTTTCATGATAAAGAGAGTACACTACTACAGTACTTGTCTGAGGTGAATTGAAAAATACAATTTCTTTTGTCTATCATTTTTACAGTGCAAATATTTGTAATAAAAAATAGTATAAAGTGAGCAGTGTACACTTTGTATTCTGTGTTGTAATTGAAATCAATATATTTGAAAATGTAGAAAAACATCAAAAAATATTTAATAAATGTCAATTGGTATTCTATTGTTTAACATCGTGATTAATCGCAATTAATTTTTTAATCACGATTAATTTTTTTTATTTAATCGTGTGAGTTAACTGCGATTAATCAACAGCCCTATAAAGAAATGTAAATTCCCTGCATAAAACACTTTAAGGGGAAGTCATGGTTGCACACGTCTACAGTGGTTAAATCACTCTACATTTAGTGTTGCAGCCCAGTTCCTATTGTAACCCCTGTTTTTTAATTTCCTCTAAAACTCGCAAATAAAGACCTTGGGGGCTGACAATTAGTAAGTTGCCTCTACAGTCAAGACAGAATTTTGCTAACATATTTCACACAAACTGCACAGGGATTCTGGAGCTACAGAGCCCCCAGAATCTGGCTGGCACTTGCAGTTTAGAAATTCCTATAACTGTTTGGCACAATCATTATTCAAAAAGCATATGGAGTACAGACATGAAACATACATGTGAGTGACACCCAGCTCTGTAAATCTGTTGAATTAGTGTCAGATGGTACAGTTGAAGGACAATGTGTCTAGCTAGGATTTACTGAAGTAAACCTTGACCCACTGGGGGAAGCAATCAGATGACATGGTGGAGATTGTATTAGATCCCCTGACTGAGGGAGCTTACATTTGTTACTCAGGTTTGTAATCTAAGGGTCTTTTTGGATCTCTTGTTGATTCTGGATTTCTACACACCAGCAGTGGCTAAGACCATGTTTTTCATCTTTGTTTGGGGAGGGGCTGCAGACTTTCCTTTTGGATGTAGACCTTGTCACTGTGACCCATGCCTTTGTTACCTCAGGAGTGCCTTTGGGCTCAGAGCTGCAAATGTGGCTGGTGAAGAAAGTGGCCACACACCCACTTAGTGGTAATTGTCAGAGAGAGCACATTGCCCATGCGCTCCAGAGTTTGCATTGTCTTCCACATGATTTCTGGGTGAAGCCTACGGTGTTGATTTTGAGTTATGTAGCCCTCAAGTAGTTCTTTCGGCCTGAAAGGCTGCTTCTCTCTTCATGTGATGCCACAACACTTGTGTTCAGTATGGTGCTGAAGCTCACAGTTCTGTGATTTAAATTGGAGAAGTTTCCTGGCAGGATGTTCTAAGAAAAAGAATCTGGACTTTGAAGTTTACTCATCCCCATGGTCTCACGCAGCCTGGATTTGATTATTGTGACAGTCTGCTGCAAAGCTTCGTCTATTTTGCAAGCCTTTCTGAGAGGGAATGTGCTGAGCTGTGGCATGAGTGGGCAGAGAGGTGATAATTTTATCCTGGTTGGCTGACAGTAATATACTGATCTAGTAGTATATTTTTGTATGTATGTGTTTTTATAGATGATCTATAAAAGCCCAGAATTTAGATATATGTTTCTCTGCTCCTGATTATGATGGGCTGTCCCACATCCTGCTGGCAGGGCTCTCAGCATGAAAGCACCACTTTTACTTTCTTTGATTGCAGGGATCTCTCTGAACTGAGAAGTCACAGCACAGCATGGACCACAGCAAGAGAGATCCCACTCTTTGCACAAGAGCTGAAACTCTGGTCAGCGGTAAATCCCAGTGCAAACTTTCTTGTGCTGTGACTCTCTGCATAATGGGTGTCTGCGCTGCTATTGTCTCACTCAGAGGCTGAGATCGCCTTCTTGGGGGATCCAGGAGTTCTGTTAGGAGGGAGGTGACAACTCTGCCCCTAGCAGCTTTTCTTCATCCATTTGGGGGTTGAAACAGTTCTTCACCCAGATTATTTTTCCTATCAGTTTTTGGCATCTCTAGAATTGTTTCTACAAACAGAAGGTTTCAGGACCCCTTCCAAGAAAGATTATTCTGGCACTGTGAAAATGACTTGAAAGCAGATTTAATTACCACAAGCTGATGGAAGAGCTCTGCTGGAGGATGTCAGCTCTACTGTTAGGCTGTCCATCTGGCAGTACAGCCTTGGTCATTTCTGCTTCCTCAAATCATGGGGTGGAGACATTGGGAATAGAGGGGATTTTAAACATTGGGGGAAAGAAGATGACTAGCTGCCCTAGTGCAGAATATAAAGAGAAGAACACACTAAACTGTTAGACAGCTTTTTCTTAACCTCAGCTAGAAGAGTGATCTAACAGTCTGAGCACAGGCGTAGGAGCCAGGCACCTCTGGGTTAGTTTTGTACTGATATTTGCAGGTAAGTACACAGCCAAGTATTCATTAAATACATAAGAGGGTATGGAGGTTTGAGGTGTAGTGCAGTGGAGCTATGGCAGGGACTCGAAAGTTAAGCTAGCATGGCCTGATCTGTACTACAAAAAACAGTCTAGCGAGAGCACTTGGTTAGAATAGTTGGCCCCTGACTGTGTTACAGGCTTTGGTCCAATTTCAGAATGTGGTTAAGGCTGTATCTGCAAAGTGGACTCTCTCCAGTTTGTTCACCTCTTTTTTAAAGGGTGGTGCTGAAAACTGGACACAGTACTCCAACTGTGACCTCACAGTGCCATGTTTAGTCACTTTTCAGATTAGACACTTATTAAGACTTATTTTTAAAGTTCGATGTGCTGTACATGAGCAAGCAGGCATTTGCTAATGTTATATTATTATATTTTCTTATTGAAAATGTCGTGAACTGACATTCCCCAATGCTGTGCAGTCAAGTGACTAGTTTTTACAGCTATTTGTATTCGGGTGGATTTCTTCACAAACAGAAGAGCTACGAACACAAATTTTTGTAATAAAATCTTAGATACTGTGGAAAACATGCCCCCCCCCAAACCACCTTTGCAATCCACGTTGGGGTTATGCCCACTATGCTTTCATTACACAGAGGATATATCAGAATTTGGTGGGAGGTTTTATTTATTCAGTATATCAATAAGAAACTGATATCTTTCTGTACTGACTGGGCCTCAGAGATGGGCTCCCTTTCTCAGTCAAGCAAAAGATTCTGAGAACAATTTGGAAAATCACGCCAAATTGTCTCCTTGCCATCTCTTGAGATCAAGTATTTGGCACACAGACATTGTATGAAGATAATCAAAACACAAAAGGAAAAGGAAAACTTATTTATATTATGCAGTTTAAAAGGGCCACAACCTTCCTGATTTAGCACTCTTTGACCCATGTGTATTTATTTGGGAGACAAGTGGTTAGGTTAGAGGACTGTGAGTCAGGACTCCTGAGTTTTATTCCCAGTTCTGCCTGATTGGCTGTTTGACCTTGGACAAACTTCTCTGTGCCTTTGTTATAAACATACAGCTAAGGGTAGCATAAAATCCCTCCTTTACCTGTAAGAGGTTAAGAAGCTCAAATAACCTGGTTGGCACCTGACCAAAAGGACCAATAAGGGAAGAAGATACTTTCAAATCTGCGGGGAGAGGTTTTGTTTGTATTCTCTTTGTTATGTTCTCTCCGGGACAGAGAGGGACCAGGGCAGGAAAAAAACATCTCCTAAAACCCTACCTGAAATAAGCATTTAAGATTACAAAAATTGTAAGCAAAGCAAGGAAATGCATTAGATTATCTTTTGTTTTAGATTGTGAATTTTCCCTATGCTAAGAGGGAGGTTTATTCCTGTTTTTTGTAACTTCGAAGTTTTGCCTAGAAAAGAATCCTTTGTGTTTTAAATCTTATTACCCTGTAAAATTACCTTCCATCCTGATTTTACAGAGGTGCTTCTTTTACTTTTTTCTGTATAATAAAGTTCTGCGTTTAAGAACTAAATTGGTTTTTAGCATCCTAAAAGCCCAAGGGTCTGGTCTGTGCTCACCTTGTTTACCTATTTGCTTGGTATATTATTCTCAAGCCTCCCCAGGAAAGGGGGTAAAGGGGCTTGGGGGGATATTTTGGGGAAACAAGAATTCCTGGTGGTCCTTTTCCTGCATCTTTGTCTAACTCACTTGGTGGTGGCAGCAATACCGTCCAAGGACAAGGAAGAATTTGTGCCTTGGGGAAGTTTTTAACCTAAACTAGTAGAAATAAGCTTAGAGGGTCTTTCATGCGGGTCCCCACATCTGTACCCCAGAGTTCAGAGTCGGGAGGGAACCCTGACAGCCTTGGTTTACCTGTCTGAATAATAGGTATATTAATATATGCCTACTTCACACGGGTGTTGTGAGAATCAGTTCTGATAAAACTTGGGGATGATAATGAAGATTGGTAAGGAGTGGTAAGTAATGATGAGGACAGGGCAGTCATGTTGAGTGATCTGGGTTGCTTGCAAAGCGGGGCCCATTCAAACCAAATGCATTTTAATGGAGCCAAATGCAAGGTCATTCATCTAGGAATAAGGAGTACAGGTCATATTTACAGAATGGGAAACAGTATCCTGGGAAGCAGTGACTCTGAAAAGGATTTAGGGGTTATAGTGGACAAGCTCCTGAACATGAGCTCCCAGTGCAATTCTGTGGCATAAAGGACTAATGTAGAACTGGTTGAAACTCCAAATTTTCATTCTGTGGGAAATTCTGACATTTCAAAAAAGTTTTCATTGTAAATCAGAACAAAACCTAGAAAATCTGAAATTCCTGCAGAGAGAAAATTCTGAAAAAAATTGTTTAGGAAAAATCCAACTGCTTCAATTTTCATTTTGTTTTTGATCCCCAGCTTGAGCTGGAGTTCTCAGGGCTTCCTGGCTCCCAGCTGTAAGTCCAGAGGTCCCATGCTCTGAGATAGTCAGCATGGCACGGCAGGGCTTCCCTGGAGCCATGGACCCTGGGAGTCCTTGGGTTCCTCTCTCCAGGGCTGTCCACATGCTAGTGGCTGCCTTGGGGTCACAGACCCTAGAAGTTCATCCAAGTTCACACTTCCCAGCAGCCAGTTCCTCAAAACCAAAATCCTTCCACAAAACATTTTGGATGAGATAAATCAGTCTTTTCTAATGAAAAAACATTTTCTTAAAAAAATTCCTGACCAGCTCCAGGTGACTGCAATCTTTGGATGTATAAACAAAGGAGTAGTGAGTAGGGAGGTGATTTTACCTCTGTACACTGCATTGGTGAGACCAATACTGGAATACTGAGCACAGCTTTTAAAAGGGATTTTTTTAAAATTGGAGAGGGTGCAGAAAAGAGCCACAAAAATGATTCAAGGGCTGGAGAAAATACTTTACAGTGGGAGACTTAAAAGAGCTCAATCTGTTTAGCTTAGCAAAAAGAAGATTGAAAGGTGAAAGATTGAAAGATTGAAGATTGACTAGGGTGACCAGACATCCTGATATTATCAGGATCATCCTGATATTAGGGGCTTTGTCTTATATAGGCAACTATCCCCTTCCGGCTCCCCTGCCCCCTGAAAAAAAGTTTCCCAACTTTTCACACTTGCTATCTGGTTACTAGTGTATAAGTAACTTCATAGGTAGAAAAGCACAGGTACTAAAGGGCTCTTTAGTGTAGTGGAGAAAAGCCTAACAAAAAGCAATGGCAGAAAGCTGAATCCAAACAAATTCAAATTAGAAATAAGGTACAACATTTTAACAGGGGGGTGACTAACCTTGGAACAAACCACCAAGGGAAGTGGTGGATTCTTCATCTCTTGATGACTTCAAATCAAGACTGGGTGCCTTTTGGGAAGATATGCTTTAGAGAAACACAAATTATTGGGCTTAATCAGAGGTAAGTGGGTGAAATTTAATGGCCTATGACTTACAGGAGGTCACACTAGATGATCTAATGGTCCCTTCTGGCCTTAAACTCTATGAATCTCTGAGATCCTTGGATGTATGGTGATGCAGAAGAGAAAGGTATTGTTAATTATTAGTATTTAATGAGCTGCAGCTAAACATACAACATTCCTTTTGTTCTGTCCTTGAAAGCCATTTAATGATAATGGAATGAATTAAACCTGCCAAGATAACTAATGGAAGGGACCAGAGGATTGAAAATCTCCACAGAGCGATTTTCTGTGTTTACTTAGACACCTCAGCAGATGGTCACCTTGGCTGGTAGATCATTATAATAGACATTGCAATATCAGGGTCATCACACAAGCTGAGACCTGTTCTTCACTGAGTAACTATGCCTCTCCTCTCCCTTGTTCCTCCTTGCAGAGAGATTTCTTTCCTTGGTTGTGACACACACATACACTGACTTGATCTTGTGTGGAGAAGACTAGATGTGCACAAAATGCCAAGAGAAAACTTGCAGAGGTTAGTGTTCGAAAACATGAATGGAAGTTGGTATTCTCACTAGGAATGGAAAATATATTATAGTCATCATGGGCCAGATTTTTAAAGGTAGTTGAGTACCTAAAGATGCAGAGAGGTGCCTAATGGGATATTAGGCTCCTGATTCACATTGATTTCAATGGGCATTAGGCACCATGGGGCTTTTGAAAATTCCGCTAGGCACCTATCTGCATCTTTAGGCATCTAAGTACCTTTAAAAATCTGGCCCATTATGACTTTCATCCTGAAGGATCCTAAAGCACGTCCATTGTTTCTGTGTACAGGAATCTCTCATTGCACCTGTAGGGTGGAACTGGCAGGTGCTAACAGCATGCAGCAACAGTATATAATAGTTTAAGAAAGAAAGAGAAGAATCAGCAAGAGAAACTGCAGGATAAATTTAGGGAGGCAAGATGGAGAAGAGATAAGTGAATAATTTGAAACAAATAATTTATTTGATAAATTTAGCTGCTTCAGAATTGTTTGTAAGCAGTTTCCATTTGTCTCAGATGTATTCACTATTCAAATCATTCTTGGTCTGTGGCTTATTCATGAGCAGTTCGTTGCGAGTATTCGATATCAGAAATTCAAGAGTCAAGCTGCAGTACTTAGCTTTGAACAGCCTTCCTATATCTCTTTGCCTCATCAGCTCCCTGCTTCATTTCAAATTTCAGACGAAAAGATTTTTTCTCTTTCACTTATACTACTTATTTTCTCTCCCTCTTCCTCCATTATTTTTTCTTTTCCTGCTGTAAACCTTGTCCTCATTCCTCCATCCCTTACCACCATGCATTCAATCATGGTATGTTGTCATCTCTTGTGTACTTTGTCTGAATTACATTGCAAACACCTTGGGGCAAGGACTTGTTGTTTTACTTGTTGTGTAAAGCACGCTGTACACATTTGGTGTTGTATAAATAAAAAAATACAGCTACAGAGATATTAACTCTCTAACCCATTTTGCAATACAGCATGTATAAAAGACACTATATAGAATAATATTGTACAGTATTTACTTATTATAGTTATCTTAGCTCTGCCACCGACACCCTGGGAGACCTTGGGAAACTCACTTTACCTGTCTATGTCTCAGTTTTCTGACCTAGATCAGAGTCATAAATGAATCAGTAGAAGAGCCAGATATCCTGATGCCCAGTTCTAACCACAGATTTTACAGATAGGGAAACAGAGGCACAAAAACATGAAGCCAAGGTCACCAGGAGATAGAACCTAGGTCTGCTGAATTCTAGTCTGGTGCCCGATTCACTGGGCCACACTGCCGCTCAGAATAGATAATTGCATTGAATTGAAATTTGGCTTTGCAGAATGACCCTTTCAGCACGCATATCAACTCACCTCAAAAGCAATGTTTGGATTCTGCTAAACTGGTGAAAAATAACAGAAAAGAGAGCTACCACCAATCCTTGCAGTATCTGTCGTTTCCACATATGATATTTTCTTTTCAGCAACGAATCCAGAACAGAAAACATGAGGGAGTCTTTTGTTTTCATTAAAAGTTCAAACAAATGCAGAGACTTTTTTATCCTTGAATAACAGCGAGGAATTGGTTGCAAATCTGAAGGCTGAACGTAGTTTGGATTAAATGAGAGATTTCATGAATCAGAGTCGTAAATGAATCAGTAGAAGAGCCAGGTATCCTGATGCCCAGCTCTAACCACTAGACAGCACTGTAGTGATGGGTGCTATAGAAAACCCTCAAATAGATAATAATACCTTGGTCTCATATTGTGCTTTACATCCATAGATCTGAAAGCCCTTTACAAAGGAGAGAAGTCTCATTATTTCCATTTTACGGATAGGGAATCAGAGGCACAAAAACATGAAGCCAAGGAAGGAGTGAGAGCAGCAGAATGAGGATGTTGGACTTCAAAAAAGCCGACTTTAACAAACTCGGAGAACTGGTAGGTAAAGTCCCATGGGAAGAAAATCTAAGAGAAAAAGGAGTTCAGGAGAGCTGGCAGTTTCTCAAAGAGACGATATTAAAAGGCATAACAGCAAACTATCCCGATGTGGAGGAAAGATAGGAAGAATAGTGACAGGCCAATATGGCTGCATCAGGAGCTCTTTAATGACTTGAAAAATCTAAAAGGAACCCTACAAAAGTGGAAACATGGATGAATTGCTAAGGAGGCGTACAAAAGAAAGCACAAGCATGTAAGGACAAATTCAGAAAGTCTAAGTATTGTTACAGAAGGAACTGATTATTATTATTTTCTCAGAAATCCAGGACTTAGCTCCCTTAGAAGATTCTTCAAACAATTCAAGAACTAGTAGGATTGTGCAGGTAACTATGGCTGGATCCCCCCTGCAGCTGCCGAGAGGCAGCCATGGAGGGGACCCAGGAATAGTTAATTCAGCTGCAAAGTGTCCCAACCACATTTCTGCATAGAAATCTGACCGCTCTGTTGGAGATAGTGCTGCTGAAAGGCACAGCCAGTCCCATGCTCAGTCCTCCTCCACCACCCCAAGCTCTCAGACCTTCCAGCACTCTGATCCCATGAAGCATGCATGGTTGGCCAGTGAAAGGGTACAAGTGTGGGGGCAGTACCAGAAGAGTCATCCCTCCATTCCTCATTTTTCATCCTCCTGCTGTTCCCCCTTCATTATATCCCTCATCCCATTTATCTTCTCCTCTCCCACTATTGCCTCTAAGTCTAACCCTGAGCCACTCCTACCTGGCTCTCCTCCCCTCACTGTGACATTCTCATCTGTACTAACCTTCCCCACACTCACTCTGCCTCCGCCTTCCATTCTCCTCAGTGTAATAGCTCCTTCCTCTGCCCGATCACTGTAACTAGAGGGAAGAATATAGATTTGCATGTTCATCTCTCCTACTTTTTTTTTCTTTTACTCTCTTCCATTTCTGTACATTGATTTCCCCTTCCTGCCTGTGGGTGAGTCTTTCTTTCTAACTAGGGAGCATTCTTTTCTTACTTCCTCACTGATCTTTCCCTCATCTCTCACTCCCCGCACAGCATACTCCTTTTCTTCTCATGCTGCAAAATGGTCTTGGATATTTTCCGAAAGATGCGACCCAACAATAAATTGCATTGCACTGTATCACGCTGTGGTCCTCTTTCTGACTAATTTATCATCTATTGCATTTGTAAGGGGCATTTCACTGTAATAGCTAAACACCCTCCTTTTCAGATCTCTTGAAATCTATTCAAAATAATTATTTTTTTAAATCAACCACCATATCCTAAATGTAGCAATAATAGCCCAGCTTGCAAAGGTCAGCCGCTGAGTTATAACTCAGCCATATGCTACGTTTTATTTCCCCATCAAAATGTTCCATGTTTCTGATACTCCTGTTCTTGCAGAGAAATTAGTGTGGTCAGGTGACTCTGTAACAGGCTGGTTTGCTGCATTGTGGCATATTAGGAGGAATCACATTCATTTGTGCATAGAACTACCTGAGTGAATATTCACTGAGAATGAGATCCTAATAACACAATATTCTTCTCCAGTGTAATCTGGGCTCTGATATCTGCATGGTGCCGAGCACTTACTGGCCCTGCAACTTCTCTTTGATTCCTGACACTTTTATGCTGAAGAAGTTGTCTGTGATAGATAAGAGTATCTATTGTGGCAGGATCCTTTGATGGTCCCTCATTATAGGGCATCCCTTAATTGCCTCTGTCTGGCACAAACCTGATGTTGCCTCGCTCCTCTGACATCAGAATGCAGAGACATAAAATTAAAGTTATAAAAGTGTTCTTATTCTCTCAGATACATTAACTTTGTGCTTCCAGCATTGTTCATAGGTCAGAGGGGACCCCAGTCATCTAGTCTGGCCTCCTACATAACACAGGCTATAGGAGCTCCCCGAAATAATTCCAGTTTGAATTAGAGCATATCCTTTAGAAAAACATCCACTCTTGATTTGTAATATCCTGTGGTGGATAACTCACCACAACCCATGGTAAATAGTTCCAATGATTAATGACTCTCACTGTAAAAAACATATGCTTTATTTCCAGTTTGAATTTGTCTAGCTTCAACTTTCAACCATTGGCTCATGGCTTTGTCGGATTGAAGAACCCTTTATCCCATGAAGATACTTACAGACTTATTAACCATAGAAGCCAGGAGAGACACCTGAGGACTATGAAAAAGAAACATGGAATCTGTTGTTCAGATAGTGCTTGAAGGAAAAAGAAAGAGCCACAAAGGGAGTGGCTGATTGGAGAAGAGAGTTCATGATTAAAACATGAGACTCAGAAGCAAGTGTTTTAGATTCTATTTCCAGTTCTAGTACAGACAACCTCAGGTGGTGACACAGGAAGTGTCTTTTTATCCACCTGTACCTCACTTTCTCTCTCTGTAAAATAACCAAACCTTGTACTTCCCCGCCTTCTATCAGAGGACCTTAAAAAACATTTGTGATGGATTTGGTCACAGAAACTCCTTCAAGACTGTCTCTAGATGTGCTGGGATACCACTGAGAGCAAGCCCTCCTGCCAGAGAAGGCTTCCCTCCACTCCCATCTTGCTGAGTTAGACACTCTAATCAGCTACAGCACAGATCAAGAGGTTGGGTCACACACCCCCTGCAGTGTACAGAAACTAAGATTCGCTTAGCCCAGGGGCTTCTCAGGTAACAGGGACTTTTCCAGCACCCAGTATTCAGTCTTTCTGGGAACTGAAACCCCAAATGAATCCGTTTTACTCTGTATAAAGCTTACACAGGGTAAACTCATAAATTGTCCACTTTCTATAACACTGATAGAGAGATATGCACAGCTGTTTGCTCCCCCAAGTATTACTTACTCTGGGTTCATTAATAAGCAAAAGTGATGTTATTAAATATAAAAAGTAGGATTTAAGTGGTTCCAAGTAATAACAGAAAGAACAAAGCAAGTTACCAAGCAAAATAAAACAAAACATGCAAGTCTAAGCCTAATACAATAGGAAACTGAATACAGGTAAATCGCACCCCCAGAGATGTTCCAATAAGCTTCTTTCACAGATCAAACTCCTTCCTAGTCTGGGCCCAATCCTTTTCAGACCAACGCTGTGGTTTATGGCATGGGTCCAGCAATCACTCACACCCCCATAGTTAGAGTCCTTTGTCCCAGTTTCTTTCAGGCATCTCTTTGGGGTGGAGAGGCCATCTCTTGAGCCAGCTGAAGACAAAATGGAGAGGCTTCCAGGGCCTTTTATATTCTCCTGCTTGTGGGCAGAAACCCCTTTGTTCTTCTGTGCAAAATCACAGCAACAAGATGGAGTTTGTAGCCACCTGGGCAAGTCACATGTTCATGAATGATTCAGCTTTTTGCAGCCAACGCCATTGTTTACATGTTAGTTTGAATGTTCCCAGGAAAGCTCAGATGTGGATTGGCATCTCTTAAAGTCCATTGTCAGTTAAGTGTTTCTCGATTGGGCACTTACTCAGAATAGTCCTTTTTCAAGAAGCTGACCAAATGCTTTATGGATGCTACTTAGAATCAAACACATCAAGATACAAGTACAAAGCCAATATTCATAACTTCAAATACAAAAATGATACACACATACAGACAGCATAATCATAACCAGCAAATTACAACCTTTCCATAGACACCTTACTTGACCTCCTTTGTACAAGATTTGGTGCAACTATGGGACCTTGGTTGCCACAATGATCTATGCAGTCAAAGTTCATGTTAATAACATCACAACGTTACCAATGTTAACTAGCTAATCCTCCTCCTATGAGACCTTCTTTAAGATAGACAGGTATTATTTCCATTTTACAGATGAGGAAACTGAGGTACAGGGAAGTTACATGCTTGCCAAAGGTCACACAGGAATTCTGTGTCAGGAGCCAAATCTCCTGACTTCTAATACAGTGGTTTAATCGCAAGAGCATTCTTCCACAATGCAAAGAGCAGGCAATTTTGCAGAAGAGTTAACACAGAGAAAGAAGTGAATCTGATTCTGTAACTTTAATTTATTTTCATTATTCTCCATCGGCAAGCTTAGTCAGGGAATAATCTGAAGAGGACTTTCTGGTGGAAATGGAAAAATGGTAAAGAGATTGTTTCAGCATGTAGCAGTGAAGCCTTCAAATATATATTTCTTGCTATGTGTGTCTGATCCCATACACTACAGGGGTGTCAGTGACAACAAATGACATTGGGATCTAAGTTCCCTCCAAGCTGTGCGGCTGCCTATTAAGCCCCATACAGTGGCGCAGGGCTGCAGCAGGGAGAGGCGCCCCTCCTCGCCGGCCCCAGCATGGACCTGTCCCGGACTTGCCATGGCTGGGGAAGAGGAGCTGCCAGGAGGTGCCTCTCCCCTGGCCCTGAGCTGCTGAGGTGAGAGAAGGCTGGGGGGAGTCCTCTCTCCACACCAAAGCCCCGGGGAAGCCTGCACCCCAAACCCCTCACCCCCAGCCCCACCCCAGAGCCCGTACCCCCTCCCACATGCCAACCCTCTGCCCCAGCCCTAAGCCCCCTCCCACACTCTAAACTCAGCCCCACCCCCACCACATGAATTTTGTTATGTGCACCAATATGAAGGTGATGCGTCACATATGACCTCCATATTGGTGCACATAACAAAATTCATTCCGCACATGGACGTAAACAATTAGAGGGAACACTGCTTGGGATTATATTCTTTGACCTTTTTTTTTCTTATGTTTCTTAGGTGTTTTATACATAAATTATTATTAATCCGAAATCATATGTGGAATCTGTCTTGTATCTACATTAAGGAAAAGTATTGAAATGACTGTGCAATGCCTAGTGTCCATTCACAACAGCTGACCCAGGCCTTTGACAAGCATTGGTTACTACGTCTGAGAGCAGGTTTTTAGTTAGAAAACTGAGCAGAAAATATTTACCACTTTACAGAGGTGTGAATGAGTGTTTGCAAAGGACCTTGAGATTGTAACAGATTGGTTTGCCCCTGGGCTGGAGAGCCTGGGGCTAAACCAGCTGTGATTACAAGATGAGCCAACCTGAGAGGAATCAGAAAAATCAAGTATAAATGGCAGTAGGAAGGTGAGGAGGATAGGGTAGTTGGTTGAGGGAAGTAGTGGAGCCTACTAGAAGTAGGAAGCCCTGAAGTAAGTGAGGGAAGCTCAGGAAACAGGATGCTGTGAGCAGCTGGAACTGATGAAACACTTTGTGTTTGTTTTGGGACTTTTGAGTTCTGTTTTTGACAAACTCTGTTGGCCTCCAGGGGTGGCAGGTTTGTAGAAACTTTGGTGGTGCCCAGAATGCCCAGAGGGGGCCTCCCCCCCCAAACTAGGGCTCTGTGAGGGAGTTTGGGTGGAGGAAGGAGGTCTGAGGTGCAGGCCCTGGGCATGGGAATGGGGAAGAGATGGCCAGCCCTCTGTGGAGATAGAGGTGGTTAGGGACTATTTAGAAAAGCTGGACGTGCACAAGTCCATGGGGCCGGACGAGTTACATCCGAGAGTGCTGAAGGAATTGGCGGCTGTGATTGCAGAGCCCTTGGCCATTATCTTTGAAAACTCGTGGCGAACGGGGGAAGTCCCGGATGACTGGAAAAAGGCTAATGTAGTGCCAATCTTTAAAAAAGGGAAGAAGGAGGATCCTGGGAACTACAGGCCGGTCAGCCTCACCTCAGTCCCTGGAAAAATCATGGAGCAGGTCCTCAAAGAATCAATCCTGAAGCACTTACATGAGAGGAAAGTGATCAGGAACAGTCAGCATGGATTCACCAAGGGAAGGTCATGCCTGACTAATCTAATCGCCTTTTATGATGAGATTACTGGTTCTGTGGATGAAGGGAAAGCAGTGGATGTATTGTTTCTTGACTTTAGCAAAGCTTTTGACACGGTCTCCCACAGTATTCTTGTCAGCAAGTTAAAGAAGTATGGGCTGGATGAATGCACTATAAGGTGGGTAGAAAGCTGGCTAGATTGTCGGGCTCAACGGGTAGTGATAAATGGCTCCATGTCTAGTTGGCAGCCGGTGTCAAGTGGAGTGCCCCAGGGGTCGGTCCTGGGGCCGGTTTTGTTCAATATCTTCATAAATGATCTGGAGGATGGTGTGGATTGCACTCTCAGCAAATTTGCAGATGATACTAAACTGGGAGGAGTGGTAGATACGCTGGAGGGGAGGGATAGGATACAGAAGGACCTAGACAAATTGGAGGATTGGGCCAAAAGAAATCTGATGAGGTTCAATAAGGATAAGTGCAGGGTCCTGCACTTAGGATGGAAGAATCCAATGCACCGCTACAGACTAGGGACCGAATGGCTAGGCAGCAGTTCTGCAGAAAAGGACCTAGGGGTGACAGTGGACGAGAAGCTGGATATGAGTCAACAGTGTGCCCTTGTTGCCAAGAAGGCCAATGGCATTTTGGGATGTATAAGTAGGGGCATAGCCAGCAGATCGAGGGATGTGATCGTTCCCCTCTATTCGACACTGGTGAGGCCTCATCTGGAGTACTGTGTCCAGTTTTGGGCCCCACACTACAAGAAGGATGTGGATAAATTGGAGAGAGTCCAGCGAAGGGCAACAAAAATGATTAGGGGTCTAGAGCACATGACTTATGAGGAGAGGCTGAGGGAGCTGGGATTGTTTAGTCTGCAGAAGAGAAGAATGAGGGGGGATTTGATAGCTGCTTTCAACTACCTGAAAGGGGGTTCCAAAGAGGATGGCTCTAGACTGTTCTCAATGGTAGCAGATGACAGAACGAGGAGTAATGGTCTCAAGTTGCAATGGGGGAGGTTTAGATTGGATATTAGGAAAAACTTTTTCACTAAGAGGGTGGTGAAACACTGGAATGCGTTACCTAGGGAGGTGGTAGAATCTCCTTCCTTAGAGGTTTTTAAGGTCAGGCTTGACAAAGCCCTGGCTGGGATGATTTAACTGGGAATTGGTCCTGCTTCGAGCAGGGGGTTGGACTAGATGACCTTCTGGGGTCCCTTCCAACCCTGATATTCTATGATTCTATGATTCTATGGGGCAGGGGATTGGGGTGTAGGATGGTTGAGAGGTTGGGCTCTGGGATGGAGTTGGGTGCAGGCTCCAGGCTGGGGCAGGTGGTGGGGGTGAGGGTTACAGGCTCTGGGATGGAGTTTGGGAGCCAGAGGGGGTGTGTGGGAAAGGGGTGGGGGGTGCAGGCTCTGTGGGGGGGGGGTGTGTGCAACGCTTAAAGGGAAGGGACTGCCATCACACGTGGCTTCCTTCCTCCCCTGCTGCCTCTCACCATAGCCTCACTGGGGGTGGGGGATGGGGCTGCTCCTTGCCCAGCGTTGGGCAGGGGGGTGCGGGCAGATCACAGGGTCAAACACTCACCATAGCCCCAGCAGCTGCTCAGGTGAGTGAGGTCCACTCCAGATGTCTCCCACCAGAAGCCCCCTCGGTGTCTCCTCCTGATGCGTGCACAGGGAGGGGAGGGCTGCCAAGCATGTGTGCGCCTCTACCTCCTCCTGAGGTGCAGCCGGCTGCCTCAGCCTGCCACCAGCACGGCTCTTGTGCTGGGCTGTAGCCGTAGGCGGCAGCAGCCGCCAGTGCAGGCAGGCGAGGGAGAGCTGTGCCGCTTTCATTCAGGCAGGGACGCTCTGGGGCCTGGGTGAGGTGCGTGGGGGTGGGGTGTGGCCGGTGGGGGCCGGGGGCTCCTCCAGGCAGGGCTGGGGGAGAGACCCAGCTCCAAACATGGCTGGAGCAGGGGCCCCAGCCCTGAATATTCCTGGAGCCCAGGCACCACGGGCCCATACAACTCGCTGCCCCTGCCTGGTAAAGAGTGAATTAAAGAATTTTGGACTGAGAAGGTGACTGGAAACTGAGACAGGAGTTCTTAAAGGCGCTCTCATGAGGGGGAAATTGAGGTAGGTGGCAGACACTGTACTAGAGATCATCCAGTAGAAGGTCAAGAGCCTAGGATCTATTCCAGCTAAAGTACCTGAGTAGATAATAAATCAGACTGAGGCAGGAATGGTTGAGGCCTGCAAAGATTAGGTGACCCAAGTGCTCTCTTCTAGCTCCTATTTTTGTGTCCTTTGTTTTGGGCCTTTGTCCCATATTTTGGCCTTGGCAAGCAAGGAGGTATGTCATAGCTGGAATACTGATGGGAGGGAGGTGTCTATTTTTCCTGCAACCCCTCATGGCAACTACAGCATGTAACACCAGGATTCTGAAGCATCACCAGGAAGTCAGTTACCTGCCTTGGTGGACCAAGAGTCTGATGGCGCCTAGCAAATCTTAAATTCTCAGGAGCTGGTACCTGAGTTGCTTCTGTGTTTAGCAGCTACAGATGATGCAAAGTCCTTGCGTGTAAATTTACCAGGTAAATTATTAAAAATTGGAAGAACTGCACAGCGGGGAACGGTGACCTAAATTAACCCTTAGCAAGCCAGAGAGAGTGCGCTGGAAAGCCGACCCTGCTCTATAGGAGCTGCTGTAGGTGCAGGCAGAAGGCCAGGGGGTGGGAGCAGGTGAGCTGAGGCCTGCAGCCAGATGATTTTTCCATGCTAAAGTCCCCTCCACCATCACCTCCCTGTACCGCAGCTGGCTCAGGACAGCAGCGAAGGAGTTAAGGGCTGGTGCGGGAGAAGGCCGGCTGTAAGGAGGGAGCATGTGCAGTTTGCAACCGCATCCATGCTACGGGTTAGTGTCACTGGAACATTTAATCTCCAGCAGCCGCCGCCTCGAGCCATCCATGGAGGCGAGGAAGACAATGCGCGGCTGAGCGGAGGAGGCGGGAGAGGCAGGAGCGAGGCAGAGTGTGGCCGCAGCAGCTGCCCTGGAGCGCGCTCTCCCCATCTCCGCCAGGGTAGGGGCAGTGGGAGCCAGTCCAGGCCTCCCGCAACGGAGCTGGCGGATGCTGGGCTGGGCTGGGCTGGGGGATGCCGGGCCGGCGTGGGAGCCGGAGGGAGGGCTCTGGAGCCCGGCCTCTGTTGCTTTCGGTTTCTCGCTGCGCTGGCTCCGGCTCCGCTTCCTGCCGCGGGAGAGGAGTTGGAAGGGGGGTGAGGGGGCACCTCCCACCCGGAACAAAGCGGGCTCCAGGGCAGAGGCGGCGGGGGGGGGGGAGGGGGTTGCCCGGGGCAGCGGAAGGCAAACCCAGCGGGAGGGCAGCGCCGGGGGCTGGGAGCCAGCGCAGCTGGAGCGGGGTTGCGAGGGGGAGCCGGGGCCGGCCATGAGCGGGGCGCTGGAGCCACACGGACGATCCCGGGTGAGGATCTGTCGCCCTCTCCCGGGAATCGGCATCCGCTTGGGGCATCTGGCAGGCGCTGAGACCCGGCTCCCAGCGAAGGGAAGGCGCCTTGCCTCCCCTGCCCCTGGCAGGCTCCGGCGCTTGCCCGCCCTGGCTGATCAGACGGCAGGGCACAGGCAGGAGAGACCCCTGGCACCTGCAGCGTCGGGGGTGCTGGGGAGGCTGCTGCACCTCTTGGCTTAAAGTGGTTTCCATCATATATACAGGGTTTACATTTGGTTCAATAGCTCTCAGCACCCCCGGTATACAAATTGTCCCAGCCCCCCTGGTTCTGCTCTTTCCCGGCGCCTTCCACGCTGTGCCGGTCTTCCCCTCCTTCCTTTGTCCCCTGTGGCTGTGAAGAGCCGGGGCTGGCATGCACTGGGGCAGGTGGAGGGTAGGCAAAGTTTCTTTATGTGTTTCACATTCAGCCAGAGCTGATTGAGATGAGGGGCAGGGACCCTCCTGCTTTGTACTGGGGGCTTCCTGGTAGAGCTGGCTGAACAATGCACATTAACCTGGTCCCTTCGGCAAAGCAACGGGTCACCTTTGACACACAGCATTTTCTGTTGATTTGGGGAAATTTTTGTTTTGGGAAACAAATGAAATGGTGTTTGAATAGTGTCCATGTACCCTGCTTTTTCTGAACAGCATGGCTCAATTTTTCTCTTCCCAATGCCATTCATTGTTTTGACATGAAACTAGTTTTTCAAAAGGCTGGATTGAGAATCAAATGTTTTGATTTTATTGAAATGAAGAAATTTTCAGAATTTTGTGTTTGCAGAAAACTTTTCCTTTTTAGTTTTTTTTCCTTTTTTGGAATGGGGGGTGGGGGACGTTGAAATTCTTGAGGTTCCCACTAAACTGAAAATCTGGCTTCTGCCCATCCCTAGTCCTTGGTACCGGGATTTCTTAAGCTACCTTTAGACATTTGTGACGGCTGGGATATTAGGAGGTTCCCAAGCCCCTGTCCAAGCTCGTGTGTCACACCAGGGCTTCCTTGTCTGGTTTTGGCATCCTCTTGCGCTGGACCTGATAGGTACCAGGGTTCAGAAGCTGGACCTGCTCTCCTTCCCACCAGAGGCAAGGAAGCTTTCCCAGCTTCAGTATTCCTTTCAGTTTGTTGCATTGCTTAATAACAGGAGGATCCTCTTATTTCACTCTTGCCTGCTGGAAAAGATGGTCCCTCCAGGAGCTGAAAATATTCATAGGCAGGATGATGAATTTGATTACCTGAATTGTATTTATCCAGTGTCTGTAAAAGAAATAAAGCACTCAGAGTGCAACATCCTTTCATTTTCATGTATGCAAATACATTAATACTTATACTGCATTGGTCGGGGACTTGATAGCAATAGATGATTCTATGATAGATAATAAATCCCAAAGGAAAATTTTTCAAAAAATTGAGTGAGCAGAAAAACAGCAATTGTTACAATGAGACCTCTACTGGCAGCAGCCACTGCAGGCTACAAGTCAGGCAAGCCATTCACTATGTACCTAATGTTAAGGACATGCTAATGTCCTATTTACATCAATGGGATTTAAACCTCAGCTTAATTACTTCCCTGAAGTGCGGTCATAATGAGCTGGTCCAACATATTCCACACATAGATGACAGTAGTGAACATGTTCCCAACAATGACACAATTCATTGCTGCTGGGAAAAATGTATTACACTTCAAAGTGGATGGGGTGTGGTAGGGAATCTCCTCCCTGAGTTGTGTTGTACATGTTGATGGCCTATTCTGCGCTGCTTATGCAGAGGACCCTTCCATTTGAGAGACACTATTACCATTTTGTAAAAGGGGAAACTGAGGTACTGTCAGTAGTAGATCTGGGCCTACAACCCAGGAATTGACTCCCATCCGTTGGTTTAACCATTAGTTAACACTGCCTCCCAACAAAGGATAACAAGGAGAGCAAGGCTTACTTATTATTTTTTGTTGTTATTGTAGGGCCTAGGAGCTCTAGTCATGTGTCAGGACCCTGTTGTGCTACATGCTGTACAGACACAAAGTGCTTTGAGATCCTCCTGATACTTTGTACTCTATGTGCATTTTATTAGCTTATCTCCCCCTACCAAGGAAAAGTGGCATACAGGCACTGGAAAAAATATTTACTTTCTCCTTTATTGAGGTTGTCACAGCATGACCAAAAGGGAGGTCAGTATTATTGTATCTATTCTACACATGGGTGAAAACTCAGGCAGACAGAAATTAAGTGACTTGCTCAAGGTCACACGGTGAATCAGTGGCAGAGCAAAGAATAGCCTCTAGGAGTCTTGCCTCTTATATCTACACTGCAATCAGGCATTGTAATTGTAGCACCTATAGATGTGCCCGAGCTAGCTCAAGTAACAATGGCAATGAAGCCACAGCAATCTGGGCAGCTTCATGGGCTAGCTCTGCCAGTCCAGGATCCTATATTTCTACTTGAGTGGCTGCTAACTATGCTGCCATGGTTTAACTGCCCTAGTTCCTTGTGCTAGCTTTGATCTAGCTTAGGTCAAAGCTATCTAAGGTATGTCTACACATGCTGCAGTCACATCTCCCAATTGCACTGCAGACACCCCTCCAGTGGCTTGCCCTGGTCACAGTACTATATATAATATAAACTCCAGAACTGACACAACTACGGCCCAGTTATAACAAACAAGCAAAACACCCTAATCAAACAAAAAACAAATAAATCCAGAATAAATGGTTGACCTATTTGATTAATAATGACTTGTCATAGCAGCGGTTCTGCCCGTAAGGGTCAAATCTCGGCATTCTCACACTACTGCAGATTAGTGTAAAAAAACTCATGGAGGGTCACACAAATGATCCAGGGGCTGGAAAACAAGCCTACAATGTGAGGCTTAAGGAGCTCAACTTATTCATCTTATTGAAGAGAAGGTTGAGAGGTGACTTGATCACTGTGTATAAATGCTTACATGCGGAATGAGAGAGCTGATCACCAGGGATCCTAGTTTTCTGTGATTGGAAAAAAAAACAAAATTCTCTGATTTAAAAAAAATTAGAATTTGCATTTTTCCGTGATTAAAATGAGACACTGAATTTTAGTTTCCCAAGCCACAATATATACAGGTATCAATAAAACATTGTGTTCAACTGGTATACAGCAGAGCCCCATTTGTCCGATGTAATTGGGATTGGGGCCAGACTGGATAATCAAAAATTCAAATAATCTGGAGAGTTTCATCCCCGGGTGGCAAGGCTCAGGCTGTCAGCCCTGGTTTGTAGGTAGAGCTGGATAATGGAGGTGCAGATAAACAGGGTTCTTATTGTTTTTATTTTTTCGCAAAATGTAAAAACTAAAGATTCTGTGTAAAAATGCAAAATCTGCGTTTTTCCATGGCAAACGGATTTCTAGGATTCCTGCTGATTACAGGGGGCTTTTCAACCTTGCTGACAAAGGCATAAAAAGATCCAATGGCTGGAAACTGAAGTTAGACAAATTCAGCCTTGAAATAAGACACAATTTCCTAGCAATGAGGGAAATTAAATATTAGAACAGCTTACCAGGGGAGGTGGTGGGCTCATCATTAAGAAGACATAGGATATCTTTTTTTAAAAGATATACTTTAATCCAGTTTCTGGGAGAAATTCTACAGCCTATGTATGCAGGGGGGCAGGCTGGATGGTTGTGGTAGTTCATTCTGGCCTTGGAATCTGTGACTTTATGAACCATAGTGTCCATTCCCTTCTTTTATGGGCCATGGAGACAATGGGAAGTTCTCCATTGCCCTCAAAATGCTCAAAATATTTGCAACTCTGCAGTAAGACAATGACAATCTCATGCTTCAAGGGCTTCAGCCATTTGCCTGCTGGGGTCAGGAAGGAATGTTTCTTTTCTCTAATGCACAATTGTCTAGATGTATTCTGAGGGGTTTTTCCCATCTTCTTCTGAAGCATCAGCAATTGGCCACAACTGGATACAGGGTGGACCCGTGCTCTGAAGTGGTACAGCGAATCCTCCGTCTTGATGCCTGGCGGGTGTGTTTTGCTCATCTGCTCAGGTTCAGACTGATCACCAGATTTGAGGGCAGGAAGGAATTCTCCCCCCGGCTCAGATTGGCAGAGACATTGGTAAGGTGCGGGTTTGTCTTCCTCTGCAGCATGGAGCATGGATTGCCTGCTGGATCATCGGGTCATATCTCACCTAATCATTTCCCTGCCATTGCAGGAGCCTTGGGCATCGGTGGCATCTTGGTCTCCTGTTTTCTGCCTGTGGTGCACATTATTAGTATTATTATATGTATTATCATGGCACCCAGTCGGAGACAGGGCCCTGTTAGGCTAGGTACTGTACAAATACAGAGCAGAAAAATACCCCCTGCTCCAAAGACCTTACAATCTATGTATAAGACAAGAGACAACAGTGGGATACAGACAGATGGGGTAGTACAAGGAAACAGTGAAACAATATTGGTCAGCGTGATCACCAGCAGTCGAACTGTTGTCAAATTATTTGTATCACAGAAAAGGAATGTTTTGAAGGAGGATCATGAGTTAGTTTTGCAGATGTTTACAGGTAGCTTCTCCCACACATGAGCAGCAGCATGGGAGAAAGCAAAAAGGTGCTTGTTTGAAAATTTAACAAAGGGGTGATGGAATCTGGCTTCCTGGGCTAATCAGAGGGAAGAGTTGACCTTTCAGTACTGAATGAGAGATGATAGGTAGGGTAGGGATAGGTCGTGAAGGGCCTGGAAAATGAAGACAAGCAGCTTACGTTTGATGTGATAGAGACGGGGGAGGCAGCAGAGGGATATAATGAGAGGGAACATGGTCAAAGCAATGGGCTAGGACAGGGGTTCTCAAACTTCATTGCATTGCGACACACTTCTGACAAGAAAAATTACTACATGACCCCAGGAGCGGGGACTGAAGCCTGAGTCTGCCTGAGTCCCACCGCCCAGGGTGGGGGGCCAAAGCAGAAGCCCAGGCCTGTAACCTGAGCCCTACTACCTAGGGCCAAAGCCCTCGGGCATCAGCTAGGGTTGCCAACTTTCTAATTGCACAAAACTGAACACCCCTGCCCTACCCCTTCCCTTCCCTGAGGCCCTGTCCTTCTTGCTCCATTCCCCCTCCCTCCGTTGCGCACTCTCCCCCATCCTCACTCGCTTTCACCAGGCTGGGGCAGGGGGTTAGGGTGGGGAGGGGGGTGAGGGCTCTGGCTGGAGGTGCAGGTTATGGGGTGAGGCCAGGGATGAGGGGTTTGGGGTGCGGGAGAGGGCTCTGGGCTGGGGCAGGGGGAATAGGGTGAGGGGGGGTATGGGCTCTGGGCTGGGGGTGTGGGCTCTGGGTGGGGCCAGAATTGAGGGGTTCAGGGTGCAGGAGAGCGCTCCATCCTGGGGCAGGGGGTAGGGGTGGGAGGGGTGAGGGCTCTGGCTGTGGGTGCGGGCTCTGGGGTGGGGTTGGGAATGAGGGGTTTGTGGTGCAGGATGGGGCTCCAGGCTGGGCAGGAGGTTAGGGGGGTGCAGGCTCCGGGAGGGAGTTTGGGTTTGGGAGGGGACTTGGGGCAGGGGGTTGAGGTGTGGGAAAATGGTTGGGGTGTGGGGTCCCTGTGGTGCTTACCACAGCTCCTAGGAAGCAGCCGCCAGATTCCTGTGGCCATGGGGACTCTGAGTGCTGCCCTCATACCTGCAGGTGCCGCCCCCACGCCTGCAGGTGCCACTTCCGCAGCTCCCGTTGGTCACAGTTCCCGCCAATGGGAGCTGCTCAGCCGGCACTTGGGGCGTGGGCAGCACGTGGAGCCTTCCTGCCCACTCAAGCATCTGGGTCCGCAGGGACTTGGCGGCCACTTCCAGGAGCTGTGCGGAGCTAGGGCTGTCTTATCGCCGGGCCCCCGCTGCACCGCTGACCAGACTTTTAACGGCTCAGTGAGCGGTGCTGACCAAAGCCTCCAGGCTCCCTTTTTGACCGGGCGTTCCAGTCAAAAAACAGACACCTGGCAACCCTAATTTCAGCCCTACGCCCCAGTGAGTCTAATGCCAGCCCTGTCACAACCCACTTTGGGGTCCCAACCCACAGTTTGAGAACCGCTGGGCCAGGAAAATGATCTTTGTAGCGGCAGGCTGAATGGATATAAGTGGAACAAGATTGCATCTCTCCGGACCAGAGAGAAGAATGTTGCAGTACTTCCAACACAAGATAATGGGAGCCTGGATGAACATTTTAGCTGTGTGGATGAATAGGAAGGGCCCTCTCTTAAATATTTTATGCAGAAGGAATCTGCAAGACTTAATCATAGCCTGGATGTGAGGACCTAGAGAGGGGTTCAGGTCAAAGATGATAACCAGGTTATGGGCCTAAGTGACTGGCAGGATGATGGAGTTGCCTGCAGAAAACAAGAAAGTTTAGTCTCCTGAGTAGGGAATGGTTTAGTCTAACCCAAGTTATTGGGTTCAAAACAGGGGTAACTAGGTGAAATTTAATGGCCTGTGATATGCAGGAAGTCAGACTAGATAATCGAATGGTCCCTTCTGGCCTTAAACTCTCTGAAACTATGAAGGCAGAGAAGCAAATTTTTCACGGAAAATGAAAGGAAAGTGTCCTGAAAAGACGGCTACAAAACAGTAAAGATTTGGTAAAGCCTACTATTTGTGAGGAGGTGAAGGCTACAGTGGCATATAAAAGGGAGCTGTTTGTCATGGCACTAGAGCCATTCAAGTAGCAGGGTAGTGGTTATTTCTGTTGATGCTATGTCACCCTCGGGATTTTGTGTGTTTCTGGATTTCATTTAATAAAAGTCATATTTAAATAAATAAAGTGAAGGGGCTTCCAGACATGGCTTTTCAGTGCCAAACTGCTTGCCACCCTCAGCAAGATAGACTAGAAAATTTGTAATGCTAATTAAAGGGAAGGAATATTCTTTTCCCCTTGGGTTAATTATTCTGGGGAAACAGGGTCAATTGCTCTGAGTAAACTTGTTGTTTACCAGTGGGAGTCAGATTGAGATATTTTTTCCTTTCTCCACCTTCCCCTACTGGAGAGTTTTGTATATTTAGATATGTTCTGGGGGTCTTGCATCTTTCTTTGCGTAAGGCATTGGTCACAGATGGAGACAGGATCCTGACTAGAAGAATGATTGGTTTGTTCTGCTTTGTCAGCTCCTATGTGGACTGAGAGTGAAGAAAGACTCTACAAAGGTACTTTTGGTTTTGGTCTAAACTGAAGTGCACTGGGGATGAATTTTAAGCGTCCAGCAGTGGGAGTTCCACCTTCCAGAGAAAAACCTATGTGTAACAAGAAGGTGAAAGTAGCTATTTTCTTGTTTATTTTCAAAGGAAGATTTAGCACCAAGGGAGCTAAATATACTGGCAATACCTGTGCTCGTCATAGCCAACAAGTGAATATAGAAAAATGGCCCCATTTTGCTTCTCAGATCTGCTTCCCATAAATACATTTGAGTAAGGTCTGCTGCTTGTATGATCACAAGAAATGTTTCCTACTGTTAGCCCTGCAAGCCCAATACAGATGTAGTAGAGTGAACTGGAGTCTGTTCTGCATTCTAAGTCAGCAACAGAGTTATCTGGTCAGTTTCTAGTCTCTCCATTATCCATGATGATGTGTAAGGCAAAAAGACCCAGATAGTTTCTCACATCCTAGATGAAGGTTGTGTGCTGGCAGCCAGAAAAAGCACATTCTTTTGAAAACTGAGCCAGCTGGATTTGGAAGTCACACAAGAATGGGCATACTGTGTCAGACCAGTGGTCCATCTAGCCCAGTCTGTTGTCTTCTGACAGTGGCTGGTGCCAGGTGCTTCAGAGGGAATGAACAGAACAGGGCAATGTATCAAGTGATCCATCCCCTGTTGTCATGGAGAGGGGATAAATACGATGTTTTTTACAGCTCCACTTTTCTGCCTATATCTGCACTTTAAGGTACAAATACCATCTGTGCTGGACGCTTGTGACATGAAGTTTAGGCGGTGATTCTGTCTGATAGTGAGTAGGAAAGAAAGCAAACTGAGTTGAAGCTCTGGCTCTGCAGCAACAGATACTAGCATCTGTGCCAGTTTGGAATGACGCGCCTCTTTCTGGTTGGTTAGCATGCCACATTCCTGTCAGCTTCTTTGTAAGTGATACACCCATTGATGTCTGTTACAAGTCAAAGGTTGTTCATAAACTTAAAGGCACCTAACTCCTTCCCACCACCCCATCCCTCTAAATGCAAAAGATATAGGTAATTTCCGAGGTTGCATGTGTGCATGTTCATAACTGTTTTTAATGTAATATTAGCCTGAAGGGAAGCTGGGCAGCTTTAGAAGTTTCTCTTGTACACTGTAAATTCCACACTGAGTGGGGAATCGGAACTGGTTCCCGTTAGTGGAGGGCAGGGAAGGATTTATGTCATCCTCTGCTTGCGTATTGCCATTAAACCCAGCTAATCAAATCTAGTACAGTAGTTCAGAGCAACCCCACTCCTAAACCTTCCCCTTCTCCACAATCTTCTTTTCAAGCTCTTCATAAAAGTTGGATTAGCATATAAAGAGGCTCTTGTCCATTAAGTCTTCACTATCATGTGTTATCTTTCCTTCAGTTGCACAAGGCTAGAGCATTAGTGCTCATTAGATCAGCATTGATGGGGTAAGCTGGCAAGTCTTGAACGATCAGTGAACTCCTTTCTTGCTGGATCATCCCCCTCAGGCTGATATGTTTGTCTTGAATTAAGGCAGCATCTACCAGAAGTCCATATTATAAAGAAGCTCTGAAAATCAAACTTCTGTCCTTGAGTTCTGCTGCTCCATCGCAGCTAGTGGGAAAAAAAGGGATTCTAAGTTGCTTTGTGCTGTCAGATGGCTGCAGTGCTCCACTTCGGAGGTGACTGCACTTCAGTGGTGCTTGTAGTGATCTCTGTATAGGTGTCCTAGATGTAAAATTCAAGGGGGACAAACTCTAAAAGAGCATAAATGGGCATAGCTCCATAAATCTTGTCCAAGGTATTGATTTAGATCTATAAAAGCCAATATTAGCCTGGGAGCATAACGCAGTAAAATCTCATTCCATGGGCAAGTTAGTGATAGAGCGGTAAGGGAGGTGTCATTTGACTCATAAAATTCTACAGAAGCATAATTTAAACGGTGTCATCCTCTGTGGTGTGGCAGGGGAGATTCAGACCCCCACCTCCCAGCTTCAGGTTCTCCAGTTGGTGGAAATTTTAATAATACGATGTTGTCGGAAATGGGTCAAGTTGGGTATCGTTCAAAAACCCTTTCTGCATGAACACAATGGTACCAAACCTGACAAACCTACTACAATTATGTAGTTATGTATTTGAGAAAATGTATAAAAATCAACTTTTTAAAATTATACTTTAACACAGTGATGCAATGCTTATATAAAAAAGATGTTGATCTTTGGTAATCCAAGGATAGTTAGCCTTGACATGTAGGAGTGAAACCATTTATTTATCAAAGTCATCATACGTGTCCTCTCTGTCTAGGGCACCACTACTAGACCTGTCATACTGATCCTCATCTGCGCCACACTCTCACATCTCTGTACAAGGCAGGCTGCTGGCCAAACATTTGCAGGACAGTGAACATCCTGGTCTTTGCATACGAGCTTTTGATTACCTGAAGGATTGATTTGGGAGCACGTGATATTTCACACATAGCTGGTTTGATCAGTCCATCCCCCAAGACTCATCCATGCCTGATAGTGAGGGTTTCTGGATCCGCTCAGTCATCCCGGAGCCATTCCATTGCTTGATAATTTGGTCTCTTGATAGCAGGTATGAATGCATCCCTTGTCAGTGGCAGTTTTTCTCCATTTGTCTATTTCTTGGAAAACACCCACAAGCCTAGCTCTGCAAGTGTCATAATGTTGGTCTTCAAATGGTAAACTCAGTATATGAACGCCTCCAGTGCGGTTATGACCTCATCAGAGAGACTCTCAGCTGTTCTGAGGATCCTGAGAGAGAGGAGAGTCTTTGGAAGCTGAATCAAATGCCTTCCAGTAAGATAATTTGTTCTTCCCTGCCAGCCTTCCAGTAGTGTCACATCCTGAAAGGGTGAAGAAACCTGGCAGTGTGGTGGCTATTAAGGGTGTGAATGATAGGAACACACCTTCTGAGAGAGAGTCAGCGATTCTATTTCCCAGCAGCAGGCACAAAACCAGAATCTTGCAAAAATCTTGGTAGTGTCTCACAGAAACACTAGAACATCTGTGTCTTGTGCAAAGATCTGGAGTTTAGTAGCACTGATTTTTCTATGGCATTGATGACATGCAAGATAATTTTAGTGTCAGCTTCCTCATGGGAACTATGAAGAAACTCTACTGAACAGTGCAAGGCAGCAGCTTCATTATGCCATCCAGTGACAAAATTCTTAGAGCAATTCTTTACATGCTGGAGTATTTTTCCTGTAAGGTATGTGGTTAACTCATCCTTTGTGTGAGTATGAGACAGTAACTTCTTCACTGTGACGTTGGAGATGTTCATGAAGTCAGTGATTTTTGTATAGGACAGGTGCAATATCATGGAGTCTCTTCTTTCTGGTAATATTTTTAATTCATTCCTCTGCATATGTATCAAACACCAGGTGGACTTCGCCATAGGGCCAATATTTTCTCTGTACCCTCATAATGAAGTGTTCAGCGAAATCTCAGCAGGTATTAACAGTTTTTGGTTTGTCAAGAGCTTGTACCTCAGCCATACCAACTATGATTCTATGCTGAAAGGCCTCTGGTACATAAGATACTGGTCATGTTGTCAGTAGATGCTGGCTTAGGAAGCCATGCAGGATACGTATTAGTTTGCTTTTTGCCCGGCACATATAAATTGTTCTGTCGTATTGAAATGTCCATTGTGGTACCACAGAAAACTCATACTTCAAGTCTCACCTAGATCAAGCTCATACTGAGATCTGGACACAACCAGGAAATGAGCAAACAACGACCTGTCTGTGGTTAGCCCTGTAATAGTCTTGCCACACCTTCACTTTGACTTTCTTCTTTGCATTCGAGCACAGCTTTAGTCTGTTTTTGATCAGAGCCCATAGATTGATGGAGCCTTGGATAATTCTTTGAATTTTGAAGGTTTCATGCATGTGGTGACCTAAAGTATCCATTTGACTGACATCTTTAGCTATCATATCCCTGAAGACTGCTTTCATCATGATATTAATGAGCTCCTGTCTGTCGTACTCGAATAGGTTGCCAGTATGAGTAAACTCATCCTGTAGCTTTAAAATTCCCCCTTCTTGGCATTTAACAATGCCTAATGAGTCTAGATGGTGCTTGCTTACTTCTGGGGACATCATCCCAGCTATACTTAATGTTTTGTTCTAAATTGGATGGACTTCTGCGGTTGACAGGAAATACCAGGAAAGAGTATTTGGATGCTGTGCTACCAACCCCATAATAACTTTCACTGCTCTGTTTTCGTGTTCTAGGTTTTCAGCTGAACCAAGTACACAGAAGGGAACTGGCGACCTTTTTTAACAAGTCAATTTCCTTTTTGAAATTCCTCCCATGTGTCAGGGTCAGACTTTTCTCCACCTGCTATTTCAGTGAGGTATAGGGCAATCATTGCAGAACAGTTGGTTAAATCTAAAGCAAAAAACTATTTCACATACCGCAATGTTCCCTCTAATTTTTTCCATCGATTTGCGGAATGAATTTTGTTATGTGCAGCACCAATACTGAGGTAATGTGTGGATGTGCACTACCAGTAGAAACAAAAAACCTAAATATAATATATATTTTTTAAAAGCCCGCTCTCCCTGTCGCAGCCCCGGGACTGGGGGAGAGGCCTCTTTCCCCGCCACAGCTCTGCATGCCCCAAGCTCTCCCATCACCGCCCCCCATCTCACCCCACTGCCCACACCTACCCCGATTCCCCACCTCACCCTACACATCCTCCAGGCCCACCTGTGCCTACGCCCCCTGTGCTGGGTGTGTGCCTGCACTAATCAGGTGTGTGCCCCTTGAAACCTCTTGTGTGGCTGCGCAGGCATGCACCTTAGAGTGAACACAGTCACAAAGTCTTCCAGAGCTGTGAGGTGCAAATTCCAATTAGCCGTCCTGACAGATCAAATAAAGAGCAGCAAACACCTGTCAACACCTGGCATTTGTCCCGTTATCTTCATGTTTCTCCTGATCCTTGATGAACTTCCTCAACCTGCCTTGCCAAAGCCAATTTATGGGCACACTTCTCATAGCATGTAAGACGCCACTGAGTGCTGTGTTTAAGTAGGTCCTCCACTGTGGTATTCTCCAAAGATTCTGCTACTAGTTGGTACTCTTCATCTCCCCATTGATGCCTAAAAATGATTGAGACAAAAGTAAAAACAAGGATTTTGTAATACGTTACTTTGAGATTGTAATTAGTTACTTAACATACATTACATAATTTTGTGCATGCTGTTCGATTCTTGTAATTTTTGGCTTGATGCTGATATCTTAACCAGTGCCTCATTACAACTCATTTGGCATAATAAACAAAGCTGACAATCAATACCACTGGTCCTCTTCTTTTTTGCTGATGATGGCAAATGAACTTGAAGCCCTCCTTCCATTTATATTAATCTGTCACATTAAAAAAATTAATTGGGTATCATGTTCTGAGCATTAATTGATAGCACAATATTGTTAGTTAAGGACCATAATTTAACTTTTTGTGAGGGCTGCATGTTTGATGTATCTGTGCTAAGATATAATTAAACATTCTTTCGAATATATATCTACATAATTGTTCTAGGTTTGTCATGGTTGGTACCACTGTGTTCCTGAGAGAAGGGACTTTTGAATGAAATCCAGCTCAACGCATTGCCAATGACATTGTGTTATCAACATTTCCATCTACCAGAAGATGTGGTGCTGGGAGCTGGGGAGGAGGTGGGGGAGTATCCCTGCAATGCAGCCGAGGGTGACACCATTGAAATTCTGTAGATGTTTGTGAATCAAATGACTGCTCCCTTACTTTCCTATCATTAACTGGCCCATGGAATAAGACATGCTCCCAGACTTTATTGTGTGTGGTTCCTGGCTACCTCCGAGACTCCCATTCCCCTGTTACTGTATATTTGCTCATAGTGCCTAGGTCTGAATGTCTGGTTGCTGGGCATTCTCAGTGGAGGGTTTGCTATTCTGGAATTCTTGCTAATCTAACAAAGCCCAAGCCCGTTGAGTTTCAGGGCACCCTCTTGGGACCATGTATCATCTCAGGCTTTTGCATGAGCAGGTGATTGTGGGAAAGACATTCCAGGTAAATTCTTGAGGAGGAGGAAGTCTCCTTCTTTGTTTTTTGATTTTGGTTTTATAATGTTGTGTACATTTTCTTGAAGTGGCTTGATGGGTGCAGTGTAAGCAGATCAAAATAAATATAGGGTCTGATCCTGCAGTCCTCTCAAAGGCACATTATCCAGTGAGGCTTTTAATTGGCAGCCCACTGGAGGGACTACAGGATCTGGTGAATAGTTTGTGAAATACTTTGAAATCTACCAGGATGAGATCAGCTAATATGAGATAGCAAGAGAAGCAAGACAGTAAGGTATGGTAACAATTCCATAATGATGTAGGACTTCACTGTTGCCACTCTGATGCTCTCCATGGCCATTAAAAACTTCACAAAGACAATAGGGAGAAAATTCAGATTCCCGCCACTTTCCAAAAGCGCAAGCCCTTGCTGCTTGGGATAAAGGAGAATATCTGTTATATGTGAACAGCATGGGGGCTATCCTATGGAGTTGAGCAGTTCAGATGCCAACCAGTAGAGGGTAGTGGTAGATGTATAAAACAGCCAGTTTATTATAATATTACGATAATATACAGTTTGGAGATAATTACATGTTTTGGAAACAAGGTCTGAGATTTGACTTTGACATTGTGAGGTATTAGTGATCACCATAAAGGTAATAAAAGGCATGATTCTTTTGTAGGTTTGTTAGAATTAGATCAGTTTTCAAAGATGAAGTCCATAAGTAGAAGACATCCATTTCTAAAAATATTGCACAGCTACTGAATTACACCTGTTCGTCAGAGGGGGAGCTCCATTAATTTTTGTGATTGCTTTTACTCCAAGTTTAAGTTTGTGTGTGTTACTCCATTTTTTTGGCTACATCCCAGGGATGGGAATGAGGGAGGGTATCACATTCCAACTGGAGAGACATACTTTTCATATTTTGGTACTTGAGATACCAGTGAAGGAAAGGTTTCAGAGTGGTAGCCATGTTAGTCTGTATCAGCAAAAAGAACGAGGAGTACTTGTGGCACCTTAGAGCCTAACAAATTTATTTGAGCATAAGCTTTTGTGGGCTAAAACCCACTTCATCGGATGCATGCAGTGGAAAATACAGTAGGAAGATATAGATATATATATCTATATATATACACAGAGAACATGAAAAAATGCGTGTTGCCATACCCACTATAATGAGAGTGATCTGTTAAGTTGAGCTATTATCAGCAGGAGAAAAAAAACCTTTTGTAGTGATAATCAGGATGGCCCGTTTCCAACTGTTGACAAGAAGTTGTGAGTAACAGTAGGGGGGAAAATAAGCATGGGGAAATAGTTTTACTTTGTGTAATGACCCATCCACTCCCAGGCTCTATTCAAGCCTAAGTTAATTGTATCCAGTTTGCAAATTAATTCCAATTCAGCAGTCTCTCATTGGAGTCTGTTTCTGAAGTTTTTTTGTTGAAGGATTGCCACTTTTAGGTCTGTAATCGAGTGACCAGAGAGATTGAAGTGTTCTCCGACTGGTTTTTTAATGTTATAATTCTTGACGTCTGATTTGTGTCCATTTATTCTTTTATGTAGAGACTGTCCAGTTTGGCCAATGTACATGGCAGAGGGGCATTGCTGGCACATGATGGCATATATCACATTGGTAGACGTGCAGGTGAACGAGCCTCAGATAGCGTGGCTGATGTGATTAGGTCCTATGATGGTGTCCCCTGAATAGATATGTGGACAGAGTTGGCAACGGGCTTTGTTGCAAGGATAGGTTCCTGGGTTAGCGTTTTTGTTGTGTGGTGTGTGGTTGCTGGTGAGTATTTGCTTCAGGTTGGGGGCTGTCTGTAAGCAAGGACTGGCCTGTCTCCCAAGATCTGTGAGAGTGATGGGTCGTCCTTCAGGATAGGTTGTAGATCCTTGATGATGCGCTGGAGAGGTTTTAGTTGGGGACTGAAGGTGACGGCTAGTGGCGTTCTGTTACTTTCTTTGTTGGGCCTGTCCTGTAGTAGGTGACTTCTGGGTACCCTTCTGGCTCTGTCAATCTATTTCTTCACTTCAGCAGGTGGGTATTGTAGTTGTAAGAACGCTTGATAGAGATCTTGTAGGTGTTTGTCTCTGTCTAGGGGTTGGAGCTCTGTCTAAGGGTCTAGGAATCTCAGAAAGCCCAGATCTGTGCTGTAACCACTGATCTCTACTTTATTATCAGTAAAGAGATTAAATGGGTTGGTTACTTGTGGCAGTAATTGTTTTTGATTGGGTAAGGAAACATAAGAATGACAAATGATGATGTGACAATGATATCTAAAAGTGTATGTGACACTTGGGAAAAGGTTATTCAGACAAGTTTCTAGGCAACAGTGTCCTGCCTTTGATTACCAATCAGCCAATGAGAGTTTGTTCTGATGTTGTAATGTTTGTACTCTAATCCTTGATAGAGCATGTGTGGGTCGAGTTTTGTGACAACTGGTCACTTTGTTTAGCGAACACCACAGCTCTCATCTTGCTAAATTAATTTTATTTTAAAGACACACTATTAAGTCAAATTTGACCTCCAGTTTAAATTTGGCAACTTAAAAAAGTTTTTATAAAACCTAAGAGCAATAGAAATGTTTCAGTTAAGTTATTTTAAAATACCGTAATTCAAAAGTAAATTTTTATAAATACATAACCATTTCTTTCTGCAGTGTTTGCAATCCAAACATTTCAACGTTATGCTGGTGCCTGAGAGCACAAATGTGAAACAATTATTATTTTCATTGTTGAGCAGAGAAAAATTTAAAAAGTGAATAATATAAACAGCAAAAAAGTAATAAGAATTTAATAATTGAAGGCACTTAGTAATACAGGAAAATATGTGTTTGTTTTTAAATGTTGATTTTAACTGGGCTACGTCCTGTGTATGAAAACAGTTGTAGTTGGAAATTTTTTTTTTACACTTAACTATTACTTGAAACACAGGAAAAGTCAGAGTTTGCTCCTGGCAGCAAACTGCCAGGAAAATATTTGAAGACATTATAATTCTTCTGTGATACAGGCATCTCCCCAACATTTGTGACACGCAGGGTGGCAATGAGGCAGTTAAAAAGAAATGTTGTACTCTGAAATGCTACTATTGTGATTCCCAACTCTCTGCCTCAAGTTTTCACTTGGGCTGCTGTACCTAGTAGCATTTAGGAAAAAGGATAACTCGTGCATAGCACCTACGATTGTTTGCTTTCATCATTTGCATCTAGAAGTTGTTGTCACTGTACAGACTTGGCTTGAAATGTACAGTAGAGCAATTGTTCTCTTTGGTAGGTGGGGAATGTGGGGTAGCAGTATATGGCAGATAACTTGCAGATTCGAATTCAGGGCTTTCATAGGGAAAACTCAGCTGTGAATATGAGCTCATGTTTTGCCTACTAGTCTAAGTTCACGAAAGTTCAGATTCCTGCTGATTGCTATACAAATTTCAAAAGGCATACGAAGAACTGTGGGTGTCTAATACACTGTGACACAGCGCTCTCAACCGTATTTTCATAAGAGAGGGGGTTGAGTTTCTGAAAACAGGACTGGGAACCAGGAATTCCTGGTTTCTGTTTCCAGCTTTGTCAGTAACTCACAGAGAAACATTGGGCAAGTCACATAACCTCTCTGTGCCTACATTTCCTATTTGTAAAATGGCACTTAATACTCTATCATGGAATTGTTGTATGGACTGATTAATTAATTAGTTTTGCAAAGCACTTTGAAGAAAAGTTCAAAGTAATAAATGAACCAAAATACAGAAAAATACGTGGAAGAAATACAGAAACTCCCACTTTCCAGTCAAGAATTGACTCCCCTTTTTTGTTTGGTTACTGCAGATACTCTTATTTGGTGAACAGAACAAGTGGTTAATCCTACAAATGTGCAATCTCCAGCCTTGTTTACAGTGGGAACGTTAGTGCCCATATTACAACAACTGCCAGCAATGGCGCATCAGTGCGAGTGGTACAACAGTGTAAGTGCTAGTGGTTCATTGGGTTCCTAATAGATGCCTGAGCCTGGCCTACACTAGCGGATTTTATTTATTTCTGTCTAGGTATCTTGATGACCCCATCACCATTATCAAAAGATGCCTTCACAAGCATTTCACCTTTTAAGCATTGATATTGCAAACATGTCAGCTTCATTACATATTGAACGCAAAAAAAATGCAATAATTTTGGACCCTTACAGTTGCATTACGTGCTCCAAGTATGAGGCTGAGCATGCATCCTTGTCCGTTCTGCTTTACTCATATGCTTTACGATATACTATTTCTCAAATAATATTTTTCATTCAAATGTAGATACACACATGTGCTTAAGGTAATACAGACTGTATTGTAATGCAGCTGCATTATTTTAGTGAAAGGACGTATCTCTAGCATCATTGTGCCCCCTCATCCCATGGTAGGCCACTGGTTACAATTGAGTCGTAGGTAAAAGTGCTCCCTACTGAATCCGAAACACCGCTTCCTAGAGCATTGAGTTTTTCCGTGGCAGTGGAGGCTCTCATCTCAGCACTGTCCCACGATGTCAAATTCCACAAACTTAACAGGTCAAGATCACTGGTCTAGGTAGTAGAACTGCAGGTTTTTTTTATTTCTGGTCTCTCATCCTGAAATATCTAGACCTATCTTTTTTTTTTCTTCATTCTTAAATGGGGATGGGTGGGGTTACAGACCCAAAAATGTCTGTGGAGATCCAAATATATAGAAGAGAGCTGCCTTCTGCTCCTCCTCCCTCCCACTAACCTAGTTTTCAGAAGATAGACTTCTGACCATGAGTTCTGTCCTTGATTCTAGGGCAGCTCCTAATACTGTTTAAGTAAATGGCAACACTCTTATTGGCTTGAATGGAAGCAGTGACCATGACAATATGGTGCAAAAATATAAAGAAGAAATTCATGCTATGGCCAAAACTTTCAAAAGTAGCCACTGAATTTGGGTGTCTAAACTGAGACACCTTGGACCTGATTTCAGAAGTGTTGAGCAATGCACAACTGCTGCTTAAGTCAGCTGAAAATCAGGCACAAGGCACCCAAAATAAGTGTCCACTTTTGAAAATGTTGGCCTAAATTTTTCATAAGTTTTGCCCCTGTTTCGTGCTTCAGAACTGGCAGTCAGGAGCTCTAGGCTATTTGTGTGCACAGGAACTGTTTCAACAGTTAAAAGCTACTTCACCTTTAAACAAGAGAGCAAAACTAAGGGAATGAATTGGAGTCATAGCCATTAGTTTAAGTACAGTAGTGCATTTTCCATATGAGAGTGAAAAGTACATTCCCAAACATAGAGGATGGATTTGCACAGTGAAGGAGTTCTGAATAACTGCAAAGCTTTCTGTTCATATGTTCTTTCTCCTCATTTTTTTACAAAATTAATTATGGACTGATAGATTTGGCTATCTAAAAATGTTCACAATATTCTCATTGTTTTGGGGAGAACAGTTATATGCTTTCTCTGCATCTCAACCGTACAAAGTTAAATACAAAACCCTACAGCCAACTGAGACAAGATATGTAAAATTAAATTAACATACAAATTAAATTTTTTAAAAGCATTATAAAATATATAACAATATAAACCACAGTTAACCCAGTTACAATAGAAAGGCCTTTTCCATATCTGATCCACTAACACAATCTTATTATAATAGCAATGTTATTCTCAGAAAGAGAAGCCTAATTAGATTTAACTCTATCTAAGTAAATATGAAATGGGTGCCAACTCTGTGTCTCTAATTCCCATGGCACATTGATTTAATTAAATGTTTATACTCTTATTAATTATTGTGTAAATCTTGGTGGGAGGGTTTTTTTGGGGGGAGCTTAGTCATTTAATCTGCATTCATTTTATTGGAATACTTTTTTACATTACTACTGTATAAATTAAAGCTGAAGTTTTTGAAGGAACCTAAGGGGCTTAGGCACACAAATCCCATTCAATTTCAATCCTAAATCGATTAGGCTCCTTTGAAAATCCCAGCCTGTATGTAGTCTGATACGTAGGGCTTGTCTGTACATGTAATTGTTCCTGATTGAACTCCATGTGTGGACAATCTTTTTCCACAATAAGAGTGCCTTGTTCCTGTTTAGCTTAATGCACAAACAAGGCAGTCTTATTCTGGAATAAGTGGGTCCATACGTGGAGTTAATTATGAACATCTCCATGTGTAAACAGGCCCTTAGAAGATCAGGGACCATCCTGTAATGATATGTTTATACTGTGTCTAGCACAATGGGGCTTGGACTGCTAGGCACTACATCCGTACAACTACTATTACTAGGTAACTTAGGACAACATCATTCTGCGCATACTGGCTGTTGTCTCTGTTAGTCACCTTTTGGTTGGGTTTACATTCTTCTGGACAATAAAATAGGGGCAGCAGACAACTGTAGGGAAAACTTTGAGTTATTATGGGAGAGTTTTGTGCTGATTCTAGCAAGGATTTATTGTTTATTACTTGATGTAGGAAGGCAGAATGGCCTCATCTAACCTCGCTCTGCCCCCTCTGGAGGAAGTGCAGGGGCAGAGCAGGAAGTATAAGACCAGGGCCCTGCAGTAGGGTTGCCAGACATCTGATTTTTGACCAGAACACCCGGTTTAAAAAGGACCCTCGCAGCTCCAGTCAGCACCGCTGACTGGACTGTTAAAAGTTTGGTTGGCGGCGCAGCGGGGCTAAGGCAGGCTCCCTGCCTGCTCTGGTTCTGTGCAGCTCCTGGACCGGGAGCCTCCTGAGGTAAGGGCCACCTGGCTGGAGCCCGCACCCTGAACATCCTCCTGAACCTCAACCTCCTGCCCCAGGTCGGAACCCCCTCCCACACCCTAACTTCCTCCCAGACCCCGCATCCCGACCTGCACTCCAATCCCCTGCCCCAGTCCTGAGCCCCTTCCCGCACCCAAACTCCCTCCCAGAGCCTGCACCCTGAATCTCCTCCTACACCCCTCATTCCTGGCCCCAGCCCCAAGCCTGCTCCCACACTCCAAACCCCTTGGCCCCAGCCTGGAGCCCCCTCCTGCACCTCAAGCCCCTCATCCCCAGCCCCACCCCAGAGCCCGCAGGCCCAGCTGGAGCCCACCCCCCCCCCACCCCAACCCCTTGCCCCAGCCCAGATCTCCCTCCCCCACGCTGAACACCTCATTTCTGGCCCTACCCCGGAGCTCGCACCCCAGCTGGAGCCCTCACTCCCTCCCACACTCCAACCCTCTGTCCTAGCTCAGTGAAAGTGAGTGAGAGTGGGGGAAAGCAAGCGACTGAGGGAGGTGGGCTGGAGTGAGTGGGGGCAGGGCCTCAGAGAAGGGGTGGGGCCTCAGGGCAGGGGCGGGGCAAGGGGTGGGGCAAGGATGTTCAGTTTTGTGCAGTTAGAAAGTTGGCAACCCTACCCTGCAGTGCAGCCCAGATAGGGCCGGACAAGGGAAGGAGGTGGATGTCCTTCCAAGGGAGCTGAGCCCTCAGCCGAGCCCGTGACTGGGAGCAGAAAAGAAAGGCAAACCACTGCCTCAGGAGACGGAAGGCCCCGGGGGGAGACTGGAGGAAGGACCACCTGATCGTGACACTGAGAGCCAGGTCCCAGTGGTGACGGAGTACTGCCAGCAGGATCCAATAGGAATTAGCCCAGGGAAAAGAGACTTTGTTCAGGGTATGCTGCCAGGCAGCTATCACATATTTCCCTGCTAACCCCGGCTGGGATTGCCTGCCATGTCTAGGGCCCTGGGCTGGGACCTGGTGGAACAGGGTGGGCCCGGATCCCCCTCCCCCCAGCCTCGTACAGGGTCTGGTTGCACTCTAATCTTTAGGCCAGAAGGCCGGCAATATATACTGTTTAATTGCTCAGCCCGCATTCAGAGGGCCTTGAGCCATAGAGTATTGTTGTTCACCCCACACCAGGAGGCCTGAACTACCAGCCAGCTGGTGGTTTGCTTAATCCTCCTTCAGAGGTTTGAACTGCTATTTGGGCAATTGTGCAGCTGCAGTCCAGGCTGCCTGACAAAACCGCTGGTGGTCGTACTGACTCCTCACCACTGCCGGAGGGGGCACCCTGGCCCTGAGAGATAGGAAGGCTACACTTGGGCTACAAGAACATTGAAAGGCTCCAACCAAGATTGGGACCCCTTTGTGCTAGGTGCTGTACAAACAGTTAGTAAGCTTCCTGGTCCAAGGAGCTTACTGTGAAGGACGTGGGGCTGCTCTGCAATAATTTATGAATTATTGACTTTCTTGGCTCCAGCCAAGTTACACAGATTGCTTACCAAGGCTGGGACCCAAAAGATCAAAGGACAATAAAAATTTAAGACTCTCTGCCCAGAGACGAAGTGAGGGAAAAAGGCCTAAGACCTGTGGGCAGCACTCAGAGAGACCAGAGAAGGGGTCTGAGGTGCAGGTGGCTTGGCAACTATGGCACTTAGAATCTAAATAGATGATATAACAGACAAAGGATGGGAGGGGAAACAGAGGCACAGAGTTGAAGTGACTTGCTTAAGGTCACAGTGCAGGTCAGTGACAGAGCACGGAACAGGATTCAGGTCTCCTGAATTCCAGTCCCATGCCTATCCCACTGGACCATGCTGCCTCTGATTTTCTTTCTTTCCTTTTGGATCACATTGTTCTGGTCACTCATAATTAGTTGCTTAAACATACTGTGATGTTACTGTCTCTTTAATGCAGCATAAACAGGTGCACTCAGGGCCAATAAAAATAAGCACAGAAAACAGCAGCTAGGGACTAAAGGAAAACAGCAGGTAAAGAGTAGAAGATCTTGTGGCTGAAGCACAGGGGTGTGTCAGAAGATCTGGATTCTATTCTTGGCTCAGCAAAAAAGTTGATGTATGATTTCAGGGCCTGACTCACCATTGTGTTACTCCAGTTTGACACTAGTATAAATCCACTGGGCTCAATTCACCATTGCTCTGTGCCTTATGTAGTCATTTATACTAGTTGCAGAGTGGGCGTAAAACGCTACCGAATCAGAATGGTTGACGGACACAGTCGACTTTACGTACTTGATCCAGGCAGCTGTGCTTGGCATTGCAGGGTAAATGTAACAATCCACAGACCCTGCAGTGCTCGCAGAGAGTGCTTGGTGGGGCTGCAGTGTGTTTTGTGCATCTAAAACAGGAGGCCTAGTATGGATGATCTGATCGTTACGGCCTGCAGCAGTTCAAGCACGCTGTTATTAGCTGCACCAGTGCAATTCTATAGTGTGGACCAATTTTCATTAATAGCTCCCAGTACTTGCAGTACTTCCTGGTCTTCTTTATCTTACCTTATAACTCTGTTTATAACAAGGCAATCCCCCTAATATCTCGGTGTGGAATATATGCAACTCACATGGACTCAACTCTCCATTCCTCCTTTGATTTATCCTCTGTCCCAATGGGGCTCATTCTTAGTGGCTCTCTTCAGGAGATCCTTGGCTGTGGCATTCTTCACTTCTACTACTGGGGGAAATCCTGCCCAAAGAGAGACTGTGATATCCCTTAACCTCCCAAACAACCTCTCCCGTACCCCACAGATACTTCTCCTTTAGTTAACAATTGTTGTTTTACATAGCACATCTGAACTGCATTGTCCAGCTGAATTTGCAGTTGGGAACCAGGTGATTCTCACGGATCCCCATCAGCTGGGGAGGGAAAGAGATGAGGTTGATTGCAGAAATGCTGACATGGGTAAGCAATATGAGCCTAGGGCTCCAAATGTGATCTTGCTGCCCTTTACTCAGCTGAAAACAGTGCTTCAGTTGGTAGAAAACTGTCATCCACTGAACTGTAAAGTTCAGGTCAGCACTGTGGCAAGGTTACAATAAACCAGGTGTCAGCAGGGTTCCTCAGAAAGCTGCTGGTGGACTGAGCTATTGGAATGAATCCAAGGGTTGTGTCAATGATGAAGCTGTGAGCATGGTTATTAAAAAAGCTGGTATGAGTAGTGCAAGTGCTGCTTCTCGCTTGCCCTCAAGAACCATTAAAGGAAGCACAGACATCTCCCATTACTGTTAAAACAAAAATCAAGCACCCGTCTGGGCATAAAACCCCCCAGAGATATTGGCAGCTGAACAAGGCTATGAATAATTCATCCCTCAGATGCCTCCTGTGTGTTCCATCCATTTAGGCTGCTCAGAGTTCTAGCCACTGAATATGCAGACAGATCTACTTCCAAAGCTACAGGGACGAAACCCTACAGACTGTGATTGCCACTTCTGTGAGCTTGTCCTCCAGGAAACTGTTGCAATGTTGCAGTGACATTTCCCAGGCCAAGAAAGTGATTCTGTGACCTTTGCTCATCCTGCAAGCCGTGCTGTTTTTTGAAGCAGTGTCACTCAGCAAAATTGGGACTAGCTGTTATTTGGGTGAGTAAATGAGCTGGGGCTAAGCTGGGAAGTAGTAGTCTGATGTTTTCTACAAGAAGGTGTGTGATGGGCTAGTTGGGCAGTGGCTCTTTGCTTTGGGAATTTGCACCTTGAACACTAGTTTATGTGCCAGGCAGACTCTTGTGAGTCCATGTTTGAAAACAGTCTAGGTGTCCCCTGCTGAAAGTTCCCGAGACACGAGTAAGGATTTTTCCCAGCCCAAACTGTCTCAATGGAAGAGAAGATGTTAAATGGCTGTGCCACAGCCTATATGAAGTGAGATAGTTGGTTCAGCTCATTTGCTAGTGAGCGGTTGTAAGCATCATGGTTGGCCACCTTGTTGGCAGCCTAAGCAGGGAGGCTAAAGATTCACTCGACTACAGAGTCTGATTTCCCCTCCCACTCCCACAGAAGTTCCTCTTGGATCAGGAGTGAGTTTTTTTGGCAGAGCAGAATGAGGGAAGGCTGCACTGAAGAGAAAAAAGGGCTTTGCTTTCCAGGGCTGTCAACCTGGTACCTGTTCCTCAGCACAGAATTCACATATTAGGCTGCAGAGACCTTTCTTATAATTTACCCCTTCCCTGCTGCTGGTTTATGTTAAAAACCCCTCCAATCATTCTATTCATCGTTGTCATCATCATCATCCTGTTCCCATTATGGCTTTGACGTTTAGGGCAGCGACGAAAGCACTCTATGAGCTCTGGTCAAAGGATGCTACCAGTTTGGTTCATCAGCATTCCCCCATCTCTCCTCCACATCCCCCAGAATTCCTGTTGACCCAGAAGGCTTTTTCCCAGCTTGCAGACTCTCAGCTGGCTTTCCCTCACTGTAATCACAGCAGCTACAGAGATGACTGACTGCTTAGGGCAAGAATTTAACCCTTTGCATGTCATGCTTTTTGAGATATCTATCGTCTCAAGGACATTTCAACTGACCTGCCTTCCAGAGCTGCCTTCCCCCAAGAAAAGCTTGGGGAGGGGGAAAGGTGGGATGACAAACTGGTAAAGAGAAGACCACCTCTTAGCTGAAAAATATTTCATGATTTCGATTTGAGCCAGCTGATAGGACGTGTGTTCTGGACTTGCCTTGCTCCTCAAGCTAATGAAGGTAATATTCTGGCTTTCTGGGTGGAAGGACTGCAAGTGTTTTCTGGTTTTTCTGTGTAGGCAAGGACAGGAGCCTCCGAAATGGGCATCTGATGGCACGGGAAAAGAGGGATTATTGATGGTACAGCGGGAGAGAGGGCTGGAAGGATTCATAAAAAGGGCTGGGGGGACTGGGCGCCAAATTGAAATGGCAGGTGCTTGTGGGTGTCAGGTGGTCTGGAAAGAGGTGAGAAGGAATGCCATGGAAGAATACAAAAACAACGTGGCGTCCTTGTGGCACCTTAGAGACTAACAAATTTATTTGGGCATAAGCTTTCGTGGGCTAGAACCCACTTCATCAGATGCATGGAGTGAAAAATACAGTAAGCAGATATAAATATACAGCACATGAAAAGATGGGCGGGTCAGTGCTAACTAGGCCAATTCAGTTAGGGTGGATGTGGCTTATTCCCAAGAGTTGACAAGAACGCCACCAGCCATCACCTACAGCCCTCAACTAAAACCTTTCCAGTGCATCATCAAGGATCTACAGCCTATCCTGAAGGACAATCCCTCACTCTCAGAGACCTTGGGAGGCAGGCCAGTCCTCACAGACAGCGCCCTCCAACCTGAAGCAAATACTCACCAGCAACTACACACCACACAACGGAAACACTAACCCAGGAACCAATCCTTGCAACAAACCCTGCTGCCAACTCTGTCCGCATATCTATTCAAGGGACACCATCATAGGACCTAACCACATCAGCCACACCATCAGGGGCTTGTTCATCTGCATATCTACCAATGTGATGTATACCATCATGTGCCTGCAATGTCCCTCTGCCATATACATTGGCCAAACAGGACAGTCTCAACGCAAAAGAATAAATGGACACAAATCAGACATCAAGAATTGTAACATTCAAAAACCAGTAGGAGAGCACTTCAGTCTCCCTGGACACTGAATAATAGATTTAAAAGTGGCCATTCTTCAACAAAAAAACCTTCAAAAACGACTTCAACGAGAAACTGCAGAACTGGAATTAATTTGCAAAGTTGACACCATCAAATTAGGCCTAAATAAAGACTGGGAGTGGATGGGTCACTACAAAAAATAATTTTCCCTCTGTTGATACTCACCCCTTCTTGTTAACTGTTGGGAATGGGCCACATCCACCCTGATTGAATTGGCTTCGTTAGCACTGACTACCCACTTGGTAAGGCAACTCCCATCTTTTCATGTGCTGTGTATTTATATCTACTTACTGTATTTTTCACTCCATGCATCTGATGAAGTGGGTTCTAGCCCATGAATGCTTATGCCCAGATAAATGTGTTAGTCTCTAAGGTGCCACAAGGACTCCTCATTGTTTTTGCTGATACAGACTAACACAACTACCCCTCTGAAACACGGAAGAATACATTACTTATTAGGAGAAGAAATAGACAAAGACAAAGCAAGCCGGGCTTTTGATTTGTGTCTGGGTGGTTTCCATAGCAATGTAGCTGTGGAGCCCTTTGTGCTGCTGGTCTTGAGCCTCACGGCAGTTCCACTTAATGGTTTATAAGTGCTCAACTCTCATACCAAGGGAAATGTATCCAACTCAGAAGTGGGATGGAAATCCCAAGACAGGCAACTGTGGGTACTTATGTTTATTGTGTTTGCTGTGTCCCCTGAACAAACTATAACACCAGCATGTTGGAAACCACGGCTCCTTTGCGGCCAAGTGTGAGGCACTGAAACTTCACATGGATTTTGGGATAATACAGTAGCTTCGGTGGCAGCAGTGATATTATAAGCACAAGGTTCTGATGACCCATATCCCTTGCTCTCACACACACTACAAACCATTAGTACTCACACCTAACACATTCAGAACACATACACCAATCTCAAACATACACTAATCACAGGCACATACCTAACACATTCAATACACATTAATTGATCACAGGCATAACCTTTGGACACACATGCTTCTGTCACACACACACACACCTATCACCTCACCTGCATATGTGAGTCGTAAGGGCAAGCTTACGATTATGGCTGCAGGTAGGTCATGAAATTGTGGATTCTAGTATTTTCATGGGGGGGTGAGGTTGTTTTTTAATAGCCGTGACTTCTGACATTTGAGGATTTTTGTACGGAGTAGGGTGGATCTGACTGTTAATAATTGAAGGTGAGAACATTTTAAAAATGGCTTTCAGGAGAGGCTGAGAGAGCAGGATCTTTCTTTGTTTCAGCTAGTGGTTTGTCAATTGGTCATAAGGATGGAAGGGCACAGAATGTGTGATTTCTCTGTTTTTCTTTGGGTGTGGGGAAAGTCCTTGAGCTAACATAGCTGGTTTAAGAGGTGACTGTACAATGCTGCTTTTTTCAAAGGCCGAGTTCAGGACAGGGATAGAATCATAGACTTTAAGGTCAGAAGGGACCATTATGATCATCTAGTCTGACCTCCTGCACAACACAGGCCACAGAATCTCACCCACCAACTCCTGTAACAAACCCCTAACGTATGTCTGAGCTACTGAAGTCCTCAAATTGTGGTTTAAAGACTTCAAGGTGCAGAAAATCCTCCAGCAAGCGACCTGTGCCCCACGCTGCAGAGGAAGGCAAAAAACCCCCAGGGCCGCTGCCAATCTGCCCTGGGGGAAGATTCCTTCCCGACCCCAAATATGGCGATCAGCTAAACCCTGAGCATGTGGGCAAGATTCACCAGCCAGACACCAGGAAAGAATTCTCTGTAATAACTCAGATCCCACCCCATCTAACATCCCATCCCATCACAGGCCATCGGGCATATCTATCGCTAATAGTTGAAGATCAATTAATTGCCAAAATTAGGCTATCCTATGTTGAAGAGTGACATTCCTCTGCCTCTCTCACCGGTGCACACCCCACCCCCATTATACACCAGTCACAAACATGCATACACCAGTGGCACCCAGTCATGCACTTCCCTGTGACTGCCACATGAACTAACCCAAACAGCACACCCACTGATCACACTGACTTGCACACTACCAGAAGTGTCAATCTTGTGCACACAAATCACACACAGAGACACCAGTCAGACATGTCCTGACTATACTCCTGTGACTAATGCAGCCATGCCACACAGAGCCTTACGTATGCGCTGTGCACCTGCCACCTACTTGTACAACACTGACCCACACGCCAACACCTGACATACATCAACTAATCACACGCCCAGATGTTTACAGCGACCAGTCACACATGTACCACTCCTGCATATCCAACCTGTGCAGTGATGCTGGGGCTCGGAGAGATCAGTGCACGCAGGTGAATTCAGTTTGGATGGCAGCCTCCCATCCTGAGGCCTGTCCATTGTTTTCCTAGGTATGAAACATCAGCATTGTTGTTGGACGCTTGTTTTTCCACTTCCCTGAATGGAAGACCCTCTTCTAGGGCCTTTGTTTTGCTTGTTTAGAGCTGATGTAATGAATGTAATGGGTGCGCTGTTCTCTTTGTAGAAACGAATGTTAATTATTTTCAGCAGACTAATTACACTGCTAATGAGAAGCTGTACTGCAGTGATAGTCCCTTTAATTACTTGTTCTTAAGTGCTGTACCGAGCCGCTTTTGAACATGCTATTAAATGCAAATGCCTGTGTGTCAGGGTTCCCTCCCTACTCTGAACTCTGGGGTACAGATGTGGGGACCCGCATGAAAGATACCCCGTAAGCTTATTTCTACCAGCTTAGGTTAAAAACTTCCCCAAGGCACAAATCCTTCCTTGTCCTTGGATGGGTACTGCTGCCACCACCAAGTGAGTTAGACAAGTGATCCTTTTCCTGAATCTTTGGAGTTCCTGTTTCCCTAAAACATCCCCCCAAGCCCCTTCACTCCCTTTCCTGGGGAGGCTTGAGAATAATATACCCACCAAATAGCTTAACAAGGTGAGCACAGACCAAATCCCTGGGATTTTAGGACACTAAAAACAAGCAGATTCTTAAAAAACCCAGAACTTTATTATAAAGAAGAAAAAATAAAAGAAGCACCTCTGTAAAATCAGGATGGAAGGTAATTTTACAGGATAATCAGATTCAAAACACAGAGGATTCCCCTCTAGGCAAAACTTTAAAGTTACAAAAAACAGGGATAAACCTCCCTCTAAGTATAGGGAAAATTCACATGCTAAACCAAAAGATACTCTAATGCATTTCCTTGCTATTACTTACCATTTCTGTAATTTTAGATGTATCATTCAGTAGGAGCTGGATTACTTGCTTGGTCTCTCTCTTTGTCTCCCGAGAGAACAACAACAAAAGCCCAAAACAAAAACCTTCCCCCACAGATTTGAAAGTATCTTCTCCCCTTATTGGTCCTTTTGGTCAGGTGCCAACCAGGTTATCTGAGCTTCTTAACCCTTTACAGGTAAAGGAGGGATTTTATGCTACCCGTAGCTGTATGTTTATGACACTGTTTCTGGCTTGGAGATGTGCCTTTGGACTCCCTGGAAGAAATGCTTTGCTAAGTTTTGAGTCCATGTGATACAGGCAATTGAACAAATGGGCATAGTGCTCAGAGCCACCTGGGCAGGAACCCTCCAGAACAACGGTTTGCTTTATTTTCTGTATGAATTCGGTGCTGGAGAAAATGAAGGGTTGTTATTTCTATTCCAGTAGTGCCTAGAGGCCTCAACCAAGATCAGGGCTCCACTGTGCCAGGTGCTGTAGTACTATATAACTAGACATGGTCCCTTCACCAAAGAGCTCACAGTCTAATGAAGCAAGACAGGCAAAGGGTGGGTTGGGAAATTGAGGCACAGAGAGAGATGAAATGACTTGCCCACAGTGTCACAACAGGTCAGTGACAGAGCTGGGAATAGAATCTAGGTCTCATAAGTCTTAGGGTGATCTATCCACTGAACCACATTGCCTCTAACGTTATGCTTAGAGCCAGTACGACTAATAGTTTGAGTAGAGCCAGCAGACATATTGCACACTCGTAGTGCAGGTCACCTTCAGCCAACTCCACAAGTACACTTCAGCCCTGATCCCTACGTGTTCCTATGCTTCTCTCCCTGAATCCTGCAGGTCTTCTCCTTATGTCCCCCAAAGTCTTTTCTACCTAAACTGCTGACAAAATGGCATAGTTTATGTCTGTCCTGAGAGAGTCACTGTACTGTAGCTGGTATTCAAGTCCTGGTGCCCTCCCAGCAGCACTGCTCAGTCTGCATCTGCAGCACCTCCTTTTATCCAAATGCTGCACCACCTCTGCAAAGGTACCTCTTGTTTTTCTGCAGCACCTTCACCTGTTCCAGTCCTGGCCCTTCTCACCATTCTCCCAATGCACCTCAACCCTGACCTATCTGATGCCCATAACTTGAATCGTGAGACTCCGAACACACAGTAAGCTCTGCCAATGCACCTTAGTGTGGTTATTCCAGTCACAGGGGAGACGTGGGAGGGGGTGGTACTGTATTACTGTCACTTGCCAGGGAGGAGGAAATGCTTGTACAATGACCATGTTAGGAGCCAGTGAAAGATGGAGTGTTGATAGGATTCCAGAAGTCCAGTGCATCTCAGAGTTACAACAGGCAACTTCATGTGTAGTTACAGCAACTAAAAGTCAGGGGATTTTTGGACCTTCCAGGAGACAGAAAACCCTACCCAGGAGGGCACTTTCAGCATGATGTGCTGAGAGTTGTCCCCAGAACTCTAAATGGCCCAGCGTGTCTTCTGGAATAAATGTGGATACCTGGTATAAAGAGCACCCTCAGAATGGTTGCTCTCCCGAGTGTGGGGCATCCTAGCAAACTGGGCTGATCTCCTTCATGGGGCAGTTCCCACCTTTGTTTGGGTTTTCTGAGAGGCATGTGTCGAAAGCTCAGTTCAGTTTTGTAAGTTTGGCAGGAGAATGCCTTTTCTCTCTCCTGGCAGGCACTGCGCCTGCCCCTCATGTTCTCTTTGGAGCAAAGAGGTTGCCGAGCTCTGGGAGGCTGAGTGGGTGGGTAATGAGTTTGTGTCTGCATCGCTGGTATCAGACTTCTGAGAGGACGATAATCCCTGGGGGCGAAATTCTTGAGAATACAAGTAGGTCATTTGTTTCTGCTTCTCGCACTTCCTTTACTTTTTCTTGTCTTCCCCTCCCCCTCCCCCACTGGCTGTTGCTTGGCTGCTCAAAATGCTCTGAAGCAGTTTTACAGTGTTACTTTAAAGCTTGCTGTTGAGATAAAAATTACGGTCCAGGCCCTCCAATGCAGCGCAGCCACTTTGTACCACACCGCTGGCATAAACTGCCCCAACAGCTGGTGGAACAGGCCCAGGCAGGATCACCCCAGTGCAAGGGTGATCCTCCAGTGGTGCAGAGATGACACAGGAGTTTATGCATCACTTCCTGCTGCTGTGGTCGCAGGGGAAAGAGGTGTGGCCAGAGGAAATGGGCATGGCTAGGACACCCCTGTTGCTAATCCAATCCTTTGTAATGTTTTTGCTCTCTTGATGCTATTTACAAACAGCTGATTAAAGCTGATTGCAAATGGCTCCAATATGTTGAAGGTGGGGAGCTAGGTTGGTCAGAGGTAGTAACAGGATGAGGACAGTGCACAGATGGTCATTTAAGCCACCTTTGGACACAAACCTCTGATGTGCACTCCACAGATCATCTGCTTCCCATATTGAGGTCCATATATATACCATGTAAAGTTCCCTTACCTGCCTGACTAATAACACAATAATATTTTTGATCATTACAGTGGAAAGAATTTTGAAAACTTTGCTCCACTGAAGCCATTTGTCTATTCTTTGGACTTTACTCATCTCGGACAGTGAAACTAGACAGCTCAGTTTCATCTTGTAGGTTGCAAGCCAGCGCCAGGCTAAGTTTAAAGGGAGTATAAAAACCTACTAAATCTGAATGATAGCCTTTTACATTGACTCTGCACAGGTGTAAATGACTGCACAAGCTCCAATGCAGTGGAGAATCAGATACTGTGAGGTGTCTGTATGATATGAGGATTGATTGCATATATTTCAAAATTAATGATTTGGGGGATCCATAGGTAGCCTGGTACTTGTGGATTTTATCAGCATCACTTCCTTTTAGTGTGGATGGAGCCGAACAGTTGAATTCTTGCTTGCCACTGATAATGCACCGCTTAGAATAGACGACATAACACAATATATTCATCTAGTGTGTTATACCTACTTGGTTTCATGTAAGCTCCTCCGCACTGTGCACATGCCTACCTGAAGAGAAGAATGGGCAAAATGCCCAATGCCAGCTACTTCAGGGCTGTCAGGGTGCAGTTTGAGAGCCAGGACCTCCAGGACTCAAGGATTCAGGCACTGAAGCTGAAAATCTTTTGTCCTTTGTAAAGAGTGGGACAACACTGGCTCAGTGTCTGGTTCCATTTGTTCTAGGTTAACAGATGTCATGCTTGCTTAACAAGTTTTAAACATTGGCTAAAACTAATTGAGGCTAATTTAGTTTAAACACAATTTGGTTGGCCAGGCTGGACAGGACCAAACTGTGTTTCACTGATGTTTAGAAACTGTATTCTGGTTTAGATAGCTATCAGGAGCCCATCACCATAGCATTTAGGTGCCAGTGTCCCCCATGCACAAGTCCATGGGGCCGGACGAGTTACATCCGAGAGTGCTGAAGGAATTGGCGGCTGTGATTGCAGAGCCCTTGGCCATTATCTTTGAAAACTCGTGGCGAACGGGGGAAGTCCCGGATGACTGGAAAAAGGCTAATGTAGTGCCAATCTTTAAAAAAGGGAAGAAGGAGGATCCTGGGAACTACAGGCCGGTCAGCCTCACCTCAGTCCCTGGAAAAATCATGGAGCAGGTCCTCAAAGAATCAATCCTGAAGCACTTACATGAGAGGAAAGTGATCAGGAACAGTCAGCATGGATTCACCAAGGGAAGGTCATGCCTGACTAATCTAATCGCCTTTTATGATGAGATTACTGGTTCTGTGGATGAAGGGAAAGCAGTGGATGTATTGTTTCTTGACTTTAGCAAAGCTTTTGACACGGTCTCCCACAGTATTCTTGTCAGCAAGTTAAAGAAGTATGGGCTGGATGAATGCACTATAAGGTGGGTAGAAAGCTGGCTAGATTGTCGGGCTCAACGGGTAGTGATAAATGGCTCCATGTCTAGTTGGCAGCCGGTGTCAAGTGGAGTGCCCCAGGGGTCGGTCCTGGGGCCGGTTTTGTTCAATATCTTCATAAATGATCTGGAGGATGGTGTGGATTGCACTCTCAGCAAATTTGCAGATGATACTAAACTGGGAGGAGTGGTAGATACGCTGGAGGGGAGGGATAGGATACAGAAGGACCTAGACAAATTGGAGGATTGGGCCAAAAGAAATCTGATGAGGTTCAATAAGGATAAGTGCAGGGTCCTGCACTTAGGATGGAAGAATCCAATGCACCGCTACAGACTAGGGACCGAATGGCTAGGCAGCAGTTCTGCGGAAAAGGACCTAGGGGTGACAGTGGACGAGAAGCTGGATATGAGTCAACAGTGTGCCCTTGTTGCCAAGAAGGCCAATGGCATTTTGGGATGTATAAGTAGGGGCATAGCGAGCAGATCGAGGGATGTGATCGTTCCCCTCTATTCGACACTGGTGAGGCCTCATCTGGAGTACTGTGTCCAGTTTTGGGCCCCACACTACAAGAAGGATGTGGATAAATTGGAGAGAGTCCAGCGAAGGGCAACAAAAATGATTAGGGGTCTAGAGCACATGACTTATGAGGAGAGGCTGAGGGAGCTGGGATTGTTTAGTCTGCAGAAGAGAAGAATGAGGGGGGATTTGATAGCTGCTTTCAACTACCTGAAAGGGGGTTCCAAAGAGGATGGCTCTAGACTGTTCTCAATGGTAGCAGATGACAGAACGAGGAGTAATGGTCTCAAGTTGCAATGGGGGAGGTTTAGATTGGATATTAGGAAAAACTTTTTCACTAAGAGGGTGGTGAAACACTGGAATGCGTTACCTAGGGAGGTGGTAGAATCTCCTTCCTTAGAGGTTTTTAAGGTCAGGCTTGACAAAGCCCTGGCTGGGATGATTTAACTGGGAATTGGTCCTGCTTCGAGCAGGGGGTTGGACTAGATGACCTTCTGGGGTCCCTTCCAACCCTGATATTCTGTGATTCTATGATTCTATGTTCACTCAGTCCCCTGCCCAGAAGGACATTGTGCAAGTTGCTGTCCACCAGGAAAAGAAGAAAAAGGAACAGTCTCATTGTACAGTGAGTGAGTGTTGAAATAAAAGGTTTGCTTAGACTTCGTAAGTCAGTTATGACCTGTCAGGTGAATAAGTGATCAATCAGAATGGTACCAAGGCGTAATATTGATATGTTAGAGACTGAACCTCAGTAAATCTGTCCCTTGGAGATGCAGTTATCAGCATTCCTAAGAGCTATGTGCCTGCATTAAGGAAGGAGCACGGGTCCTTAGTGTTTAGCTACCAACTAAATGTATCTTTTTTAAAATAATGAATGAAGTGGTTATTTAGATGTTGAAGGTATTAATTATGTCCATTGCTAAGTAAAACTCAGGGGCTGAAGATTGAAACCAGCAGTTAAGCTCACCATAACTGCTGTAGGCATATGGATGGCAAGATCAAGGGCAGGAAATACACCGATCTCTGAGACTCCTACTACAGAACAGTGCAGTAATTAACAATACAGGATACCTGTGCCATAGCTGGCTGAGACTATTCTTTCTCTGTATAACAGCTGTTAGTTATATGCCACCTGGGTAAGATTTATGTTACAGTTCAAGAGGTCAGCTGATCTGGTAGTTCAGTTAAAGGGCCAGGTGTCCTTATGTGATTCAAGAACTTCTCGGTGCTGCAGGCTCACCACTGTGGTGTGTCTCTTCCTTCCAGTGCAGAGTGTGGCCCAGCCACAGCTGCTGCCTTCTCAGGCAGTTAGGATCTGATTCTGTGAAGAGTTGAGTGCAAGGTGAGGAGGAGACCCCCAGTCTCTCTCAGAGGGAGTCCACTGAAACTAACAGGAGTTAAAGTTGCTCAATGCTTTTTTTCCTTCTCTTAACAAAACTAATTTTTTTGGGAGGGTGGTAAATTTCCTGAGTGGCTAACTAAATAAAAATGACTTCAGCTGCAGGCAGGAAGTGGCCTTCACACCACTTCCTCTTGGCAGTTACTGTGCAGAGTGAGCTGCTGTGTAGTATGAGCACTGGCAGAACAGGGTTCTTTCTACCCTCCAACCAACTGGGAGCAGCCTTTGCAGTGGGATTTAGCCTCCAAGATGCTGTGGGGTGCCTGGAAACTTAGCCTCTCAAGAGAAGTGAGCAAGGTACATTATGTCTCAGTGTTCTGGTGGGTTTTTTGAATGAGAAGATGTTCAGTTTGATACTCTCCCTGAAACGTGACACAGCCTGGTACCAAGATGATCAGATTAAAGTAATTGAGCAAACAGTGTAGTTCTCTGGTAGACCTTGGACTTCTTCTCTTTTGCCCCTTATGTCCATATGTCCAGAGGGCCCCTGGGTGACTATTGTTAATGTTTTTGTAAAGTTAGTTCAGAGTTTGTAAATGGTGTTGGTTTGACAGTCCGGAAGATTCACGTGCTCCGTTTATACAAAAGAAAGCAAAGCACCAGCAATGACTGAGTCTGCTTTCCCTATAGCAGTCTGCCTCAAGGCTGCCCTGGAGAGACCTGCCTTTAGGGGCAGGAGGGGGAATTCAGAACTCCAGTCAACTATGGAGACTGACTTCTCTGCTGAGGATAACAGTGAGAGCCAAATAGTGTTAACTGTGGCGATGGTTTGATTATAAAAATATGGGGGTGTCAGTCATTGGGACTGAAACATATACAAGAAAACCAGAGAGAGGGAGTCAAATGTGCTTTGGGATAGGGAGAGGGGCCGACAAGACAGGACACTCTCTCAACAGCCTCACTCAGAAAGCAAACAGGATTCTAATTTTCAAATTCCCCTTTTCTAAAAGGAATCCAACACTGACTAAGAAACACTATTAGTACAGAAAGCTCTCTGGGACAGGGACAGTCACTTTATGCCTGCACAGTGCTTAGCACAATGGGGCTCCCAAACTGGTTGAGATGTCCAGATGTACTGCAGTATAAATGCTGTAGTAATAATAAGGAGCTTTATGCTTTGCTCTGGAGTATCTGGCACTAGACACAAGCGGAAAGGATAGAAGACACAAGGGAGTATTGTTCATTCCTGTGTTCGTTAGGTTTTAGCACACTTTTATTTTGAAAAGGTTTTCTTTTTGGTTGATCTATAATGTTTGTATTCTATCCATCCATTTTAGGAAACAATGGCAATAGCTGTGTTTTTGTGAGAGTGAATATGGCCTCTGCTGGGTGATGGGGCTAAGACTTAAGATCCCAGTTACACTACAGAAGACTGAGCTAGAAAATCACTTTTTAAAACTAGCTAGTCTTGAGAGTGGTTTCCAAAAGCTGTTTGAATCAAATTATGCCCCATCTATTCAGGTAGCAATGCCAGATTACTGGACACCATTTTAAAATTGATATTTAAGAACAATTTCCTAGCATAGTCAATTTTGTGGGGTAGAAGGGACTGCGTGAATGATACAATCCTACCTCAGCCATTTTATCTTTTATCTGCACACAGCAGCTGTTGCACTGTGGACAGAAGGAAGGGTTGCAATAGTCCAGCACAGAAATACTTACCTGAGAAGCTGTAACGAACTTCCTTTCAATAAAGCTGAAACAGTGGCTTGTACCAGGAGAAATTACTGTCTCCTTAACCTCCCTGAGCAGGTCTATTGTCTGTACAGTACTCTTCTCAACCGTGACTTGCCTGAACACCTTTTAAATTGGATTTTTCTGGCTGTCCAATAGTTTATCCAATCAAGGGAAAATGTTCTCCAGTCACAGTGAGATACCCAGTCATCTTCCCACCAGCCTCTGCCTCACTTCCTGTGTTTTCTTCCTGCATCCTACAGAGCAGAGTGGTGCTGATCTGCCAAGGAGGAGCCTCAATGGGTAGCTGCCCAGTGGTCCAGTTTGGAATTATACCTCCCATGTTAGCTGTGCAATTGAACAAAATACTCAGATTAAGGTAGTTCTAAACAGGCTTCTAAACACAGCTGTATTCTAATTTAAGGGACTAAATTGCTCAAGTGTATCACTTTAAAAATATTTCTTTACTCTGTGTGTTCACCTGTTTGGACATGCAGCAGCTCTGTATCTCTCCTGCTCTCTTCCTTTCAATAGATGCCTGGTTGATACTTGAGCGCAGCTTGCTCTCAGTGATCCATCAGCAGCCCAGGAATGAGAGGAAAATGGCCTTTGCTTTCCAGACCAGTTAAGGTTCTCAGGCAGGTTTGTTTGAAGGAGCCTGATAAGAAGAGAGTGGAGTCATGAAACAAGCTGAAATATTCTGGTATTCCCATATTTACCTGGGCCCTGTAATAGCCACAGAAGAGCAATGCATCTTCACTAGCTCCTTCTCACAGAAGGGATCTCCAAAGGTGACTGACTACCTAAGTATAGCAAGGCTGGGGGAGGATTCACTAGCTTGTCTCCCAGATAGCCCACCCCAGGAAGACCTCTACAATAGTAGAAGTTACATTTTTAACAGTGAGGGTAGTTACCCACTGGAACAGCTTACTACGGGTTGTAGTGGCACAGACAATTTTTAAATCAAGGCTGGTTGTTTTTCTAAAAGGCATGCTCTAGTTCAAACAGGAACTAATTCAGGGAAGTTCTATGGCCTGTGTTATGCAGGAGGTCAGATTAGATGATCACAATGGTCCTTTCCACTTTATAACCTATGAAACACACCTTCTGTCTCACTCCCTGCAGTGTGTTCCTTCTTGCTCCTCCATTACACAATCACTGCACTTCTCCATCCCACCTCCATTAATCCACTGCCTCAGATCACTCATCTGTTTTGTTCTGCAGCCTTCCCAAAATGGAGGGGGCTCCAGCTCCCCACACTCAGCCTCTCATTTTCTTCTGTGCCTTCTTCTCTGTGGTCATTGAGAAGCTAATAGAATTCTGGGCCTGTAGTTAGCAGGTTGGAGGAATCTAAAGCAGCAGTAAGGAAAGTCTCCCCACCTTCTAGCAAGGATCAGTCCTATGTGACAGGGCTCAAACCCCAGTCTCCCTTTCCCACTGCAGCCCTGCCTTCATCAGGACTGCGCTAGTCTCCTCCATCAGAGCATGGGTATTGGCTCCTATTTGGAGTGCTAGCTAGTGGGAAGGGAGTGAGAGTTCAGCATGACAGCGTTCCCTGCCCCTCTGGAAAAGAAGGCTTCCATTCAGTGACACCCGTGCTAGCCCACCCTGCAAAAGGCTGAGAGTCGGATTAGAACTAGCAGCCTTGGAAACTTTTGCCCTCTGAGGCACAGTTGTTGTCAGTACTTCAAGGAGAATGTATTTCAGATATTTTGTCATGATGTGGTGAAGTTGCATCAGCCCTGAAGTTATTTCAGGACTTTTGATGCCCCAGGAAACTGCAGGATAGTGTCACACAAGGCTGGACGTTCCCATCAAAGATGAATTGCCAGCTAAGCTTCAATTTTAGAATCTTTATTTCTGGAAAGAATATGAAAGGCAGAAAGGCACACCTGGATTCTGCAATACTAGGAGGAGTTCATGGCACCAGAAGCTAGAAAATGATCTTTAGATGCATAGGCAGAGCATGCTGGCTCTAGAAATCACAGGGAATCAACATGGGATTCAGTCTAGAGCCAGACTGTTGGCCCAAGCCAAAGTGCAGAGGGTGCAAGTAGGGATGGCAGCATCTGTGCAAAGGTGGCTTAAATCTCACCTTGTGCTCTTCTTCATGCAGGGGCCAGTCCCTTTGCACTTGGAGTAGCATGGACTGTGCCCTAAGTTACACCAGGCTGCAGTGGCCCCAGTGGATAAAAATGCAGCTAAAGATCAATAGAGTTCAAGTGCAGGGGCATCCCGGGCAGGCCATCTTTCTCCTGCTACGCTGGCAGCGGGGAGGAAGGGTGGTGTGAGAGCCCCTGCAGTGGCTCTATGCCGCTAGAGCAGGGGTCGGCAACCTTTCAGAAGTGGTGTGCCGAATCTTCATTTATTCACTCTAATTTAAGGTTTCGCGTGCCAGTAATACATTTTAACCTTTTTAGAAGGTCTCTTTCTAGAAGTCTTTAATATATAACTAAACTATTGTTGTATGTAAAGTAAATAAGGTTTTTAAAATGTTTAAGAAGCTTCATTTAAAATTTAAATTAAAATGCAGAGCCCCCCCGGACCGGTGGCCAGGACCCGGGCAGTGTGAGGGCCACTGAAAATCAGCTTGCGTGCCGCCTTTGGCACATGTGCCATAGGTTGCCTTGCCTACCCCTGCACTAGAGTATCCCCCTTGCACTGGGAGGATCTTCCCCTGGCTAGTTAAGCCAGCTTTAGAGCCACTTTTCACTGACAACGTAGAGCCAGGCAGCTGTCCTTTACTGGGGAATCTGTCCCGTCATTTATACAATGTCTTTTCTGATTTTAGCTGCCCCTTCTGGCCCTGTTCTCCACTGTCCTGGTCCTTGTGTACTTGCTTGCATCACAGCACAGTGAATGTGATGTTGGGTAAAATGAAACTACTCTGATTTGGTAGCATTTTATGCCGTCTTTGCAAATGACAGCACAAGGCAGTGGAGAATCCAACTCACTGTGTGGGACTACTCTCCTGGATCTCAAGTTCCCTGCAAGAAGGTCTAAAGTTCCTTGCCCTCCTTATCCTTTGGACAAATGAGCATTGACTGTGTGGTGGGGCCAGCTGTATCTAAGCCATAATAACTGGGGATTCGCGGGTTGCTCGTTGTTCTCTATTTTCAAGTGTCTGCATTGAAGAGTGCCTGGATAATAGAGAATAAAACTCCCCACTAATTCCTCTGACTGTACAATATGTTTCCACTGCTAATGATACACTTTGAAAACCACGGAGGCAGTGAACTAATCCTTGTGGTAAGCTAATTGCTGGAAGCCAGCAGGAGAGTGGTTTATTCCCACAGAAACTGCTTAGGGGACCTACGTTTCCCAGTTGTAAACACAGTGGCTCTTTTCAGAAATGTGTCCTAACAGTCATGCCCACCAATGGCAAAACTTCAGAGTCAGTTTTTATGTTGCACATTTGTTTGTTTTAAAGTAGAGGTCCTGTGCTCAGTGGTTGTGATGTTTTGTTTTGTTTTTTGTTGTTTTTATTAGGGAGAAGGAACCTTTACTGGAATTGGCCAAGTAGGTCCCAATCAGAAAAGGAAGAAGGAATTTTAAGGTCTTTGGGGACAAATTGCAGTAGCAAGGAAAGGACATATTTTAATGAATAGTCAATAGGTTTTTGAAGTGTATCCTCTCCCATCCTCTCCTCATCTCCATCCCCATCCAGGAACTATATGATATTTGTATCACCTAGAACCTGTGAACTAGGACCTAAGAACATGGCAGAACTACACTACTGGAGACTCTCAAGGGACATGTCTGGTCAGAAAGAAACACACAATACTTCGAGGATTATTATGAGGAATTTCAGGAATCCCAGATTGGTAAATGGCAGTGAATACAAAGGTTCCTGCGCTGGTATTCGGAGGAACTGATTCCGTGGCATCTCAACCTTCATGTGATAGAAGGAAGATGTGCTTTTTGGGGGGTGGGGGAGGGTGGAGGAGCTACCCTTGAAGGGTAATTATACTGTATGAGAGAGCTCTGGGATAAGATAAATATATTTCACAGTGGAAAGGATTTTAAAAACAATTTTTTTTATAATGTCTTTGCCTTGGATGTTCAGAAAGGTTTATAAGAGAGAAAGTTCTGGAGAGAAGAAAATTTGATTCCTTCAGTTGTACCTTTACTTGGAAAGGGGTTTGGAAGCTGTCACTTTGTTTTCCACTAAATAACAGGTACAATTGTAGAAGCCTAATTTGCCTGAGACAAGCTAATAGAGTTTGTCAGTTCAACATTTCTAAAATCAATCTTTTACTCTCTGCTTCTAGCTCCCCAGAAGCTTAACATCATACCTGTTTTACCCTTCTCTATAGCACTTTCTGTCTGAGAATCTCCAGGCATTGTACAAATGTCAATGAAAGGTTTCAGAGTAGCAGCCGTGTTAGTCTGTATTCGCAAAAAGAAAAGAAGGACTTGTGGCACCTTAGAGACTAACAAATTTATTTGAGCATAAGCTTGCGTGACGCAAGCTTATGCTCAAATAAATTTGTTAGTCTCTAAGGTGCCACAAGTACTCCTTTTCTTTTTGAAATGTCAATGAAGTAAGCCTCACAGGACTCCTGAGAGGGAGGGAAGTTATGTTATCCCCATTCGTCAGGAAACAGGCAGAAACGATTTAAGTGACTTGCATGAGGTCACACTAGCAGAGGTAGCAATTCAGATGCTCCTAATTTTGTGCCTTAGCCATAAGACCCTATTTCCTCCAGAGCACCCTTCCTAAAGCTGGTATGTGTTTTCACTGCCAAATGTGGCTTTCCTCCATTGCACACTGATACTGGTTTTGATTATCACAGTTTGCTCAGAAGAGCTGCGCTGAACATGTTGATTTATTATTGTAGGGTTGCTCCTGAGCGCTGGCTTGCTCACATTGCTCAGTTATTGTAGGGTTGCTCATGAAGGGTGGGCTGGTGGAACTGATTTTCTTTTTGGAAAGAAGATTGTGTATCTTTTCTGAACAAATTTCCCACATTTAAAAAGAACTTTGTGGATTTCCAAATGGCTTTAGGAAATCACATAAGAGAGGTGACAGTGCCCTGAACTTGATGGTGTCCTCCCTTGAGGTCTGCTGGCTGCAGCGACAGTGCAGAAGGTGATGGGGACTGCAGTGCTTCCTAGGTGGCTGGATGCTGTCAGCTCCAGGATTCACTCATCACTTTGCAAAAACAAACCAATGAGCCGTGATGCACGTAGTACTCAGCTGATTGCTACGCTTGCTGCCATCCACTAATACAATATTTAGGCTCAAACTTTCAGAAGTTGCTACTGATTCTGATTGCACCAATATTTGGGTGCCCTTCTTAACAGACTAGGGGCTTGATTTTTCAGAAGTACTAAGCACCCACTTCTCCAATTAGGTGGTCTGAATGCTCGGCTCCAATGACACAAAACAGCCCTAAAGCTGGCTTGGAAAGCTACTGGAGGATTCCCCTGGTGTCAGGGGATCCTTGGGTGCTGTTAAGCCACTATAGCAGCTCCTGGTCCCAACCACCTGCACCTGACCGCTTGAGCAGGAAGAATGGCATCTGGTATTAATTAGAACAGCCCTGGCCCTGAGGGACCTTTCTGGCAGCTGGAGACTACTAGGCTTTCTTCGTACTCCTCCAATGCTCCCTTCTGCTGCCAGTCATGCTGGTTTATTGTATGATAGGGGTCAGTCCAGAGGCCGCTGAGCCCCAGCATCGGAGGGGGGCAAATGCCTTTGTACACCCCCCTTCCAGCTCTGCGGAGTGCTGCTCAGCTGCAGCTGAGGCTTTGGCCTAGGGAGAGCAGAAGTAGGTCCTCAGCTAACATTATCCTTCTTAGGCTTTTTCTACATTTACAGTAGAGTGCAGCGTATATATGCTGTATGCCCCCCAGCATGAGTATAAGTAGCAGTGCAGGTGGGGAGGCACTGCTCAGGCGAACACACCAGAATCTTAGGGTATGTGCCCTACGCGGCTCTCTACGTGCCCCTGCCCACACTGCTATTTTTAGCAGGGCAGTGTCTCACTGCCAGAGCCTTTCACTGCTGCGTGTAGCTACACACTGCAGTGTGGACACAACCTACTTCTCACTGTGGCATGTAGCTTCAGGTACCCTCCACGCCTCCACCAGTGTAGGCCAGGCCTTAGACTCTTTGTTCATTGCTGTGTTGTTAATTTTCTCTCCTGGGAATTACACTGGGCCTGTCCCCTGTGAGCACCTGGAGGTAGCCAAGCAGGCAAGCTTTGAATGGCCAACCAGCGATATAAACAGAATCTACTTGTTGAGAAATAGACAGGTGCCACAGCATAACCTATTAAACACAAGAAGTTATCTAAAGCAATGAAAACAGTGACATACATACCTTTTGAAATCCAGTTCACAGCAGAGACTACCACAGACTTTGGGGCGAATGCTTCTTCGTAAAGTTACATCTGTTGTTAGGGAGAGCCAGGGATTATATTTTTATGGGTCTGTAATTCCGATTTTGTGTACATTAGGATCCCAAGGTGGATGGGATTTCAGTTTTTTATGGGTCTTTCATGTGAGTCTGGCACTTGCAGGACTATAAGAAGGTCCTGAAATTTGTAGGCATCCTCCTTCCATAGAGCTACACGCTATGGTCTTTAAGTGTCCCCACTCTTCTTACAGAGACCATGCAATAGTATGCAGGAGTGCCGATAAGAGAGTGAACTTTATTTCCTCTCCCCAGTCACCTGACCCGGGTGAGAGATACAAAGGTTAATACACTTGTGACATAACATGGATCAGTATCCACTGACTCCTGTGGGGGGGCTGTCCCCCACCCTACTGCCAGTGAGTGACCATCATGAACCCCCGAAAATATTCCAACTTGGCCAGGCCATTCATTAGTGATTAAGAAGCCTTTGGGGACCAGAGTGGAGTGCTGGTAGGAGCCAACCCCTCACTCAGCAGCACTTTGCTTTAAGTAGCACAGAGTTTCTCCTGATAACCCCCGCACATGTGGCCAAAGGATTTAAAACCTTCCTGCTAATACTATGCCTGCAATTCGTCTCCAGAGTAGCCTGGCTGGCTGTGAATGAAATGCCAGTCTCAGCCATGGAGTCAGTCTGTCCCAACAATTCTTCATAAGCTGCTGGATTGCGTGGACAGGCACACATGCATTATTTAATATGATAGTAGCAATCAGGAGATTAGAATCAATCCCCCATTCTATTAGGCTCTGTACAGATACAAAACCTTGGTCTAAGAATGTATGTGGGCTGTGCGTGTGTATGACGGATTACATGTGAGTGTGCGTAGACCAGGGATGAGCACATGGGTGCAAGTATTCATAGGTGAAGACATAAATAATTACATATATTTGTGGTTATATTCATGCCTGTCAATACATGTTGGTGCACATGTCAATGTGGGTACACGCCTGCTGGTGCATTTATGAATGTAGGGTGCAGGTATGAGAGTTCATATATGTACTCGGGTGCCTGCAGACATGTGCATGGGATGTGAGTGTGTGCATGCCTACAGTATATATGCCATACAGTAGAGTTATCTGTACAGTAGCAAGCATCCCTCATCCTATTGTAAACATAGAGCCTCTGTCTTCATGGCTCCCAGGTTAGTGTTGCCATCTGCCAGGCTTAGTTGTAGTTTTCATTCTCTGCCTTACATTTTGTGGCCCCTGGATGAGGGTAATGGGAAAGTGCAAGCTTTATACTCTTCTACTGCCATTCTCCATCGTTAAAGTCAGTAAAATCACTATATTAATGATGAGGTCTTCATGTTCTCCCTTTACTCTGGGGGCAGTCACCTTGGGAAATGGACTGGGGCTGCCTTACTGCTCCCTTGCAATGAATGGTGCCTTCTGGGTAGCATGAATGGAGGAGTATTACTGTTAAAAACCCACAAGGACTCAACTCCTTTGACTTAGCTGGTAATTGGATTCATGTAATCTTCTTTGGTCGTCATTCTTTTTTATTGTATTCATATTCTCTCTGGGACAGATTTGAGAGATTGGCAGAGATCAGCTGCTGCCACCAGCTACAGGATGTATTGGACAAGACACCAGAAGTGATTGGGAAGGTGTGGGCCCAGGAATGGGAAAGAGGCAGACATTAAGAGGCAATTACACAATGTAGGTTTGGGGTCTTGTTTGTATCTTTAAAAAGTGTTTTCTTAAAAACATGAACATATATTATTATAAAATTTATTCTCACTTATTTTGGTGAACTTCCTTAAAAATTTAAACTTAGTGATGATTGATTTAAAAAGAAATCTTTGAATAAGGAACTGGGAACCGTGAATAAGGAATCAACTTCAGCCTTGTTAAAATTCACCTGAGCCTACATACATACATACATACATACATCCCAGCTGGGGGAACTCTCAGCCTCCAGTCCCCCACAAATTTGAAGAAATGTCCCATGAAAAGCTTAAATAAATATTGGCAACTCAGAAGTAGGTAAGTTACCCTGAAAAGCATCCAAGGTAAGCTTGCCAGCCTCTGTCGGGGTGCAGGGAGGATATGTAAGATCCAGGAGAACCTTTGGAAGACAGGGCACAGATCAGCTGATTTGGCCTTGCTCTCCTGCTGTGGTGGATCTTCTAGGTAGGAGAATTTTGACAAGCAAGCAGACCATGTTCTCCATTTTTGATCACACATTAGCATGTTCCGCAAAGTGCTTATGTGTGGCAAATCTGCCCTGCTCTGTGGGTCCCACATCACCACACTTTCTGATCACTTCTCTACTGCTAGCCTGGATGCAGCTTGGGCAATGGATAGTGTCCAGCATCAGAAGAGAATGTCAGCATCATAGTTGTGCTCGCTCTCAGATGTGCACACATGCAGAGTGGGCTTCAAAGGGGAAAGTGACTATGACTGCATGATCTCTGCATAGAGCTTGCTCTGTGTAAAGGACCACATCTCAGGTTGTTAGACTGCATCGGGGTATTGGCTTGTGTGGTGCAAATATTGGTTGGGAGGGGGCAAGATAACCTTTTCTTCTTCCCAGTGTATTTCTTACAATGGGAGGAAAAGGGAAGAATTAGCTTGCTCCTACTTTTAACTTCCGGAAGCATCTCTCTAGTCATATGTGAGGCAGAAAGATGCTATCTTCCCCCTGGAATTTGGGCATATTCCTCTAGCAAAGTCAAACAAGCTTGAGTAGAGATTTGGTTCCTGAGAAGAGGATTTGGAGAGAGTGGGTTGTTGATTCAGTGTGATTATTCTTTCCCCTGCTCATTTTATCTGCCTGGCCCACAGCATCAGCCTCTCTCTCCATATATCCTCCCCAGGTCACAGTAATGGCTGACAGCCAAATCCCAATTGGCAAACTGACATTTGAAGCCTCCATCTCAGTGCCATAACAGTATCCCTCTTCTTGCAGTCCTGGGCCAGAAAATCTAGCTCTGATCCTAAAATCAGGTTTCTGTACGGTAACACAGTCCTTTAAACGTAGACTGCCAGGCATTTTGCTTTGAAAGTGCCCTTGTCAACTGCAGATAGAGGTTCTTGGCTTCTGTCCTGTCAACAAATTCTATGATTAACCACAGAGGCCTTGCCAGGCAAGAAAGGAAGTTCGGTACGGTCTGTTCCCAGGTACACAGTGGGGGAGGATGATGTGTAATTTCAATACTTAGACCTTTTCTCTCTCTAATTCTATCAGCAGATTGGGAAGGAAGCTCCTAAAAGGAAAATGGTAGCAAATGCTGCGCTAGGTTAGCCCTGTTCAGACAAAACATAGAAATGTAGGCCTGGAAGGGTCCTCCATGAGTCATCTAGTCCAGTCCCCTGCAATGAGGCGAGACTAAGTATTATCGAGACCATCAATGACAGGTGTTTGTCAAACCTGTTCTTAAAAACCTCCAATAATGGAGATTGCACAACCTCCCTAGGTAATTTGTCCTATTGCTTAACTACCCAGACACTTAGGAAGATTTTCCCAATGTCTAACCTAAATCTCCCTTGAGGCAATTTAAGCCTATTACTTCTTGTCCTGTCATCAGTGGTTAAGGAGAACAATTCATCACCCTCTTTATAACAACCTTTTTCATACTTGAAGACAATTATGTCCCCCTGTCTTCTCTTTTCCAGACTACCCAATTTTTCAATCTTTTCTCATAGATCATGTTTTCTAGACCTTTAATCATTTTTGTTGCTCTTTTCTGAACTTTCTCCAATTTGTCCACATCTTTCCCAAAGTGTGGTGCTCAGAACTGGACACAGTACTCCTGCTGTGGCCTTATCAGTGCTGCGTAGAGCGGAAGAATTACTTCTCCTGTCTTGCTTACAACACTCCTGCTAATACATCCCAGAATGATATTAACTGTTTTTGCAACAGTGTTACATTCTCATATTTAGTTTATGATCCACTATAATGCCCAGGTCCTTTTCTGCAGTGCTCCTTCCTAGGCAGTCATTTCCCATTTTGTATTTGTGCAATTGATCGTTCCTTCCTAAGGCCAGGTCTACACTATATAAACGTCCATCGGTATTAACTACGTCGCTTAAGGGTGTGGAAACTCCCTCCCCCCGCCCCCGAACAACGCAGTTATACCAACCTAACCCCTGGTGTAGACCGTGCTATGCTGATGGTAGAGGTTCTCCTGTCAACATAGCTACTGCCTCTCATAGAGGTGGATTAACTACGCTGACACAAGAAGCTCCCGTCGGCACAGTAGCATCTTCACTAAAGTGCTACAGTTGGAGCTGCGCCAATGTAGCGTTTTAAGTGTAGACCTGCCCTAAGTGGAGTACTTTGCATTTGGCCGTATTGAATTTCATCCTATTTATTTTAGACCATTTCTCCAGTTGATCAAGATCATTTTGAATTCTAATCCTGTCTTCCAAAGCCCTTGCAAACCTTCTCAACTTGGTGTCATCTGCAAAATTTATAGGTGTACCTACTATACCATAATGCAGTCATTTTATGAAGATATTGAATAGAACCAGACCCAGGACAGAGCCCTGTGAATCATTGATAACTACTCTCTGAATATGGTTTTTCAACCAGTTGTGCACCCACCTTATTGTAGGTTTGTCTAGGCCAGGGGTTCTCAAACTGGGGGTTGGGACACCTCAGGGGGTTGCGAGGTTATTACATGGGGGGTTGCGAGCTGTCAACCTCCACCCCAAATCCCACTTTGCCTCCAGCATTTATAATGGTGTTAAATATATTAAAAAGTGTTTTTAATTTATAAGGGGGGTTGCACTCAGAGGCTTGCTATGTGAAAGGGGTCACCAGTAAAAAAAAGTTTGAGAGCCACTGGTCTAGGCTATATTTCCCTGGTTTTCTTATGAGGTCAAGTGAGACAGTATCAAAAACCTTACTAAAGTTGATATATATCACAGCTACTGGTTCCTCCCCACCCCGGGACCACATGGCTTGTAAGGCTTTTTATCCTGTCAAAGGAGGTTAGGTTGATTTGAGAAGAACAAATCCATGTTGACTATTACTTATTACTTTATTATCTTCTAGCCGTTTACAAATTGATTGTTAGATTATTTGCCCCATTATCTTTCTGGGTAGCAAAATTAAGCTGTCTGGTCTATAATTCCCTTGGCTGTCCTTATTCCCCTTTTTATAGATAGGTATCTATCTATCTGCCCTTTTCCAGTCCTCTGAGATCTCTCCCATCCTCCATGAGTTCTCAAAGATAATCACTAATGGCTCGGAGAGCTCTTCAGCCAGTTCCTTAAGTATTCTAAGATGTATTTTGTCAGGCCCTGCCAACCTGACATCGAACTCGTCCAGATTGGTCTATGCTGAAGTGCTACAGTGGCCTAGTTGCAGGGGTGCAGCTGAGCCGCTGTAGCATTTTAAGGGTAGACATATCCTAAGTAAATCTTAACTTGTTCTTTCTCTATTTTAGCCCGAGATCCTACACCATTTACACTGATGTTTCCTGTGTTAGTTGTCCGATGACTGCTAACCTTTTTGGTGAAAACTGAAGCAAAAGAACCTAAAGAAGAGCTCTGTGTAGCTTGAAAGCTTGTCTCTCGCCAACAGAAGTTGGTTCAATAAAAGATATTACTTCACCTGCCTTGTCTCTCTTATATCCTGGGACCAACAGGGCTTTAACACTGCATGAAACAAAAAAAGGCACTTAACACTTCAGCCATTGCTGCATTTTCATGCTAAGTTTGAAGGTACCTCTTTCACTTTAAACATTTGAAATGTAAAGTGAATCTAGTGCTGGAGAAAGGTGCCAGTTTCACAGCCTTGAATAATTGAAGTCCTCCGTTTTTCCACTCAACTTTCTAGAAAACATCTCATACTGAGAGCTAACTTTAATAGCACTGGTGGCATCTGGTCAATTAGGAAACAAAAAAATAATTAATTCTTATTATAACAATCCATAGCCCACTAACAACCCCCATCCCAACTTCTTATGCTAAACAGACTGTTCCACCTTGTATTTAGCTGTGACACTCTGTGTATATCTACACTGCAATTAAAAACCCAGGACTGGCCTGTGCTAGCTGACTCTGGATCACACGAAGTGGGTATTTAATTGCTGTGTACATGCATGGGCTGGAGCCCGGGCTCTAGGACCCTGTGAGGTGGCAGGGTGCCGGAGCTCAGGATGCAGCCCAAGCCGGAATGTCTACACTGCAGTTAAACAGCCCCTTAGCCCAAGCACTGTGAGCACAAGTCAGCTGGCATGGACCCGCCACGGGTTTTTAATTGCCCTGTAGATGTACATTTCCCAGACCTCGGGAAGAGCTCTGTGTAACCTTGAAAGCTTATCTCTCTCACCAACTGAAGTTGGTCCAATAAAATATATTAACTCACCCACCTTGTCTCTAGAACTAATTTATATCAATCTTTGCAGGCAGCTTTCCTAACAAAAAAGTGTCCATATGTGACATCCTGGGAACAGGATGTGGCTAGGCAAATTACTCCAGAGGAATGGGCTTTCATCTGGAAGAGGACCAGCAACATCAGTAGGTAGCACAATAAAAGAAAATGTCTTTAAGATACTGTCAATGGCACCTCGCACTAGTCAGGTTAAAATAGAGAGAGAGATTGAATGGGGATAAATGGTGAAGAAACTGTGGTGAAAAAGAAGATTTTAATGCTTATATGGTGGATATGTCCAGTCCTTAAAGAGTATTGGGTTGCAGTCTCTAACAAAATACCACAAATTGTTAGATGTTTATTACCAAATGATCTGTTGGTAATGCACCTTGGGCTTCTTATTGGAAATGGTCAGACACAAAGAGGAAAAAGAATTAATCTCTCATCTTCTAGCAAATGCTCAGCTATTGGTAGCCTTTCACAGGAAAAATAGCCCAACTATGGAGGAATGGCTTAAATAAAAACGGGGGGGGGGGAGGTTGTGGTTATGGAAAAATGAACACACCAATTACATACCCAGCAAAATGGACAGAGGACAAATAGATACGTAGATATTTGGTTACCTTTTATTCAATACTCAAAGTGCATTCACTTTCAAAAACAAAACTACACCGGTCCAGTTTTTTAAATGTTAATATTTGATATTCAACAGACCTAGTATGTCTATGTGTAATCAGAGAGTTCACTCCATTTAATAAAATCACTAGAAACAACTTTGGGGTTTTAATGATGCTAACTCTGTAATTTGGCAACACCCTGTTAAATAGGAAGCTCTGATGATGACTGTAGTCCTGTATAATATCTCTTTAAACAAAAGCTCACAGTTGTAATGATTGTTTCTGATATTTATATGGCAAAGATTTCTAAACATGTGAGAACTTCCTAAATAAATAAAGGGTTGGGGTTTTTTTTGTTTTTTGTTTTTTTTCCAGTGCAGCATGAGCAGTAGCAGAACAAGCTTTGCCTATGCTGCCCACTGCCAGGGGGCCCTGAAGGGATGACTGCCAGGGGTTGGAGAGGAGTGCAGTCTCTGTGCCCCATTTACTTTCTGCTGTAAACAATCAGTAATGTGCCATCTGTGGGGCTGGCTTTGGGGAAGTGGACACCTGTCTAGCTGGGAATTGCACTGATATACCCCAACTCATTACCCACCAGTCACAGAACAGCTATCAACTCTTAAAAGCTTTTTGATCACTACTGCTGTCATTTCATTAGGAATCCTGTCATCACCTTCAAGCTTCTCTTTGCCTTTAAGACCGTTCACAAATCTGCTCCTCCCTGCTCATTTGTTCTCATCTCTTATCACATCTAGCCTCCATTTCATAGATTCTAGGGCCAGAAAGAATCACTGTGATCATTTAGTCTGCTTCTTGCACAAATGGCTCCATGCTTTCTTTCAGGATGCCCCTTGTGCATAAAATGCTGTCTTTGAATGAATCTGTAAGGCCACTAATCTCTCCTCCTTCCTGTCCCTCCTCCAGAGCCACTTCTGCTGTGATATTTACAAGAAGTCAGCGGGGCTAGGTGGTGTGGTGCTTGGGGATTAGCTGTTTTTTATAAACACTTAGAACCACTGTGTTGTGCAATTGCTAATCTGTGTAATTATGTGATTTTATTGTTTCCTACATCTCCCCCTCACATTTCCCTTCTGTTTGTTACTCACATGTCGCATCTTGTATAGAATAGAATGTAAGTACTTCAAGGTAACCGCTGTGTCTTCCTATACATTTGCACAGTGCCTAGCAGGAGAGGGCCTGATTTCATTTGGGGACATTGGGCATTACCAAAATCCAGCAAAAGAGAAATGCAGGCCTTGTTTTGGAATGTTTTAATCAGCAAGGAACCTCAGGGGTCAGGTGTAGAGCTTGTTGAAAATTTTTCAGTGGACTATTGTCCCATGGGAAAATGCTGATTAACTGCTGTTGAAATGTTTCCTGGGAACATGTGAATTGTCTCAGATCTTCCTCAGAACATAGGCAGGTTTCAAAACCAGCATGGATTTTTCCATCCTTAGTAGCCTCAGTGGTGGACTGCCCTGGAGTTGAGACTCTTGGGCATCCAGGCCCTATGGCTGCACAGCAAGGCGTCTGGGAGCCAGGGCCGAGCCGAGAGCTTCAGAGCTTTGGCTTCTAAGAAGCTTTTGATTAGAAATTTTCTAAATGAAATGTTCAGGTTATTTCAAAATGTTTTTTTCAGAATTACCCTTCTGCAGGAAATTTCAAAGTTGCTACTTTCATTTTGAAACAGTGACTCTCTCCAAAAATGCTGGAATTTCTCACAGAAAGGGGCATTCTGACTTTCAAACAACTCTGGTTAGGAATTGATGGGGTTGTCACTTGAGGCATATGCATAGGGATAATGTCTCCACAGAATTCGCTGGGAGTTATGTACATAGGTGTGGCTGACACTGCTGTCAGTTGATAAGTGCATGGTTACCTGATTCATTCCCAGCACAGCTGATAATTGTGGGCAGTTGAGTTTTCATTCGTGATTGTCACAAGGCTCAAAAAAGACCAGTTATGGTCTGTCTGGTGAACTAGTTGCCAGTGCAAAGTATGGCCTGCAGGAGGCCTGTGTTCAGTTTCTGGCCTCAGTCTCCCATTGTGTGGACTGCCTATTTGGAAAAATGAGAGAGAAGAGAAGAGAGAACGTTGACTTGGCCTTGGGTTAGTCCCCTGGATGGATAATTATCTAATAAGTATGGAGTGTATATTATCAGTAAAGAATGACTTTCCTCTGAGAAACAACACAGCTCTTGGAATGCTGGCTGTGCACTGGAAGGGGTGCAGTTTTAGTCTGGACTGCAGTTACACACCAGATGCACCTGCACAGCAAAGCTGGCCACCAGAAGGGGGCACTGCTAGGTGGACACATCTCCCCAAGTGTTTGATCATCAGTGGGCAGGCATAAGGCAATTGGACTTGAACAGAAGCATTTGTGACTTTGAGAGAAGGTGCTTACTGCATCTTTCAATGCTTGTCTTTCTGAGTTTTATTTCGTAAGGCCCCAGAACATTTTGAAAAGACATTTCGGAACTTACTGGAAAGAAAGACCTGAGTATGCAGACATCACTGGGGGTGTGGGAGTTCTCAACCAACAGAATGCAAACACAGCTCCTACAGAGTGGGGGGAAAGTTAGAAAGGCTTGTGGAAATGACTTTAGAAAAACCTCAGCCCTGGACTGTGTCCTCCCTTCTACTAGGTGGTGAGGACTCCCCGACTCTTCTCCTCTCCAGATAGTGGTAGCTCCCTGTGCCTTGTCTTCCCTGGATAGGAGGAGTTCCTCTAATCCTTCTCATAGCTCCTGTCATCCCTCAGATACTGTCCTGGCCTCCCCACACTCCATCTCCGACCTCTAACTAGTGGGTGTATATCTATATCTATATCAGTTTGCTCTTCAAATCATGTGAAAATGGAGGAATGATATGAAAACTTATTGGCCCAGGTGTCTCAGCTGTGCTGAGAAGGAACCAAGTAACAGCACATTGAATAACTGCTGGCAGTTCCCCTGATCACCCTCAGGAACATTAGTGACATGCACTGCATTGAAGCTCTCATGGATGTTACACCTACACATGTCTCAGGCTACAACCCTATTGCCCTCTGATCCTCAGAGTTTCTTGGCTGATTAAATCATTCTTAGGTTGGGGTCTGAATGGCTCAGAGAATTTTCGAATGACTTTGTAGGCTTTCACTTGTAAGTCAACCAGTTTGATATTGACCCAAAGTCTGTAGCACCTGAAGGCTGGTCAGTGGCCTTATGTAAAATGAGTTAGTGGGAGGCACGGTGTGGCTTTGCAGGTATCCTGCCCGCAGCTCCCTCTGGCTTCTTGGAATAATTTGTTCCCATGCCAGAATACTTAAAGTAAGATCCCCCTAGTTGGTATCATTTATTAAATCTTATTGGCACTTTGTTCACCCAGTTCCAAACCTTGTTCCCTGTAAATCAGGAGTCCTACAGCCATCCTTCTTTGGCTTGTGCTGTGATTAAAGCAGGGGTTTTTCTCCATGATTGAGGAGTCCCACGGCCTTCCTGCTGGGGGCCTATACTGTGATTAGAGCCAGTTTCCAGCTCTACTTCACAAAGCACCTCTTCTCTCCTTTGGTTCTGGGGCCTCACAGCCCTCCTGGGGCTCTGCTTAGCAGACAGGCTGTCTCCTTTCTGAGCTGTCTGTCTTTTCTGCTCCTTTTAGCTTTCTGGGAGCCTCTCTCTTATCTCTAGACCTGGACTGAGTTTTAAGCACATGACCTACCTGTTATGTCGCTACACTAATTTTTTCCACCTGAGGAGGAGGGTTGAATGAGTCATAGGTGAGGCTGGACCCATTACCTCATAAAAGGGCCAGTCACCCTGTGACAGTGAGTCTCAGTTCATTGCCTAGTGGGACAGGTGTGCACTTCACAAAAAACATCATGACAGTGGGCGCTGGTTGGTCATCTTAATGGCTCTCATATAAGAGTGAGTGGGCCATGGGCACTCATCTGTCTTCCATATGTTCAGTACCACCCCGATCCTTCTCCTTTCTCAGAAACAAATAGCAGAATAACCTCCTCTCCCCACAATAATTTTCCTTCCCTTTATGCAATTTTTAGGTAAATCTCCTCCCTCTGCCATCTTCCCTCTGTCCATTATTTGGCTGCCTTTTCTCCTTTGGAAGTCTTCCTTCTCTCCCAAACAAATCCTTCTCTCACTCACCTCCTGTGCAATTTCATACTGTATAGAGAGAGGCATCATGTTACAGAGCAGGGCGGTTTTACGCTCTCTCTCTCTATGGCATTGGTAAGACCACAGCTTATATTCTGCAGTCAGTTCTGGGCATCTTGTACCATAAAGCTGTCCAGTTCAGAGGGCGCCTGAAGAAGGAAGTTAGAAAGCAGCATCTGAACAAGGGACTGGAGAAACTGATTTGTAAGGATTAGATTTTTAAAAACTGAACTGGTAAGATTCATTTCTGGTGTAACTCTACTCAAGTCAATGGAGTTACACCAGGATGAACTTGGGACAATGTGTATAGCTTGGCTAAGTAGTGATTAAGACATGATAAATCTCCACAGATATTTGAAGGATGTAAGAGTAATTGTTGGGGTGGGGGGGTGTTGAACTTGTTTAGGGTGATGAAGAAGTTATTCCCTTTTAAAACCTTTTTCTCCACCCTCATGTCTATTCCTGTAACTTACACTCCAGTATACAGACACAGGGTTCTTGTTCCAAACCCCCACTCAGCATGACTAACTATATCTCTACCCTCAACTTTCCTTTTTATTCTCACCCTTTATGCTTCCTGTCCAGAAGCCAAATCTGAATGTATTTCAATAGATCTCTTGTGCCTTTTGACTGTAAATCAAGCAATTCTGTATTATATCAAATGATCCCCTGAATCCCAGATATCTTATGTCTGCCAGTTCCTTAATGTACAGCAATGGTTCAGTTGAACAGGGGCAGGTGTAACAGCTGAGAACACTCCTCTTTGTTCCTCTCACTAGCCAGTTTACAGAGCACCCTCAAATCTCTGTTTGCTAAACTGAGATTTCTGGGGGCATGAACCATGGAGGGCACCATAAAGGTCTAAGATTATTTCAATACCTTACTTTCCTCATCTGTCCCACATTGCCTGGGATTCAGCAAGGGGGGCGGGGGGGTCAGTGCTACTTCTTTCAGAACTAAAGGACTTTTTCCTCCTGTATTTTTCATAGTAATACTTATTTCCAGTAAGCTGATTTGTAGTCACGCTACCCTTCATCTCCTTCATTACCACTGAGCACCATTCGATCCAAGTCCTCCTGGTAGGGCAGTGTGCAGGAAACCTGCGGTGCTGCTGCCTGATTGGTGACTAAGAGGCTGGCAATCTGTCAGCTTTCACCAGCTCTGGTTTTGCATCTCTGGTTAATCCCGTCCTCAGAAGGGACATGTCTCATTTCTCGACTTCTCTCTTGTCGATGTTGTTAATTTACTCGTATTCCTCCCAATGAGATGAGACCCAGTGATGTCCTTATTGATTTCGGCCTGACTTTATTTCTTTCAGAGTTCCGGCTGGGGATTGTGTGGAATGATGGCTGCTGCGGAACCCCTGACTGCCTTCTCACGGTGGTACCTCTATGCCATTCATGGCTATTTCTGTGAGGTGATGTTTACGGCTGCCTGGGAGTTTGTGGTCAACTTTAACTGGAAGTTCCCAGGTGTCACCAGTGTCTGGGCGCTCTTCATCTATGGCACCTCCATCCTCATCGTAGAGAAGATGTACCTGTATCTGAAAGACAAGTGTAACATTTTAGTGCGATGCCTCATTTACACCCTCTGGACATACCTTTGGGAGTTCACCACTGGCTTCATCCTGCGCCAGTTTAATGCCTGCCCTTGGGACTATTCACAGTTTGATTTTGACTTCATGGGCCTGATCACCCTAGAGTATGCCATCCCATGGTTCTGTGCTGCATTCATCATGGAGCAGCTGGTTATCAGGAACACCTTGCGCTTGCGATTTGATGAAAATGCTGAGCCAGGGGACCCCAGCACCACAATCGCCTTGGCCAATGGCCATGTCAAAACCAATTGAACAATAACCCAACGCCACACTTAAAGTGAGAGAGCCCACCCACATCCCAGACTGGTCTCAAAGACTGATACGTCCTGTATGATACACAATCCCCTTTATGATGGGGTCATGCATGGGATATAGCAGAATAAAAATGGAACCAATAGATTTTCTATGGATTTTACTTTTTTGGCCACAGGAAGCAGTGTCAGCTACTTCTTGGTTAGGTAGTTTCTGACTTTTAACTTATTATGGAAAAAAAAGGCCTAATAGCTGCATTTTACTGTATGTGGAGAAATGAGAGAAAATGCTACAGTTGAAATGTATACAAAAAAACAAACTAGTGGATGGGCATAGACGCTCCGGCTAAATTAGTGATTTGGCTTATTCCATTAGGCAATATTCAGGTGCTTGCTTGCAACCAATACCTCCCATGGGACCTGAGATGCTGCAGGATCAAGGAAAATCCATCTGCTGTTGAGAACGACCCAACAGTGGTGCTCTACTGGGGAGGTAGACAGCGCCCCCTCTTTTGGTCTCCCTGACCTTCCCCTGAGGTTCTTTATTGCACCATGGTATGTTATGGTGCTGGACATCTTGCTGGATTTATATGAAACTTGTACTTTTTGAATTCTCAGTCCTGATACTCACTCGAGAGTTTTCCCCACTCCTTTTTATAAATAAAAGGCCTTTTCTGCCGGGTGAATTCCACCATACTCTGTGCAATCCGAATCACGGCAGAGTGGCCAAAGAGAGAAAAAGCTGAAGTCTTCCCCTCACAGTGGAACTCATCACAAGGGCTGCTCCAAGCTCCAGCTCCATTTCCAACCAGGCAAACCCAATGGAGATGCCACCTGGGGTTTTCGGCCTTCCTTCCCAGGGATTTCTCTGTCACTAAGGATGCTGATGACTTAATTCTGACTGCAGCCCCTTGCACTGCCTGATGTCAGAGTCCTCATTTGACTAAGGCAGCAACCAGGAATCAGTCGGAGTCCTCTGGGACAGACTATATCGCCTGTGTCTATTTCCTCCTGCACCAGTTGATCTTGTTTCAGCTTGGTCCAGTGTTCTCCTCTGAGTACTGACTTTATTTTTCCTTCCCAAATGCTATTTTAAACTAAGTACAGCAAACCCTCTCCATAAAGCTGATTTGGGGCAGCACAGGACGTGCCTCACTGCCCGATATCAGGGAGTATGTTAAAAAAGAAAGTTTCTAAGGAGCACAGTAGGGCTATTCCTCAATTTCCTCCAGTTGAGGATGGGGTTGGGTTGCGAGAGGGGCAGCAGGGAGATGGAAGGGCTGTAAGGTACTGTTGCTCTATTTTAGAGCTATCTCAGCTAGAGAGAGTTTCAAATTTAGCCACTTGGGAACAATCCTGAGGCTGTGGGGGAGGTGGTGGCATGAAAGATGCATAGCTCTGGCAGCCACAGACTAATTGTTTGTCCTGAGGACTCTTCTTGGCTGCTGGCATAAGCAACAAGGATGCACTATACCACATGTTAGTCTTCTCTCATTCAGAGCTTTATGAGGAGGGTGTGCTGTAAATAGGTATATGAGGCCTGATTAATTCCAGGTGTCATTCCACTGAAGTCAGTGGCATTGTACCAGCAATGAATTTGGTTCAAGATGTGAATGTGTGTGTGATTGTGGAGTCTCGCTTTTCTGTTGTGTTGGGAATGGCTGGATTATTACCATGTTGGTCCATGACTGTTCTCTTTAGTCAGTACTCAGCCCATAAATCTGCCATTGGTCTGTGGAATTCCATTCCAGAGGGAAAAGAAACTCTGTTGCTATCAATGGAATTGTTTGTTGGTAACGCTGCTGCTTCTGAACAAGAATCAACACACACAGTGTTAATTTTTTTTGTACTGCACAGAGTGCAATTGTTTTATTCCTCCCTATGCCCCATTTCACATGACATCCTTTGCCGGCAACGGACATGTGAAAGCAGTGGAAGGAAGGAGTTAATCAGCTCTGTCCTGTGGTATGCAATGCCTCCGGAAATACCCAGAACATAGAGAGAGGTATTAGTATTCTCTTTTTGTAGTTCATTAAATTAAACCAACAAACAAAAAACAGAGAACAGAAATGTGTTTTCCATGCTATGATGCCACTACCATGAAATCAAAGAAATAATAGGTTCACTTTATCAGCCAGGTAAATGATGGTTTCAAATATTTAGATCTCGGCAAAATAATCACTTTGGGTGTACAAATGATATGGATGGGTAATTAGCACATGGGGGCAATTCATAGGCAGTAGAGTCAGATATTAGGGGGTGGGGTGAGGGAGAGGAGGTGCAGACAAGAACTGAGACATGCCTATCCATTGTGACCGTTGCATTCATGAAGAGAATGTGTGAGGGTGACTAACGTCAGTGTCTAAATCCAAGGACCCTTCTAGCTGCCCAGCTGAACTCTGGTGTAGCACTGGCTTCCATGCAGCATGCAATGTCTGCGTCAGGCCACGCCCTCACTTTGGAGCAGGTTGCACTGGAACCGTGCCGTTACAGAAACATTAAGAAGGTTTAAGTGGCTTAGTGAATTGGCAGCACAACCAGTGACCGCACAGTTATGACTCCGTGCAGCTATCCACGGTGGTGACCAGCACCTCAATCATGTGGTCTTTGGCTTTAGAAACTCCCCAAGTGCGACTGTTCTTGCACAGCCGCATAACAATCAGTGGTTCACTTAAGGAATGGTCCCTGAGTGGCCTTTTACATGTGGCTATATCATGCAAATCAGACCCAGTTGCCCCCAAGTTACCACTGTGGCACTTATTCAAGCTTATTTTTCACCAATGACTGACAAATACCGCTCAGCTCTTGCACCCTCATGGGGCTCTAATTTACCCACAGAAGTGCACTTTACTTGCAGTTTGCACAGCAGGAACTGAATTGGACCCAGTACATTATTAAATCACTGTGTAGCATCCACTGGATCACTCTCCTGCTATTACTGGGTACCCTTGCACCTTCCAACAAAGACACCATTGGCCACATTTCCAAAAGTGCTGAGTGCTCTACAATTCCTGTGTTCAATGGCACCTGCTAGGTGCTGAGCACTTCTGAAAAGCTGGCTATGTATCTGCTGCTACACCATGCAGGTCTCATTTCTCTTTCTGAAGAGCAATGCGGCTGCAGTCAGAGATTTAATCTCCCCTTTAATACAAGTGAATACTACTGATAACATTTTACAACAAGGGCGCCCAAACTGCATGACAGCGAGGCCCACATTAGCAGCTCCTCAGGAACCTGGGAGCTATACCTAATTTGCAGAGACATTTACCAACACCCTCCCCCTCCCCCCACACAAAGGCCTAATATTTGCTTGTACATGTATCTTCTTCAATAGATTAAAATTGCCTGTTTGAGTTCACCAGCAATAAAAACTTGTGATTTATCAGCTTTGTCCTCACTCTGCAGCTATTGGGAGAGGGTGGCCCAGAGCTGCATTTTTGGATACGATGGGCCACATTTAGCCCTTGAGCTTCACTCTGGGCACCTCTATCTTATATTTCAAAGCACCTTTCATCCCAAAGAATCCCCAAGCACGTCACAAAATATATACACTGGTGCCTTGTGCACGAGAGCTGGCTCTAGCGCCAGCGTGGTGATCGTTCCTGCTTCAAAGAACTTGCCAGTGCAGAACGGTTGATATTAAAGCCAAGTTAGGGAAACTGTTTAATTTCAGCATTATGATCTAGATGCAGGGATACCAATGTACCAGGTTCTGGTAAGTCTTCCCACTGCTTCTGGTCTAAGTCTGTTTTGTAATTGAAATCCTCCTTGCATGGAGATAATCCTGTCAAGGCTTTGCTTGAACTGCAAATAGTTGTTTAAAAATAAAAGTAGGCGAAGAAAGACTGAAAGCTTGAACAGGTTTGGAATTGGCAAGCAGGTAACCTGAGACCTGCTGGGTGCAGCAGCACTGGTCGTCAGTAACCAGTTTACCAAAACCTGCACTGAGGGAAAAGGGATCTCATATTTAATTTGAACTTCTGCCCTTTCTGCATTATGAATCTAGTACACAAGTCACTAGTAAGATGAGACTTTCAGATGAGTTTAAACAAAATGTCCTTTTGTTTCAGCCTGTCCTGGCTTTTCTGAATTGATGCAACATACCATGCAAGAGGTAAGTTTACAGACCAGTGCTCTCTCTGCTTCCCATTCCTCCTGGCTTTTAACCAGGATCTTCTACTAAGAAACAAAATGCGTTTTTTTCCCCTTTCCCCCTCACCTGTACAATAGAAGGATACCATTACAATCCCTGCTTTTGCTTCACATCTGATATATGAAAACAGAAAGTGTCACTGCTTTCCTGGACTCCCTTCCAAGTCAACTGCTGGTCCTACAATGCCACACCTCCATCCAGTGGCTTCAGCATTCACCCTACAGGGGAAGGTCACGGAGCTGAGGAGAACTCTAAGACCGTAGTTCAATTTTTAGCAAATAGCTAATTACATTTCTGTCTCTTACTACCCCAAAATGGGCTTTTCATGATCTGGTGCCATTGAGAAGGGGCTTTCCACAATCTTTATGTAACCCACTCTTGCAGAATGTGGCATTCTATCACTGTCTGGAGCAGGGGTGGCCAACCTGAGCCTGAGAAGGAGCCAGAATTTACCAATGTACATTGCCAAAGAGCCCCAATAATATATCAGCAGGCCCCCCATCAGCTCTCCGCCCCCCGCGCCTCCTGATCAGCTGGTTCGTGATGTGCAGGAGGCTCGGGGGGGGGGGAGGTTGAGGAGTGAGAGCATGGCAGGCTCAGGGGCAGGAAGGGGTGGAGTCGGGGCAGGGCCTGTGGCAGAGTCAGGGGTTGAGCAGTGAGCACCCCCCGGCACATTGGAAAGTTGGCGCCTGTAGCTCCAGCCCCGGAGTCGGTGCCTATACAAGGAGCCGCATATTAACTTCTGAAGAGCCGCATGTGGCTCCGGAGCAACAGGTTGGCTACCCATGTTCTAGAGGGTGGGCCAGGCACAGAGGTGGATAATTCTGTTTTAGCTCAGCCAGTAAAGACTCATGCTTTTTGATCCAGTGCTCTCTGCTTCAACCTCCACTGTGAACAACCCACGCAGGAGCATCATGTTATGTGTACATCAGTGGGATTAGCTTCCCTTTTCTCTAAGTTGCCTAGGGCTCAATTCACCCAGAGTCTGCCCTCCTGGCACTGAGTCTTACGGCTATCCAGTTGGAGAGGGATTACAGTGGCACAAGATGCCCTCGGTCCCTGCTCTACCAGGAGCCCACAGTCAGCTAGCACAGCCCCCAAAGTAGGCAATGCTGCCTTGGAAGGGCCAAAGCTAGGGTAGCTGGGGATGCATTGATTAGTTACTGACCTGTGGAGCCCCTGCTGCAAATGGAAAGTGGTCCTTCTCTGGTGGAGTGCCCAATGACTATGGCAATGCAAAGGCTACCTGTCCTTCCACAAGGGCAAAGCCCTCCTAAAATGCCAATACTTGCATTGTCTCAGAGAAGGAGGGGAATCTCACATCTGTTAAGTCTCCTGTTTCCCTGGGAGACTCCTAGTTCTATGAGTTCCCCAGTGAGTGTCTGAATCACCTGGGGAAACAAGGAGGCTTAAACAGGAAGTGGGGGTGAAATGCTCCATCCTCAAACCCTCATCTTTATGGTTTTAGCTAGGTTGCTCTGGTTTATGGATGGAGCAACTTAGCTGAGACCTTAAGGACCGGAGGTGGATGGGGTAGCATTCATCCTGACCTCATGTCAGACCTCGGAGCTGTTCATTTCCCGTGTGAAGCAGGGAAGGGCTTTCACAGGGTTAGCTGGGGCTGTAGTGAGATGAACAGCAGGAATAGAGCCAGCAGTGATTGCAGAGCAGGGGCTGGAGATAGAGTGACCAGATGTCCCGATTTTATAGGGACAGTCCCGATTTTTGGGTCTTTTCCTTATATAGACTCCTATTACCCCCCCCATGCCCTGTCCCGAATTTTCACACATGCTGTCTGGTCACTCTAGCTGGAGATGGCATCTATGATCCCAACTGTCAGAGGAGATGGACAAGTGCGTCTGAAACAGCCCAGTAGTGATGGAGTCTCCCACTGAAGGAACTTGGCTCCTTCTGCTTGGGGCTTGTTTGGAGTCTAACATTATTAATGGCATTAATGTGGCATTTTTCTTGGTTTAGCTGAAGGAGTACAGTTCTCATCCCCTCACCATGGTGTCTGGGCTCCTCGCTCCCCCTCCATTAGTGGCTGTTGGCATTTCTGATATGAGACACTCCATCAGACTGCCAGCCAATACTATTTTTAAACAATAAATCCAAATGTTTGACTTCAGTTTTTATTTATGCTTCAGTTTCATTAGGACTTAAAAGACACCTAACTATCTAGTAAAGTTATTTATTTTTACAGATGCTTATAACATGCCTATCATGGTTGGGGTGGTGAGCAACTGTTACTGCATGAGGGAGCAGGAGCGGAAAATAAAAACAACTTGTTCATTAAAAAGACTACTTATGCACATGAGTCCCATGCATATTAAATATGCAAACTGCAACATTGCATTATTTGCATAAAACCTGCAGATATCTGGGTCATCGGATTTACCAGACACAGGGATATACTTTACACCCACTTCTCCAATGAGGGAAGTGGAACTAATCCCTGGAACAGAATGTTCCCCTCCTACCGTTACCACCTGGGGTGGACTCTCTTTTCCATAATGGATACCCCATTCCCAGCATAGCCACCATAATCTGGAACAGGCTTTCCCTGGTGTTTTGTTTAGAGTAATAATAATACTTAGTCTTTTTGTAGCATCTTCCATTTCAAGGGATCTCACAGTGCTTTTCATACATTAAACCTCATGTCAGCCCTGTGATATAGGTCAGTATTATCCCCATTTAACAGGGAGAGAAACTCAGGCATAGAGAGTATTGCTCACATGTGGGAGCAGGGGCCCTCCAAGCCTCCCAAAGATCTTTTCAGCATTGGAAAAGTGGGCTTATATCTGCCCATCTCCAAAAGATTCTAGATTTGGAGAACAGGCAAATTCCATCCCATGAAAGTCCTGGGATGAGGGAGAAAGGCCACCTGGCTTTGGACACATGGAGCTGAGTTGGGAGCAATTTGCTACTCATCTCTCAGCTTTTCCGTCTGAAGACTCAGGTAAGGCTGGGTGAGGGCTATTCAAGATACTGCCAATTGTTTTTCATTTATCCAGTACTGCTTATTGGGTAAAATTCTGAAGTCCTCACTCAGGGCCAGATCCTCCATTGACTTCAGTTAAACTATGCTGATTTACACCAGCTGGGCATCTGGGCCTCAGACTTCAATGGGGACTTTGCTTGAATAAGGGCTGGGTGAGAATTTCATGTGGTCAACCATTATAATTAAATGTTTCTAAAGAGCCCACCATTGTAATGCCTTGGGCCCCTGCTGAATGTTGATTAACTCTTAACCAGTATACATTTAAACTTCTTAATCCAGTCCAACCTTGCCCAAAGAAAGACATTTGTCTCTTGATACCAACAATGGTACAATTAGTAGCTGTTCTTGACAGTTCACTTTCACTGGCATTTCCCTAGTATTCCTATCCGCTGTGTGGTATAGTTTGTTTTCTGAACCACAATACTGCATTGTAGCTTACATATTCTGAATTAGCTTTTGTTATATTTTCCCAGTAATGTTTAATTGCTGTCCTATTAACTATTTCCATTTATTTGTATTTAATCTTTATATTATGGTAGTGCCCAAAGACCCCAGTTACGATCAGGGTCACATTGTGTTAGGCACATGAGCACTGGAAGCTCCCTAGAAGTGAGGGGCCACTGGCGCCTGAAGTCCCACCCCCCCCCGTTCCCCCAAAGCCCCGCCCTTGCTCCACCTTTTCCCATGAGGCCCTGCCTCCTGCTTTCTCCTCTCTGACTCTTCCACCTCATTGCTTGCCTTTAAGGCAGGTAATAAGTTGGAGGGCATAGCCTTCCCACTTTTAAAAATGATGGGACCATGGCCCTCTGCCTGCCGCCCCCGGCTAGGTGCTGTACAGACACATACGAAGACACAGTTGTTGCCCCAAAGATCTTACAATCTAGTGTTTATGCCACTTCATTACCAGGTAGAGTTGTACATACTATGTGGCTAGCTTCAATCCAGGAGTAGGCCGATGTAATCCCAGGAAGAAAGGCTGCTGCAGGGAGATTGTGGCAGTGTGAAGACAGCTAGGATACAAAAAGCACAAAACAGCTGGGATTTAGTGTACTATGTAGGGCAGATAGCACTTATAAAACCTGGGGCTCAGAACATTTTGATATCTGCTCGTTGAGTTACTGCGTGACAAGCCAGGGTGTGAATCTACAACACACCAGTTTGCCGCATACCAACTCACCAAGTGGACATTGCTACTGTGCAGTGAAAGTCCCCGAGTCCAGCTAGTTGCTGTGCTGTAAATTTGCCGTGTAGACAAGAGACACGTTCTTGCTGCGAGAGTGGAAGGAAGAGCTTTGTCTTCTATACTAGGTGTCTCTATGAGGTTTTTGTTGTTTTATGAAAGAGCTCTGTATATACACCTTCATAGTGACCTTCCCTGCATTTAAATGGGTGCTTTCCACTTTTGGACATCGTAACTGCTGCATATAACTTCCTTGTTTCTCTGCAAAGCCTCCTTACTCTAATTCCTGGGCCTGCTTTAGAGGTTGTCTGTACATTTCTGGTTCTGATACTGTGTTAGACACACTAGGCTCCTGGAACAGGATCAGCTATAGGAGGTTGCCCAAGGCCCTGCATCATTATCAAAGTTTACAGCTGAAAACATAGATATCCAGATTCTGTATCAGAAAAGGGCTACACTTGCAGCAAGCTCAACATAATTTGTTGGTCGGGAAAACTGGCAAACAAAGGGGACAGCGAATTTATAGCAGGGCTGTGTCTGATTCAAAACAAGATAGCTGTGCCAATTGTGTCTGCCAGCCCACCTCATCTTCCTCAATGGAGTACTCTCAGGTGAAGATTTTGAGTCGGGGCAACCAGCCAGGTTAGTGGATATACTGTGGTGACCATCTGCTCTATCAATTCATGTTGTTGCTGTTACTGAGCCCACTATATGTCGCAGCTTCTGTTGCTGGATCACTCACCATCTGCAAGCAGGAGCTGTTGGTCCTGTTTCTCTACCAGCCATACTGGCAGTCTGTCTATTTCCAGACCCTCATTAACCTGGTTTTCAATCATGGGCACTGTGATGGGACATGCTCCCAACCCTAGCAAACTTAACAGGTGTCCCTTCACTCAGGCAGTGCCAATTAGGTGCACCTGCCGAGCATGCCCTGCCCAGAGAAGGGGAGCTTACAAAGGTGAAGCTGGCCAAAGAAAAAGTGGGGAGTTTACACAAGAGGAGAGGCTGCTAGAGCTCAGCTCTAGGCAGCAACTGGCCTTCCTGCCACCCGCCATTTAGGGTAGACAGACACTCTAGCCCTGAGAGGGGCTCTCCATCAATGCCCTACAGCTGGACTTGAGGAGCAGCACCAGGGACTGGAGGTAACTGGAGTCAGAAAGGACCCTAGGAGTGAGCTTGCCCAAGAGTGGGGTTCTGGAGAGGATGCAGGGGCAAGAGATGATGGCTGAGCCCTGGCTGACTACAGGCATCTAAAGCTGGATATCTAAATCCTTATTTAGGCAGCTAAATAAAAGTGGGCTGCTTGCTGATCAGCTGCAGGTTCCATAGACTTCAGTGGGATTTGGAAGTGCTCATACTTCTGAAAATCAGGGCACAAGACACCCCTATTTAAGGGCCTAAGTTTAGGCACCTGAGTTTGAAATTGTCATCCTGTGTTTGTGTTAGAGTGTCTGAAAAATGGAATGTAAGCAGTTTCCTCTATCCTCTGTGAATCTGTTTGTCTTCCATAATTAGTTTCAGCTGAGTCTGCCTATATGCATACAGGGTAAGGGTGCTCTGCAGTCTCTGCAGTGAAGGAAGACATCTGCTGTATGGTAGTTCTTCCCTCAAAAAAGGAGTTTAACAGTGGGCAGGGCTCATATATGCAGGCCCATTCTTGTATGTGCAAACTGGAGAGGACCTGAATCAAAGCCCAGCATGTAGACCTAGATTAAGATGACAGTTCATAGTTTAAGACGGTCTGTAACTAGCTGAATCTGAACGCATTAGCATTGGGGAAAGCTGCTATTCATATCTGCGTTTGAAATCTCCACATTTGGGGTGTTTGGTTCCTAGTATGCAGTTAGGCCCTTGGAAAAGAGATGTGGTTTGGACACACGGATGGAGTCTGCATCAGGGGCTTTGGTTCAGGCTCCTCTCGGGGGTAAATGTATAATTCTTTTCTGCTTCATCTCTGAAGGAGGAGGAATCTATGCTGCTGGCTTAGGGGCATCTTCCAGTGTCTTTGCTATGGGCTTCATTCCCCTCTTCATGAGCTTAGGGGATGCGTACTATCGTTAATAAGAACTGTGTGCACTCGCCTAAGGGAGAACAGACCAATCTGAATTCCACCAGATTCATTCCTCTTATTGGACTGTTCTTGGGAGCTTGAATATGGATAGAGTCTTTATAGTGAATATCCTGTTAGGGATACAACAGTGTATTTTCCACAAAGTCGTATTGCTAATCAACTTCAGCTGGTGTCTTAAATGTGTTAGATGGGGAGATCCTCCAAGGGAATTATGATGAGCACAGGGAACTCAGTTTAACAGGGTAGATAAGACTCTAGCAGGAATATGATAGGGAGACTGCTGCAAAATGTATGGGGCATCAGATTGGATGATCCAAGTGGTCTTTTCTGACCGAATCTGTCTGTGACTTTAGGAATCCCCATTACAGAAACAGACATGCTAATCAATGAACCAGGGGTATTATGCTAGTAACATGCAAAACAAGCTTCCTTGAGCTGTAGGGAAACAGCCTTACTACAGAACATGGACCAATGACCTAGCTGCAAAACCAGTTTTTCCTCAGCCTCATTGGCTAGAATAAAGTTTTCCCAGTTATCCTGTCTGTCCTTAAATTCTATGACTCTAAAATGTCTCTCAAAACCCTTGGTGACAGAACTAAAAATCCAAACTCAGTTCCATTAACAAAAGAATTTGTCCAGCATTTTCCTGCATGGTAATGAGACATCTCTATCACTTTCCATCTAGCCTCTTCTGCCAATGTCACAGCATAAGGAGAATCTTCTCTGCTAATTTAATCAACTCAGCATGAAAGCAGAGAAGAGAATTCAGCAACAAATACTGTATACAGACAACAAAACTCATCTACATCTGACAGATGGGTACATGGATTAGCAGATAGCAAGATATTTTAGCTGCAGAGATATTTAACGGCGGGATATTGGTCTGGTTCTTCAGCTAAGGGAGACTGGAACTAGCATGGTAGTCATAACGACGTAGCATGACGCAATGTTGTTCTTAAGCTCACAGGAAAGGCAGCACTGCCCTGGCATTGCACTTTTGATAAAGACAGTGGTGCCTTTGAAGCTTCATGAACGGTGAAGACAGCACTGTCCCTGGCAGCATGCTCTGAGCAATGGCTGTGATTATCCTATCATGGCATTCTCAGCAAAAGCAGTGGTTACTCCTGGTGCCAAAGGCAGTGTGGCTTATGGCGCTATCATGAAGGTAAAATTGCTCCAGAACTGTGTTTTGGCAAAGGCTGCATGTGAGCTTCTGGCTTCCCACCTCGACCATAAAGCAGTTTTAAATCTTAATTTTGGCTTATGCTATGTACAGCCAATTAGCCCCCCATTTCCTTTAACCTTCAGACTCGCTGAACAAGCAGTTTACTTTCATAGCTTCAATTCCATTCTTGATCTTCTCTTCACTCAACCAAAATTCCTCTCGACAAGGCTTCTGACCAATTTGTGGCTGGCCTCTGCAACATTCTCATCCTCTGCTTGCCTGTTTTGCTATTAGCTGCCCTTTACAAATAGAATGTCCTTCCTGAGGTGACCCACCAGGAGCTACCCACTCCATATTCAGGTTCCTCAACAAACCAGCTGATTAACTGATCTATTTCACTTATTTATCCTATGAGTGATCTGTTTATTGTGAAGGGGCAATTGTCACAGGGGAGGGAAATAAGAATACTGGAACTGAAGTGGGGTATGAGTGTGAAGGTATATAAGAACACTGTGTGGGGGTGAATTTTCTGTGTTTAAAGTAAATACAAATAACCAAAACAACACAGACAAACATGTAGTAGAGAAGTCGTGTTCCTATCCTGCCCCTGCTCACTCTGCTTGTATGTTGTACCTTTTTCCTCCTTGGTACATTGTGTTCTTTTCCTCTTCATTATGTCTGTCCCCGTCTTCAGGGCAGGGACTTTGTCTTCCTCTGTGTTTGGAAAGTGCATACCACATTTTGGGCACTGAGGCAATAGAAGGACATACATAACAGACACCCCCTTCTTCGGTGACCTCAAAGTTAACAGACATTTTTTTGTCAGACTGATTAATTTGCTATGCTCCATTTGACCTCTTTGCAGCTATGTGACTTCCCCAGCACAGCACAGAGGCCATGTCTACACTACGAAATGAGGTCAAATTTATAGAAATCGGTTTTGTAGAAAGCATTTTTATACAGTCGATTGTGTGTGTCCCCACACAAATGCTCTAAGTGCATTTAGTCGGCGGAGTGCGTCCACAGTACCAAGGCAAACATCGACTTCCAGAGTGTTGCACTGTGGGTAGCTATCCCACAGTTCCTGCAGTCTCCGCCGTCCATTTGAATTCTGGGTAGAAATCCCAATGCCTGATGGGGCAAAAACATTGTCGCGAGTGGTTCTGGGTACATATCGTCAGGCCCCTCCCTCCCTCCCTCCTTGAAAGCAACGGCAGACAATTGTTTCGCGCCTTTTTTCCTGGGTTACCCGTGCAGACGCCATACCATGGCAAGCATGGAGCCCGCTCAGCTCACCCTCACCATATGTCTCCTGGCCGCTGGCAGACGCGGTACTGCATTGCTACACAGCGGCAGCTCATTGCCTTTTGGCAGCAGACAGTGCAGTATGACTGGTAGCCATCCTCGTCGTACTTCAGGGTGCTCTTTTAGCCGACGTCGGTCAGGGGTGCCTGGGCAAACATGGGAATGACTCAGCCAGGTCATTTCCCTTTTAAGTTTTGTCTCATGGCAATTCAGTCCTGCTGGCAGTCCTACTGCACCGTCTTCCACCAAGCACCCAGGAGATGACGATGGCCAGCAGTCGTACTGCACCGTCTGCTGCCAGCAAGATGTATAAAGATAGATGAAGTGAATCAAAACAAGAAATAGACCAGATTTGTTTTATATTCATTTTCTCCTCCCTCCCTCCGTGAAATCAACGGCCTGCTAAACCCAGGGTTTTGAGTTCTATCCTTGAGGAGGCCATTCTGTTTCTCCTTGATGCAAAACCACCCGCTTTGTTGATTTTAATTCTCCGTAAGCCAACCCTGTAAGCCATGTTGTCAGTCGCCCCTCCCTCCGTCACAGCAACGGCAGACAATCATTTCGCGCCCTTTTCCCTGGATTGCCTGAGCAGACGCCATAGTACAGCAAACACGGAGCCCGTTCAGCTCACCGCAGCAGTTATGACCATTGTAAACACCTTGCGCATTATCGTGCAGTTTATGCAGAACCAGCACCTGAAAAACCAGGCGAGGAGGCGACAGCAGCTCGGTGATGAGGACATGAACACCGATTTCTCTAAAACCGCGGTCCCCAGCAATTTGGAGATCATGGTGTTACTGGGGCAGGCTCATGCCATGGAACGCTGATTCTGGGCCTGGGAAACAAGCACAGAGTGGTGGGACCGCATAGTGTTGCAGGTTTGGATGATTCCTAGTGGCTCCAAATTTTCGCATGTGTAGGGCACTTTTATGGAACTTTGTGACTTGCTTTCCCCTGCCCTGAAGCGCAAGAATACCAAGAGGAGAGCAGCCCTCACAGTTCACAAGCGAGTGGCGATAGCCCTGTGGAAGCTTTCAACGCTAGACAGCTACCGGTCAGTCGGTAATCAATTTGGAGTGGGCAAATCTACTGTGGGGGTTGCTGTGATGCAAGTAGCCAACACAATCATTGAGCTGCTGCTATCAAAGGTAGTGACTCTGGGAAATGTGCAGAGCATAGTGGATGGCTTTGCTGCAGTGGGATTCCCTAACTGTGGTGCGGCTATAGACGGAACGCATAGCCCTATCTTGGGACTGGACCACCAGGACAGCCAGTACATAAACCGCAAGGGGTACTTTTCAGTGGTGCTGCAAGCACTCGTGGATCACAAGAGACGTTTCACCAACATCAACGTGGGATGGCTGGGAAAGGTTCATGATGCTTGCATCTTCAGGAACTCTGGTCTGTTTAAATGGCTGCAGGAAGGATTTACTTCCCAGTCCAGAAAATAACTGTTGGGGATGTTGAAATGCCTATAGTTATCCTTGGGGACCCAGCCTACCCCTTAATGCCCTGGCTCATGAAGCCGTACACAGGCACCCTGTACAGTAGTAAGGAGCTGTTCAACTATAGGCTGAGCAAGTGCAGAATGGTGGTAGAGTGTGCATTTGGATGTTTAAAGGGTCGCTGGCGCAGTTTACTGACTCGCTCAGACCACAGCGAAACCAATATTCCCATTGTTATTGCTGCTTGCTGTGTGCTCCACAATCTCTGTGAGAGTAAGGGGGTGACGTTTATGGCAGGGTGGGAGGTTGAGGCAAATTGCCTGGCTGCTGAATACGCGCAGCCAGACACCAGGGCGCTTAGAAGAGCACAGCAGGAAGCACTGTGCATCAGAGAAGCTTTGAAAACCAGTTTCATGACTGGCCAGGGTACTGTGTGACACTTCTGTTTGTTTCTCCTTGATGAAAACCCACCCCCTTGGTTGTCTCTAAATTCCCTGTAAGCCACCTGCCCTCTCCCCTTCGATCACAGCTTGCTTGCAAAGGAAATAAAGTCACTATCATTTAAAAAACATGTATTCTTTATTGATTGATTATAAAAATAGGGAGATAGCTCACAAGGTAGCCCGTGTGGGATGTGGGAGGAGGGTAGGAGGGAAGGAAAAGGCCACTTTAAAACTTCTTGAATGACAGACTTCTGTTGCTTGGGCTGTCTACTGGGGTGGAGTGGTTGGGTGCCTGGAGCCTCCCCCACCGTGTTCTTGGGCGTCTGGGTGAGGAGGCTATGGAACTTGGGGAGGAGGGAGGGCGGTTAAACAGGGGCTGCAGTGGCAGTCTGTGATCCTGCTGCCGTTCATGAACCTTCACCAGACACTGGAGCATGTCCATTTGATCCCACAGTAGCCCCAGCATTGCCTCATGCCTCCTCTGATCTTCCTGCCACCACCTCTCCTCATGTTCATCGGCCACTTTCCTGTACTCTGCTATTGTATCCCTCCACACATTCTGCTGAGCTCTGTCAGTGCCAGACGACTGCATGAGCTCAGAGAACATTTCATCGCGCGTGTGTTTTTTTTTTTTTTTTCACCGCCTTATCTGAGATAGCCTTTGGGACGGATGAGGGAGGCTTGAAACATTTGCAGCTGCTGGAGGTAAAAAAGGGAGTGAAGTATTTTAAAAGATACATTTTACAGAACAATGGCTATACTCTTTCACGGTGAACAACACTATTCACATTACATAGCACATGTGATTTTGGTACAAGGTCGCATTTTGCATCTTATATTGAGTGCCTGCGGCTTTGGTGTTAGAGATCACACACGCAGTGCCAGGCAACAGAATTCGGCTTGCAGGCGGCCACGGTAAGCCACAGGCTTTCGGCTTCTGCAACCTTCATAATAGCAGCGCCCTCCTCTCCCATATCAAGCAAAGCACGTTGAGTTGGCCATTTAGTGCTGCGGTTTTCCTGTAGGAAAAACCAAACTAACACCCCCCAGATCCAACTTTTTGGGATCATTGCTTTACCCCTCCCTGCACCGTGTGGCTGGTATCAGGGAAGATCCCTGCTAGCCAAACACGAACAGCTCAGCACCAATCCCCCCCCCACCCCCGCGTGGCTAACCGTGGGGAGGGTTTCTTTTCAGCCACAGGCAAGTAGGAATGTCCCCTTAATTAAATTCCCCTATTTCAACCAGGTTACCATGAATGATATCACTCTCCTGAGGATAACACAGAGAGATAAAGAACGGATGTTGCTTGGATGCCAGCAAACACCAGGACCATACGCTGCCAGGCTTTGTCATGCAGTGATATCAGATTACTTCCTACTAGCATGGCGTGGTAAAGTGTCCTACCATGGAGGACAGAATAAGGCTGCTCTCCCCAGAAACCTTCTGCAAAGGCTTTTAGAGTACCTCCAGGAGAGCTTCGTGGAGATGTCCCTGGAGGATTTCCGCTCCATCCCCAGACACGTTAACAGACTTTTCCAGTAGCTGTACTGGCCACGAATGCATTCCAAGTCCTCAGGGCTACTTAATCATTAAAAACGCTTGCTTTTATAACGTGTATTATGTTTAAAAAGGTACACTCACCAGAGGTCCCTTCTCCGGCTTTGTTGGGTTGGGAGGGTATTTCAGTCAGGGTAATAAAATGATCCTGGCTGTCGGGGAGAATGGTGTGCTGTGTGCTCTCCTCAAGCTCGTCATCCTCCTCCTCATCTTCCCCATCCACAAAATCCTGAGGCATGGCGGAGAGTACCCCATCATCAGAGTCCACGGACAGGGGTGGGGTAGTGGTGGCGGCCCCCTCTAGAATTGCATGCAGCTCAGCGTAGAAGTGGCATGTCTGGGGCTTTGTCCTGGAGGGTATGTTTGATTCTCTGGTTTTCTGGTATGCTTGTCTGAGCTCCTTAAGTTTCATGCAGCACTGTGTTGCATCCCTGCTGTAGCCTCTGTCCCTCATGGCCTCGGAGATTTTTTGAAATGTTTTGGCATTTTGTCTTTTGGAACGTAGTTCTGATAGCACGGATTCCTCTTCCCATACAGTGATCAGATCTAGTACCTCCCGTTCGGTCCATGCTGGAGCTCTTTTTCAATTCAGGGACTGCATGGTCACCTGTGCCGATGAGCTCGCCTGGCCAAACAGGAAATGAGATTCAAAAGTTCCCGGGGCTTTTCCTGTACACCTGGCCAGTGCATCAGAGTTCAGAGTGCTGTCCAGAGCGGTCACAATGGTGCACTGTGGGATAGCTCCCAGAGGCCAATACCTTTGAATTGTGTCCACACTAACCCTAATTCGAAACGGCGATGTCGATTTCAGCGCTAATCCCCTCGTTGGGGAGGAGTACAGAAATTGGTTTTAAGAGCCCTTTATGTCGAAAAAAATGGCTTAGTTGTGTGGACGGGTGCAAGATTAATTTGATTTAACGCTGCTAAATCCGACGTAAACTCGTAGTGTAGACCAGGCCAGAGACTGTGCAGCTCCCAATGGGCAGAAGGATTTGCGTGTAATGTTGTTAGAGTGATTTCCCTAAACTCAGCTCTATTTTCCATCTGTTGTGTGCTATTACTTTCACAGGACACACAAGGAGATGAGATGTTGGCCGGGCACTACAGAAATCTCTTGGGTCACCACGCTGAGCACTAGATAAAAGAACCCTACTTAGTCCAACAGAAAGATACTGTTTTGTGTGTGAGAACTCTTTTCAAATTGGGTTATTTTTGCCTTAAAGCCCCAGTGATTCATTATAGGTTTCTGCAGTGAATGATTTTGGGCTTTGATGGCTGAGCTCCATTCAGATTTAACACAGCACATGCAGCATACACTGCCAAAAGATGATAGTTCTTCATGTACAATAGGTCTCCTAGGAGATGATACGTACAGGGCCAGCATGGCAGAGGGGTAGCATTGGGTTGCCTCTATGGCTCCCTGAGGACGGTGATATACTGTTACAGTGCAAACATCTGTAAAGCACAGGGCATTCCTGAGGGGGGTCAGCAGTTGACTCTCTGATACTGAGAGGGAGGTGAACCCCTCTGATCCCTCAGTGGAACTATACCTCAAATGCCAGGTGACTTTTACAGTCAAATCATAAGCATTAGTCAAATAGTTGCATTTCTGTCGTGTCTTTCATCCCCAGCTTTGGGCACAGCCTCACTTAGATGAGCAGCTCTTACTCACGCACACAGCCCCTTAGTCCCCCCCCTCCGGATTCCAATGGGACTATACACATGAGTAAAGAGTACTTGCCCCAGCAGAGGTTTGCAGGAGCAGGTGCTTTTTGTACAGTACAGTAGTACGACGCTACTATTGAAATGCAGACATATCTGGTGAAGATGTCCTCATCACCTGGCCAGCACATAATACACTGCGCAATACAGGCACAAGAGGAAATGATGTCCAAGGATACTGCAGCAAACCTCTACTATTGCATGAAATGCCATGGGATCATTAATGCACACACAGACAGGCCAGAAAGGAGCTCAGTTTTTAAGATGTTCTCAAAAAAACTCCAGCTCTGCATGACATTCAATTTATCTGTTTCAGATAATGAAGGATTAAAAGCTGAATAAAACCCACTGGGATATGAGCTTCTGGTTCCACAAAGTCTCAGTATTCCTATCCTCAGCTCAGTCCCTTAAAACACCTTCAGGCTATCACACCTGTTAACCAACTAGGCATCAAGTCGAGGCTATGCTATAACATGATCTTGCTTCTAATGCCTTGTTATTGAAAGACATTGCAGGACAAATTCTGGAATCCTCCTTCAGGACCAGATTCTCCATTGCCCTGCACCTTATATAGCCATTACACCAATGGCAAGTGGGCCTAAAAGGCTACCAAATTGGAAAGGTAATAATGATCCATACCTACTTTGCACTGATGTACATGATGACACATGGGGCAGGGCAACCAAAAACCTAGCCTTCAGTGGTTATTCAGTCCCAACTCAGGCAAAGCTCTTTTTGACTTCACTGAGAGTTATGCCTGAATAAGCACAAAGCAAAAACTAAGGCAGGATTTCAGAATTTAATTCAGAGCGCTGAAAACTGAGCCAGAGAAAGAGCTGGTTTCAGCAGGTGCATCTCAAAGCCTGCAAAGCCCTATCCAGAGATCAGTTTTCAAGCATTATGGAGCTATGCGCTGCAGCTGACTCTCACATACAAAATGCCCCATCATCTTTCCCTTGTGCACAACTTAATACCAATCAAAGGTAAATGGCAGGAAGCGTTAATGTGTAGGGATGTAATAAATATGGTTAGGTAACCTAGTGAGCATTATGGGGGGCTGTAAGGGCTTATATATAAAAAGCTCTAAAAAAGACCACAAAAATACCTAAAATAACCCCATTCCCCCTTCACTGTGCAACAGCAGCCCTGTGCTACAGACACGCTATCCCCCATGTACTGTAAAAGGGTAAAATTAATAATGAATATAGGGTTGGATGTCTGTGGGTCAGAATGTGCTATCCTGGCACCTGCCCCCTTATTGGCTAGTAGCAGCATTGCAGTATTCCACATAGGTGTGGCAGACATCATGGGTGGGATGACATGAACCAAACATTTATTTCTAAATTACTGCTAGGTAAAAAAGCAAAGCTCCAAATGTGGCAGAAGTCAAGACAGGTCCAAACTGCAGAATTTGGATCCAGATCTGAACTTCTTCAAATTTTGGATGGCTGGGGCCGGGGGTTTAGTTTGAGCCCACCTCTGGGGAGAAGTTTGTTCAGAATCAGTCTGATAATATCCTGGTCACTGGTGCCATTGGTCATCAGACACAAGGTATCACCACTGTTGCCCTTGTTGTACCTTAGCTAAAATAGTGGGGCTAGGAGTGGTGGCAACACCAGATTTTTCTCTCTTTTAAATAGGAGGAAGAAGAAAAGTGTTAGACTGGGTGCAGTCTGGGGCAAGTAGGGGTGGGTTCGTAGTAAGAAGCGCCTGTATGGGAGGATGAAGAAGCTGACCTCCACCACAAGTATGTCTCCCGTTTTCACTAAAGCATGTTACATTTATGTTATTTATAGATTTAGATTTATGACAAAATATACTTAAAATGTGCCTGTCCATTACTCTAGGCACTTTTGGCAGATATTTAGGAGAACAATCCAACTAAGATCCACAGCTAACCCACAACACAACTCAAACCCCAGCCAAAAGCTTCATCCAAGCGAACCAAACATCAGCCTTCCTCAGGCACTCTGGGCTGATGACAGGGCTCTCAGCCTCTTTAGTGGCTCCGCAATTGCTCTTCAGAGACAGCACGCCTGCTTGCTTACTGATTTTGAAGCAGCTCTGATGTGCTTTGCAGAGGATTTCACAGCTCTTCTTGATGAGAATGGCCCATGGGAAGCAGGGCTGGGAGGATGGGGGAGCTATGGAGCAAAAATGGGAGGGGGAAAAATATGTGTGGGTTACGAAAGGGACATAGATAACAGCTTGGGGAAGGCTGCTATGTCATTTCACAATTGAAAGAAATGAGTCTGTTTTTCCTAGCAATTCAGGAAAAGGAGGATGAAAAAATTGTTTAGGTTTATAAAATGTTAACTGGATTGGTGGTATTTATACTGCACTATTTAGCTAATGGTCACACAAAATACTACAGAGTTTGAGGTTTTCATTCTTTGTAGGAAGTCAATATGCTGGTTAATGGAGAGATTGCGGCACTTGCTATCTGGGAAGTGCCAAGTCTCTATAAATAAGGCTACAGAATCCAAAAATGATCAGTAGTACAAGAGGGAAAATCCATTCCTTGCCTTGACTTGAAAACCGCCACCCCCACACTATTTCAGTCTCTGTTCCCTCCACATCTCAGATGATACACATGAGTCCTGAACTGCAAAGTACCACCCATTTTTCAGTCCTCGGAACATGACCACAGCTCTTTCAATGCACCTCTGTCTTGTCCTACAGCATATTCTATTAGCCAGTCCTTGTTTACGAAGGGAAATTGGGAAGTCTATGATTTTCTTTTCAGTTGACATTCGTTTACCCTCCCAGTTTCTTTTCTCTCTGACCACTTGGGAAAAAATGGCTGAAATAAAAGATTAATGTGTTTATCTCCTATATTACTAAGCCCCCAAAGGCTTGAGTCGGTTCACACCAGATTTACATCTGTGTAACTCCATTTATTTCACTGGACTTTCTCCTGATCTACACCAATGTAAGTGGAAAATCAGGCTGTTATATTTTAGCATATATTCCTCATTTAAAAAAAACCAGTTTCAGGAGTTAAAAATAAACTAGTCTCACCCTCCTCCTTCCATCTCCCAGCCCTGGTGATTTGTATTATAACTTCAGGCCCAAATCATCAACAATTGCCACTGATTTTGGGTGCCTCAATTTTTGGATCCCCAGGTGGGGACATTTTAAAACCTGATTTTCTAAAATTTTGAAGTCAGTGGCAGCTGGACATGCTCAGCACCTCTGAAGAATTAAGCTTAAAACGTCTCAAATGGAGGCACCCCAAAAGAATGGTCCCTTTTGATAACTGGGGCCCTAGTGTCTGGTACCAAGTTCCAGCTGAGAGGAGGGGAATACCCTCAACTATCAATGAAAGCAGCTGAGACCTTCTGCAGCTGCTTTTGTATGGCTATGGGGGGACAAACACAGCCAAGGGCAGAAGCCATGCTTGCAGTGGGAAGAAGAAGCCAGAACAGCCACATACAGGAAGTCATTTGTGCAGAATGACTAAATCCTCTGTTGACTTGAAAGTGCCTTTCCTTGTAGAAGCCTTTAATCTGTTCCATTTCCCACTCTCTGGCTCCATGTCCTAGTCCCTTAGTCCCATATTCAATTCCAGTCTGCCCTTGGGTCCATGTCCCAGTCCCACACCCTCCTCAGGCTCTTTTTCCCAATGCCCCACCTCACTCCTTTTCCTACTGGCTCCTTGTCCTCTTGCCACCCCCCCCAGGCCCAGCTTCTCGCTCCTTTGCGTGCCATCCAGCCTCCTTCCTCCTCCTGGCTGTCTGGGCCCCAGCTGGGGTAGCACTGAGAGCATATGTAAGACAGGCTCCCTGCTATCAGTTCCTGTGGCCTGTGCCAAAGTGGCTCAGAGCAGCCAGGAGGTACCAGTATATAAAAAATTCCTGCTCAGCCCCTGTGACCCTGGGATGGAGCATGCTCAGTGCAGAAGGAACCACTGGAGAAAGTTAGCTGCCACACCAGCACGTTTCTACTGAGCGTGTATGAATTGAGAATTTTTGGCAGCTCACAACTTGGCTAAATTTGAGCAGATTTTCATAGAAAGAGCAAAAGGCACAAATAGGACTAAATTAATGCAAACTAGGTATCTTTTAGTCCACACTAGGAGTATCTACATGGGGCAGATAAAGCACAAAATTTTAGTGCACGCTGCAACTCACACCCCCATGGTCTGCATTATGGGGCTGTGTAGACAAACCCTTAGCTCCCTTTGAAAGAGAATTCCAGAGTTCACAATAAATGCAGAGTCAGTGCACTACAATGAATTGTACAAATCTCAAAGCACATTAACTCAAAAGGCTGCAAATTAAATCCCAGTGTAGATAAGACGGAAGCCATCTTTGTCTGTGCATAGCTTTCCTTCCAAGTTTTGTCATGGACTAGTTAGGAGAGGAGGACAGAAGCACACAGAATATCTATTTAAGCTGCAATCCTCCCAGTATTTAAGGGCTGGACACCTCCCCCGTAAAAAATCCGGAGCACTGGATTTTATGTCTAGCACTGCTACTGACTGTGTGACCTTGGGCAAGGCACTTCACTTCTCTGTGTCTCTCACTCTTCCCATCTGTGAAATGGGGGCCATGATATCTGCCTAACTCACAGGGGATTTACTCGGCTTAATTAACTAATATTTGCAAAGCACTTGGAGGTTCTTTGACAGAAGAAGCTATAGAAGGGCAAGAAATATCATTTAAGTCCAAGTTCTATTGGCCAGACTTTCCCCCTCCACTTTTCATCTCCAGGAGAACAAAGGCTCTGTGACATGGTGCATGGGCACTGCTTGCTTCCCAGTATACAAGAGGTTAACTCCAGCTCCCCTGCCCCATTCCTTGTACAGGTATCAGGAGATGGGCTATAAGAAGGGATGCTGGGGAGGCAGAAGAGGGAAGTATCTGTGAGAGAACAGAGTCAGGCTGGTTCTGTTATATTTGTTTTTACGTAAAGTAGGTTGTTCTTAATGCACGATTATAAAGATTTTCTCCCTCTCACAAGAAATCCTTGGTGATTATTGTGCTGTCATCCCACCAGTTTACAGCCTCCTCATCTAAGAGGACTTTAATACAGAGCTATAAAAAGCCTGCAGACATAAATAAGGTCTGCTGCTGTCCCTTTAATCAAAAAAACCTAAAGGAAGTAGGAAGAAGCTTTTGGAGGGCAATCTGCTTAGAAGAGTAAAGGCTAAATGTGGAATAATCCTTGAGGCCTCTTATTTAGCCTGTTATGCTTTGGCCAAAGAGTAAACACAACTCTCCCTCTAATCAGTAGTCCTTCAAAGCTATAACATGTGAGTTGGTCAGTCACCCTGTGTGTACAACGTGCATTTTCTTGTCTAGCAGTGACAGCTGTTCTGGTTTGCTTTAGCAAAGGGGCAGGAGATACAAAAGTTCTTTTTTAAGAAAGTAGATAACTAATGAGAAATGCAAAACTTATTTTGGGGGGGGAGATGCAAGATGCAACTTAATAGTGATGCACTAAACAGTGCACAACCCATACTTCCAGTCCTCTGCACGTTGGGGTGGAAAGCAGGGATTTTTGGGAACTACCCCATCCGGAAAAATCTGTTTCTTTAGGTCCCACTTTGAGAGGCATCCCTATTACTTATTTTTTGTACTACCACAGGGCCTAAGAGCTGTAGTCCTGGACAAGGACCCCATTGTGCTAGGTGCAGTACAAACTCAGAACCAAAAAGATGGTATTCCAGGGACAATTGCAGCCAGGTGAAGCCCTGGTGACATGGCTCTGCTGGAGCTGTACTGCTAGGCAGAGGAGGCGGGATCCAGGGTCTTGTAGCTGGGGTGCAGGTATAGAGCCTCCCTGCACATTACTGGCCTCCTGTGGAGATGTGCAGGACTGGGAATAGATCTGCATCTCATTCAGGAAGGATAGCTGTAGGGAGAATACTACTCTTCCCTCATGGAACAAACTGGATTCCTTCGTGGAATTTTTCATTCTCATAGGTAACCTCTGGTGGGTTTTATCCCAGGAAAGCTTGATCTGGCCTGTAATGATTTCCCAGGACAGGAGAATGTATTTTCTCCTCCACAAGAATGTGCTAGGTATCAGTCAAATAGACATCTTCAAAGAACTAGACTATTTCTAGACATCAAGAATAAATGGGAGAATGATCCATCTTGTGCATTTTGTGACTGAACTGGTTTTGGTCTGCCTACACCAGGTCTGTTTCTGCATTGACATGAATAAATTGAATAGCACTGGCTCGTGCAAAGGCAATGGGAGTACTCTCGTGAACAAGTGCTAGGCAGCAGGAGTCAGAGCTGCAGAACTGGGCACTTAGTAAGCTCTGGGGTAGGGACTGTGCGTCTTCTGAGCATGTGCTTAAGTGTTCTCCTCCCACACTGTATAACTCTAAAGAAATAATGAATAAGTAGAAGATAATCTTGAGAGAGCTAATGAATAGGGACTCTGAGATTTACCTTTGTTTTACAACTGGCTGAATAATCTGAAACTTTTTGCTACTGTGTAAAACTGTTTGCTAAAGATACATGTGGCAGGCTGCCTTGGGTTACCAAGAGAAACTGTTGTGCTGATTCCTGTTCAGGAATTTGCTGAATGGGTCCTGTCCTTTACCTAGCAGGAGCCCAGCAAAGTCATCCAAATGATGAGGGATTTACACTGACAAAAGCTGATAAGTATTCTACCCTCCACCATTCACATCAGGTTAATTCCCCACTGGTTTGCCCCTAGGCATGCTAATTACTATTAAATTCTTGATGGTAATTGATCTGCTTGATATTAGAACACTTTGCTCCTTCAAAATCTCATTTGTTGTTGCTGTTGTACTTTGTATCTTTGTGACAATCTTCCTCTGGAGCCTCAGTTTAGTGGAAGCTCCTTGAATGAGTGCAGTGAGACTCGATGTTCATGCAAGTAACTCTCAGCTTTATTATCACCATTTTATTATTTGTATTCCAATTAGGGTGACCGGACAGCAAGTGTGAAAAATTGAGATGGGGGTGGGGCGTAATAGGCGCCTATATAAGAAAAAGCCCCAAATATTGGGACTGTCCCTATAAAATAGGGACATCTGGTCATCCTAATTTCAATAATAGCACCAAGAGGCCCCAGCCAAGATCAGGGCCCTCTTGTGCCAGGCACTGTATATATACATAGTGAGAGAGAGTCCCTGCCTTGAAGAGTTCACATTCAAATAGGAAAAAAGGTGGGAAGGGAAACATAGGCATGGAGAGATTAAGTTACTTGGCCAAGGTCATACAGCAGGCACAGCTGATATTATCATAGAATCACAGAATATTAGGGTTGGAAGAGACCTCAGGAGGTCATCTAGTCCAACCCCTGCTCAGAGCAGGACCAACACCCACTAAATCATTAGAACAGGAATAGGCAAACTTTTTGGCCTGAGGGCCCCATCAGGGTATGGAAATTGTATGGCGGGCCATGAATGCTCACGAAATTGGGGGTAGGGGTGCGGGAGGGGGTGAGGGCTCTGGCTGGGGGTGCTGGCTTTGGGTTTGGTCCAGAAATTAGGAGTTCAGGGTGCAGGAGGGGGCTCCGGGTTGTGGTGTGTGGGGGGGTGAGGGCTCCGGGGTAGGGCTGGGGGGTTTGGGTGCAGGAGGGGCTCCAGGCTGGGACCGAGGCATTCGGAGGGTGGGAGGGGGATCAGGCTGGGGCAGGGGGGCAGGGGTACAGGGGAGGGGTGTGGGCTCTGGGGTGGCCAGGGACGAGGTGTTTGGGGTTTGGAGGGGGATCAGGGATGGGGCAGGCTGTTGGGGTACTGGGCGGGCTGAAGGCTCTGACTGCAGGTGCAGGTCTGGGGTGGGGCTGGGGATGAGGGGCTTGGGGTACAAGAGGGGGGTCTGGGCTGGGATTGAGGGGTTCAGAGGGCAGGAGGAGGATCAGGGCTATGGCAGGGGATTGGGGAGCGGGGGGCGCTCAGGAGTGCAGGCTCCGGGCAGTGCTTACCGCAAGTAGCTCCCAGAAGCATGTCCCCGCTCTGGCTCCGAGGGAACTGCGGCCAACGGGAGCTGCGGGGGCGGCACCTGCGGATGGGGCAGCGCACAGAGCTGCCTGGCTATGCCTTCGCGTACTATGTAGGAGCCAGAGGGGGGTCATGCCGGCTGCTTCCTGGGAGCCGCGTGGTGTGGGGCAAGCCCCTGGCCCCGACCTTGCTCCCTGGCTGGAGTGCGGCAAACTCCCGACCCTGCTCCCCAGCGGGAGCTGAGGGCCAGATTAAATGGTCTGACGGCCCGATGTGGCCCACCCCTGTATTAGAACCTAGGTCTCCTGACTCCCAGACTGGGCCCCTATTCAAATGTGTGAAACCCCTGGAAAAAGTTAGTGAGTCACTCCTAGACTTGGTTGAAAGGGCATTTGAAAGCTTTGTTGACCATTAGAAATATGTGGATGTTTAACACTTCTTACTCCTTTTTTTGTTTAATAAATATCTTTTGGAGAGGTAACATCAACTATGTAGTAGTGTGTAGGGAAGAAGGAAGATGCGCAGTTACATGTCAGTGTTTGAAAGCTGTAAATAGGGATATCTGGGAAGTAAACAGGGCATGCCTCTTGATCCGTTTGCTTGGATCTCCTTAACAAAATGGTTCATTCTTCTTTAATACAGAAAGAAAAGTTCAAAGAGCCCCCCAGCTGTCAAAACAGCCAAGCTCACTCTAGTAACATTGCTTCAATAACACATCCTTAAGTTCTCCAAATAATATCCACATAGACAAGGGGCTCCTGCCTTGTAGCATGGTGGTGGGGCTAGGGGCTTCTGCCAGGGACAACTGGTGCCTGCTGAGAGTGGGGAGGCAGAATTTAAAGGTTTGGACATTTCCCCCCCCCCCCCCCCCCCCTTACTCTCAGCAGCCACTCCCTGCAGCTCCCAAGCATTTGCTGCTGCCTTTTCACTGGGAGCTAACAGCTGGGAGCTGGAGGGAGGGGCCACTGCTTTAGCTCCATGGGGAGAGGGAGCAGCAAAAGCAGTGGCTCTCCCTGCAGCTCCCAGCTTGCTGGCTCCAGCAGCTGCCCTGAGGGGAGGGGGCCTGGCAGCTGCCCTATGTGACCTAGTGGGACCAGCAAACCGTGGCAAAAATCTGGGGGACATGTGGCCCCCACACACATCGTCTCTGGTTCTTCTGCCCAGTGGGAAGGGGCGTATCGGAGCTTTAGTCCTATGGGAGGCGCCTGCCGGGGCTTGGGGCTTCAGCAGGAATGAGGCTGAAGCCCCAAGCCCCAACAGAGGTCTTCCACAGGGCTGAAGCTCCGATACCCCCCTTCCCACTGGGCAGAAGCCTCGAGCCGTGGCAAGTGCCTCCTGCAGGGCTGAAGCCTCAAGACCCCTGGCAGGTGCTTCCCATGGGGCTGAAGCCTCAAGATCCCTCTCCCCGCAGAGCAGAAGCCCCTAGCCCCACCGTCCTGTTGCGGAACTGAAGCCCTGAGCCTTGGACCAGCAGGGTGCGCCTCCTGTGGGGCTGCAGCTCCGAGCCCACCCCCACTCCAGCAAGGCTGAAGCCTTGAGCCCCAGCATGCGCACCCTGGCTCTTGAACCTCTGAAGATTATATGTGGCTCAGAGGGTCAGTAAGTTTGGCCACCCCTGAGGTAGACAAACACGTGATCTGGTACACAAGGAGACACTGCTGGCCAAAACCAGGCTAGATTTGGCAATTGTAGAATGAATATAAAATAAAAATGGCAAACCTTTCACCTCTTGACAGCCAGGCACCTTTAGCCTATAGGAATATAGCAGCTCTCCTTGACTCATGGGCATATCAGAATTTATTATTCCTTTTGGCTACTAGATTAAATTATTGTGCATGCCATATTATATGTGGAGCTGGCAGCACTGCCTATTATTACAGTTCCCCAACACTTCCCATTATAAGACCCTGTTTTCAGTTGCTTATAATTTTGCTGAAATTTGGGCTAAAATATTTCATACCAGCTAATTTATAAGCTGATCTCGTGAGTATGATTATGTCTCCCTTTAGTCACTGGTCCTAGCAACTACACAGCCTACTATTGCTACCTCTTAGCCATACCCCTGTCTGACCCCCGGAGCTGGCAGCCAGGACCCGCGGGCGGGGACCCAGGGGGCCAGGACCCAGGGCACTGGCGGCCGGCAGCAGAGCCCTGGCGAAAAGCTGAGGGTGCTGCAGCATGCCCTGCACCCTCATCCCTGCGCCTGTGTTTGTAGGTAAAGGAGTTCTCTTTTAGCTTGAGCATTAGGGACCTGTGCTTTTGTTGTTGAAGGACTGAGGTTCCATGCCTACTGATGACCATGGTGTCTGTATGTGTATGTGAACTTAGTTTGTTTTGCACACCCATATAGGGCCAGAATAAGGGCCCTAACTGCTGGAGGCATATGATTATGTCAGAATCTTAAGAAAAACTTGAAAATCTGACCCAAATGTAATCAACACAGTGATATCTGCCTGCAGCTGCAGATGGCCTGGAATAGTAGCTCTGAGAGGGATGAACTGCCCTATGCATCTTAATGGGGTATTAACTGCAAACTTCACTGCTCTGGGAGAACCCTGCCAACACCACCTTACACTGGTGTGGACAGGAGGAGAAGAGTGCTGTAAATCCAGCCCATGCCCCGTGCAGATACCCCTATATACTGGGGTAAATACTGGGGGATTTGCTGCTGCTGCTGCAGCTGTCCTGCCTTTCTGGAGGAAGAGAGAGAACGCTGCTTCTCCTGAGGTGAGGGGGAACTCTGCATTTGGAGAAGACAAGGAGACCTGTGCTACTGCCACTCTGGGAGAAGTGGGGGGGCCTTGTTACTGCCATGCCAAGTGGGCAATGGGGCTGTGATATCGCATCCCAGATTGCCTTAATCTGGCCCTGGGCATCTCTATACCCTGCCCACTCCACTGGAATATGCAAACAGCTTTCCCTCCCTTGTCCAACCTTTTTCATTTCAAGTCCATCTTAAAGTCCATTTTTGACTGCAGACTTTTTTACTACACTAGGTGGCACTCTTTCTCCATTTCAGAGTAGCAGCCGTGTTAGTCTGTATCCGCAAAAAGAACAGGAGTACTTGTGGCACCTTAGAGACTAACCAATTTATTTGAGCATAAGCTTTCGTGAGCTACAGCTCACTTCAATGGATGCATGCAAATAAATGCTCAAATAAACTGGTTAGTCTCTAAGGTGCCACAAGTACTCCTTTTTTTTCTCCATTTCATCTCCCATCTCCTTATTCTGCTAGTTACTATCTAGGGCTGTATCTCTGTATTTGACACATTGCGTGCTCTTTTACCTATTCCTTAAATCCTCTGTGGTATTTCTCATTTAAGACAACTCCTTTCTTTCTTAGTGTGAACTCCCTGTTCCATTCACTTTTTTTGATTGTATATTTGTTGGCTTTCTCATGGCTAAGGCTACATTTTAGTCACAGGTATTTTTAGTAAGTCATTGACAGGTCACGGGCAGTAAACAAAAATTCACAGCCCGTGACCTGTCCATGACTTGTGCTATACCCCTGATTAAATCTTGGGAGTGGGGCCACGGGTGCTGGGGGGGGAGACCTAGGGGGGGTGTCATGGGTGCTGGGGGAGTGCGGGTGCTTGTGAGGGGCAGCCCGGGGGGCTCCGCGAGTGCTGTGGGGGAAGGGTGGTCTAGGGGGCGCTGCAGGTGCTTGGGTGGGAGCAACCCAGGACCTCAGCTAGTGCTGTGATGGGGGGAGTTGGTGGAGCTGGCAGGCTCGTTACTCGGCTTCTCGGAAGCAGCGAAGTGGCGACATGTCTCCCCCGAAGCTCCTAGCTCCGTGCGCTGGCAGCTCCAATGGGATCCGCGGCCAATGGGAGCTGTGGGGGCAGTGCCTGCAGGCAGAGGCAGTGCATGGAGCTAGGAGCTGAGGCAGGGAGGGACATGTTGCTGCTTTTGGGGAGTCCCCCCCAAGGTAAGCGCCGCCCAGTGCCCTCATGCCCTCTTGTGCCCCAACCCCCATCCCTAAGCCCCCTCCCACACCCAAACTCCTCCTACTTTTGGCCCGAGACTGCCCCAGCAGTGGGCAGTGAGATGGGCCCAGGGGCTGCCTAAGCTGCTTGGGCAGCCCCGGAGCCAGCTGCGCAGGCTGCTGCAGAAGTCACGGAATCCGTGACAAACTCGCAGCCTTACTCATGGCCTCTTGCTATGTCATATCTTTCACCATGTTTTTATGACTTGCTGCAGATATGGATTAGGGGTTTGTGGGGCCCTGGGCCAGAACAAGTGGGAGCCCTTCCCCACCCCTTCCGCCTGCAGTCCCCACCCCATCATCCCTCTCTCCCGGCACTCCTGCTGGGAAAATGGGTTGGGGCATGGGGGCTTGCCCACCCCCCTGCCTGGCACTCCTGCCGGGGAGCAGGGTTGGGGTGCGGGGGCTTCCCTCATCCACCTGGTGTTCCTGCCGGGGAGCAGTGTTGGGCCACTTTCCCTGCTCCCCGGCAGGAGGGCCGGGCGGGTGGACAGGGCCAAGCCCCGTGCCCCAACTCTGTTGCCCGGCAGGAGGGGGGCAAGCCCCTGTGTCCCAACCCCGCTCTCTGGCAGGAGCACCAGGAGGGTGGGTGGCGCAGGGGCGCCCATTTTCAGGAGGCCCCCAATTGGCCAGGGCCCTTGGGCACAGGCTCTGTTGGCACAGTGGCTAATCCACCGGTGACTTGCTGGTTTTATAAAGTATTGAACTTGCTATTGTATTTTTTTTCAATTCCACTATATTTTTTTATTGCACTACACACGCATAAACATACAGTTCATGGCATGTATCTCCCTCAGTATATATTCCAAATGATATCAACATATTTTTTCAATCAGCTAGGTTAATCTTTCGGACTAAATATTACGACAATGATTAATACTGTAGATAACACAAATAATACTCTTCACTTTTCAGGTGTCTTCCATCTGAGGATTCCAAATCACATTGCAAACATTAATGAATTAAGCCTCACAAGCTTCCTGCAAAGTAGTAGTTTTACAGGTGTCACCGAGCAGCTAATGGATTTGTCCTAGGCTGGAGAGGGAGTCTGTGATAGGGCTGGCTGGCCATAGAAACGAAATCTCTTGACTCCAAGTCCTGAGTTTGAGTCAAAAGATAATCCTTCTCTTATTATTCATTATTACTGTAACTTTATATTTTATATTGAATACTTCCAAATGATTTGTAGCCTGTACATACAGGGGTTGTATATGCTAACCTACTCATGGAATGCACGAACTCTAGGGTAGGGCATGGCAGACATTCTGCCCCAGCAACGATATGAATGTTTTTCAGAGGGACACAGTAAAGACTAACTTTGGCAACTGAACTGCAAGGAGAATTTAAGTCAACAGAATGTGATTATCCAAATGGATTTGAACAGGATATTTTCTAGCTCCCTACTAGATCTTTTTTCATGTTGCTTTTTCTGAACAAAGGATGCCAGTAATACCAAATTGTGCAGTGGCTTTGTGAAATAGACAAATGAGGACTAATTAGAGACCAACCAAATTATTTTTATTTGTGACCTATGTCTGGGTTCTGAATCCTGTTCTCAATCATTTAGGATTTTGACCAAATAATGTGGAACTTAATGGAGATTTCCATCAATTATGTTACCATACTGTTTTTTTATGAGATTCAAATGATGACAAATAACTTACCTGATTGTGGAGTGAATCTCATTTCTTTTAAAACTTCAGAGAGCTGGACCCCTAGAATGGTTAGTATTTAGTGTAATCTAAAGCATAATTCCTCTTTCTGTTCACAGTTCTACTTTAATATTGTGTAATCAGTTAGAATCCAACCCTGCCTTGGTCCTTGAAGGCAACCTTTGGCTTTGCCTCCATTACTTGAATAATTTCTTTGTGGGTGTTTCCAGAATTCCCTGCAGATTGATCTGACAATTTTCTCAAAAGTGGATTAATGTAAAGCTCTTTCCCCTCATGTTAGGTTTCAGAGTAACAGCCGTGTTAGTCTATATTCGCAAAAAGAAAAGGAGGACTTGTGGCACCTTAGAGACTAACCAATTTATTTGAGCATGAGCTTTCGTGAGCTACAGCTCACTTCATCGGATGCATACTGTGGAAATTGCAGAAGACATTATATATACAGACACCATGAAACAATACCTCCTCCCACCCCACTCTCCTGCAAGAGTGGGGTGGGAGGAGGTATTGTTTCATGGTGTCTGTATATATAATGTCTTCTGCAATTTCCACAGTATGCATCCGATGAAGTGAGCTGTAGCTCACGAAAGCTCATGCTCAAATAAACTGGTTAGTCTCTAAGGTGCCACAAGTCCTCCTTTTCTTTTTCCCCTCGTGTTGTAATGAATCTGAATGCTTGTGAATAGGTTACTCTGCCATTAGGGTCCCCCCATTCTCAAGAAGGGAACACTCTCTTTAAAATTACCATGCAAGAATTTGCTACAGGTAGAGACAGCTACCTGCTAACTGGTTTGTACCATGATGATTATTTTATATGCATTTATAATTTGAAATTGCACCAGTGGCTCCACCGTCAGTAAACAATCTTTCAAACATTTTTATGGCTGACTTAGAACAACGCTTCCTCAGCTCTCGTCCCCTAATGCCCCTACTCTACTTGCACTACACTGATGACATCTTCATCATCTGGGCCCATGGAAAAGAAGCCTTGAGGAATTCCACCACGATTTCAACAATTTCCATCCCACCATCAACCACAGCCTGGACCAGTCCACACAAGAGATCCACTTCCTGGACACTATGGTGTTAATAAGTGATGGTCACATAAACACCACCCTATACCGGAAACCTACTGACCGCTATTCCTACCTACATGCCTCCAGATTTCATCCAGACCACACCACACGATCCATTGTCTACAGCCAAGTTCTACGATACAACCGCATTTGCTCCAACCCCTCAGACAGAGACAAACACCTACAAGATCTCTATCAAGCATTCTTACAACTACAATACCCACCTGCTGAAGGGAAGAAACAGATTGACAGAGCCAGAAGAGAACCCAGAAGTCACCTACTACAGGACAGGCCCAACAAAGAAAATAACAGAACGCCACTAGCCATCACCTTCAGCCCCCAACTAAAACCTCTCCAACGCATCATCAAGGATCTACAACCTATCCTGAAGGACAACCCATCATTCTCACAGATCTTGGGAGACAGGCCAGTTCTTGCTTACAGACAGCCCCCCAACCTGAAGCAAATACTCACCAGCAACCACACACCACACAACAGAACCACTAACCCAGGAACCTATCCTTGCAACAAAGCCCGTTGCCAACTCTGTCCACATATCTATTCAGGGGACACCATCATAGGGCCTAATCACATCAGCCACACTATCAGAGGCTCGTTCACCTGCACATCTACCAATGTGATATATGCCATCATGTGCCAGCAATGCCCCTCTGCCATGTACATTGGCCAAACCGGACAGTCTCTACGTAAAAGAATAAATGGACACAAATCAGACGTCAAGAATTATAACATTCAAAAACAAGTCGGAGAACACTTCAATCTCTTTGGTCACTCGATTACAGACCTAAAAGTGGCAATCCTTCAACAAAAAAAACTTCAGAAACAGACTCCAATGAGAGACTGCTGAATTGGAATTAATTTGCAAACTGGATACAATTAACTTAGGCTTGAATAGAGCCTGGGAGTGGATGGGTCATTACACAAAGTAAAAGTATTTCCCCATGTTTATTCCCCCCCCCTCCACTCCCCACTGTTCCTCAGACGTTCTTGTCAACCGCTGGAAATGGCCCACCTTGATTATCACTACAAAAGGTTCTCCCCCCCCCCCCCCCCGGCTCTCCTGCTGGTAATAGCTCACCTTAAGTGATTGCTCTCCTTACAGTGTGTATGGTAACACCCATTGTTTCATGTTCTCTATGTACATATATCTCCCCACTGTATTTTCCACTAAATGCATCCGATGAAGTGAGCTGTAGCTCACGAAAGCTTATGCTCAAATAAATTGGTTAGTCTCTAAGGTGCCACAAGTACTCCTTTTCTTTTTGCGAATACAGACTAACACGGCTGCTACTCTGAAACCTTTCAAACTCTGTACATCTCAGTCTCCCCCATCAGAAAATGGGAATAATGCTTACCCACCTTTGTAAAGCAATTTGAGATCCTCAGATTAAAGAGGCATATTAATGCTAAGTAACAGTAATCACCATTTTAAAAGTACCTCCATTTTCCCAGTGTATGTAGCGTGAGCTCTGCCTTTTGACCAGTCTGTACAAGGAAAGTGACTTTAGCTGGTCCCTTGAGTTCTAACATTCCGAGCCTCTGGGCAGCTTCAAACCATCATGTACTTGTATATACACAACCACAGCCAAGAAATTATGGGGGAAGAGGAATTCTCTTATCTTCCACCCCTTGAAAACAAGCCAGGGCGGGTACCTTCCACTCTAGATACACTGCAAGGAGCAAAACCCCTGCACACCTCATACCCCCACTTCACTGCGCACGCCTCCCCAGAGAACTACACCTCCCAGCACGCCCCGCGCTCGGCTGAACCATAACGCTACAGTTGATTGGTCGGTGGCTTAGGGTAACGGGCCAATCGCTACCCTGGATGCTGCTCGGTGGCTCCACCTCTTACTCGGGGAAGTGGGAGACTTTGAAAAAGTTGCCAGGTCAGGGCGCGGGGCTGTTGTGGCGGTTGGATGGTGGAGCCCACGGGGAGGGGCTCGGCGGCCCCAGAGCAGGAGGAGTGGGCTGCAGCCAGCAGTCGCCGGGCGGGGCAGGGGGAGCCTGGCTCGGCGCGGGAAGGCAGCGTGGCTGCCCCGGGGCGCCCTGCACCCCTGCAGTGTGTGTGCGGGGCATCCCCGCACTATCCCACGGGGGAAGCGGAGTCGGGGCAGAGTGAGGGGCGGCCCCCCCCCCGCCTGTTCTCTTGGGGGCGCTGGGGTGTGTGTGTGGAGCGACTCGCTCATTACCGCCTTCTGGGCCATGCAAGAAGTGGGGGGTAGGTGGGGAGGCCTCTCCCCCCTCTGGGAGCATTCACAAAGGAGAGGGAACAGCTGGGTGATGCAGTTGCAGGATCCTTGCCATAAACCCTGTCGGCACTGGCAGTATTAGGACCTGTAATTCAGTATCGGTGCAGCACCGCTGGTGGAAACTGGGATTAAACTGAGGCTATGTACACACTACAGTTTACCTCGGTATGCGTTATGTCACTCAGGGGTGTGAATAAGCCACCCCCCAAATGACATAAGTTACATGACCTAAACGCCGGTGTGGACAGCGTTATGTCTGCAGGAGTGCTTCTCCCACCAACATAGCTACTGCTGCTCTCTGGCTGGAGTAAAGAAGTCGACGGGAGAACTCTCCGTTTGGCTTAGAGAGTCTGCCCTAACAGTGCTACAGTAGCACAGCTGAGTTGCTGTAAACTCTGTAGTGTAGCCATAGCCTCACGTGTCATTTTTGTACCATAGCATCATCTGAGTAGGGTTAAATAACATGGTGGAAGTAACACTTAAGTCCTGTCTACAGGTTCTGCTGTATCTGTGATGAATTATGAGTCCTGTAGACAAACCTTAATGTCACAATGCAAACATGGCAATGAATTTTCAGAGTATCTTGGCTTTCTGGAACTCCCAATCAGTATTTTCCTTCCTCCTTGTCTCCCTGCTAATCTGTTTCATTCTTTTTTCTTCTATGCTGCTTTGGAAGCAGCTCTTGTCCCTTTGTCTGGTGCCATGTCATGTGCCAAGGGTTATGGGTACCATTCCTGTGACTAATTGTTTTCTTCTCTTCCTGAAACAAAGACAAGTAACAGAGTATCTGATCAGACACATGTGTTTTGCAAGAGCAGTATGTGAGAGACATGAGAGACCGTTGCTACTCTAGAGCTATGCGCTGAGTGTGTGGATGTTATATTAAAATGAAAAAATATTTACTAATTTAATTCTTTTCATGGCTGCCCTTTTAACATCCTGCAAATCCTATTCTACAACGAACCTTCTCTTCTCGATCTCCAGGACGCTTACTGCTTTCTCTGCAGGAACTGGAACATGTAAAGATGTATCCTCTGTAGTTGCAGGAGGAATTTAGCTCTTTAATAAAATTTCATGGCAGCCAAATGACAAAGATGTATGTTTTGAGCTCTAAAACCCTATAGTGAGATACATAACAATGAACTCCATTGATAGTTTCTGCACTGCATGAGTATTCACACAATACTAACATAACCCCAAGGCTTGACCCACCATGCATCAAGGTCAGTGGGATACCTGAGGGACGTTCAGAAGAGCCAGTCTCTTTGAAGTCCTTGTTATGAACCCCAGGATATTATGTGTGAAAGAATAAAATGATTGAATATATGTGTAGATAGGAAGACAAATGTGTATAGTTGCTTTAGATGATCTGTGACATCTGCTTTTCAATTGCCAGGCATACTGGTATCTTTTATGCCCTGGTTGAGAGATTAAAGAACTTGAAAAATGGTACAGTTGTAATATCCCAGCTAATTAATAGATTTAAAGGCCAGAAGAGGCTATTGTTATCTTCATGTCTGAGGTGCAGAACACAGGCCATAGGACTTCCTTGAATTCCTTCTTCGCGTCCAATAGCTGTGGCTGAACTAGATCATATCTTTAAGAAAAACAACTGATCTGGATTTAAAAATTGCAAGCGATAAAGAATCCACCACAACCCCTGGAAAGATGGTCTAATGGTTAATTACCCTCACTGTTAAAAACATGCACCTTTTTTCTAGCCTGAATTTGTCTAGTTTCAACTTTCACCTATTGGATTGTGTTATACCTTTTCCTGCAAGATTGAAGAACCCTCTATTATCAAATTTCTGTTCCCCATTTAGGTACTTACAGACTCTGATCAAGTCACCCCTTAACTTTCTCTTACATAAGCTAAATAGATCAAGCTCCTTAAATCTCTCACTGAGGCATGTTTTCCAATCCTTTAATCATTCTTGTGGCTCTTTTCTGACCTCTCTAATTTCTCAGCAACCTTGAATTGTGGATACACTATTTCAGTAGTGGTTGCACCAGTGCCAGATACTCTCTACTTCTACTTGATATTACCCTACTTATACATCCCAGGATTGCATTAGTCCTTTTAGTTACAGCATTGCAGTGGGAACTCATGTTCAGATGATTATCTTCTATGACCCCCCACCAAATCTCTTTCAGTCACTGCTTCTCAGAATAGAGTCCCTAATCCTGTATGTATGACCTACTTTCTTTGTTCCTAGGTGCATGGCCTTGCATTTGGCTATTTGTGAGTAATTGTTATTTAACAGGAGTTGCTCTGTGACCACTTACGCACTCCAATAGTACAAAGACTTGTAGTGTCTGATATGTTTCCATTCTTTAGAGTAGAGAGTGTGTGTTTTTGTGTTTGTTGGTATTGCAAACTGCTTTTCTAGATTTGTTTTGCTGTACTGTGTGATTGTTTTTCTGTTCACCAGATGTGGGAGCATGGCCACTAAGAAATTAAGAAGAGCAGGGTTATCTCAGGAACTTTGTGACAGGTTGAGTCGGCATCAGATCAATACCTGTCAGGTGAGACTTTCGCTTAATAGATTTATTTTATGTTGGGTTATGTGGCACTTTGACACATGTATGGCCTGTTGCCTTGTAAAGGTGTAGTCTTGAATGTGTGCAGAAATATAACTTCCCAACAAATTCATACTTTACATTTATATAGAGCCTTTCATCTCAAAGATCCTAAAGTCATGTAGAGATCACTTCTCTCACCAGTGAAATTCAGCTGCCACTTGGGTGGAGCAAGACAACTGTTTAACCACGTACAGCAACACAGTACAAAAGGAAGTGATATTAAAGTGAAACTAAAAGTGATGTTTTCGCATTCTCTTCTCAAATCAGAGTTGTTAATCTGGTGTTCTGTGACTTTGTCTGATACAGGATGATTCAGGGCTAGATCCTGCAAATATCTGTATGAATGGATCCCTAAGCAGAGCCAGGGTCTCTGTGCAGAGGCTGCAGTCCTCTGACATGAATCCAGTTGTAGGATCTGGCCCTAAGTCTGATAATCAGAAGATGAGACATCATTTGAGGTGGTCTGTGATCATTTTTCAGTTAAGGCAGAGGCTTGTGAGGAAGGCAATATTGTTGTTTCATCCCACCCCAAAATGACAATAATTGAATACTTAATTTCTTCCGCCCTCCCACACCCACTCAGCCCTTTAAAATGTGAGGCAGAATTAATGCCTTGTATAATTCCATTGTCTTCAGTGCAATTGTATCATGGGGGAATTTGGAATATGAACTGATTCTTTATAAATATATTAAATGAATGTAATCTCTTTTCCCCCTTCAGTCCCCAGATTGAACTCTGTTCCTTTTAATCATCTTTCAGGACTTTCTGTGTCTTTCACTCTTGGAGCTAATGAAAGTGACTGGACAAAGTTATTGGAATGTACGGAAGCTTCTTTGCAAAGTCAGCTTAGCTTGTGCTCCCAAAATGCAGACTGTAAGTATCCTTGTGGTGATTCTGTTATGAAATCTGACTACAGTCACTTTTACTTTTACCTAGCAAGGGTATAGTGTAGTATAGGTTTGTTGCAAATAAAATGAGATGGTGTGCCATCCAAGATGTAAACAGTGGGATTCCATTATAAGGATCAAGTCAGGCTATGCCTGTGTTCATTGCTAAATTCAGATCCATAAGACAATGAATTTCTCACTTCAGAAGTGTATAAAAAGAAAATTTTCTTGTCAGAATACAGTGAGTTCAGCTAGGCATTTTAGTGCTTAAGCAGGTTGCTCAGGTTATTACAATAGGATATAAGTAGCACTCCTACAAATGATGTATGTATGCTGAGAGCCGCTCAAGAAGATAAGGAATTCTTTCCTACCTTTGAGAATATCAATCTGAGCCTTACAACTGAAAGTGCCATTGATTAGTGTAGGTGAAGGGTAGGAACATCAGTGCCCATAGAAACTGGTTTTTGGAAAGTAATGTTAGTGCCATAGAGTAGAGTGATCATTAAAGCTATGTTCTGCTCATTTTGGAGAATCTCATATTCTCTCATCCTAGGCAAATGGGAATGTGAAGTGGCATGAAGGTGATGCATCTGGTGTTAGAGAGTTGGTGAGAGTGGAGGGAAGGAGACAGGAGGTGTGGGCTGCACTGCTGTTGACTGGATTATTTTGGCTACTGTAAGAGAACATGTCTGAATAAGACTGTTGTTGTGTCCTTCCAGCCAGAAAGAAAAGATGCTAATGATGGTAGCCCTCTTGTGGCAGGAGGGGGAGATGGGGCAGAGAAAACAGGGTGTCAAGACAGTGCAGGTCCAGGTAACTTTTGCTGCAGTTTAAGAATTGGCCAAGAAGCTCTCCAGATAATCAATGTGAATTTTTAATAAATCTTGGGCAACTGGGGAAGTTCCAGAGGACTGGAAGAAAGCCAATGTTGTGCCAGTATTCAAAAGTTAAATGGGCTGACCTGGCTAGCCTGACCTTGATCCGAGGAAAAAATAATGCAGTGGCTGATATGGGATTCTATCAGCAAAGGCAGGAAATATAATTAATGCCAATCTGCATGTATTCTTGAAAAACGGGTCTTGTCAAATGAACATGAAATTGTTATTTTATCAACCACACTTGCAACCTTGTGAAAGGTAACTACTAATATAATGAACTTTTGTAAGGCATTTAACTTGGTGTCACATAAAATTCAGATTAAAATTAGCACTATACAAAATCTAAATAGCACATATTAAATGGATTAAAACTGGCTGATAAATCTCAGTGAGTAACTGTTAACTAGGAATCATCAAGTGGTGAGGGTGTTTCTAGTGGGGTCCCACAGGGATTGGTTTTCAGACCATCCTTATTGAATATCTTTATCAACAAGTGTGGGGTGTATTTTGTCAAACAGTGGTTCTGCAAAGGATTTGGGGTCTTGGTGGATAAGCACCTGAACAGGAACTCATAGTGTGATGCTGTGGCTAGTGTGATCCTTGAATGAAAAAAACAGAAATACTGAGTATGGGTAAGAAGGTGATAGTCGTATCAACATTGTTCTATACTGGGGTGGGCAAACTTTTTGGCCCAAGGGCCACATCTGGGTATGGAAATTGTATGGCGGGTCATGAATGCTCATGAAATTGGGGGTTGGGGTGCAGGATGGGGTGAGGGCTCCCGCTGGGAGTGTGGGCTCTGGGGTGGGACCAAGGGGTTCAGGACTGGGGGTTGGGTCACGGGAGGGGGTTGGGGTGCAAGCTCCAGGTGGTGCTTACCTCAAGCAGCTCCCAGAAGCAGCAGCATGTCCCCGCTCTGGCTGCTACACGTAGGCACGGCCAGTCAGCTCTATGCGCTGCCCTGTCCGTAGGCACTGCCCCTGTAGCTCCCATTGTAGTTCCCATTGACTGCGGTTCCATGGAACCATTGGTGGTGCTTGGGGCGGGAGGAGCATGTGGAGCCCCCTGACTGCCCCTACGCGTAGGAGCCAGAGCAGGGACATGCCGCTGCTTCCAGGAGCCATACGGAGTGCGGCAAGCCCCCGACCTCGCTCCCAGCCTGGAGCGCTGGAGTGGAGCAAGTCCTGGACCCCACTCCCTGATGGGAGCTCGAGGGCTGGATTAAAACGTCTGAAGGGCTGGATGTGGCCCCTGGGTCGTAGTTTGCTCAACCCTGTTCTATACAGATATACTACTAGAGTTCTGTGCCCAAAGATATTGAAAAATTGGAGAGGATTTAGAAAAGAGTAACAAAAATGGTTTGAGGTCTAGAAAATTCCACTCAGAATGGGAGACTTAAAGAGCTGAATCTATTGAGTTCATCAAAGGGAAAGTTAAGAGGTGATTTGATTGTGGCCAAGAAGTACCTATAAAGAGAGAAGATATCTGATATTAGAAAACTCTAATTGAGCCTGCAAAGGCATAACAAGATCCAGTGGTTGGAGCTGAAGTCAAAAAAAATTCAAAGGGGAAATAAGATGGAAAATTTTTAACAATGAACAGACTAAGGGATGTGGTAAATTCTCTTTCACTTGGAGTCTTTAAATGAAGACTGAATGTCTTTCTGAAAGATATGTTAGCAAAGCCACAATTTCTTAGATTCAATACAGGAACTATTGGATGAAATTCTATGGCCTATGTTATGCAGGAAGTCAGATTAGATTATCATAATGATCCCTTTTGACATTAAAATCTATATGAGGCAGATCCACAGCTAGTGTAAAATGTCATCGTTTAAAAAAAGCCTAATTTTGTACTAATGAAAAAATGTGTGCAAATTCCTTATCACTCCATGAATTCCTTTTTCCAATTTAACCTGAACCCAAATCCATCAGGATGTCACTGGAGCCAGTTTTGCTTTGTGGTGTTTTGTGCCCTGAAAAGATCAAAACAGATGTTTTTCATATACTTGGTACAGTTCCACTCTCTAGAACCTTTTGGCTGAGGATCTCCAAGTTCTTTTCAAATATTAACTGGTTAAGCCTGCTGTCCAGTATATGGGGAAACTGAGGCATAAAAAAGGGTGAGTGACTGGCCTCATATCTTAAGTCAGCTGGAAGAAGAACACAAATTTCCTGCCAGTCCGGTGCCATACTCACTAGATCAGGCTCACAAAACCCAAAAGCTATGCTAGGCTCTGGTATTGACCTAGGCTTGTTCAAACAGTTTACAAATCATAATGAACCTTTCAGTGAACTCGAATGGTTTTGAGATGCCAAGTTCAAAATCAGCCAAATTCTTGGTTTTGGGTTTCACTGTGAATGCTTTGCACAGCTCTGCTGACCACAGGGTTAGTATTTCCATGTTCAAAAGTAGTAGTTTGGCAGATCAAAAGCAGCACGTGTTGGCCAGGGGGAAAAAAAAATCACTTTTGCAAAGTTATTGTAAAGTGCTTTTTATAATTTGACATTGTGATGTGGGAGAAAAGTTCAAAGCTAGAGTGCAAAAGCCTCAGTGTATACAATAAACTCCTTTAAATCTATTTAGTGGTGTCTGCATTTAAGTGTGGTGGAGACTCAGGTGAAGAAAGAACACAGGGAAGGATGAGAATATAGTTTAGGATTTGAACAGTAAACTTGTGGGCAAGTATTAAATCATGCTAGATTGTTGGGGAGCAAATGCCAGAAATTTCTCTTGCCAGCTGAATAAAACCTTTTGTGTGTGTGTGTGTTAATTTTTGCTGTTATAGGCTTATGAGATGAAAGTGAAAAGGGCTATCAATCCATCCTCAGCCTTCTTATCCACTACCCTAGATGGTTTGGATAAAGCCCTGCATGGTGGAGTGGCCTGTGGATCCCTCACAGAGGTAAAATTAATATTTACAGTTTTTACTGCAGTAGCGCCTAAATGCCACAACCTTTAGTGGGGGTCCATTTGGGCATTATATAAATGTATAATAAATGACAGTTTTTGACCCAAAGAGCTTTCAGTCTAAAATGTATATGTGGGACTCTTCACTCGTACAGTATGTTAAATATATTTTGCTTTCACTTTTCAAGGTAGGTAGGACAACAATATTTAAGAGATGTTTGCGATTATCTTTTCTGCTTAAAAAATTGCTGTTTGAAAATTCTCCTAATGGTCATAAATGATAAACACTTCATATTTTTTGTAATATGAATGCACCACTCGCTGACACTTTCCACTGAGGAAAGTTAAATTTTGTAAACAGTTAGTCAAATGTAATTTTGTAACGTGATAGAATAGGACCATAGCATATCTGTTGGTTAGAGCTCAAGACTTGAAATCATGATTTTATTCCTGATCTGACATTGACTTGTCATGTGACCTTGGCAAGTCACTCTTTCTCTGCCTACCTTAGTTTACCTATCTAAGTTACTAAAGATATAATGGACCATTACAACAAACAGAAGTGTAAGAATGCAAGGATGAAAATTATTTTTATAAGGAGGATCATGTGTAGCTAAGGCTGTAAAAAAAATTTTATAACTTTATTATTTGAAAAATACATATGATAATGTAATTAAAGACTGGATTGTAATGTGTATACACAACAGGACAGAATTAAAGTTGTATGTAAACCCTTAACTTTGTCACTTTCTGACTTTTAAGTTTAACTTTAAAGTTTTCTTAACAGAGCTTTTTGCATGGCATTTCCTGTGTGTGTGTTAAGATAGAGCTTCGTTATCTAGTACTTAGAAACCATGCTGTCTTGCAAAAAGTTGCCAGTAATTGATATACATTCTGTAATTTGCAATTTGCAATGTTGTAGTAATGTGTAATGACAGAATTTGGCAATATAAGGTGCACACAAATTGCTCCCTTAAACTTTTTGTACCTTTTGAATCATTCAGGGGCTGAGGTAAGCACTTCTAGTGACCTTGTTCTCTGAAAACATCCACTCAATGTGCATTGGCAGTCAAAAAAGTGAACAGAATGCTGGGAATAATTAAGAAAGGGATAGATAATATGACAGAAAATATCATGTTGCCTCTATATAAATCCATGGTACACCCCCACATCTTGAATACTGTGTGCAGATGTGTCTCCCCATCTCAAAAAATATATATTGGAATTGGAAAAGGTTCAGAAAAGGGCAACAAAATGATTAGGGGTATGGAATGGCTTCCGTATGAGGAGAGATCAATAAGACTGGGACTTTTCAGCTTGGAAAAGAGCCGGCTAAGGGGAGATATGATTGAGGTCTATAAAATCATGACTGGTGTAGAGAAAGTAGATAAGAAAGTGTTGTTTACTACTTCTCATAACACAAGAACTAGGGGTCACCAGACGAAGTTAATAGGCAGCAGGTTTAAAACAAATAAAAGGAAGTATTTCTTCAGACAACGCACAGTCAACCTGTGGAACTCCTTGCCAGAGGATGTTGTGAAGGCCAAGATCATAACAGGGTTAAAAAAAGAACTAGATAAATTCATGGAGGATAGGTCCATCAATGGCTATTAGCCAGGATGGACGGGAATGGTGTCCTTAGCCTCTGTTTGCCAGAAGGTGGGAATGAGCGACAGGAGATGGATCACTTGATGATTACCTGTTCTGTTCATTCCCTCTGGGGCACCTGGCACTGGCCACTGTCGGAAGACAGGATACTGGGCTAGATGGACCTTTGGTCTGATCCAGTAGGGCCGTTCTTATGTTCTTGTCTCAACCCATAAATATCTTAGATAGACAGATTACAAGTTGCTCAAGATCCATCTATCTTCTTATACTGTGCCCATCACTTAAGTATCCAAATGCCTGCTCTCCTTAACCCCTGCACACCTCACAAAGTGTGTAGGAGCCCTCTTTCAACCCTTGCATTTTTTTTAAGCTGCCAAGATGCTAAGGGAGGCCTCCTAAGCACTTTAAATTGCATAGGAACCCACAATATATTTGACTAGATTCGATGCACTTGAAGTAAGTTAAAAACCCAACTACTCGGTATGTAATTTTCAAATGCTCAGAGCTCAATCAAGTCCAAACCAATTTTCTCTGGATCACTGACAGTCACTTCCACTCAGTAAGGGCCATTTCCATGCCAAATTTCAAATTTCAACTCAGACATTGTGGTTGTAGAGCTGTACAAATAAGAAGATTGCAAAAATTCTTTTATCACAGGGGAAAGTATATTTTTCCACTCTTCATAATTCAACATGACTGAACTGTTTTTGCTCAAACTTAAAAAGAAATCACCTTTGAAGCATGAAAGTAATAAGTGAAAATGGGCTGGAATGAAAACAGTATTGCAACTTAAACTATAGTGGTTTCTGCTTCAGTAAATGCTTATATAACAGGGTTGGGGCTGTGACCTTAGAGACATGAAAGAGACCTGTTTTCTTTCTGCTCCAGGTGTAGACTGATGTACAGTTTATCTCCATAGAGCTGCTCAAGAGGTTATCTTGTGAATTTATTTTGTCCCTCATTGAATTAATGAAGGTTTTTTCAGATGTGGGTATTGATACCTGTGTTGATAACTGGCCATAAGGGGGTCATGTTGCACAATCCTGCCTGAAAGTGATCATCACTGTGGCTTAGACTGCATTAGGGAAAAAGAGCAATGTTTCATGGCTGGCTAAAGATGAAACAGCTGCTCTTTGGGCAGATAGAACTAGCACAGAGTCAGATGGGATCTTGAGACTATGCAGATGCCCTCAATAGTGGATGAGCACTTAATTCCTGAAAATACTTCTCTCTGTCTAGCAGTAACTGTGGTTGCTCACCTGGGTTAAATCAATGCTTTTCATCCAGATTTTAGTTTCCACCAGACACTGGGACAGTTGGTGAATTCAACACTATAAATGTTTGAGAAGGAGATTGCAGAGCTACCTTTTATCAGATTATTGATGACACTGGAGCCACTGGTATCTCCCAATCTCCACTGTGATTGTGAATGAGAGGTGACAGGAGTGAGCTATGAAGGATTGTATAAGTGAGCACTCAGGGAGAAGGAAAAAATACCTGTCATGGTTCTGGGATCTGTCTAAGAGGAATGAGCAAAAACAGCTTAATGTGACTCTACATCATGCTGAGTTCCTGTAAGTGAGTTAGAAGTACCTCATGATCAGTATAAAAGGCTGCTGATAGATTTAATAGCATTATCTTGGATGCTTGTCTTTTTCCTTCAGCCATAAAGTGACTGTCATTCAGCTTGACCAATACATTCTCCAGGCCATACCTTCACCTGAAGGAGGGCTTTTAGATATTAGCAGAGATTAGGTTTTGATGGAATTGGCTAGCTATTATCTTTGACCTTGCTTAAGAAAGAGATTAAAGACAAGTGGTGGCTACTGAGTCAATGGGAGTTTTGCTTGAGTTAAGAGACTAAGTTAAGAGACTAAGTTATGAATTCTGCGTCACAGAGTTACAGAATTTAGGACCAGAAGTCATTGATATTCATTTTTGGTCTTTATCTGAATGCACAAAGTGCTGCTGCAGTAGCAAATGATGGGTCCATTTTGTGCCAAAGGCATACATTTTCTAAGGTGGGCTCGGAGAATGCTCTTTTGGACATGAATACAGATGTACAGTTTTGGAAAATTATTTAAACGTTTTGTAGATCTTTAGGGCCACTTTCCGGTTGGGTTAATTATCACATTGCCTAATGCAGGTACTTACAGTACATTAAATCTATGCATTATAGTACTGACTACATGACATGCTGAAGTACATGTCTTCAAAAGAGACACCTATTAGCTTAGACTGGAATTGCACTTGGAATCTGCTCTACAGCAGTAGGCTGGCCTTGGCTGCATTGCTGCTCCAGGGTAATTATATTATGTTGTCAGTATTGCACTCCTAAACGTTAAAAAATCACGAGTTGGGCCCCAGAAAATCATGAGACTGGCTTGAAATCATGAAATTTATGAAAGAAAATATAGGGCTCTTTTTATTTGCCTTCTAGGTTTTGAATCTTTAGGGAGCACTTGGGTCACTTTTTCAGGCTTTTCTTCACAAGCATAGTAAAACATTGGTTTTTATTTAAAGTAATCTCCAAAACAGCAAAAGCTGAGCTTTTCACTTAATCACTTGACTGCAGGACCTGGGGCTTTAAGAAAAACACCAGATATCATGAGACTTTCAACAAAATCTCAAGAGTTGACAAGACTGCAACTCTTCTTCGTTTAGTATTAATATAGGTGTTAGTATAAGTCTATCCGCATTCTATTGCTGCTGCTTCATTATGGAGGTGAAGCTTACAAAGAGTTCAGGTCCCAGTCTACAGTACTCTGTATTAAGTCAAGTGATCCTGCAACCTTTAATCTCTCTGATCTGCACCTCCTCTATTAAAATGAGCACCCCGGTGAGCAACATACTAGAACTTCTTGGGCCACGGCACAGTTGACCTGAATGTTGCACTTGGGATACTTTTGCTTTTAGACGGTTGGTTCAAGCCTGGGAGAAGTCCTCACAAAGCATGTTTCTTGGAGCATGTTTCTTCCCAGTTGGTGTGGGTAAAGCTTTTGCTGTTTTCCTTCCCATTCCTCTTATGCTATGCAACAGCAATTGTGGTTTGAAATTTAGAATTTGAATACATGAATCATGAGAGGATGTCAGTGGTATCTTCTACAGCCAAATCTTGTCCTTGCTTTTTGAGTGCCAGAGGCAAATGATTTACACTGTTCTGGCTCTGACACCTTTTTCCAAATCACCAGTGGGGTTTAGGTTAGAAATTAATCATAACTGAAATTTTGTGGTCAAATATCAGAACTTTTGACCAAATCGTTTGAGCAGAAATTTGGTTGTGGCTATTTGAATGTTTAATCCCCTGGGTAACTCTGAAGGAGAATTACCTCCTCAAGACCTTGCCTTCTCCTCCATTAATCTCCCACCCCCCGCAAGGCCCCCCCCCCAACCCTGTTCAGATGTGCCAGGGAAAATAACATATAATGTACTGAAAAAGAAAAGTGCATTTTTTTAAAAGTACAGACACATTAAATACTGTTGTAGTTCTGAAATCTCTGTTATCGGGGCGGACTCTTGATTTCAAAACCAAGCTTAAAAAAAGACAAACTCATGGACTTTAAGGCCAGAAGGCCATCATAATCATCTAGTTTGACCTCCTGCGTATCGCAGGCCACAGAACCTCACCCACCCACTCCTGTAATAGACCCACAACCTCTGGCTGAGTTACAGAAGTCCTTAAATCATGATTTAAAGATTTCAAGTTACAGAGAATCCGCCGTTTAAACATGCAAGTGACCTGTACCCTATGCGGCAAAGGAAGGTGAAAAACCCCGAAGTCTCTGCCAATAATCTGGAAAAGAAAAACAAGCTTTCCTGCTTTTTCAGGTCCCAAACAATTTCTCAGTTTGGAATGAATTAGTCCAAAGGAAAAAATATTCTTTCTACACTGGTAGAAGAAGCTACCGCTGTTAAAAGTGAGATTATCACTTCAACAGTCTCTGAATCCAAGTGCTTAAGTGACTTCCACCAGTTCACTGGTGTGACTTTCTTTAAAACAGCATCAGCAAACATATATTTCTTGAATGGTTCACCCTTAGCTCTGAAGTTTATTATAGTTGGCATTATGGAGGGATGATTGCTGGATGTCCATGTCATAGCCAACTCCTCTTCTTCAGCAGTTAAGGTTTGACCCTGGTACCGAGTACTGAGAATATTTGCAAGAAAATGAGCTGGAGATTGAGCTTGTCCCATTCGTTTTTTTAATGCTTGTAATTTAACTCTGTCATTGCATATTTCTCTTTTTGAGATCTCACTCAGTTCCTTCCAGATTTCAACAGGGTCAGTAATAAAACAGCTATTTCCCTTCATTTTGTTCAAGGCTACAGAAATAGGCTTCAGGGTACTCAACATGGTTCTTAAGCCCAATGTTGAAAACTTTGGCTGTTATAGTGTGTGGCAGGGCAGGGGTAAAACCCCCTTTAAAGCCCTGCCAAAATGCTGGCTGCAGACGGCTCTCTGGTCAAAAGGCCAGGTAGGGAGACATGGGTATGCAGCTGTAAGCCCTAATGAGGGCTAGCTCAGAGCAACAAGCTGGGCTGAGTGGGAACAGCTGGGCTAAGGACTGGGACGGCTATAAAAGCCCTGGGAAAACCTCAGTGAGGGGGTGGCCTGGGAGGAGACAGGAGGGCTGTTTCCCTGTCTCCTTACCTACTGGAAGGAACCTCAAGGGCCAGAAGACCCTGGGAGGGGTCTGTAGTGTGATTGTTGTTGGGGGAATCCAGGACTGCACAAGAACACTGTAAATAAAGACACAAAGGTGAAACCACTGAAGAAGGTGGTGGGACTCTTTATTGTACCAGCCTAAACACAGGGTGCAGGCACAAAAGTGGGAGTGCCGGCACAGACCCTGTGACACAGTGCCATCTATTTTTTCCCGATTTTGTTCACAACTTGTCATCAGATTAGGCCAGTTCTTGATACAGTGCTCAGAACAGTCCACTGTTGAGTTCTATCGCACGTCTTGTGGGAGAGTTAGCTTGGTTCCTCCCACTTTTTTCAGAGCAGCTGCTGCAAAGTGGTTGTTATGGAAGTATTTTGCCATTTCAGCAACATTAGCCTTTATTTCTGGAACACTGAAGTCTTTGGCAAATCAAAGATGAATCAAATGAGCACTGCAACCGTATGTAATTAGCTTGAGACTCTCTTCTAAATTTCTTCTCATCTTGGATACATCTGTAGCATTGTCTGTGACCAAGCTGCGTACTAGACATTGGAATTTTTTTTCACAGTTTGTTATAGCTTTTACTGCTACTTCTTGTAAGTATTCTGCTGTGTGTGCATTTCCTGATGTATCAATTGTTTCTGTAAGGAAGACATTCCTTTCTTCTGTTGACACACAAGCACATACAACAGGATCATTGTGGACATTGCTCCACCCATCAAGATTCAGGTTAACAATTTCATCCTCTAGACCTTTTGCACACTGCTCAATTTCTCTTTCATACACTTTATCTAGCAATTTGCCTGCGACATCTGCTCTGTGTGGGTGGACTGTATCCTGGTCTTAATGACAGAAACATGTTAATGAAGTGTGGGTTCTCCGTCATATGGAAAGGAGAGTTTGCTGCATAAACAAACTGGGCAATTTTTTCATCAATTACCTCTTTGTAATCTACTGGTTCTTATCACAAACTTATCTATGGTTGTTTCTGGATGATGGAGTTTTGCCACAGGTGGTATACTGTGGCTATGTGTCCTACATGATGTGACTGAAACACTATAGTTGGCAGATAACTCTGAAACTATAGAAAATGATGGTGATCTTGAAGGTGGATAGTCTTCACAATCCTGTATGTTGAGGATGGATTCTCCTAAACAAAATAAGTCAATGCAATTATTTAATTATTATTACCATATTGCTCATTTAGTATTACTCATTGCATTCACTGACACTCAGTACTACTTTAAAGGTCAAATTGGAAAAGGAAGATCTGCCTATTTCAGCTATTTATTTTTTATCACAGCTGCATCTAAAATGATAGTACCATAGAGTAACAACTATATTTTTTGCTCAAACATGAGAATTCAAGAATAGTCCAGAAGGAAGGCAGGCAATCCTTAAGAAAGAAGTATGAAACACAAAAGTTTACCAACCTGAAGATCCTGCATGTTCAGACATGTTCCTTTCATCATCTTCAACGCAGTGTCCTCCTGAGAAGGAACACTTCTCATGATGTTGTTTCATTCGGGCAACCAGGCCTTGCATTTCTTTGTTGCACTGTTTGCATTTTGCATGCATGCCTGTTTTACCCGCAGGTAGAGGAACTTCATTAAAATATTCCCAAACTGGGTCTCTTTTATGGCCTGCTGCCAATATGGGTTTTCCCTTTTAGTGAGAGAATGGCATATAGTAGATCTCAAATCAATGAAGACTACACTCAGAAGGACCTCAAGACTTCTGGAATATGCTGCTCAAACAGTTTCACGTTTGTTTCTACTGCCTGTCCCTCCCTTCCCACATTTATCTCCAGGCTTCTTCTCCTTGTCCAGATCTATTCCGCCCCCAACAATCTTTCTATTCATTGAACTTTTTGAAACTTTGCACTTTTAGAGAGAGGTACGGGATTGACTCTGTGTAGACAAATTTGCAGAGGGACAATAGGGTTGACGTCTGTTATTTCTCACCTCTATATATTATTTATTTATTTTAAAACATTTTTGCTGTTATCAAGCACGTTATCTCTGGAGAGACAAATCCACAGTTTGAGAACTGCAAAACTAAGCATCTCTGATGGTATCTTCTAGACTGAGCACTGAGTCCCATTGGGTAGATAGAAAGATTAACCTAAATAATCTATACAGAAGCTCCTGGAACCCCATAAGATTGGGTCCCTAATCCATGAACTATTGGAACTCCTTTACAAAACTTCTCTTAAACATTACATGACTATATTGTCTCATAGAATTTATAATCCCTATTCCATGATGAGATATCTTTGAGCTATAATGTATCTTAGTTAAAACTAACTTTAGATAGGTTTTTTCCACAAAAAGCATTTTATCAAAAAAATCCAGTTTAAATTAAAAAAATCTGATTTTTTTTTAAAACCATTGATTTTTATCCACCCTGATTTTAACCTATTATGCATCCCTATTTCTTTAGACCAGGAGTGTCAAACATATAGCCCTCTGACCAGCTGCAGGCTGCTTGATATACATATGTGGTGGCTTCCAAATGTGACCTGAGTGTAACTGATGTAGTGATGTCTGTCTGAAACAGTGACTCGGGTTGTGAACACGTTGACTGCCTTTATAATCTCACTGGAATGTCAGTTCTAAAACTCAGTTATGGAACTTCTGTAACGACAGTAATTATTTTGTTGCTGATCAATTTAAGAGATGGAAAGGCAAAGAGGATAGGAGTGAAGCCCATAGGGAAGAGAACTGGGAGTGGTTGCAGGGAAGGCAATGCAGAGGGAAGAACATAAGAGACTCACGGTGACACAGCAGAGGGAGAGAAATAGAAAAAGGAAGATGGGAAAGAAGTGAAACAAAAGGCAGGAATACCACTAGTCCTAAAGCTGGGTGTATTTTCTCATCGAGTGATACTGAATATGACAATAATGAACAAATAAAAAATGACAAATTTAGTTACCACATAAAGGCCATACCGAACCTTTGTGTAAACTCCTCGCTGATATCAGTGGGAACTGTGTTGTAAATTGAAGAGGGGTGCAAGGAGTCCTAACTGCTTATTCTGACCCATGGGCTGTAATTAGGCCCTTTCTCCCAATGAGTGTAACACCCCTAGTTTATATGAATACTTTTCTTTTTAGGTAACTGGCCCAGCAGGTTGTGGCAAAACTCAGTTTTGTCTTATGATGAGTGTACTGGCTACTCTGCCTATCAGCATGGGAGGACTAGATGGGGCTGTCATATACATTGACACAGAGTCTGCATTTGGTGCTGAAAGGTAAGAAGTATATGTTCTAAAATAATACTTTCAGTTTCTCTAGCACATTTCATCACACAGCCTTAAAATGTTTTCCAAGCGTTAATTAATTAAGCGTCACATCTCTGTGAGGTAGGGAGCTATTTTGCAAATGGGGAAGCTGAACTGCATAGTCTGTGACTTCTGATATATTCACTGTACATTGCCCCATAATATATCATAAAGTTTGCAACTAAAAAACTACATGTCCAATTTTTTTCCTTTTGCATATTAGTTTCTGGAGTTAGCAGGGAAATTTTTGGGAGGCAGAGTTTCACTAAATGAATCTTTTGAATATAGGAGAGAAATAAAAATGACCCACTTAGATCTTCTAGATAAGAGGTTTCAGGAACTTGGCCTGTGTACTGGATGTGCTGCTGTTGATGTATTTCATGTGGCCTGACTCTTCAGCATCTGAAATATGTGTATTTATGTGACTCAGATCTCCAGCATCTCAAGTTTTCATTTAAAAGAAAAAAGGAAAAGGAAAAAGTGTGACCTAGATACGTCTTGGTGCCAACTGGCAGAAGGCACAGGGAGTGCACAGGGGTTTACAGGGATCTATGGGTCAGATATGTGCATAATTGTTCACCAAAGAGTGGTATGTGCAGTCTCTACTGAGAGCCAATAGCCCACTGGTTGACATAATCATTGTGAAATGTATGTATAGATAATATTTAAGGCATATGCTATATTAAAATCTATGTTCTTAGGATGTTGGCATTAAGGCAGGTCACATACCTCAGAAAATTCCTTTCAGTCAGGAGGCAGCAGTCACCTTTCTCCTTGTCGGGTCATTTCTGTGTATTGTATGCATCACAATATAGGCCTAATTGCATATTGAGCCACAGGCAAGAGAGGAGAGTGTGAAATTGATAGGAGAGGAAATTGACAAAGGATTGTTAGGGTCTATATCTGGGTACAAGGAAACACACAGGATCCTTCACCTAGGAGGCAAGCTGACAGTGTGTCTGTCTCATGAAAGGAGGGTCACAACTAATCTGTCTGTGAAATGTTGCAATGGTGTTGGGAGAGTAATATTCTGCAAGACAGGAGAGTATCTTATTAATTAAGTCTAGGTCTAGAATGCATGCTATGATTTTGTTTTATATGTAACTGTTTCCAATGCTTCTACTTGCTATTACTTGAATCTCTATGCTTTATTAAATAAACTCATACTTGATTTCACTAAAAAAAAATCTAAGTGCTGTGTGTTAAGCGGAGCAGTGATCTGAGGTGGAACTGGTAAGATGAGGTGCACTGGTTTTTTTGGAAGCAGCAAATCTGTGAACACTGCAAGTGTCCAGTAGACCTGGGGCTGAACACTCCAGGGAGGTGCTTGGAGGGCTTGAGGATAGGCACACTCTAATCATTAACCTATAGAGAGAGAGCAAGGCCTAGAAGGGAGTGTTGCCAGTGGCTGGTGGAGTAAGGAGCTGACCCATGGCAAGGACAGATGGTAGCAAAGTGCCTCTCAACTCTGGGTACTCCCAGGAAGTGTAACAGTAAAGTTCTAGCCCCTATGGTTGTCAGGTTAACCTTGCAGATGTTTGAAATTAGTGCAAACTGATGCAGTGTTGTCTTTCTGAGTCGACAGATGGTCTGAAATAGTTGCACTGAGAAGTATGAATTCCACTGCCTCTATTAATATTAATGTGCTAACTTGGACGATGACTAGTTGCATATAAGCACTGACTTTCATTGCAGATCATCCTGTCGGAGGGTGGGGAATGGGGTTGGAGTGAAGCCCAGTGCAGGCTGCAGTTGCTGCAGTGATGCAAATGCAGAATGAAGAAAGGAAAAATGGGACACACATACACACAAACACACAGATATGGAAGTGGGAAAGAAAGAGAGAGGAGGATGGGGAAGGGAGAGAAACACTTCAGAAATAGCATTGTTTCTAAATGTGAGAATATAATTTCCACTCACCAATGCTAAATGTGATTTAACAGAGACTAATGGTATTTAGAAGTTTTTTTTTTTTACTACAGACAGGCCATAATCTACATTTGATCTTTGCTCAAACCTCACATTGACATGCATGGAAAATCCACAGAGAGCTGAAGATCATATGTAGTACTGAGTGTAAATATGTACCATTATAAAAGTGGAATTCAGTCCTTCCCAAAATTCACTTTAACATATCTGTTCTAGAAATGTCAGGTGAAAAAGGGCAAATATCAAGCATATTTAATAATAATTTTTAACAAATAGATAAGCAGGGAAAACCTTACCTGTCATTCTTTATCTAGACAAAAATTCACTGTATCAGAAAGTCAAGGATAATGTTCATAGCCCTGCTGTATTTTAGGAATAGGGGAAATGGAAGTATATACTGTATCTGCTGTGCCACAGGCTTTGGTCCATGCTTCATGAAAAAGACACTCATAGGCAGTTGGCTAACTCCCCCACCCTCGCCCCTTTGAGACATTCTTTTTGTCTTTCTGGTTAGGAATTGATCAGATGGTGTGAAAGACTTAGTTCAGGCACCGCCCCCACAATGCTGCAACTTTCTCACACGGATGTGAAAAACCACCTCCCTGAGCACTGCAAGTTTCAGTGCTGTAAAGTGGCACTGTAGACAGTGCACCAGCGCTTAGAGCCTCTCCCCTTCTGGAGCTCTGTCCCAGTGCTGGTGCCGCGACTACATGGTAGTGCATGGCAGGCTGGAGTGTAAATCTACAGTGCACTAGTTTGCTGCCCACAACTGACCATGATGTAGGCCATATTACTATGCACTAAAAGTTAGTGCACTTTGACATACTACTGTTTAAACAAAGTGCACTAGGGAGTTTTTAGTGCATGGTAGAAAAGTCCACTTGCAGGTTTGTGGGCTGTAGATTTACACCCCAGCTTGTGGAGTACTAACTCTCTGGGTGGCCAACCCTTAACTTACTCCTGGGGGAATTCTGCGGGACTGTGTGCCTGCAGAAAATGCCCCTCCCCCCACACAATTCCTGTGCTTCCCTGCAGAAAATGGCAGGGAAGCAAAGGGAAGCCACGTGGGGGGATGACCATGGGTGCCGTTTTGGGGGGGATTGCCTCCCCCAAACAGAGGTGAGGCAAGGGGGCGTACACAAGGTTATGTGCCACTGTCCCCCCCTCATTTCTGCAAGTGCAGAGCTGCCCAGCTGAAGGAGGCTGAGTCTCAGGGATACTGAACTGGAGCTGAACGCCACCTCCTGGGTCCTAGTACCAGTCATACACTTCTGTGTGCTGAGAGCCTTCCTGTTTTCTGTGCAATAGTGAGTGACTGTGGTGGGGCTGGATAAGGGAGGGTGGGGGAAATGGGAGAAGTGGGGGTGAGGGGCAAGGGGGAAGAGGCAGTGGGGAAGGAAGGGGAGGTGGAATAGGGAAGGGAAATGTGGGAGTGAGGGGAGGGTGATGGGGCAATGGGTGAGGGGAATGAAATAGGGAAGAAAAGGGGCTAGGGGGAAGTGGGAGCCTGGCATGCAGCCTCCCCTCGGCAGCAGTTGGGGCTCCCCTGTTAAGCAGGCTCATCAAACCCTAACAAACCCTACCCCCGTAAATCTGGACCCCTCCCACTAAGCCCCCCACACCCAGACCCCGCTGATGAGCTCCATCTCCCCACATCCAGACTCCCACTGCTGAGCCCCAGCCACCTTCACCTGGATCCCCTGCAGAGTTCCATTGCCCTGGCATCCAGGATTGGGTACCTAAGCAATGCACTGTTGCAAGTTTCTGCAGCAGTTTGCATAATTTAAAATCATAATTTAAATAATAATAAAATTGTAATAAATAAACTTAATAATAAATCATAATAAAAAGCCATATCAATGCAGTGGATATTCTGCATCTTCATCAACAAGCTGTCACTAGAACAGGTAGATGAAAGCATCTCTGTTAATACAGTAAACTAAAGTTGTTTTCAGTTACGCTCTTATTTTTTTGTAGCAGTTCAGTACAAAAGTAACCAGTTAGTGACTGAGGAATCTGTACTATATTTGTCTACTGAGTGTAGGAAAAGCATGTTCTCTGTTTGTTCTTTCTTTATCTATGTTTATGGTTTGTGAAAAACACTGGATAAAATCACTGGAAACCAAAGCCAAAGGCATTGTGAGGTTTTCCACCCTGTCTGGGTAAAATGCCTCAACCCTGATCTTCAGGGAATACAATTAAGCTCCTTTCAGTCCTTGGCCTCTCATAATGAATAGTAATCCTTAGCTCTTACAGAACTTTGCACCTACACTGTGCTGTGCAAACATTAACTACATCTCCCTGAAATTGCCAGGACAGATGTCATTTTAGATTAATCATACTGGTGTTTTTTGTGATGTGGACACCTTTCCTTTAGGAGGTGGATTGAAGCCAGCAAATCTTTCATCCAGACCACTCACTGAATGGCTGCCATATGATAACATCACTCCTTATGAAGAGTGTCCTATCCAGAGTAAGAAAATAGTGGTGTTTTAGAACCAATGTACATGTTAGCAAATATATTTTAATGTTTGTAGGCATCACTTAACACCTTCTGTCGAAGCGCTGAACAGGCAATGTGAAAAAAACAATGCTTTTACCCTGCTCTAGACAGGGCCTTGGGTTAATAATGAGTTGAACAAGACGCCGAAGCTCTGTTCCACTTTGACAAACAGAAGAGAGCGGGGAGGGATGCCCTCTCTTGAGGGGGAGGCCAGTATCTCAGGTAGTTGAGTGAAATTTCCCCTTTTGACCAATATTCCTTTGGTCTTCCCTGGGTTGAATTTGAGCTGCTTCTCATCCAGGTGTTGATCTCCTGTTGGCCTTGTGATATCCTTGTTATGGCATGGTTGCATATGTGAAAAATGAGTTATTCATCCAGGTGTCATGGACATGTTTTTTGCAATGAAGCCTGTGCCTTCTCATCAGCTTTCAAACTGTAAATGAGAGTAACTCATGTGCCGAAGGAGGTGAGGCAGGATGGATAAAAATAAAAAGTATTTGTTTGATTTAAATTGGATATCTTTTATTGATTTAATTGAATTAGATACATTTTAAAAATCTATTTAAAATTAAATTTGAAATTATGATAATTTGTTAAGGTCTAAATTTACTGTAATCTTTTAAAACCAAGTAATTGAAATAAAAAAATAGACAAGCAGTACATGTTTGCTGTCCAAGTTGTAAAGAAAGTCAGACCCCTGACTGGTGAAAGTCACGGGCTAAAAACCTGGAACCAGTTTGTTGAATGCCAAACCAGCTTTTGACAGCGGTAGCTTTTTTTTTGTAGGTACAAAGAGAATATTTTCTTCGTGCCAGTTTATTCAGCTAGATCAGTTCAATGACTAGTTCATTCAAAGTTCAGAAACCGATTGGGAGCTGAAAAAGCAGGAACTCTTGTTTTCCTCTTCCAGTCTATGAATTAAAATGAGGTGTGAGAGAATGAGATTTACTGGTTCTAAAATCTTGAAAGACATTGTGACTACAATCAATTCAATTCACTAATTACAGATAACGTTATCTTTGTTTAATAAATTAGTTCATTTTAAAAGCAAAACATGTTTTTATAAACTACTTTTTCCCTTAGGTATCCAGCACATCTAAGATAGTTTTAACTAATAAATATAATTTTACAGTGCTGGTTTTGTGCATTTTTAAATAAATTCAAATTTTCAGCCAAATGCAGCCAATCACAAATCACGAGTAAAAAAAAAAATCATTCTGTAAATAAGAAATGAATCAGTCATTGTTTTCTAATATAAAAATTAAGAATCTGAATACATGTACCTTAAGCTATAAAAAAATTAATTAAACACGTATAGATATAGTGTATCCTCCTGGTAAGCAAAAAGAAGTACTAAATTATACCAACCATTGAGAAACAAACTTTCTTTAAGAAAATAACTAAAAAGTACAAATGCAAAATAAGTTAAAATTGATTATTTAAACCAAGGTATCCTGCTTGCTGATTTAAATCATGATTAAAATTGGTGACTTCATTTACTTTGATTTAACTCCATCCTACCTAAAATGAACTAGGAAGAGCTAACAGAAGGACTTGCCTTACTTCCTTTTACCTGTTGTTTTTTCACGCTACTTCCCCCTCAGCACTCAGCTTGCATCAATTTGGAGTTCAGTTGTGGTGCAGAGTGAGTAAGTTATTATTGAATATTGTTACAGTGCTCGAAATGTGCTGTGCAATATACTGGGCTAATTGAAAGACAAGGTCTCTGCCCTGAAGAGTTGGCTCTGAACTTCTAGATGCAGCAAGTAGTCTTAGTAGTAAATAGAGGAAGGAGATTAATGAGAAGGTTATGTTAGTAAGATTACACTGTTAGTCAAGATGTGAAAATGCCTAACCTAATGGTTCAATTAAGAGTTTATTTTTAAATAAAGTAAGCACAAATTATAATGAAAAGTAACATACATTTCCAAAATAGCTTCAGTTTTAATAATATTGTGATTTCTTGTAAAACAGAGGAACACATTTTATAATATGATTTTTATCTCAACAGTGCAGTGTTTGGGGAAAAAATATCACCCACCAGATGTCACTCTCTTCATACATACAGTGTGGAGTGTAAATACTACTGAGCAAAGTTAAACAGTTTCTCTTCCTTGTTCATTTTGAACATTGCAAAACAATTTACAATAATCATAGGGATCAAAATTTTTAAACACCAGTGCCTAAAGTTAGGCTCCTAAATCCATATTTAGGTACCTAGATAAAAGTGGCCTGATTTTTTTTTCTGCGGCTGATAATAGCCCACCTTAATTAATTGGTCTCCTTACAGTTGGTATGGCAACACCCATTTTTTCATGTTCTCTGTGTGAATCTATATCTTCCTACTGTATTTTCCACTGCATGCATGTGATGAAGTGGGTTTTAGCCCATGAAAGCTTATGCCCAAATAAATTTGTTAGTCTCTGCGGTGCCACAAGTACTCCTCGGTTTTTGTTTTTGTTTTGCTGATACAGACTAACACGGCTACCACTCTGAAAGGTGTTTGAGTCCTTCCAACTTGCACTGACTTCAGTGCAATTTGTGGGAGCTCAGCATTTCTAAAAATCATGCCACTTGCACCTCAGTACCTGAGTAATTTTAAGCACCTGAATTTGAAAATGTTGGCCTTTGAAGACTGAGAATTATTTAGTTTCAGAGTTGTGATTGTGGGTTTTTGTTTTTTTTCCAGACCCTGGGTTTTGAATATAATAATGTTTGGGTCCAGGTGAAAAACATTCATCGTGCTCTGGATTTTTTGGTTTGATCCATTAATGAGATGCACTTACTAGCATGGCAATAAGCAACTGCACATCTTAATAATGACAACTAATGGACTGGATGGGTCAGGGACTTGCTAATGGGGTATAGAATATTTCATCTCTAGGCCACTCATTTAAATCAGTCAATAGTATCTCAAAGTTGCTGTCATTTAAAAACTGTTAAGTGACCTATATCGGTGTTTCTTAACAACCAGTCCATGGACTGGCACTGCTCCCTGAGATCTCCCTGACACAGGTTAGGAAGGCAGCAAGCTGATCTTGGTATCAGAAAGGTCAGTGTTTTTCAATCTATGTGAAGCGAGATGATGGTGAAAGACCTGTCTTAGTGACCCATCTGTGACGATGTGACGCAGCAGGGAGGGGGGAGTGTTGACCTGGGAATGTGCCCTGGGGACGGGAGACCTGAGAGCCTGTCACCTGAGCCAGGAGGGGGAGGGGGAGGTGACACCTCTGCCCAGGAATGTGGATGGAGGCTGCAGCAGGGAACCTGCTCGGTGGGTTTAGTTTCAGTTTGGGGCTGGGTGGAGGAACACAGGGAACCCCAGGGCTGGGGTCTAAGCTCCCTGCTCCCCCAGAAGGACTTCACTGAGGGGTCCTGGGTGTACCCACAAGCTCTGTTTTGGACTGTGTTCCTGTTGTCCAATAAACCTTCTGTTTTACTGGCTGGCTGAGAGTCTCAGTGAATCCCAGGAAGAGGGGTGCAGGGCCTGGACTCCCCCACACTCCGTGACACCATCACAACCTCCTGCCAGCCATCTCGGGTAACCTCTTGGTTGGTTGACTATATTGTGTCTGTTTTGTGGTTAAACGGAATATTTTATTTGCTGGAGCTGTCCATCTAATGATCTTTCACTGTGGCCTGAAAAATAAATTTCCCTTTTCTGCTTTAGGCTTTCACATGTCTTTTTAAAAATTGGGTAAGAGGCAAAATCAGAGAATTGTCCATTTGAGAGATTTTCATGCTGAAGCAAAACTTTTAAAACAGCACATAAATGAAAAACCATTTGACTTGGTCAAGAACTCTCTCCATATCTGTGCTGCTGATACCAATTTGCATTTGAATCATGATATCTTCCTCCCAGTTCCACCTTTTTGTCCACTGGATGTTGCAGTGATGTCATAAGCCTGTATATATGACATCAGCTTGTTGCCAAATAAATTTCTGTGATGACACAAACTCAGCTTTATGACCTCACTACAGGGTTGAGGCAGAAGAGAAGGTGATCTGGGATCATCAATACCCGTATTTAAATGCAAATATCATTGATAATCAGAACTATAGCAATAATACTTTGCACTTTAGTAGTGACTTTTGTACCAGAATCTTAAAGTGCATTTCATTCAGGCCTGGTCTGCACTACAGAGTTAGGTCAATGCAAAGCAATTAACGTTGACCTAACTATGTAAGTGTCTACACTAAAATTTTGCTCCTGCTGATGTAATTGCCCCACTACACCAACTTAATAACTCCACATCCACGAGAGGTGTAGAGTCAAAGTCGATGTAGTTAGGTCGCTGCAGTGTCAGTGTAGACCAGGGGCAGGCAAACTTTTTGGCCTGTGGGCCACATCGGGTTTCCAAAATTGTATGGAGGGCCAGTTAGGGGAGGCTGTGTCTCCCCAAACAGCCAGGCGTGGTCCGGCCCCTGCCTCCTATCTGGGCCCCCCGGGACTTCTGCCCCATCCACCATCCTCTGCTCCCTGTCCCCTGACCACCCCCAGACCTCCCACCCCGACTGTCCCCTGATGCCCCATCCAGCCCCCCCCATTCCTGACTGCCCCCCGGGGACCCCTGCCCCATCCGACCCCCCCTGTTCCCTGCCCTCTGACCACCCCGACCCCTATCCACACCCCCAACGCCTGACCACAGCCCCTAAACTCCCCTGCCCTCTATCCAACCCCCCCCGCTCCCTGCTCCCTGCCCCCTTACCGTGCTGCCTGGAGAACCGGTGGCTGGCGGTGCTACAGTCGCGCCTCCCAGAGCACCGGGTCAGGCCGTAGCTCTGCAACTGTGCTGCCTGGCCGCCCAGAGCGTTGCGCCGGTGGTGCAGCGTGCTGAGGCTGTGGGGGAGGGGGAAAACAGCATGGGAGGGACTGGAGACTAACATCCCAGGCCAGGAGCTCAGGGGCTAGGCAGGAGTGTCCCGCGCGCTGGATGTGGCCCATGGGCCGTAGTTTGCCCACCTCTGGTGTAGACACTAAGTTACTTACATTGACTGTTACTGACTTTCAGAAGCCATTCCACCATGCCCCTCACTGACAGTACAATCGATTCAAGCGTTTCTGGTGAAGAGACACACCGCTTACACAAGGAGCAAAATCTAAACACGCACCAGTGATGTAATTACTGTAGCGGCTGTATGCTGACCTAAGTTAGGTTGACTTATTTTTGTAGTGTAGACATGCCGGTAGTAACTAAACCTTACAATTCCCTTTTGACTTAGGGAAATGTTATTACTTTTATTTTATTCATAGAGGAGCTAACACAGAAGTGGTGTCTTGCCTAACTTCACTAACGACTCAGTGGCATAACTGGGAATAGAACCGTCATCCCCTGACTTCTAGCCCTCCACTCTGGCCGCTTGAATGTGCTTCCTCCTTGGAGAAGGAAGTCAAATATGATTAGCTTAAAATCTACATCTGCTCACCCTTCCTCTATTTAGTTAATCAAATATCTCTTCCTTTGTGTACTTTGAATTTATGGGGGTGGTGGAAATGGTACAGGAAGGTTGCTGTCTTGTTAGCCCAGAATTTGCTGTGATGTGCCCTTTGAATTTTAACAGGTTGGTTGAGATAGCAGAACACCGTTTCCCTAATTATTTTGACACAGAAGAAAAGCTGTTTTCAATGACCCGTAGCATTCATCTCTATCGGGAACTCACCTGTGACAGTGTGCTGAAAAGGTATTGTTTGCTTTGGAGTGCAATGAGAAGCCCATCATTGCTGAATGGTCTGCAATGAATGTAATGTTTTACATCTCAAGTTTTATGTACAGTAGTTCACTTCTTTGGCCTTTACATTTCAATAACTAGGCAAGTCTGACTAGATAAAATTAGTGCAAAATGACCAACAACCCTGTATCTTGATGCATGTATTTGATCCCCTTTATTCGGAAGGTTTTGAAAAAGCTTTCTGAGATGTCTCGTTTAGTGTATGACCAATTGATATTAATGTTGCTATTTTTATAATGCAGCAAACTCTAATACACAGCCAGCAAAATGTGGTTTGCAGGAATCCCTTCATAATCCTAGATGTAGCTCTGATGGAGTTTGTGCAGCTGATGGGCACCCGGCTTTCTCTAGCTCAGATTAGGGTAGAGCAAAATCATGGAAGTGCCTCCTGAGTATCTTCCTCCCATCCCCACATTATGAGGGAGGAAGAAAAGAAGATGGTGGGATCCTCCTGCAAATAGAGAGAGGAGCCCCACTCATGACTGTCATCCAGGAAAGCTTTTACATGATGATCCTGTGTTGCCATGTTACTTTGTCAACTTGTGATGGTACGTTGTCATGAAGACAGGTTATGATGTGGCAAGGACATTTTGCCATTCTTCTTGTGTGTATCTGCAAACATGTTAGTAGCAGACTTGTGCTGTATACTACCTACAGCCCCATCAGAGAGGATGAACTCTTAGCATATTATTAACCAAATATATTTTGACATGTATATTACATTGCAAGTATGTAGAAAGGGACCTGGCCCAGTGGCTGTAGAGGGGACCTACGGTGGTAGAAATGGGATGTTTCTACTATGTGAGAGAGGAGGCAGGGCACAACCTCTGTGTGTGCATATCTCCCTGATTACCCCCATGACTGCATGGGACAGAGCAGATCCATATTATGTGGCTCCTCCAACCCTCCACTTTGAAGGGGGGACTTTGGGATACAGGAGCTATGGCAGCCTGAGAGCTGTGGTAGTGGTTATGGAGCAGGATTCCTTCCCCCTTCCACATCTCCATAACCCAGCAATGGTGACTGTTGACAGAGGGGCTTGGCCATATAGAAAGGTTTTAGTATAATTTGGTGTAACAAATTTATGCTTCTAAAATATTTTTTGTGTGTTAATCATAATATGTATACAACTAACATCCCGCTGTCTGATGTTACTGCTTCACCTAAGTCAATACTTATTATTATTATTATCTTTTTTTTAAGGATTGAGACTTTGGAAGAAGAAATCATTTCTAAGAAGGTTAAGCTTGTAATAATTGACTCTGTTGCTTCAGTGGTCAGAAAGGAGTTTGATACGAAACTTCAAGGCAACCTGATGGAGAGAAGTAACTTTCTGGCTAGAGAAGCATCGTTGTTGAAGTACTTGGCTGAGGAATTTTCAATACCAGTAAGTTTTTCCTTTTTTTTTTTTTTTTTTTTAAAGTCTCTGGCCCACAGTATCATGTCATAAAATTAGAGAACCATGAAAATGACAGGAAGATAAAAAACAGATGACCATTTTAACAGGGATGGACAAGCCAGTTACCGTAAGCACATCTGTGGGAAAAAAAATCATTCTATTTGGACTGTTCAGTTGGTGACTTTGTTGTGTTTTCCTTAATATTTATTTCAGACTTTAGAGATGACTTTACAAGATTCTTTCTACCATTTCTTTTCAGTGTTTCATTTTCTTTAGCTTTTTGTAAGGCTGTTATCTGTGTTGCTTCAATTTGACATGGCTCATTTAGTTCCATAACTTCCTTTTGACGCTGTCGTCTAAACTAGCATTACTTCCAGTGCTTTTTGGTGAGTCTTACCTGCTGATGGTCCATTTCCTGCCCCTCCTGTTAAATTTTGTGGAGTCTCAAATGGAGGTTGGCTCTTCCAGGCCCAAGTTCTGTGATTGTGAGTTTGAGATCTGGAGCAGTGACCTTCCTTTATGAGTTAAAGTACTCACAGATTTGTGGGAGGAAGGTAGTGACAGTGCACCAGGACACAGGCTTATCAGTAAGCCTAGAGTACCACTCACAAAAAGCTTCAGTACCATACCAGGATTGGGTGAGGTTGATTAAAGTGGTATTACAAGATGTAATGGCTTTGAATGAAAGAAGGGAAAGTTCAGATATAAAGAAAAGCTTTTAATAGTAAGATCAATTTGAGAACGGAAAAAGTTGCCAAGTGATGTCAGAGAGACTCCACCAACAGAAATAGTCGAAGTATAAGAGAGTAAACTGCTGTAGAGACTTTGGAAATGTGAGGTCTTGTCCATCGGTAACTTCTATGGTTTGTATAGCTGCCCTCTCAGTCAGAGTTATGCATATGTCAGGGGGAGAATCTATCCCTACTCTGTAAAATATCAAGACATTTGGATATCTTGAGAAAATTAAAAAACCCTGCATCTGTGCCTTTAAAAATTGTGTGCAAATGTAGTGTCCCAAATTCCTGCACCCAATGATATTTATAGAGCTAAAAAGAAGCCAGGAAAAATATGAAGTTTGCAAGAAAGTGTGTATTTAATGACACTTTTATTCATATTTAGGGAAAATGTGATGCAGTTCCCTGGCAAAGAAGAAGGTTATAAAGTTTATACTGGAAGATATTCATTTCTCTCTCTCATATTTTTTTAAAATTTGATTTTAGTTGTTAAAATGGTAAATTCGAGCTGGCTGTGAGCCATCCAGAGACCATGCTTATGGCTCTGCTTAGAAACAGGGAGACAGAATATTAATATTCATGGAGCTTCTAATGATTTACAGAGACACTGAATGAATGGAAAAGTTAAGGGTTGTGTGCTTATGTTATTTATTTCATCCTTTGGACTTGTTTAACCCCATATAAACCATTTACAGTTGATTAAATGAAAACAAAAGTTCACCATTTAAAGTTCTTCAGTGTATCCGAACTGCAGGGTAGTGTTTTGAGGTACGTATTATACCTGCTGTCTGTTGGTCCTTTCTTGATTTCAGGGTTCTGTCCATGTTTACCCATTAGAAACCTTCTGTGCAGAGGTTTAGAATTCCATAAATTTCTGCCTCTGAGTTAAACTTGATATTTGCAGCTTTGGACCGGGAGAGAATTTAAGTTCACAATTAAAAAAAAAAAAAAAAGTAAATGGAGGGTGTCAGAAGTCTTAGAACTATTAATAAAAAAGTTTGCCAAATTGTCATTTGAGCACTAGTAGTCGTCAATACCAGTATTGACTGATCAGTGGCTAATTTACTATTATAATTGCTTTTGAAATCTTGTAAAGAGAGTTGATTTACGATTGTTGAAATATTTGTCCTTAGAAATGGACTAAGTCAGAAAATACACCTCTTCATCGTTTTTTACTCCTTATCATATCAATTATTATTGACTAGTTTTTTGTATCAGTTCACAAGGTGAATGCAGCTGTCCTTTTATTGTCTGAATATGTACAGCACATGTATGGAGTTGCTGGGTTACATTAAAAATGTTTAAATTTGTATTGCACAACAGACAGGAGGGTCCCCTGTAAATTAGCATATTAAGAAGATCAGGTTTTGGATGAGAAGGATGTAGGAGGGGTCAATAGCACTGTCTGTTAAGGTTGTCTGACACTTAGCATTACAAGACCCTTTTTTCAGTTGCTTTTAACTTTTCTAACTTTATCTGTTTGGACTAAAATTTTCTATTTTGAATGGTTGCCTCAAGCAGAATTTTTTGGAAATTTCAGCTAAAAAAAAGAAAATAAGCTTTTTGTTCATATTTTAAAAAATTTGGTAGTTTTTTTTTTTTTTTTTTTTTTTTTTTTTTAAAACAGCTCCAGGTCCACTATGCTTTGGAGTAGGGTCTGGAATGGCTCAGAACTGTGAATGCCAGTCTCAGGTCAGACTGTCAGAAAACAGGGCGGACACCACAAACTGGTGGCATATTCTATAGTTAGATTTCACCAAGCCGGTAACAAATGTAATTTCCTGGATCACTATATTAGCCTTACCATGGAGACAAGGACAACCCCCCTTAGACTCTCCAGCCTATCTTACCAGCCAGAAAACTGGACTTTGTGATACTAGGTTACTCCCAACTCCAAAAAATTAGTCACTTACCCCAGGTCAATGAATACTTTTGATCTTACATCAAGACAACGCTTACAACCAATTTCTCTAGTAAACTAACTAAAGGCTTATTAGCTAAGAAAAAGAAATGAGAGTTATCGAGGGATTAAAGCAGATAAAATACATTAACAGATAAGTCTAAATTTGCACATCCACAATGATAGTAGAGATGTAGTAATTTGCTAGTTTTCCATAAGTCTCTCAGAGTTACCCAACATAACTTTGAGGATCTCTCTCTTGCATCTGGAACACTTTCATTTGAATGTCCAAATAGTTCAGAGATACTAGATCCTTTTTTGAATTCATATTTATAGCTTTTCCAATCAGAAATAATCTGATAAGTGTCTTTATTCCTCCATGTCCCCTTGCTTTGAAATTAGTATTTCCTGTTACAGCCATTAAGTCCTTCATTAGCATTTCCACGGTTCCATTCCGATTTGAAAAAAGAAAAGGAGTACTTGTGGCACCTTAGAGACTAAATAAATTTGTTAGTCTCTAAGGTGCCACAAGTACTCCTTTTCTTTTTGCGGATACAGACTAACACGGCTGCTACTCTGATTCCCATTTGATGAATTAGTCACAGGGATATACACAATATAAAAGGTAATGTAATAGGAAACAAAAATCCATTAGTTTTCATGAAGTTTACACATCAGGTACATTCTTATCTTAACACACATTTGATCTAGAGTTATTTAATTATCAGGATATACATACTGTAAATGTAATTACAGGGGTATATGCAATGCAAATGTAATGTAATAAGAGACAATTGCTTACTGATAAGTGAATACAGTAACATTAGCATCTCTCTTTTATCTCTATCAGCATATGAGTGAGCTAGTCTGACCGCATACTTAACACTTCTTTGATATTCAGACACAAGTGAGTTGGCCTATGGCTTTGACCTGAGTTGCCACCCTGGTAGATAGCTTCACACTAGGTATAAAATAAAATCCATCAGATGGACACAGACTGACAGGGAGTACAAGGAAACAATGAATGGTCAGCTTGATAGACAGTGGAATCAGCACACTCGAGGCCTGATCATGGAAAAGGACAGTTTTAAGGGATTTGAAAGAGGATAATGAGGTAACATTGCAAATGTTTATGGGGAGTGCCTCCCAAGCATAAGGACCAGCATTGAAGAAAGCACAAAGGTGCTTGTTTGAAAAGTTAACAAATGGGTGATGGAGGGTGACATCATGGGGATTGTAGCAAAATCTGTTGAGAAAGAAGTGGTCAGGGACTATTTAGAAAAGCTGGACGTGCACAAGTCCATGGGGCCGGACGAGTTGCATCCGAGAGTGCTAAAGGAATTGGCGGCTGTGATTGCAGAGCCATTGGCCATTATCTTTGAAAACTCGTGGCGAACGGGGGAAGTCCCAGATGACTGGAAAAAGACTAATGTAGTGCCAATCTTTAAAAAAGGGAAGAAGGAGGATCCTGGGAACTACAGGCCAGTCAGCCTCACCTCAGTCCCCGGAAAAATTATGGAGCAGGTCCTCAAAGAATCAATCCTGAAGCACTTACATGAGAGGAAAGTGATCAGGAACAGTCAGCATGGATTCACCAAGGGTAGGTCATGCCTGACTAATCTAATTGCCTTCTATGATGAGATTACTGGTTCTGTGGATGAAGGGAAAGCAGTGGATGTATTGTTTCTTGACTTTAGCAAAGCTTTTGACACGGTCTCCCACAGTATTGTTGTCAGCAAGTTAAAGTAGTATGGGCTGGATGAATGCACTATAAGGTGGGTAGAAAGTTGGCTAGATTGTCGGGCTCAACGGGTAGTGATCAATGGCTCCATGTCTAGTTGGCAGCCGGTGTCAAGTGGAGTGCCCCAGGGGTCAGTCCTGGGGGCGGTTTTGTTCAATATCTTCATAAAATGATCTGGAGGATGGTGTGGATTGCACTCTCAGCAAATTTGCGGATGATACTAAACTGGGAGGAGTGGTAGATACGCTGGAGGGCAGGGATAGGATACAGAGGGACCTAGACAAATTGGAGGATTGAGCCAAAAGAAATCTGATGAGGTTCAATAAGGATAAGTGCAGGGTCCTGCACTTAGGACGGAAGAACCCAATGCACAGCTACAGACTAGGGACCGAATGGCTAGGCAGCAGTTCTGCGGAAAAGGACCTAGGGGTGACAGTGGACGAGAAGCTGGATATGAGTCAGCAGTGTG